>NC_091061.1:147611713-148275879 GCF_000393655.2 Nicotiana sylvestris | reverse complement strand
TCTAATTTGAGTCGGCTTAGTTGACTCCGAGTTGTATTATTGAGGGATGTGTTGATTCGATTGTTGTTGAGATTATTCGTGACCTGGGGAGATCTATGAGTTACCCTTACGTGTTGCGAGGCCTTGGGATTGGTTGGTTACAAGCACATGTGGTGCGGTTTTAATTGGGGTCTCTCAGTAGAATTCAAGCGGGAAGAGTAATGGGTATTGTTCGGGGGATGGCTTATTGGTTGTGTCCTTTCAGGTCTGTGTAACGTTATGTCAATTACTTCGCAATAGTTATGACGAATTGCTTTGGTTCTTGAGATCAAATTGCACGTGGTTGTCGATTTTAAGCATAGTGGCTTGAGGTGTTTCATGTGGGCTAGTGTTTGGATGAGGTCGCGCATTGGGGCAAGTCTATGTGGAGGTATGATCGTTCGGGTTAGATTCATGTGTTCTGTTTCTATGATGTGAGACGTGTTCTCAGCCTTGTTTGTGGCGGTACTAGTGAGCTTGCGGTACAGCTCTTTCATTTGAGTCATTTTCATGATTTAGGTATGTTCGGATAATTGTTTATCGGTGTGCGGATTGCACAAGTTGTGGCTTTAGTCGGTATTGATGTGCCATGTCACCAGAGTAGTGTGTTGGATTAGATGAGATCGTTGGAATCTTTAATGAATATGAACGGATTTGGTTTCAGTATGTTGGAAGGATAATGTCGAGGTTCGGCTCAGAAATTTGCTATGGTTTTTGCCAAAGGAGGAATGGCTTCATGAATGGTTGATTTGAGAAATGGTTATGGCTTACTGCATGTTTTATTTATCATTGGCAGTATACGAAAGTGTTGGAATGAGACTTTAGTTGATAAGGGGTTTTCCACCGGTATTCGGTTGTTGTGTGCAGCTACTGTGATTAGAAGTTATCGCTACAAGTGTTTGGGTTATGTGGTATATCATATAATTGCACCTGAGGTTGCAGGTATGGGCTATTACAACTGGTTTGGGTTTATTCAGAGTATATATGTGAGATTCTAATCTTGTGGATGATTCCAGGAGTGGAAATGTGGTTCTAAGGTTAATGGGTTAGGTTGGATTGTGAAATTTCAGTCACATTGTCTTATCGGACCCATGTGAGATAGGGTAGCGTGGGATCACCCCCGGGTATGGGCGTGGTAAGGTTATTCAACGATTGGTTGGCTTTTGGAACAACTCTGGGCACGTTCGAGGATGAACGTATGTTTAAGTGGGGGAGGATGTAATGACCCGATTGGTCATTTTTAGCTTTTGCACTTTGTTCGTCAAGTTTCGGGCATGACTTGCCCTATGTGATGTATTACAACTTATGTAAAGCGTTGGTTTTGGTTTTCAGGGTAATTAGAATGAATTTAGAAGAACAGTTCTCAGTTTGAAGCTTGAAAATTAAATGTTTAACCAAGGTTTGACTTGTTTGTATATGATCTCGGATTGGAATTTTTATGATTTGGTTAGCTCCGTTAGGTGGCTTGGGACTTATGAGCGTGATCGGAATGCATTTTGCAAGTCCGTGGAAGGTTTAGGCTTGAATTCGCGAAATTGAGATTTTGGCTTTTTCTAGTTGATGGTGAAATTTTGATATAGGGGTTGGAATGGAATTCCGAAAGTTGCAGTAGCTCGGTTATGTCAATTGTGACGTGTGTGCAAAGTTTTAGGTCATTTGGATGTGGTTTGGTTGGGTTTTTGATCAAAAGCGTAATTTGGGAGTTCTTGAAATTCTTAGGCTTGAATCCAATGTGATTTTGGTGTTTTGATGTTGTTTTGGACGTTTCGAAGGTTGGAAAAAGTTTTAATGAGGTTATGGGTTATGTTAGCATGTTTGGTTGAGGTCCCGAGGGCCTCGGGTGAGTTTCGGATGGTTAATCAGATCAATTTTGGACTTTGGACTTGGCAGTTTTTGCTGGTTTTGTGTTGCAGACAATTTGTTCTTCGCGTTCGCGGTCAGAGACTCGCATTCGCGAAGGGTGTTTTGCGTGATGATATTTTTGTTCTACATGTTCGCGAGGATGAGAACGCGAACGCGAAGGTGGAGGATTCATGTGCATCGCGGATGCGAGACTGGGGTCGCGTTCACGTAGGGGAGTGAGGTTGTTGGGCTGCCCAGGCCCATGTGCTATGCGTTCGCGAGAGTTGCATCGCGTTCGCAAAAGCCTAATGTGGTGAAGCATCGCGTTCGCATGGAATTGCCCGCGTTCGCAAAGGGAAAAGTGGTGAGGAAGTGAATTTGGTCTATGCGAACGCGAGAGGCCGGTCGCGTTCGCGATGAAGGTAATATTACCTGGGGAAGAATGTTTAAAAAGGTGAGTTCGCGATTCTTGGTCTATTCCCTCCATTGTTGAGCAATTTGGGAGCTTTTGAGAAAGATTGTAGAGGGAATCGAAGGGAAACACTCAGAGGTAAGATTTTTTAACTCTATACTCGATCCTATGTTGATTCTTACTTGTTTAATCATGATATATGTGGAAATTAAAGCCAAACAATTGGGGAATTAGGCTTGAATTTGGAGAGTGTAAATTGGAAATTTGAGGGCGCAATTGAGGTCCGATTTTGACGTTCTTTGTATGTATAGACTCGTGAGTGGATGAAGATTCCATTGATGTTAATTTTGTCGGATTCCGAGAAGCCGGCTCGGGGGCCGGGTTTGGGCAATTTCGGGATTTTTGATGTAAAATAGATATTTTCTAGTGGGCTTCGTTCCCTTAGCATATTTTAATGGTTATGTACTGATTTTGGCTAGATGTGGAGCATCCGTAGGTCGATTCGTGAGGGCAAAGGCATCGCGGACTAGAGTTTGGACTAGATCGAGGTGAGTAATGATTGTAAATGTTGTCCTGAGTGTATGAAACCCCGAATTGCACCTCGTTGTGCTATATTGAGGTGACGCACACGCCAGATGACGAGCGTGGTGTCGTGCATTGTTGGGGATTGAGACTTAGTCCATCCCGAATGACTGTTTTACTGCGTATTTGATTGAAAACTATTTGTTATCATCGTGTTTTGGGTTGAATGCCATATTTGGGCCTCGTGCCAACTATTTGAACCCTTCGGGGACTTTTATTGATATTTCCTTACTGTTTTGACATTATACTTGAACTCAGTCCTGATATATTTCACTGTTTTCGTACTCAGCCACGTTTACTCTATTTTAACACTTAAATGATCTTTTAAATGATATTTTGGCTTGAGCAACATGTTTTACTGTTGTCCGAGTGGCTTATGTGATTTTTGACTGAGTAAGGCCGAGGGACTGTGTTGTGAGGATAATTTTGGGTAGGGCTGCACGCCGCAGTGGTGATACACTGATTTAGATTATGAGGCCAAGGGCCTGAGATATGTACGCCATGAGGTGGCTTGTTGATATGAGGCCGAGAGTCTAGAGATGATGCCACGAGATAGCTTGATATTGCGCTTGGGCCTTAAGGGGCCCCTCCAGGAGTCTGCACACCTCTAGTGAGTGCGGGTACCCATTGTGGTGTTAGATATAGCCCGAGAGGCTGGTGTTGTTCCGGGTTGTTGGCCGAGGGGTGGATTTGTTGACACTGTTCCCGAGGGGTGAACATTTATATGCTATCTTTCTTATTTGTCTACCATTAACCTGTTTAATTGTGTATTTATTGCCCGAGAGGCGGTTTTTCTGTGCTTATCTGTTCTAGTTGCTTTGCATTCAATTACTTAACTGTTAAAAAGTCATTTTTAAAGAACTTTAAACTGAGCTAAGATGCTTTAAGAGATTTCACAGCTTCATTGTTTTCTTACTTATTTTGTACTGCTTCTATACAACATGTTGATGCACTTTTCGTGATTTCTTATCGCCCAGTCTTTATTTATGATTATTACTCACTGAGTTGGATTACTCACTTTACTCTCTGCACCTTGTATGCAGATTCAGGTATTTCTACACCCGGTATCGGGTATTGGTTGAGCAGAGGCAGAGTCATTGGAGTTTAGCAAGGTAGTTGCCCGACGTCCGCAATACTTATTTACTCCCTCTTGATGTCATTAGACTGTATTTAGTATTTCTAGAATTTCCGTTGTGTTTTAGACCTTAGTAGATGCTCATGACTTGTGACACCCCGATGTCGGACTGTATCTATTTCCGCACTGTTCATTTAAATTTACATTATTCAATATCTGATTAATTAGAAAGGCTTAAATTGATCTATTAAAATTGTTGAAATGGATTTGGGGATTGTATCGGCTGGCCTTGTCTTCACGAGAGGCGCTATCATGACCGAGTCCAATTTGGGGTCGTGACAAGTTGGTATCAGAGCCTAGGTTACATAGGTTTCACGAGTCATGAACAGGTTTAGTAGAGTCTCGCCGATCGATATGGAGACGTCTGTATTTATCCTCGAGAGACTGTAGAACCTTTAGGAAAATCTTCACATTCTCTAGTTCTTATCGTGCGTCCTTGATTCAACTTGAAAAGTAACTCTTTGAATTCCTTCCACGCGTTCGTATGCGCGCATGAGCACTCGGTATCAGATGTGCATCGATGGCTTGTGGTTCCCTGATCGAGGGGCAAGATGTGATCTCTGTATGTTGATGTTGGGCCAGTATGGAGGACTCGAGGACAGATTTTTGCCTATAGCTTGAGCACCGAGGTGCTGATTGTGTGTACACGTGTTTTTGAACTGATATGTTCGGAAATGTCCCTATTAGCAGAAGGGATGGCTGGATGGCCATGCGATGAGTATGTTACGACTGCGAGAAGTGCCCATATGATTTGGAAGCGACGAAAAGTGTCTGCTGGAGGATAGAAGAACTACTATGTGCTTGATTTCTATCTTGATTTGAGGTATAGCCCAAGTTATGGGTGTGTGAAGAATCTTTTCATGTTTCCTAGTTGGGAGTGGAGTAAATTTCATGTTGCGGTCTGAGTTCAGACTCGGGAAGTTTAAGTGACTACGTAATGTTTATGATGGTGGAAGGTATGCAGAAATGTTAGTTTGAGGCAAAGCAAGTGGGTTATCTCCTGCGGAGTGTTCTCAAGTTTGTGCGACCCTTATATTTTCTGTTAGAAGATCTCATTTACAAGTGAAAGATATGTGTTGCAATTTAAATTGGGTTGCTTAAGAGAGTGGGTTTAACTGTTGCGAGAGTGAATGCGAGAATTGTAGAAAATTTAAAGTACTAGATGATCTGTGTTTTCACAAGCTTACAAAGGATTTGAGTTTAATCTCAATATGGTATTATGGCAGTAATAGAGTATACGCATTTTGAGTTATTGAGTGAATTGATCTATGGCTTTGAGCCAAGTGGGGGAGTTTGCTATTGATTAGTTAACTGCACGGTTATGTGCTATGTTGGTTCTAGTTGAGACGTACGGGTGAATCAGTTATGGCCTATGGAGATTGAGACCGAGGATGGTTTGAGTAAAGGAAAATTCTTAACAAAAGTTATACTATGCTTCATAGGTGTGTGAGAATCACGGAATGTCTTGAGTTGTTGTTGGTAAAGGATGCTCAGTGCATAGAGCAGGAAGTTGCTTGGTTGTACTGGAATGAGGTTACATTCTGCGATGTCAGAGTGCTAATGAGACACGGGTTGTTCGGTTCGTTTGATTAGGCTAATTGCAGTTTGAGTAGAGTGAAGGACTCCCCAGAATGGTTCTAATGGGTTCAAGATTTTCATGTAATAATTGAAGATTTTCAGGTTGTATTTTTGGCTAGTAACTGAGGTTTGAATTTGGAGGGTGTCAAGACTTATGCCATTTCCATATCAATTATGGGATTCTAAACCTCAATATCTAGAAGGTGAAGTTAATGGCTTTAGATTCGCAGGAAGTCTTTTCAGGGTAGGTATTTTGAATGTGGTGCTTTTGGGAATATCTAAGAAAGTATTCAACGGCTTATGGGCCTTAGATGTTGTGGTTTTATGCTTGGGTCTCCTGGGGTGAATCTGTGTTAAGGAATGGTGGCATTTTAGCAAAGAGAAGTATCAAGTTAAAGGTAAATCAGAAGGGACTTGGATAGATGGGATAGCTTGGTAGTAGGCTAGATCGGTATGGTAAGGATATGATTAGTTCCTTGGGTGCTTATAAGGTAATAAGTTTCTACAGGTGTTTCACAGTAATGCTCTTGGGCTTAGTGGCATGCGTAACTTGGTTGAGTTAGAAGGATTTAGTCCTGACAGGTTTGGTTTTGTGCAAAAGGGAGTCGGGGAGTTCTTGATGATTTCTACCACGGTTAGAGGTGTATATTTTCCACGAGTGTGAGGAGCATGGGATGTATAGTGATTTTCTTCTAGATGGGCTCAATGAAAGTTCTTGGTTGGTGGAGTACATAATTGCTTGTGGCTCGGAAGGGATATGGAGTTCTCTTGTTATTCCAGGATGGTATGGTATATACGGTATGTTGTGGAAGATTGAGATTGCGTGGGTAAGGTTACGATTCAGTTCTGAAAGGAAGGTCACAAAACTCTTAGGCAGCGGGCAGCTTTAGATGATTAGAGAAATAAGCTTCAAATGATTAGATAAATGAGCTTCAGATGATTAGGGAAATGATCTTCAGATGATTAAGGAGATGGTATTGCTAATTGGAGTGATTTGATGAGGGTATATGTTTCATAAAAAGGCAATGTGATTAAGTTAATGGTACTTCGGTAGTTTTGCGGCACTCTCTTGTTAGATCGACTGTTGATATTCAAGTTTTCCCTGTGGCACAGAAGAATTTTAGAGTATCTCCCGTGGAATGATTAAGTGTTGGAGATATGGTATGTATTCAGACGGTGGAATTGGGATCAGGTATGATGATTCGTGTGCTATATAGAGTTGGAGACTGGGAGTTCTCATATTCAGGCTATGTTGTGGTTGCTGGTCATGTGTATCGGCACTGTGTAGTGATTATCGGGGTTTAGAGACCCGAGTGGATCTTTCATTGCTTGGTATAATAGATTTTATCGGGTACAGACTGGTTGTTTCAGCTTTGTGTCATTCTAGGCGATTGCGCTAAGGCGGCGATGTTGGCTATGATGGGAATGCCACGGATTAAGTGGCGAGGTTCTTCAGGTTATGCTCTAGTAGGGTGGTTTTGTATTTCGAAGACCCAGCGGATGGTTGGGAGAAATTGTCTCTCTTATTTGGGCTTTTATGATGGATGTCAGTGTAGAGACTCCTACCATTAATTTAGTTCTAGTGAGGATGGACTTTTCCGAATGTGTTTCCTACTACCGGGCATGTCGCTAGACAGGGTTGTTGATTTCGATATGGATTTGGTACTAGGTACCGTATCGTATAGCATCAAACGAGTTAACGGAGTTAAAGGTGTTTAAGGAGCAGCTTCAGAGACTCCTTGAAAAGGGGTTCATGGGTAGGCCAATGCGGATGTGTGTTCTAATTTGAGTCGGCTTAGTTGACTCCGAGTTGTATTATTGCGGGATGTGTTGATTCGATTGTTGTTGAGCTTATTCGTGACCTGGGGAGATCTATGATTTACCCTTACGTGTTGCGAGGCGTTGGGATTGGTTGGTTACAAGCACATGTGGTGCGGTTTTAATTGGGGTCTCTCAGTGGACTTCAAGCGGGAAGAGTAATTGGTATTGTTCGGGGGATGGCTTATTGGTTGTGTCCTTTCGGGTCTGTGTAACGTTATGTCAATTACTTCGCAATAGTTATGACGAATTGCTTTGGTTCTTGAGATCAAATTGCACGTGGTTGTCGATTTTAAGCATAGTGGCTTGAGGTGTTTCATGTGGGCTAGTGTTTGGATGAGGTCGCGCATTGGGGAAAGTCTATGTGGAGGTATGATCGTTCGGGTTAGATTCATGTGTTCTGTTTCTATGATGTGAGACGGGTTCTCAGCCTTGTTTGTGGCGGTACTAGTGAGCTTGCGGTACAGCTCTTTCATTTGAGTCATTTTCATGATTTAGGTATGTTCGGATAATTGTTTATCGGTGTGCGGATTGCACAAGTTGTGTCTTTAGTCGGTATTGATATGCCATGTCACCAGAGTAGTGTGTTGGATTAGATGAGATCGTTGGAATCTTTAATGAATATGAACGGATTTGGTTTCAGTATGTTGGAAGGATAATGTCGAGGTTCGGCTCAGAAATTTGCTATGGTTTTTGCCAAAGGAGGAATGGATTCATGAATGGTTGATTTGAGAAATGGTTATGGCTTACTGCATGTTTTATTTATCATTGGCAGTATATGAAAGTGTTGGAATGAGACTTTAGTTGATAAGGGGTTTTCCACCGGTATTCGGTTGTTGTGTGCGGCTACTATGATTAGAAGTTATCGCTACAAGTGTTTGGGTTATGTGGTATATCATATAATTGCACCTGAGGTTGCAGGTATGGGCTATTACAGCTGGTTTGGGTTTACTCAGAGTATATATGTGAGATTCTGATCTTGTGGATGATTCCAGGAGTGGAAATGTGGTTCTAAGGTTAATGGGTTAGGTTGGATTGTGAAATTTCAGTCACATTGTCTTATCGGACCCATGTGAGATAGGGTAGCGTGGGATCACCCCCGGGTATGGGCGTGGTAAGGTTATTCAACGATTGGTTGGCTTTTGGAACAACTCTGGGCACGTTCGAGGATGAACGTATGTTTAAGTGGGGGAGGATGTAATGACCCGATTGGTCGTTTTTAGCTTTTGCACTTTGTTCGTCAAGTTTCGGGAATGACTTGCCCTATGTGATGTATTACAACTTATGTAAAGCGTTGGTTTTGGTTTTCAGGGTAATCAGAATGAATTTGGAAGAACAGTTCTCAGTTTGAAGCTTGAAATTTAAATGTTTAACCAAGGTTTGACTTGTTTGTATATGATCTCGGATTGGAATTTTTATGATTTGGTTAGCTCCGTTAGGTGGCTTGGGACTTATGAGCGTGATCGGAATGCATTTTGCAAGTCCGTGGAAGGTTTAGGCTTGAATTCGCGAAATTGAGATTTTGGCTTTTTCTAGTTGATGGTGAGATTTTGATATAGGGGTTGGAATGGAATTCCGAAAGTTGCAGTAGCTCGGTTATGTCAATTGTGACGTGTGTGCAAAGTTTTAGGTCATTTGGATGTGGTTTGGTTGGGTTTTTGATCAAAAGTGTAATTTGGGAGTTCTTGAAATTCTTAGGCTTGAATCCAATGTGATTTTGGTGTTTTGATGTTGTTTTGGACGTTTCGAAGGTTGAAACAAGTTTTAATGAGGTTATGGGTTATGTTGGCATGTTTGGTTGAGGTCCCGAGGGCGTCGGGTGAGTTTCGGATGCTTAATCAGATCAATTTTGGACTTTGGACTTGGCAGTTTTTGCTGGTTTTGTGTTGCAGACAATTTGTTCTTCGCGTTCGCGGTCAGAGACTCGCATTCGCGAAGGGTGTTTTGTATGATGATATTTTTGTTCTACATGTTCGCGAGGATGAGAACGCGAACGCGAAGGTGGAGGATTCATGTGCATCGCGGACGCGAGACTGGGGTCGCGTTCACGTAGAGGAGTGAGGTTGTTGGGCTGCCCAGGCCCATGTGCTATGCGTTCGCGAGAGTTGCATCGCGTTCGCAAAAGCCTAATATGGTGAAGCATCGCGTTCGCATGGAATTGTCCGCGTTCGCAAAGGGAAAAGTGGTGAGGAAGTGAATTTGGTCTATGCGAACGCGAGAGGCCGGTCGCGTTCGCGATGAAGGTAATATTACCTGGGGCAGAATGTTTAAAAAGGTGAGTTTGCGATTCTTGGTCTATTCCCTCCATTGTTGAGCAATTTGGGAGCTTTTGAGAAAGATTGTAGAGGGAATCGAAGGGAAACACTGAGAGGTAATATTTTTTAACTCTATACTCGATCCTATGTTGATTTTTACTTGTTTAATCATGATATATGTGGAAATTAAAGCCAAACAATTGGGGAATTAGGCTTGAATTTGGAGAGTGTAAATTGGAAATTTGAGGGGGCAATTGAGGTCCGATTTTGATGTTCTTGGTATGTATAGACTCGTGAGAGGATGAGGATTCCATTGATGTTAATTTTGTCGGATTCCGAGAAGCGGGCTCGGGGGCCGGGTTTGAGCAATTTCGGGATTTTTGATGTAAAATAGATATTTTCTAGTGGGCTTCGTTCCCTTAGCATATTTTAATGGTTATGTACTGATTATGGCTAGATATGGAGCATCCGTAGGTCGATTCGTGAGGGCAAAGGCATCGCGGACTAGAGTTTGGACCAGATCGAGGTGAGTAATGATTGTAAATGTTGTCCTGAGTGTATGAAACCCCGAATTGCACATCGTTGTGCTATATTGAGGTGACGCACACGCTAGATGACGAGCGTGGTGTCGTGCATTGTTGGGGATTGAGACTTAGTCCATCCCGAATGACTGTTTTACTGCGTATTTGATTGAAAACTATTTGTTATCATCGTGTTTTGGGTTGAATGCCATATTTGGGCCTCGTGCCAACTATTTGAACCCTTCGGGGACTTTTATTGATATTTCCTTACTGTTTTGACATTATACTTGAACTCAGTCCTGATATATTTCACTGTTTTCGTACTCAGCCACGTTTACTTTATTTTAACACTTAAATGATCTTTTAAATGATATTTTGGCTTGAGCAACATGTTTTACTGTTGTCCGAGTGGCTTATGTGATTTTTGACTGAGTAAGGCCGAGGGATTGTGTTGTGAGGATAATTTTGGGTAGGGCTGCACGCCGCAGTGGTGATACACTGATTTAGATTATGAGGCCAAGGGCCTGAGATATGTACGCCATGAGGTGGCTTGTTGATATGAGGCCGAGAGTCTAGAGATGATGCCACGAGATAGCTTGATATTGCGCTTGGGCCTTAAGGGGCCCCTCCAGGAGTCTGCACACCCCTAGTGAGTGCGGGTACCCATTGTGGAGTTAGATATAGCCCGAGAGGCTGGTGTTGTTCCGGGTTGTTGGCCGAGGGGTGGATTTGTTGACACTGTTCCCGAGGGGTGAACCTTTATATGCTATCTTTCTTATTTGTCTACCATTTACCTGTTTAATTGTGTATTTATTGCCCGAGAGGCGGTTTTTCTGTGCTTATCTGTTCTAGTTGCTTTGCAGTCAATTACTTAACTGTTAAAAAGTCATTTTTAAAGAATTTTAAACTGAGCTAAGATGCTTTAAGAGATTTCACAGCTTCATTGCTTTCTTACTTATTTTGTACTACTTCTATACAACATGTTGATACACTTTTCGTGATTTCTTATCGCCCAGTCTTTATTTATGATTATTACTCACTGAGTTGGAGTACTTACTTTACTCTCTGCACCTTGTATGCAGATTCAGGTATTTCTACACCCGGTATCGGGTATTGGTTGAGCAGAGGCAGAGTCATTGGAGTTTAGCAAGGTAGTTGCCCGACGTCCGCAATACTTCTTTACTCCCTCTTGATGTCATTAGACTGTATTTAGTATTTCTAGAATTTCCGTTGTGTTTTAGACCTTAGTAGATGCTCATGACTTGTGACACCCCGATGTCGGACTGTATCTATTTCCGCACTGTTCATTTAAATTTACATTATTCAATATCTGATTAATTCGAAAGGCTTAAATTGATCTATTAAAATTGCTGAAATGGATTTGGGGATTGTATCGGCTGGCCTTGTCTTCACGAGAGGCGCTATCATGACCAGGTCCGATTTGGGGTCGTGACAAGTTGGTATTAGAGCCTAGGTTACATAGGTTTCACGAGTCATGAGCAGGTTTAGTAGAGTCTCGCCGATCGATATGGAGACGTTTGTATTTATCCTCGAGAGATTGTAGAACCTTTAGGAAAAACTTCACATTCTCTAGTTCTTATCGTGCGTCCTTGATTCAACTTGAAAAGTAACTCTTTGAATTCCTTCCACGCGTTCGTATACACGCATGAGCACTTGGTATCAGATGTGCATCGATGGCTTGTGGTTCCCTGATCGAGGGGCAAGATGTGATCTTTGTATGTTGATGTTGGGCCAGTCTGGAGGACTCGAGGACAGATTTTTGCCTATAGCTTGAGCACCGAGGTGCTGATTGTGTGTACACGTGTTTTTGAACTGATATGTTCGGAAATGTCCCTATTAGCAGAAGGGATGGCTGGATGGCCATGCGATGAGTATGTTACGACTGCGAGAAGTGCCTATGATTTGGAAGCGACGAAAAGTGTCTGCTGGAGGATAGAAGAACTACTATGTGCTTGATTTCTATCTTGATTTGAGGTATAGCCCAAGTTATGGGTGTGTGAAGAATCTTTTCATGTTTCCTAATTGGGAGTGGAGTAAATTTCATGTTGCGGTCTGAGTTCAGACTCGGGAAGTTTAAGTGACTACGTAATGTTTATGATGGTGGAAGGTATGCAGAAATGTTAGTTTGAGGCAAAGCAGGTGGGTTATCTCCTGCGGAGTGTTCTCAAGTTTGTGCGACCCTTATATTTTCTGTTAGAAGATCTCATTTACAAGTGAAAGATATGTGTTGCAATTTAAATTGGGTTGCTTAAGAGAGTGGGTTTAACTGTTGCGAGAGTGAATGCGAGAATTGTAGAAAATTTAAAGTACTAGATGATCTGTGTTTTCACAAGCTTACAAAGGATTTGAGTTTAATCTCAATATGGTATTATGGCAGTAATAGAGTATACGCATTTTGAGTTATTGAGTGAATTGATCTATGGCTTTGAGCCAAGTGGGGGAGTTTGCTATTGATTAGTTAACTGCACGGTTATGTGCTATGTTGGTTCTAGTTGAGACGTACGGTGAATCAGTTATGGCCTATGGAGATTGAGATTGAGGATGGCTCGAGTAAAGGAAAATTCTTAACAAAGGTTATACTATGCTTCATAGGTGTGTGAGAATCACAGAATGTCTGGAGTTGTTGTTGGTAAAGGATGCTCACTGCATAGAGCAGGAAGTTGCTTGGTTGTACTGGAATGAGGTTACATTCTGCGGTGTCGGAGTGATAATGAGGCACGGGTTGTTCGGTTTGTTTGATCAGGCTAATTGCGATTTGAGTAGAGTGAATGACTCCCGGGAATGGTTCTAATGGGTTCAATATTTTCATGTAATAATTGGAGATTTTCATGTTGTATTTTTGGCTAAAAACTGAGGTTTGCATTTGGAGGTTTTCAAGACTTGTGTCATTTCCATGTCAATTATGGGATTCTAAACCTCAGTATCCAGAAGGTGAAGGTAATGGCTTTAGATTTGCAGGAAGTCTTTTCAGGGTAGGTAATTTTACTGTGGTGCTTTTGGGAATATCTACGAAAGTATTCAGCGCCTTATGGGCCTTAGACGGTGTGGTTTTATGTGGGGTGAATCTGGGTTGAGGAATGGTGGCGTTATAGCAAGGAGAAGTATCAAGTTAAAGGTAAATCAGAAGGGACTTGGATAGATGAGATAGCTTGGTAGTAGGCCAGATCGGTATGGTAAGGATATGATTAGTTCCTTGGGTGCTTACGAGGTAATGAGTTTCTATAGGTGTTTCGCGGCAATGCTCTTGGGCTTAGTGGCATGCGTAGCTTGGTTGAGTTAGAAGGATTTAGTCCTGACAGGTTTGTTTTTGTGCAAAAGGGAGTCGGGGAGTTCTTGATGATTTCTATTACGGTTAGAGGTGTATATTTTCCATGAGCGTGAGGAGCATGGGACGTATAGTGATTTTCTTCTAGATGGGCTCAATGGAAAGTTCTTGGTTGGTGGAGTACATAATTGCTTGTGTCTCGAAAGGGATATGGAGTTCTCATGGTATTCTAGGATGGTATGGTATATGCGGTATGTTGTGGAAGATTGAGATTGCGTGTGTAAGGTTACGGTTCAGCTTTGAAAGGAAGGTCACAAAACACTTAGGCAGCGGGCAGCTTCAGATGATTAGAGAAATGAGCTTCAAATGATTAGAGAAATAAGCTTCAGATGATTAGGGAAATGATCTTCAGATGATTAAGGAGATGGTATTGCTAATTGGGGTGATTTGACGAGAGTATATGTTTCAGAAAAAGGCAATGTGATTAAGTTGATGGTACTTCGGTAGTATTGCAGCACTCTCTTGTTAGATCGACTGTTGATATTCGAGTTTTCTTGGTGGAACAGAAGAATTTTAGAGTATCTCCTGTGGAATGATTAAGTGTTGGAGATTTGGTATGTATTCGAACGGGGTAATTGGGATTAGGTATGGTGATTCATGTGCTATATAGAGTTGGAGACTGGGAGTTCTCATATTCAGGCTATGTTGTGGTTGCGGGTTATGTGTATCGGCACTGTATAGTGACTATCGATGTTTGGATATCCAAGTGGATCTTTCATTGCTTGGTATGTTAGATTTTGGATGTGATATCGGGTACAAACCGGTTGTTTAAGCTTTGTGTCATTTTGGGCGATAGTGCTAAGGCGGCAATGTTGGCTATGATGGGAATGCCATGGATTGAGTGGCAAGGTTCGTCGGGTTATGCTCTAGTAGGGTGGTTTTGTATTTCGAAGACCCAGAAGATGGTTGGGAAGGAATTGTCTCTCTTATTTGGGCTTTCCTGATAGATGTCAGTGTAGAGACTCCAACCATTGATTCAGTTCTAGTGAGGATGAGTTTTCCATATGTGTTTCCTGTTGTCGGGCATGTCGCCAGACAGGGTTGCTAATTTCGATATTGATTTGGTATCGGGCACCGTATCGTATGGCATCGGCGGAGTTAAAGGATTTAAAGGAGTTGAAGGAGCGGCTTCAAAGACTCCTTGAAAAAGGGTTCATAGGTAGGCCAATGTGGATGTGTTTTTTAATTTGAGTCGGCTTGGTTGACTCCGAGTTGTATTGTTGAGGGATGTGTTGATTTGATTGCTGTTGAGCTAATTAGTGACTTGGGGAGATCTATGAGTTACCCTTACGTGTTGCAAGGCATTGAGATTGGTTGGTTACTGGCACATGTGGTGCGATTTTAATTGGGGTCTCTTAGTGGAATTCGAGCAGAAAGAGTACTAGGTATTGTTCGGAGGATGGCATATCGGTTGTGTCCTTTCGGGTCTGTGTAATATTATGTCAATTGCTTCGTAATGGTTTTGATAATTTGCTTTTGTTCTAGAGATCAATTGCGCATGGTTGTCGATTTTGAGCATAGTGGCTTGAGGTGTTTCATGTGGGCCAGTGTTTTGGATGAGGTCGCGCATTGGAGCAAGGCTATGTAGAGGTATGATTGTTCAGGTTAGATTCGTGTGTTCTCTTTCTATGATGTGAGATGGGTTCTCAGCCTTGTGTGTGGCGGTACTGGTGAGCTTGCGGTACAACTCTTTCATTTGAGTCATTTTCATGATTTAGGTATGTTCGGATTGTTGTTTATCGGTGTGCAGATTGTACAAGTTGTGGCTTTAGTCGGTATTGATGTGCCATGACACTAGAGTAGTGTGTTGGATTAGATGAGATAGTTGGAATCTTTAATGAATACGAAAGGTTTCGGTTTCAGCATGTTGGAAGGATAGTGTCGAGGTTCGACTCAAAACTTTGCTATGGTATTTGCCAAAGAAGGAGTGGTTTCATGAATGGTTGATCTGAGAAATGGTTATGGCTTACTGCGTGTTTTATTTATTATTGGCAGTATATGAAAGTGTTGGAATGATACTTTAGTTGATAAGGGGTTTTCCACCGGTATTCGGCTATTGTGTGCAACTATTATGATTAGAAGTTATCGCTACAAGTGTTTGGGTTATGTGGTATATCATATAATTGCACCTGAGGTTGCAGGTATGGGTTATTACAGCTGGTTCGGGTATTTTCAGAGTATAGATGTGAGATTCTGATCTTGTGGCTGATTCCAGGAGTGGAAATGTGGTTCTAAGGTTAATGGGCTAGGTTGGATTGTGAAATTTTAGTCACATTGTATTATCGGCCCCATGTGAGATAGGGTGGCGTGGGATCACCTCCGGGTCGTGGTAAGGTTATTCAGCGATTGGTTGGCTTTTGGAACAACTCTGAGCATGTTCGAGAATGAACGTATGTTTAAGTGGGGGAGGATGTAGCGACCCAACCGGTCGTTTTGATCTTTTGCACTTTGTTCGTCAGTTCTCGGGCATGACTTGCCCTGTATGATGTATTACGACTTATGTAAATCGTTGGTTTTGGTTTTCAGGGTAATCGAAATGAATTTGGAAGAGCAGTTCTCAGTTTGAAGCTTGAAATTTGAAAGGTTTGACCAAGGTTTGACTTATTTGTATATGATCTCGGATCGGAATTTTATGATTTGGTTAGCTCTGTTAGGTGACTTGGGACTTAGGAGCGTGATCAAAATGCATTTTGGTAGTCCGAGGAAGGTTTAGGCTTGAATTGGCAAAATTGAGATTTTGGCGTTTTCCGGTTGATAGGTGAGATTTTGATATAGGGGTCAGAATGGAATTATGGAATTTACAGTAGCTCCGTTGTATCAATTGTGACGTGTGTGCAAACGTTTAGGTCATTCGGACATGGTTTGGTTGAGTTTTTGATCAAAAGCGTAATTTGGGAGTTCTTGAAATTCTTAGGCTCGAATCTGATGTGATTTTGGTGTTTTGATATTTTTTTGGGCGTTCCGAAGGTTGGAACAAGTTTGAATGAGGTTATGGGTTATGTTGGCATGTTTGGTTGAGGTCCTGAGGGCCTCGGGTTATTTTCAGATGGTTAATCAGATCAATTTTGAACTTTGGACTTGGCAGTTTTTGCTTGTTTTGTGTTGCAGACAATTTGTTCTTCGCGTTCGCGGTCAGGGACTCGCGTTCGCGATGGGTGTTTTGTGTGATGATATTTTTGTTCTATGCATTCGTGAGGATGAGAACACAAACGCGAAGATGGAGGATTCATGTGCATCGCGGACACGAGACTGGGGTCGCGTTCGCGTAGAGGAGTGAGGTCGTTGGGCACCCCAGGCCCATGTGCTATGCGTTCGCGAGAGTTGCATCGCATTCGCGAAAGCCTGATGTGGCGAAGCATCGCGTTCGCGAAGGGAAAAGTGGCGAGGCAGTGAATTTGTAGACCTGGGCAGAATGTTTAAAAAAGTTTAGTTTGGGATTTTTGGTCTATTCCCTCCATTGTTGAGCAATTTTTGGAGCTTTTGAGAAAGATTGAAGAGGGAATCGAAGGGAAACACTTGGAGGTAAGATTTTGGAACTCTATACTCGATCCTATGTTGATTCTTACTTGTTTAATTATGATATATGTGGAAATTAAAGCCAAAAAATTGGGGAATTAGGGCTTGAATTTGGAGAGTGTAAATTGGGAATTTGAAGAGGCAACTGAGGTACGATTTTGATGTTCTTGGTATGTATAGACTCGTGAAAGGATGAGGATTCCATTGATATTAATTTTGTCGGATTTCGAGACGTGGGCCCGGGGGCCGGGTTTGAGAAATTTCGGGATTTTTGATGTAAATTGGATAATTTCAAGCGGGCTTCGTTCCCTTAGCATATTTTAATGGTTATGTACTGATTGTGGCTAGATATGGAGCATTCGGAGGTCGATTCGAGCGGGCAAAGGCATCATAGGCTAGAGTTTGGACCAGATCGAGGTGAGTAATTATTGTAAATGTTGTCCTGAGGGTATGAAACCCTGGATTGCACATCGTTGTGCTATATTGAGATGACACACATGCTAGATGACAAGCGTGGGGTCGTGAACTGATGGGGATTGAGACTTAGTCCATCCCGAATGACTGTTTTACTGCGTATTTGATTGAAAACTATTTGTTATCATTGTGTTTTGGGTTGAATGTCATATTTGGGCCTTGTGCCAACTATTTGAACCCTTTGGGACTTTTATTGATATTTCCTCACTATTTTGACTTTATACTTGAACTAAGTCATGATATATTTCACTATTTTCGTACTTTTACGCGGCAATTCTTGTTGTCGAGTCATTTCGGAAGCATGCCTCGGGACCCCGAGGATGGGAAGTCACGACCGATTTTCCGACCTCGGGGCTCGTCGAAGCTCAACTCAGAAGAAACAGAGACCGAAGCCAGGACAGAGGGGGAAGCTCCCAAGGCACACGACTAAGTCTGACAGGGCCGGCCTATTCAGAGCCTTGAGGCATCATGTCAAGCCATTCCTTCTCCATACTTTGTAATTAATCTCCACATACTTGTAGCCGAGTCCCCTCTCCTATATAAAGGGGACTCACCCTACCTTGTAAGGGACTGATGTTGCTCCATTTCTCCACAAGTGCAATAATATCTCTCTCTCTCTCTCCCTCTCTCTCTCTCTCTTTTCTTTCTAGCTTGTTCGTCCTCACTGGCCCGAGGCCGCTTTAACTTATATCGTCCTCTTACTTGTTCTTCAGTATATAGCTCAGTATTGGCCGAAACGAGCCTTGCTTAATTGTAACCTTAATTGTTATCCGGCGGGTCCTGCATCCGGGCAACAGGCCCCTTCGGTTTGATTACTGCCTCGTTTTAGCTCGCACTTCATCGTTAAACTTCACGTTCTTAGCATCATCTGCTCTAACAACTAGCTCGAGAATAGATCACGTATTTTTAGAATCCCACTAACAAATTTAAATGTTGTTACCATTTTCATGGTAAACAGTTTGGCGCCCTTCGTGGGACTAAAAATAATAGTGGTTATTTTCTTGCTGGTTTCATTGCACAAATACACATTATCTTTCACACTTTTTCTTGTCCAAGATCCTTTGATTTTAGGTTGAAATGTCCGGCTCGTTAAGCAAAGTCGAGAACGACTACCCCGAAAATCATGATGGAAATGGTGTGGCTGTTCCTGTGGCTGGCGCGATGCCGCAGTACCCCGATAGTGCATTTGGATCAATTCAAGCGGACGCGGGCTTGCAAGGCGCGCAACAGGTCGACGATGCCTCGCGCACCGATGGTAGCATACAACATATCGACCAACAGGAAGCTCAAAAAACCCCGGCCCGGGAAGAACAGGAAGTTAGTCTTCATGTTACTTTTGAAATGTTGCAGGCACAGCAGTTGGCTGTCACTCAGCTGCAAAGTCACCCGAAGACTCCCAGCGCAATAGCGCCGGAAACATCTCCCTACGCCGAGCGAGTACCCGGGAGATCAAGCAACAACGGATCGGTAACCGATCCCACCACAGTGAGGATGCTTGGAAATCTCTTCGAGAGGATCGAGTCAGGTTCGTGGAAGTTCTTACAACAACAGTCTCCCGAGGAAGCAGTCCCGGAACTCGCTTCATGGAAATTCGGAACGCCGAAACTCCCTAGGTACGACAAGACCTTGGATCCCTGCGAGCGCACCACCGCTTACACGTGCTCATTAAAAGGCAGTGACCTCCTAAATGATGAGTGCAAGTCCGTCTCGTTGAGGAAGTTCGAGGAAACACTCTCGAAAGAAACCTTAACGCAGCGCCGCAGCGTGGCACATGTCCTCGCAAACATGCTTAGCATATTAGCAGACCCCTTCGCGGTAGCACACACCGATGTCATCGAAGCAGTAACAAAAGGGCTCGACACACCTGGGGCCAGACAAAGAGAGAGTGAAGCACCCCAGGAAGTCGCATCTCGTTCCCTGATAGGAAGAATGAGATCGCTCCCAGTTTCGGATGACTATACAACCCGGGCCTCCGCCCGAAGGTTAAACGAAACATGCCCGATGACTCCGGGACATTTCAAACAAAGCCTAATCAGATACCCAGTCGAGATCTGGTCGGATACCCGCACCCAACACCAACCACAGAGTAGGGCCGTGGACAACCGTCTGGGAACTTCCTCGGGTTCGGTATGTCCAAACAGACTACCGACAAAGAAGCTAATGCCAAACAGATGGAGGTACCATCCATGCGCCGCGAATGGGAGGAACGACATGAGATGTAACCTACCTCGCAACGATAGAGAAATAGCTCGTGGGCAATATACCCGAGAAATCTCCAGTGGAACCAGATTCGACAAGGCACAACCGGTAGGGCAACCCCGCTCAGCTGAGTACGATTTTAGCATTGCTTTACCAAACATTGTGATCACCTTAAATAAGAACGCCAGGCGACTCAGACCTATTCGACCAAGACCCCTTCAAATTAACCATAGCTCGGCGCAGGAATCGCAGGGCGCGCGTGGCTGCGGAGTTAAAAATGGCCACCGGCTCAAAAGAACGACAATCGTGCTATTCAATAAAAATCACCACTGAGTATCATGGAGCAGTTAGGCTCGAATCCAGCTCCAAAGGAGGAAGGATACCAGGAAGAATGAAGCTGACAAGCCACGACGTATTACCACGACAGTGAAAGGGCGGCGGCATCCTTCAAAGGTCCATAAAATGTAGAGTGAAAATGCTCGTCGCTGGGGAAACACGGGTCCGGGGAATATTCCAAAGGACACCTTTGCTTCCAAGGAAAGGGACGTTGAGACTTCGCCTGGACCTCGTATTGACGTTTGGCTACCCTCTCCCTCATTTGACGTATTCCAAATAAAACATGTGTTCATGAATACAGGTGGTTCAATCAATTATACCGATGATGTCAGACCAAAGCCAATAGGGAGATTCGGACTAACGAACCAAGTCACTCCCACATCTCAAATCTTTGACGGATTCCAAACGTCGATCGCCACAACAATCAGGAAGATTTCTCCCTCTATACAGCCTGTCTCAGCTCGAACTGGAACACCGAGCCCATAAGGCACAGACGTCTTATTCAGATGACAACAGGCACGTTGCCCGGAGAAAACTTCGACCTCACTCCGCCAAAGGGATGAAACCCCACGACAAGGGTGGGACTAAAGTATTTGATAAGGAGCTGCACACGATGAGAGGAAATCCCTCACCATGTAACGCATCGCCGGCATCGACGCCTCCGCCCTTAAAGGGATCAAAGGGTAAGCAGGACTGCATCTTCGGCCAAGTCTGGTTGAACGCAGCAGAAAGCTGTATTAGGGCTCGTGACTCAGAATGGCAGAAACATCCCAAACCTCGAAATCTTACCTACACATCCCGTGGTGAGGAAGAACTACTTCACTCCTTCATTTTTTTTTCACTAACCTATATGCAGGCAATCAGCCGGGGCATTCGAAAGTTCTAACTCCACCCGGAGATTCAAGGCCTTAGCAGGGCCCGTCGTGCTCTCTTCCCTCGATCGGACTTCGGACCCAAAGAGGGTCCTGCCAACAAGATTATTAGCGGAGCAGCTTACCCCCAAAGAGGGTCCCACCAGCAGGATCTGACAAGATTACAGACCTTATTCTACAATTGGACGACGGGCGATGATCTTCTCTCAAGGGCACCATTCCCTCGGAAGGACCAAAAATAGTAGACTGAGTTTCAAGAGGGAACCTTGTAACGAATCAGATGGTCCGAAGAGCCGTACCTACACGGGCCGAGCTCACAATGACGAGACAACATGCATTTACAACATAAATTTACGCCAAGCAATGAAGAATATCTTTTTGGCATTTCGTACTTCGGAAAAGCAGATTTCAGCATACTCGCGCCAAGGGCCTCTCCGCTGAAGGCGTCCCAAGATACTCCGAGACTTAGCATCAGCAATTCAACACCCACACGACCCCAGGGTCGGAATTCCGAGCTCAAGAAGCCCTCACAAGGCAATTCCGAGCTTATGAGGAGCGGTCTTCAAGCTTAAACAAACTCGATGACTCGGAGACTGTCATTAATCGCCATACGCTGGAAAACCCGAAACTATAAGACCCCTAGCGGGTAGCCTCGGTGTAACCAGATCTATTCTACATTACACAAACTGTAAGACCTCAACAGGCATGACAAACTGTAAGACCTTAACAGGCATGAAAATCCCGAAGATTAGGTTATACGTCGCATTTGTAAGAATCCCTCAAAGGCATACCCTCAGCGTAGACACCTAAACTATCACTCGGGATAAAAAAATGGCTACGGCCAAACGCACATGACTATATACAAATGGCTGATACAGCCAAAATAACGCGACTCGGGGACGCTCGACTGTCGCTAAAATCGCAGGCCACTACTCCTAATATACTTCGGAAAGAACCAGTTAAAACAAGCTTCCCTCAACAGGCAAAAACCAGCTCTGACCATGTCAGCTCCAAATCACAAAAGCATCGATTTCTATTGACCCACAAGCTATGAACCTTCCGAGGTGCTCAAAACATCACCGACAACGACTTGAAATCGAGGTTCTTCTAGAACTGATGATGGGTCAGGCAAAAATATTCCAAAAAACCTTAACGAACGGAAAACAAAGCCTACAAAAAAAACCACGGGCAAAAACAGTGTAAGATCCTTTGTCGCCAGCTAAGCAAGCCTCCGGGCCACATATTAAAAGGTCTCTACGACTATTGTCGCCAGCTAAAAAATTGACAACTTGAGGATTAAAATAAGCTCGAATCGTAACCCGATTCGGAGACTGGATCCAAAATAGTTAACTATGAAAGCCTCCGGGCCACATATTAAAAGGTCTCTACGACCAAACAGCGTAAGAGCCATTGTTGCCAACTAAAAAATTGACAACTTGAGAATTAAAATGAGCTCGAATCGTAACCCGATTCAAAGACCGGATCTAAAATAGTTAACTATGCAAGCCTCCGGGCCACATATTGAAAGGTCTCAACGACCGAAACAGTGTAAGAGGCACTATCGCCAGTCTAAAAACCAGAGGTACTTAAGGGTCAATTAAAGCTCAAGTCGCAACATGACTCAGAGACTGGACCCGGAATAGTTAAACCGCAATATGCCTAAGGGCACGACATAAATGCCACTATCACTAGCCGAACGAATCTTTGGGCCGTGCGCCTGTAAGGTCACATCGATCCGGAGCACAAAAGGTCGTCATCATCCGCCCATGCAGGCAAGAAAGAGCTTGAGGGTCAATTGAGCAATGCGACTCAGAGGCTGGATCCAAAATAGTTGAAACGGCAAATGCCCAAGGGCAAGAATAAAAACAATTACTGCCTGACCGCGCGGGCATAAAAGATTCAAAGGCAAGAAGGCACAAGTCGAAGCTCGACTCGGAGACTAAGCCTAAAACAGCCAGGCCAAGCACGGAGGCCCCAACACCTGCTCACGTCAAGGATCACACTTAAGAGCCCCCGGGTCTATCCGACCAGTTCCGGATCAACGAGGATCCTGCCAAACACCAAAATCATCCTGCCCGGTCGAAAAGCAATAACAGAAAAAAGGTACAGGAGAAATAAAGCTTCAAGTTTCTTCCTACATATTATATGCGCGAAAAGGGCGCATTCTCCATCTACAAGCATGCTTTACATATATAAAAAACAAAGCGACAAAACGGCGAAATCTACACTCCGCACTAAAGGGCTACAGCTTGTCAAATTTTCCCTCTGCGACGTCAGCAAGAAGTGACCGAGCGTCACGCTCATCCGCCCTTGCTCGAGCTAATTCTTCCGAGAGAACGAAACCCCGTGCACCTCCTCAAGTACCTCTCTCCGGGATCTGTAACGAACATACTCCTCGATCCTCTTCTCCCGATCGAGGGCACGCTTCAGCTCAGCTTGGGCATCAGCAATATCCTTCATACGAATCGCCATCTCTTGATCAGCCTTAGTCAGGCTTAGCGCCGCTTTAGCCCGGGCATCAATTATTTCAGCTCTGACCTTCAAGAGATCAGATTCGAGTTTCCCAATCATGTCCTCTTGAACTTTGACGTTATCATGAGTCAAGCAGAGTTGGGCCTCGAAGGTAGGGACCCTGGCCGAGGCACTTATCTCCTCCAAAGCTTGAGCCTGCACTTGAGCCCTTAGCTCCCCACAAGCAACTCTGACGTGGTTGACGTCGCCTTTGAGGTACTCTAAGGCCTCCGCCTTTTTCTGCAGCAGATATAACAAAAGGGGTTAGCCTTAAGGTTAGAGAGGAGTGAAGCGCCTACTATAGGAGGTTACCTGCTCCATCAAATAGCTCTCATAGTTTGAGCTCTGCATCGCCTCATATTGCCAACGGGCCAACTCAGCCTCCTTCTCCTCGCTAAGGAGCCTAAGGGACTCGCCATCGTTTAGGATTTTCTAGAGCCTGGCCCCTTGACGAAGCAGCTCAGACATAAGCCCATCACAGGCCTGCGCAAGGAAAACTCAATAAAGGGAGGATCTAAGTCAGAACACACTCCTGTTGATCCTGCCTCTCTGGCCCTAGGAGAACCAACCTTGGGCAGAGCATATTCACTCGGAGGAACCGCCGCTCAGGAATTTGATACTCTGGGAACATCAGGTTCAGATGATGCCCTCTCATCAAATATTTGGGCCCGCCCAACGCCACTAAAAGCTCTATCACACCGCAGGTGCCGATCCCCCTTATCACTATCGTCCCTCGGCTCGGAGGCCGACGACTCCTTCTTCTCTTCGGAAGAACACTGCCTTATCCCAAAAAACTGCCCTATATCTGCAAACGGCGAATCCAGTACAAATGAAAGGGGAAAATATTACCCCGAATATACGAAGGCCAAGGCAAAGGCAACATATGCACATACCTTGGTATTTCACTCCCCATTTGGTACGAAATACAGCTCGCCACCTGCGCTCGTCACAGGTCGAATGGGTCGCCAGCTTCCGAACCCAGCCGGGCAGGTCGAGGACTTTGCCCGGCATCCACTAAGTTGCTGCAACAAGGGAGACAACATTATTACTCAACTAATTTTCGATATAAGAAAAATCTGAAAAAGCACCAGACGCCCCACACACGCGCATGATTCCACCTTTTAGGAAATGGAAAAAGCCCTGCTGGGATAATGTCAGCTGTCCGGACCCGGATAAATCAACTGGCCCACTCTTGGTCCCCGTCTTCTTCGTCATCGACAACAAAGGGCACGGACTAACGGCACCTCAGAGTTAGCAGGCCTTGATGATAAAAGGGCTGGTATAGCCTAACGAAGTGATTAAGCGTGAATTCGAGCCCAACCTATGTTACGCCCCGCAATATTACGTCAATATTATGTCCCCCAGTATTATATTACGACGATGATATGCCCTGCAGTATTACATTACGTTATGTTACGCTTCGCAGTGTTAAGTTGCGACAATGTTGCACACTATAGTATTGTGCGTTGAATTTGTTGTAAGGTAATTGGCATCAGTCCACGGAAAAGATTATTTGGAGATTATAAGGATTGTAAGTGATGAGTAAACTCGTGAAGGTAAAAGGGCAAGAAAGTTAAAGAAAATGAATTTTCGTTCATGTTTGGCATGTTGAGATAAAATACGACTCAAGTTAAAATACTCGGTATTTATGGACTAATACCATTAAAGGTACCACATGGCCATGATAGTAAGGTGTACAAAATATATTAAAAGTGAGTAGAATTTATGTAATTTGAGATAGTTTTTAATTATGTGGGTAATTAGTTAATTATTGGATAATGTAATATTATCTAGTTAATTAATAATTAGTGGTGGATTAATTAAAGTATTGGGATAAAGACTAAAGCAAAAAGAGATCATTAATATTGGATGACTCTTGATCTTTGTTGAATTAACGTGGCAACTTCTGAAATTATGTTGGCTTAGTCACCAACTTTGCAAAGCTTAGTCATTGATATCTCATTCTTTTAAAAGAATGGATGTAAAGTTGTTTAGCAAAAAAAAATAACGTACAAAAATCCTTTACAAAGTCTTAAAAGGAAACATTTATCTTCTTCAACAAACTTTTACATTGTAAGTAAATAATTTCAAAATGGACATCAGCTTCAATCCATCAAGATCTCAACGAGATATAATGAAACCAAAAAAAAATTGAACGAGATTTCTTAGAACTTTAGCAATATGAGATTTTGCGAATCTAAAGGAGTTCGGTGCAACCTTTTCCAAGAATATCATACGGATTTTTCCCTACTCCAGGTATATTAAGGCCTCCCTTCTTTCTTTTGGCATGATCTATACGATATGAACGAAATGTGCAAAGGCACAGACTCCATAAGTGACTCTACTTATAGAAGTAATAGAAATATCTATGTTCTTTAATTCCCATGTGTCATAATATTTTATCATCTATTCATGGGTCTCAGAAAAATACGAAAGTTGAAAAGATGTTACTTTATGATATTGCTCAAGAGGCAAAGTGGTCTTATGACCTTCCGAATGATTTTATTGACGTACTTTTCATACATTGCATTCCCGTTAATTGACCCATGACCAGATGGCGTTATATATGCGTATATATGTAAATATATGTATATGGGATATGGAAAAAAGTTACGGCATTATATACGCACCACCACCTGATCAGCTGGTATATGATGATGATGTTGCCCACAGTGGCCGAAATATAATTCAAACAGCGTTATATACGCATATATATGTAAATATGATTCAAATGGCGTTATATACGCGTATATATGTATGTATATATGTATATGGGATATGGGAAAGGTTATGGCAATATATACGCACCACCACTTGATCAGTTGGTATACAGTGATGATTTTGCCCGCAGTGGCCGATATGATATGATGGGATGCCCTCAGAGGCTGATGATGTTATGAAACATGTACCTATGCACGACATGACATTCAAACGCATATGCATGACGCTAAAAGTAATTTATGATTTACAAAGTTATTCAGACTTACAAGTTGAGTCATGTACTCTATATGTCTTTCATGTCTCTATGTATTTATTTATGTGCCTTACACACTCAGTACATTATTCGTACTGACGTCCCTTTTTCCTGGGACGTTGCGTTTCATGCCCGCAGGTCCTGATAGACAGGTCGAGAGCCCTCCATGTAGGCTATCATCTCAGCGGAAGATGTTGGTGCGCTCCACTTGCTTCAGAGTTGCTTGTTTGGTTAGTATGAGTTAGACGTATATTGTTTGGTATGGCGGGACTCTGTCTTGACCTTTATGATATTTATGTATTCTTAGAGGCTCGTAGACATATGTCGTGTACGTGAAAGATTGTACGGCCTTGTCGGCCTATGTTTTGAGTTTATAAATGATTATGTTGGCCTATTGGCCCGTATGTCACGTGTATATGATGATGTAATAAGAAAGATGCATTACGTTGGTATTCGGTTGAGTAAGGTACCGGGTGCCCATCGCGGTCTATCGGTTTGGGTCGTGAAAAAACTAGTATCAGAGCAGTTCTGTCCTAGGGAGTCTACAAGCCGTGTCTAGTAGAGTCTTGTTTATGGGTGTGTCGTGCACCACACTTATACGCAGGAGGCTACAGGGCATTTAGGATTGTCACTATTTCTTCTTACTCTAGATCGTGTGGTAGAGCTCAGTTGCAAGAACTCAATTTCCTAAACTCTACCTTATTCATAATACAATGATGCTTACTCCCAAAAAGACAGGTGGTAAGAGATATAGTTATGTGAGAGTTGATTCAGAGGAAACTCGACTTTGCATCATGTTTATGATAAGTAAATGTGAGGTCTCCAGCAGATTATGTGTGTACGAAGAGGTGTATGCCTCTTAGTAAGGATCTTGAGGAAAGAATACATATCCACCTTAATGGTGAAATACAATGAGAGATTTAGAAGGTAAATACAAGTGTCAATAAGTAAAAGAAGCAAGATGAAGGAGGGTACAAGGCGCCCAGTTAATGAAGGTTAACAGCGTTTATAATTGAGGCAGAGGAACAAGCTTTTTGAGTTATATTCAACAGTAATAAAGGTATATACAATTGGTCACACCCATTGCAGTTATGCCGTGTGGGGGCTAATAGGTATAGTTAAGATAGGGATGGGATATCAAGATCCGGCTGGGGTTAGAGTAACCCAAATTGGTAAATGGATTACTTTTATTTGTTGGCATTTCCGAAGGGTATTACAAATGTGCCAATAGATCTTTTTGTGAGATCCAGATGGTGCACCCTAGAATATTACGATTAGATGTGAATACTAGCATTCAGAAGATAGGCACTGAAATCCTGGATGGGATAAATATTACCTTAAGCATGGCTCTCATCCCTAGAAGAGCGAGGATGTTGAACAACCCAAAGAGCCATTGGATGGAGCAAAGGGAAGCTAAAAACGAACAAAATGTCGTATTGAAGTTTTCACAAGAAAAGGGATATGCAGAAATATTAGCAGAGTAATAAGAAGAGAGATAAGAAAGCATTATGAATAAGGTGTGATACATGGATGAAAATGGTAGAGTGTTATAAAACCTATAGTCAAATGAAGGAAGAGACGAAAGGTGATGGGCCTTAAGACAACGAAAGAGTATAGGCCATAAGGTTATATCCTCATTTCGAGAAATAAGTTCGTGACTCCAACGCGACTACCAAAGGGGAGAGTTAATCCCCAGAGTAACAGAAATCAGTATGGACTGGTACACAAGATAAACTAAAATATGAATTAGGGACTGAATGATTGGAAAGTACTTGGCATCGTGGGAATTTCATATTTCGTTCCGACGGTAATAGAATGGACCACAAAAGGAGATTCACGATGAATTCAGAGAATAGTCATTCATGGAGACGCCTCTCTAGAGCAAGCAATGTGAGTAAAGTTAAGCTTAAGATACTGTATGTGCCAATTACGCTAAGTGTCACCCTCGCGAGTAAGGGAATTTGTCATCCTTGGTACAGAAGAATTGCCGCAAGGCGAGTAAGGATCATTGATGTTGAGAAACGATGCCAAAAATGAAGAGGCAAAACATCTATAGGTAAATCCTCGTGGCTTCAGCTTTTAGTACAACCCTAAAGGGGGGAATATGGAATAATGTGGCATCAAGCCAGAATTAAGTGGTTCTAGTGACTATGGAATGGTAAAGGAAGAACACGATAAATGAAAGAGGAATGAGATGGCACTTATCCAAATTTTACAGATACACTACGATTCAAGAATATTGTATAAGAACAACGTCAAGGAGAGGAAGTAAAGGTTCTTGCCTGAGCTGTTATTAATAAATAAGGAGCCAGTGCGAGACATAAGTTAAAACAAAGTAAATATCCCAAGAAAGATTACGAGGAATATTGATACGAGAATGGGCCAACGAGTAGTTAGTAATTGGTCAGCAAGATCCCAGTTATGGCTAAACAGGAGGTTACAGACGAGTCATCAGATCATGTAAGATAAACATAGTAGAAACCAACATGGAGAATTCAGCCTCGCAGTAATATCATTATAATACATGAGATATATTCAAATAGGAGTCGGGGTAATTGAAGGTACCGTATGAGTGTTGCGGGGATAAAAGAAAGTGCCACTGGGAAGGCAATCAAAATATCAATTCAAAAGCAATCCTACAAGTACAAGGGCACGGAGGTAAGAAACTACAGATAGTTATAGGCAAGGAAGGACATCAAAAAGTCTATAATAAGCTCAAAACTTTATGAGGGCCAAGGGTTCTCCCTAAGTACTACAACGAAAGACTAGCTGAGCAAACAAGGAAGAAGGCTTCAACTTAAGCACAACAACCTAAAGAGGAAATGGTCGTGTAACAACGGTCTCACAACAACATTATAAGCACTCCAAAGGAAAGTGGCACTTACCGTGACTAATAAACGGGAAGTAAAATTAAAAGTAATATTCGAGATCATATGAGTTGCCCGAAAACTCTGGCATGTGTGGGCACTAGGATAAGTTATGTATGGACGCAACAAGGGGGCAAAAAAACCAGGAAAAGTAATAGCTTACGTTGAAAGAAATCTATGATGAAACGAAAGAATTATTCGATCAATGATCCAGAGTTAGTGCATTATGGATACACTCAAGATTTTGGAGCATTATCCAGGCAGCATATTTGTTGACAATCATACAACCATATAAGACTCCGGTATAAGTTAAAAATAAAGAATTGAGCGTAGGGCATAGACAAAAGATTGAATTGTTAGAAGAATGTGTCATGGATATTCCATAATGCCCATGAAAGGCTAAGGTAATAACTGATACCATGAGCCATAGATCGGAAGATAGCTTAAGCCTACGTAAAGGCTAATTAGAAGGAAGAGGAAACTAAAGAATTACATCACACAAGTAAATCAGGAGTCTGATTATTGGACCTAAAAAAAATATAGAAGTTGTGCATGAGAACGTGACAGAATCACTCTTAATATCAGATTTTCTAGAGAAATAACACAACAACCATAATCTATAATGGCTCTACAAGGAAGCCAGTTAGAAGAAGTACCAGCCTCATAAGAAGTCGGTACGAAGCTCCCACCAGATTGTGTATGTACCAGAGGTACGAGTATTATAATAGAACCTAAAGTTATGGATATGAATTACACCTAGGTGGAAGGGAGGTCAAGAAAGAGATAGAAGATACGATGCGAGATTTTAAGGTAAGTAAGGTAAAGGTGAATAACGTACGAGATACTCAAAGACAGAATATGTGAATAGTCCATACTTCGGATAAAAGGTTAGAAGTGCTGAGATTCCATATCCAGGAATGATAGTGCCATCATTAGTAGCATATCTTCCAACCTATGGTCTAGGTATCGAAAAGCTTGACTAAGAGAGTAAAGAAGAATTAGAGACGATGCGATGTCTCGCTTGATGTTCCAAATGACATAAGGAAATCTATGATGCAGGCAAGTTGAAAGGTTGCAAGTAATATAAATATAGATGTGTAGGTCAAAAGTTATTGTATGGTGAAGCGACATGGTTCTATAAGGCAGGAACAAGGATAAGTATATGCGAATGGGAAAGTAACAAAATTGATAAGTCATCGGGATTAAGTCCATGAAAACAAGAGAGATAATGGTTTCTCTAAGTTATTGAAAGTTCAGTATAACCTGAATGAACTCGAAGGAGTCTATGATTAATAGCATTTAGAAAGAATGAAATGCTGACCTGGTAATAAAATGAGGGTATAATTGTGACAGATAAAGGATGACATTTGGGCCTTCGTTTAAATAATGATTTGAAAAAAAGATGAAAGAAGAAGAGAAGGAGAAAAGATTTCACCGACAGCATGAGATTAGGACACCCCCAATAAGGAGAATCACATTGAGACACTATGAAATATGATTATGGAAATCACTTCAAATATTCCTTAATGCAACGTAAGCCCTACCGGCAATGTATTACGTAAGAAGTTTCAAGTCTTCTAGTGGATGATTGTAGATCCACTTTGAGGTTAATCAACAACGGACAGATACAAGTTACAAAGTATGACATGATATTACACCATCCTTGTTAAGATGAACGGTAATGAAAGAGCATTAAAGGACTAAGATTTATACATATGGAATAAGCAACGAGAGTAAGCTGGGATTTGGTAGCAGACCTCAGCAACGATAAATCAAAGTAAGAGTTATGGTATAATATGACTTACCGAAGTGCAGTAAGTCATATGGATGGATAACTAGGTCTATGAAATAAGATATATCCGTATTAGCAAGTTTGACAAAGAACCGAGCGAGGAACTTCAGTACACCTATAGATGCCCAGAGAGGCATCCTATTAAGCATTGTAAATATTTACAAAGTAAGTCCTAGAGATTGGCTAAAAGCTTAAAGGAAAAAGGAAAAAGGAATCGCGTAAAAGCACTTACAAAGCTAGGGTCATACAGGCTGCATGACAGGAGGTAACAACAGTTGCAAGATTAGAAACCACAGGTCATGATATGAGCAAAAAGACTAAAGGGGGAATACCCTGGATTTTGGATTTATTCACAGAACAAACTGCTTAAATGGCAAGAAGAGTAATAAGGTATTCACAATAGCTATAAGTTACGGAAATGACAAGAGTATCAATCAACATTCGAGGACGAATGTTCCAAAGAGGGGAATGATGTTACGCCCCGCGATATTACGTCAATATTATGTCCCCCAGTATTATATTACGACGATGTTATGCCCTGCAGTATTACATTACGGTGATGTTACGCTTCGCAATGTTAAGTTGCGACAATGTTGCACCCTATAGTATTGTGCGTTGAATTTGTTGTAAGGTAATTGGCATCGGTCCACGGAAAATATTATTTGGAGATTATAAGGATTGTAAGTGATGAGTAAATTCGTGAAGGTAAAAGGGAAAGCAAGTTAAAGAAAATGAATTTTCGTCCATGTTTGGCATGTTGAGATAAAATACGACTCAAGTTAAAATACTCGATATTTATGGACTAGTACCATTCAAGGTACCACATGGCCATAATAGTAAGGTGTACAAAATGTATTAAAAGTGAGTAGAATTTATGTAATTTGAGATAGTTCTTAATTATGTGGGTAATTAGTTAATTATTGGATAATGTAATATTATCTAGTTAATTAATAATTAGTGGTGGATTAATTAAAGTATTGGGATAAAGACTAAAGCAAAAAGAGATCATTAATATTGGATGACTCTTGATCTTTGTTGAATTAACGTGGAAACTTCTAAAATTATGTTAGCTTAGTCACCAACTTTGGAAAGCTTAGTCATTGATATCTCATTCTTTTAAAAGAATGGATGTAAAGTTGTTTAGCGAAAAAAATAACGTACAAAAATCCTTTACAAAGTCTTAAAAAGGAAACATTTATCTTCTTCAACAAACTTTTACATTGTAAGTAAATAATTTCAAAATGGACATCAGCTTCAATCCATCAAGATCTCAACGAGATATAATGAAACCAAAAAAAAAATTGAACGAGATTTCTTAGAACTTTAGCAATATGAGATTTTGCGATTCTAAAGGAGTACGGTGCAACCTTTTCCAAGAATATCATACGGATTTTTCCCTACTCCAGGTATGTTAAGGCCCTCCCTTCTTTCTTTTGGCATGATCTATACGATATGAACGAAACGTGCAAATGCACAAACTCCATAAGTGACTCTACTCATAGAAGTAATAGAAATATCTATGTTCTTTAATTTCCATGTGTCATAATATTTTATCATCGGTTCATGGGTCTCAGAAAAATACGAAAGTTGAAAAGATGTTACTTTATGATATTGCTCAAGAGGCAAAGTGGTCTTATGACCTTCCGAATGATTTTATTAACATACTTTTCATGCATTGACACATGACCAGATGGCGTTATATACGCGTATATATGTAAATATATGTATATGGGATATGGGAAAAGGTTACGGCGTTATATACGCACACCACCTGATCAGCTGGTATATGATGATGATGTTGCCCACAGTGGCCGAAATATAATTCAAAAGGCGTTATATACGCATATAAATGTAAATATGATTCAAACAGCTTTATATATGCGTATATATGTATGTATATATGTATATGGGATATGGGAAAGGTTATGGCGTTATATACGCACCACCACCTGATCAGTTGGTGTACGGTGATGATTTTGCCCGCAGTGGCCGATATGATGGGATGCCCTCAGAGGCTGATGATGTTATGAAACATGTACCTATGCACGACATGACATTCATACGCATATGCATAACGCTAAAAGTAATTTATGATTTACAAAGTTATTCAGACTTACAAGTTGAGTCATGTACTCTATATGTCTTCCATGTCTCTTATGTATTTATTTATGTGCCTTACACACTCAGTACATTATTCATACTGACGTCCCTTTTTCCTGGTACGTTGTGTTTCATGCCTGCAGGTCCCGATAGACAGATCAAGAGCCCTCCATGTAGGCTATCAGCTCAGCGGAAGATGTCGGTGCGCTCCACTTGCTTCGGAGTTGCTTGTTTGGTTAGTATGAGTTAGACGTATATTGTTTGGTATGGCGGGACTCTGTCTTGACCTTTATGATATTTATGTACCCTTAGAATTTTGTAGACATATGTCGTGTATGTGAAAGATTGTACGGCCTTGTCGGCCTATATTTTGAGTTTATAAATGATTATGTTGGTCTATTAGGCCCGTATGTCACGTGTATATGATGATGTAATAAGAAAGATGCATTACGTTGGTATTCGGTTGAGTAAGGTACCGGGTGCCCGTCGCGGCCCATCGGTTTGGGTCGTGACAGCCTACTCCGCAAAGAACCTCATCATCAACACCATTCACCAAAACGATAGATGAATATGTGCCATAGTAACCCAATACTTCAAGCAAAAATCAAGCACAACCCTATCAAGGGGGCAAATGCGAAAGGGTATAGGTATATGCTCAAAAATCCATTAGTGGAGTCTGTAATACCCTCATCTGGAGAAAGCACCTGCAGTGTTACCCCCTCGATCCACCTGCACTATCTCCTCACCATCTCTAGGTGTTCCTCTATTATCAAGGATGCCATTTCAGAGCGGACTCCCTCGGTTCCTGAGGGCTGGGAGAACTACCCCTCGTTCCCTGCCGGACCCGCCCCAAAGTGGTTTCCATGACTATGGTAAAACTAACAGGTCAAAGAAAGGGCGTGCACCAACACTTTTTGCGCCTGAAGAGATGAAGTACCCTATGCCAAAGCAGGAAAGCGACTATCTAAAAATAATGAGGTCTTGCGAAGAAGCCGAAGCCACCCCACATATATGCGAGAAGCAGCAACGACTCGCCTACCCGATGCGAGCCATGGGAAGCCGACAACCTCGATACAAATCGACAGATTGATACCTGGTCCAGATAGAATCCTTCAACGAGAAGTCAAGACCCGATGGGCCGTCCATATTATCTCCAAGCTCGAGACAGCATCCTACCTCTAGGATCCCCAACCCAAAGAAGTAGGACTTCGGGAAGTTTTTTAATACCAGCACTCGACGCAAGGGAAGTACCTGGTCTAGTGATTCCCTCTTTCTAAAAAGAGGAATAAATACAGGAAGCTCCGATCGCGAAATCTCCACGAAGGTCCGAGGCAGAAAGCAACTCCTCAGTAGAAGTCTATCCTATACGCTTTAAAAAAAGGGGGAGGGGGCTAGCTACATCAAGATCAAAAGGGACCCCCGGGTACCCGAAGGCTCCGGAATTTGATGCATTATCTCCATACAACTCGGAGGGCCTCGGTAGCCCGGGCCTATCAGATCAATCCGGGATTGGTCCGAAGTACGACGATGGGTTCGAATGAGAGCCATGTCGATCGGCAGAGGATCGAAAAGAACGCGCGTGCCCAAGTCAGATATCAGCAGTCAACGAATAAAAGAAGGCATTCAAAGGGCCTTGAAGAACATGAGATCATACAAAAACAAAGAAAAGATCAAAAGTTGAAGTCAATGGAGTATATTCATATTCATAAAAAAATCCATGTACAACAGCCCTCGAGGGGATACTACATACAATTACAAAAGCCTACAAGAGTCTACACCTAAAGCGGATGAACAGAAGGATGTACATGTGAAGAAACTCGGGCGCCCGGTCCGCCCTCGAGGATCCATCTCCATTATCAGCATCCCCGAGTGCCGCACCGTCAAGCACGTTTCCTTGAGGGTGATTCCTTCGACCTCCACCTCCCATAGGTTCCTAGCTCGACGGCCCGACTCCCCGTCCATCATCACCTCGGGCCAACAACAGCAGCCACAATGAACATGTTAACGACCACAGCAGTAGCGGGACAGCATGGTTATGCTCGACGAAGCGAAGCCCCAACAAAAGGTCATGACACAGTCTAAGGAAATTCCTCCAAACGGCCTTAAGGTGATGAGCCCCTAGCATGATGTTCAAGGATGAAAGAAGATGATAAGAAGAAATAGGCAAGCAAGCCATCAGAGGCACTGGGATAGGAAAAGCAAAGCCAAGGCACCCCCATTTATAGGGGGTTACGACACGGTCATCTAGGGTTTGGAAAATTGACCGACGGGCGCAGTCAATGCATCCATGGAAAACTGAACCGATGGCGGTACTTTCACCTTGGGAAGCGAGAATCAGGAGTACAATGAATGAGGTCGAAAAGCAGGAGTATGTGGATGTCCGGTTACCGCAAAGCTGACGCCAGGAGTCGCATCATCAATATGGCGTCGCCGAAAGAAGCTCGAGGAGTCGAGTGTCAAAATCATTTCCCATCACTTCATTATGGGAAATGCGGTGACAATCTATACACGGCAAAATCAGAAGACTTGATTTCTCGCTGTCGAGTCATTTTGGAAGCATGCCTCGGGACCCCGAGTATGGGAGGCCACGACCGAGTTCCCGACCTCGGGGCTCATCGAATCCCGACTCAGAGGAAACAGAGATCGAATCCAGGACAGAGGGGGAAGCTTCCAAGGCACACGACTAAGTCTGACAGGGCCGGCCTATCCAGAGCCTATGTTGAGGCATCACGTCAAGCCATCCCATCTCCATACTTTGTAATTAATCTCCATATACTTGTAGCCGAGTCCCCCCTCCTATATGCACCCTACCTTGTGAGTGACTGATGTTGCTCCATTTCTCCATAAGTGCAATAATAGATATATATGTGTATGTATGTGTGTGTCTATATATATATATATATATATATATATATATATATATATATATATATATATATATATCTTTTTTCTTTCTAGCTTGTTCGTCCTCACTGGCCCGAGGCCGCTTTAACATATATCGTCCTCTTACTTGTTCTTCAGTATATAGCTCAGTATTGGCCGAAAAGAACCTTTCTTAATTGTATCCTTAATTGTTATCCCATTCCCGGCTGCCCCCGATAGCTCAAGCCCGACTCAAATCCGACCCCGAGGTCCTCTCCGACCAGTCCTGCATCTGGGCAATAGGCCCCTTCGATTTGATTACTACCTCATTTTAGCTCGCACATCATTGTTAAACTTCACGTTCTTAGCATCATCTGCTCTAACAACTAGCTCAAGAATAGATCACGTATTAGTTGAATTCCATTTACAAATTTAATTATTGTTACCATTTTCACGATAAGCAGTACTCAGCCACGTTTACTCTATTTTGACTGAGTAAGGCCAAGGGCCTATGTTGTGAGGATACATTTGGCCCGGGCTGCACGCCACAGCGGTGATACACTAATTTTGATTATGAGGCCGAAGTCCTGAGATATGTACGCCACGAGGTGGCTTGTTGATATGAGGCCGAGAGCCTAGAGATGATGTCACGAGATGGCTTGATATTGCGCTTGGGCCGTAAGGGGTCTCTCCAGGAGTCTGCACACCCCCAGTGAGCGCGGGCACCCATTGTGATGTCAGATATAGCCTGAGGGGTTGGTGTTGTTCCAAGTTGTTGCCCGAGGGGCGGATTTGTTGACACTGTGCCTGAGGGGCGAACCTTTATATGTTATCTTTCTTATTTGTCTGCTATTTACCTATTTAATTGGGTATTTATTGCCCGTGGGGCGGTTTTTCTATGCTTATCTGTTCTAATTGCTTTGCATTCAATTGCTTAACTGTTAAAAAGTCATTTTTTTAAAGAACTTTAAACTGAGCTAAAATGCTTTGAGAGATTTTACAGCTTCATTGCTTTTTTACTGATTTTGTACTGCTTCTATACATTATGTTGATGCACTTTTCATGATTTCTTATCGCTCAGTCTTTATTTATGATTATTACTCACTGAGTTGTAGTACTCATTTTACTCCCTACACCTTGTGTGCAGATTCAGGTATTTCTGCACCCGGTATCGGGTATTGGTTGAGCAGAGGCAGAGTCATTGGAGTTTAGCGAGGTAGCTGCCAGACGTCCGCAGCACTGCTTTACTCCCTCTTGATGTCATTAGACTGTATTTAGTATTTCCAGAATTTCCTCTATGTTTTAGACCTTAGTAGATGCTCATGACTTGTGACACCCTGATGTTGGGCTGTATCTATTTCCACACTGTTCATTTAAATTTACATTATGCAATATCTGATTAATTATAAAGGCTTAGATTGATCTATTAAAATTGTTGAAATAGATTTGGGGAGTGTGTTAGCTGGCCTAGTCTTCACGAGAGGCGCCATCACGACCGGGCCCGGTTTGGGGTCGTGACAGTGAAGTTGTTGCTGCACCATTTAAAGCCTCCTCACCAACCCCAATGTTTAGACTAGCACTTGCTTCAATGGTCTCATTCCCTTTATTAAAGGTTGAACCAAATTCCTCTACACCTATGTGCTGGACATATACTTCCAAAATAGCTCCATTTTGTAAGAACTGCGCAATTCTTGAAAGCTCCTTGTCATTGTTTATATTTTCTATAATGCCACAGTTAGGTGGCCTAACACTAAATGTGCAACTGCTGTTATACCCCAATTCTTTAATATAGTCCACCAACTCAAAATAAGATAATGTATCAACATCAACATTCGCATATTATGTTATTACCCCACTCACATATCTTGGTTCCCTACTTTCAACCTTAAGACCCCACCATGAAATAATTCCAAAATCACAAATATAAACACACCCATACCTGAATACAAATAAAAGGGAAAAGGTAAATTCAAACAAATCCCCAACAACAAAATTATTCTGTCGAAAATAAGGAAGCACTAAAAAACTTACCACCAAGAACACATCAAAGTAAAAATACGAAAAATCAAAATATAAGTATCCTAATCAACATGCAAACCCCTCAGTTTCAAAATCAAAATCTCATAATTTTTTACAGTGACCGATTTTTTACAAAACCCTAAACTACCAAAGATCAATTGAAGACGGTAAAGAACTAACCTTTAGTCTTGGATTGTGACGAATAAATAGATAATAGTTCTGCGCTGACCTTGATTGTAACACCACAGTATTAAATTAAATCCTAGATTGTAACTCCCTACTGAAATTGAACAAAACAAACCATAAAAACAAAGATTACATACTTCTTTACATTATGTTAGAGCCGATTTTGCAATAGAATAAAGAAAAAACTATGATTGGAGTGATTTTATGGAAGGAATCGAAGAGAGGGATTGAGAATTTGCTTTGGGACCGTCAAAAATGGGAGAGTATGAAAGGAAATAATGAAATAGGGTCGGGTTTAATTAATGAATAGTTTAATTTAGTTTAGAATAAAAGGGATCTGATAAAATAATAGGGAATTGGGTGGGGCCTATTAGCGCGTGTATACACCGATAGTCTTATAGATGGGGGTCGGGTTTAATTGAGCATATAATATTAAACCAATAATGGTAAAAATAAGTTCGGGGGTAATAGGACCCTCGAAAAGAAAAGGTGTGTAGTTGGTAAATTGGTCATAAAATAGGGTGGATTTTATGCCTTATCTCTTTATTTTATTTGTTTGACTTTAGGGGTCACAAATGGCCACCCCTTACAATACACTATATTTAATTAATTAACGTAGAAATTTGAGTTTGAATCGACCAAAAAAAGTTCCAAAGGCTGAAGCAGCCTTATCCCTTTTATCTTTTTTATGTATTGAAAATGGATACTTTAATTTATATTGCAAGTTCATGGCTCAAGAGCAACATGGACACTTCCGAAAAACCAAGTTAGTGTGTGGATTTCTGAAGAGGTAACGAGCCAAATAAAAAGAACTAAAAAAGAAAGAAATTAAGAAAGGGCATTATCCAAAGATAGTACTCCACTTATTTAAGTATGAATATTTCTAATTATTAGTTTACATGGCCCTTGAACTGGTTATTGGAAATCCCACATGGTAGGGAAACAGTACTATAAATAGTTGTTATTACCATCCGTGTATTTTATATGGTTATGGCAAGTTTATTATTTCATTTTTAGGCTATTGAATTTGTTTTACTATAAAAGATACACGTTATTTTTAAAAGTTTTCTTGACATGACAGTGTTGATTATCCACATCAGTGGGTAGTATGGTACTTGTATGGTTGATCTTGGGCATAATTGTATATATGTTTTAATATTACTTTTCTCATGTTGTGACCGTTTTTTGGTGCTATTTTACGGCTAATATGCCTAACTTATATTAATTATTAATTTTTATAATAACTGATTTGTGTATGGTGGTTTAGGACTTTTGGATACAAAAATAGAATAAAAATATGCTTAAGTTAAAAGAATAAAGTGTGCAAGCTTTGCTTGCAACTTAGCATGCGGAATGGAGAGCCAACAACCTTAGCAGTGAAGTTTCAGGAAGGCCTTCACCTTAACATTCATACCTGGGGCCAGCAGCGTTAGGGGAATGAGGTTTTGATGTGAGGCATCCACCCTAGCATCCACTGCTAGGAAATTCAAGCTGAAGTGGACGTGAAGTATTTAACTTAGCATCAATCCCTAAAGTTGATTCCGAAAAGGAAAAGGAGTATTTTGGCATACGACTTTTGGACACAATATATAAAGGAAAAATGCAGCTTTTAGGTCATCTAACACACTTGAAAGCAGAGAGAAGCCATCAAAGATTTCGAAAACCGTGGAATTCATCTTAAGTTCTTCTTTTTCCCTTATATTACTGATTTTTATGTATTCTTGGAATTTAATTGAGATTGTTACCGTGATGATGTGTAGCTAAACTCGTTTATTCTGGGGTTAAGTTTTTACATGAATGTTAATATTCAGAGATTTTTTTGACGATTTAATTTTATCATATCGGGTTGTTTATTCATATCTTGAGCCTAATTATTTTACTGCATAGCTAACAATAAAATATTATATATGAATCTTGAGTTAAACTTGAAAGAGGTAATTCTTGATTGCAATAGGATTGAAGAGAGCGCGATCTTGAACATAGTCATTGGGGAATTGATTTGTGAATACTGATAGAAGTATACATATTTGTCGTTTTTAGCTGATTGTGCAAGATTGTTAATGCGTTCTTTTTATCTCTAATCTCCTAGAAATATTGGGTTTAGAATAAATTGAATAGATGAGTGTAGAAGTTGTTAAATTTCTAAGAATATTATTGTCCTTGCAGGTTAACAATCCAGATAAATCAATAAGTCGAGTCAATTGAAGAATTCAACAAGATTATTACATATCCATGACCTAGAATATTATTTCTTATTGAATTCAACCCTTCTTGCTAAGAGTGCTAGTTAATTATTTTTTTCTTTTGACCACAACTCTAGTTAGTAGAATTAATTAAATAAAAATTACCTTGAAAATTGTTACAACCCATATCCACATGTGTTAGTTCATGCCATATATTAGTTAACATAAATCCAAGAAGGAATTATCTTTTAGATGATAAGAAGTCAATCCTATTGGTTTTAAGTGATACAAGAGTGTATAAGGGTGATTAACCAGTATTAGAAGTTAAACGAATCAAGGATGTTGTAACTCGTATTTTCAAGTAATCTAGCGGTGCTTAATACACTCAAGAGGTCATTTATTAAGTTATTTTAATCATATAATATCCGTATCATAAGTCTTGAAGTCAAACGAGTTATGAAACAAAAGTCGACAAAAGTTGTCGCAACTTAGGTTCATAATTTTACTTAAACATTGGGTCAAATGTTTCTAATCTTTTCTCATAATTTACAAGGAATTATGGGGTGATCTACCAACCAAATTAAAGATCTAGGAGTCTAGTTTCTAACGCATTAAACCGTTCATCGATACGATCTTGGAGTAGAGAGATATTCGCATTTTCGCGAGACTGCGTCAAGCACCTCTCTATGGGGCCCACTAAGTCGGTTTAAGATATTTGGACCTATATAGGATGACTCCAACCCGTTTTAAGTCATTTCTTTTCACTATTTTCAGACCTTAGAACCCTAGGAACATCCTCTCAAGGTTCTCTCAAGATTCAAGACCCAAAAAAGGGCAAACAACACAAATCAAGTGTCGGGAATTCCGTGGCGCTAGTAAGTCTCTTGTTCTTCTTGTTGTTGCTCATTTTTGTGTCGTTCCAGCTCATGTGGGAGGTTGTTTTAAAGGGTTTATGTTCTGTAAATACTCCCTCATGTTCTTAATATCAATCCTAGGTGATTTCAAGCCTTCTAAAGTGATTCTAGTGCCGAAAAACACTAATTGATCGCTAGTTTCGCTTTTTTGTTGTTGTGGCAGCATTGGAGGGATATTTCATGGAAATTTAAGGTCAAATTGGAGTTGTTATTTCTGTATAAAGGTAAGGAACCTCTTACTCTATATGTATTTAAGATTATCCAAGTTGCAGCTAAGCCATTGAAGCTAGAACTTGTGAAATATATATCGAAAGGCTTGGAAGTAATGTTATTGTTTTGTGGACTGTTTTGCGTTGTTGTTGGGCTGCGTATTTTACTACTATCTTGTGGAGTTTTGGAGGAGGAAGGGTGTGGAGAAACACCATATATATGTAGGGTTATGGTCTGATAGTTATTCGTAACATTTCCAGGTTGTTTGACACGACTACGGTGGTCGTCGTATGTATGGAGTGATTAGGCTGTGTGTGGACTATTTTGGGAGGCTCAATATGTTTATTATTGATGTTGTTTGGGATGTTTGGTGATTGTTTTGAATGGTGTGAGGTCATATATATAGGGGAGGTGTTGTCCATTTCATCGTAAAATAGGTTGTGGTCGATACATAATAGTTATGACGCTTAAATGATAACGATAGTATCGTTTCTCTTATTGTAGACTAAGGAGTTTTGACAATTGCATAGCTTGAGATTGGGGCAGTATATACAAGGTATGTGAGGCTATCCCTTTCCTTCTTTTGCACGACTCCGATTGTACATAATGTAATGAACGATCTTCCAAGATACTCTACTCTTAGAAGCTAGCAGTACTTACATTGTTTTCCCTCTTATGGAACGATTGATGTTAATGTTGCTTCTCTTAGTCTTATGTTATCAATGTTGTTGGTACTTCCTGATTCTTATAAGGTTCATAGTGAAGAGTTAGTCCTAATAACGTGTACAGAGGATACCGACCTTACGTCACTCCGAAAGGTTTAGAATGTGATTCCATGAGTCGAGCATGCATTATATATATGTATCTATTTTACTCTACCGAGCCACGCTATAGTTGGCCGGGTACGGCACCTATTGTGCAACCACTGATCAGTTGGGTTTTACCGAGCTCCACGTGGCCGGGTACGATTCTACCGAGCCTATTATGGCCGGGTACGATATGATGATGATGATGCCCACAGAGGCGAATGCTTTAAAGGTTTATGTATTTATACATATGTATCATGCATTTCATGTAAGTAGCCCTCAGAGGTACTAAGATGTTACAGGTTGTATATTCTCTATCCTTGCTTACATTACTGATCGTATTTATGGTTCCTTGCCTTACATACTCAGTACTTTATTCGTACTGACGTCCTTTTATTTGTGGATGCTGCATGTCGTGCTGCAGGTCCTGATAGACAGGCAGGTGCAGCTCCCCCACCACAGTAGACTGTCCAGTTCAGCGGTGATTGGCGAGATCCCTTCTCCGGACTTGCCTTGGTCTTGGTATGCAATTTTTGTTATAGACATTATGGGTATGTCGGGGCCCTGTTCCGGCTATGTTGCAACACTTATGTTCTTTTAGAGGCTCATAGACAGGTGTCGGCTCATGTATAGTTTGGTATGCCTTGTCGGCTAGTTTTTGTTGTATAGTCTTTCATAGTAGCGTGGTAGCTCATACCTTATATGTAGTTTCTTGATTGTCTGGTCATCCCCTGCTATGTATGTTCATGCCATCATATTTTATTGCTGGTTGTCCATGATCTAGGTCTACCATTTATATTGATCTCTTTAGCCTTAAAAGATAATAATGAAGGTTAGATGAAATGTACGTTGGTGCTCGGCAAGTGTGGTCGGGTGCTAGTCATGGCCCTTCAGTTTGGGTCGTGACAAACTTGGTATCAGAGCAAGTCTGTCCTAGGGGTTGTCTATGAGCCGTGTCTAGTAGAGTCTTGATTATGGATGTGTAGCGCGCCACATTTATAATCAGGAGGCTACATGACATCTAGGGTTGTTACCTTCTTCCTGAAATCTAGATCGTGCGTAGAGTTGAGTCGTAAGTGTTTGTCTCTAATATTCACCTTGTTTTTTTCAGTGATGCCTTCGACTAGGAAGCAAACGATTAGTAGACGGCTTGATACAGCAGCGGGAGAGGGTACCAGTCAGGTGCCCCAAGTCAGAGCAGGACAAAGTGAGGCTCAAAGTGAGATGCCCTCTCATACCTCATCTACTCCATCTCCTCCAGAGGATATTAGAAGGCACCCAGCGCCTCCAGTTCCTCCGTCTGGCACTCCAGACCAGGATATGCAGAGTGCTTTGCAGTTATTGACTAGCTTGGTAGCTGCTCAGGCTCAGAGGCAGAATACAGGTGCTGCTGAGAAACCAGTTAGTACAAGAGTTCGTGATTTTATTAATTTAGACCCTCCAGTGTTTACCGGATCAGACCCCAAGGAGGACCCACAGACTTTTATTGACCAGGTTCATCGTACACTTCGGGTTATGCATGTTAGTGATACAGAGGCAGTAGAGTTGGCTTCTTATCGGCTACGGGATTTAGCGGTTCTCTGGTATGATAGTTGGGAGAGATCCAGGGGTCCGAACCCTCCTCCAGCTGTGTGGAAGGAATTTTCTGAGGCCTTTCTTCGTCACTACTTGCCAGTTGAGATACGACGAGCTAGAGCTGATAAGTTCTTGAACCTTAGACAAGGTAATATGAGTGTGCGAGAGTACAGTATGCAGTTTGATTCTTTGGCAAGGTATGCTCCCCATATGGTGGCCGAGATGAGTGATAGGGTGCATATGTTCGTGAATGGGTTGGGACCACATCTAATAAATGAGTGTACGACAGCCTCCTTGGTGGAGGGCATGGATATTTCCCGTATTCAAGCTTATGCCCAGACCCTAGAGGATCGTAAGCGCCAGCAGAGGGCAGTTAGGGAGCAGGATAGAGGCCAGCATAAGAGGGCGAGATTTGCAGGGTATTCTGATGACTTCAGAGGCCGCATCAGGCCACAGTTTTCGAGGAGTTCGGCGCCACCTGTAGCTAGTGCTCCTCCACAGTTTCAGAGGCCTCGATATGATCGATCCTATTCTGGTCCAGGTCAGAGTTCGCGGGCATCTGGCTCGCAACATCACAGGGATACTAGTCAGATGAGACCCCCAACACCACATTGTGATCAGTGCGGCAAGGCCCACTTTGGACTGTGTCGTCGAGGTTCTGATGCATGCTATTCGTGCGGGCAGCCTGGCCATATGATGCGGGATTGTCCTAATAGAGGAGGTGATGGTATGGCTCAGCCGACTGGATCTGTGTCTGGTTCTTCCTCATCAGTTCGACCTCCAGCACGGGGTTTTCAGCAGTCGACAGGTCGTGGTAGGGGTAGAGGTGCAGTGCCGAGTTCGAGTGGTGCTCAAAATCGAACCTATGCTCTAGTAGGTCGACAGGATCTCGAGTCGTCTCCAGATGTTGTTACAGGTATTATATCTGTGTTTTCTTATGATGTATATGCGTTGATTGATCCGGGATCTACATTATCATATGTTACACCCTTAGTGGCTAATAAGTTTGGCATTGAACCTGAATTGATAAGTAAACCCCTTGCGGTATCTACTCCGATAGGAGATTCTGTGATTGCTAGAAGGGTATATAGAGGTTGCACTATGATGATTTGTAGTCGTCAAACCTCGGCAAATTTATTTGAGTTAGAAATGGTTGATTTTGATGTGATAATGGGAATGGACTGGTTGGCCTCATGCTATGCAAATGTTGACTATCGTACGAAGATGGTTAGGTTCCAATTTCCGGGTGAACCCGTCATTGAATGGAAAGGGAACATTGCTACACCGAAAGGTAGGTTTATTTCCTATCTTAAGGCAAGGAAAATGATCTCAAAAGGTTACATTTATCATCTCGTTCGCGTTAGGGATGCGGAGGCGAAACCGCCTACTTTACAATCAATCCCTGTGGTTAACGAATTCCCAGATGTTTTCCCAGATGAACTCCCGGGCCTTCCTCCTGAAAGGGAGATTGAGTTTAGCATTGATGTGTTGCCTGACACTCAACCGATCTCTATTCCTCCATACAGAATGGCCCCGGCAGAGTTGCGAGAGTTGAAGGTGCAGTTGAAGGACTTGCTGGATAAGGGCTTTATTAGGCCTAGCACTTCACCTTGGGGTGCACCAGTCCTATTCGTGCGGAAGAAAGATGGGTCGTTACGGATGTGTATCGACTATCGACAGTTGAATAAGTCTACTATAAAGAACAAGTATCCACTTCCAAGAATTGATGACCTGTTTGACCAACTCCAGGGTGCCAAGTATTTCTCTAAGATTGATTTACGTTCAGGGTATCATCAGGTGAGGGTTAGGGAGAAAGATATTCCAAAGACGGCCTTCCGGACAAGATATGGGCACTTTGAGTTCTTGGTGATGTCGTTCGGGCTAACAAATGCCCCAGCAGCTTTTATGGATCTCATGAATACTATATTCAGGCCCTATCTTGATGTGTTCGTGATTGTATTCATTGATGACATTCTAGTGTATTCTCGTTCGGAGGCGGAACATGCGGGCCACTTGCGGATAGTATTACAGACGCTTCAGGATCGTAAGTTATATGCTAAGCTCTCCAAATGTGAATTCTGGCTGAACTCAGTAGCATTCCTTGGCCATGTGATATCTGATGAGGGTATTAGTGTCGACACTCAGAAGATCGATGCAGTAAAGAATTGGCCGAGACCTACAACACCATCAGAAGTCCGCAGCTTCCTAGGGCTAGCAGGATATTATAGGCGGTTTGTAGAAGGATTTTCCTCTATATCATCACCATTGACTAAGTTAACACAAAAAGCTACCAAATTCCAGTGGTCTGACACTTGTGAACGTAGTTTTCAGGAGCTGAAGAATCGATTGACATCTGCACCAGTGCTCACTCTTCCTGAAGGAACAGAAGGTTATGTGGTATATTGTGATGCCTCAGGTATAGGTTTGGGGTGCGTATTGATGCAGCGTGGGAATGTGATTGCTTATGCATCAAGACAATTGAAGAAGCATGAAAAGAATTATCCAACCCATGATTTGGAATTGGCTGCAGTAATATATGCTTTGAAGATATGGCGGCACTACTTATACGGCGTCCATGTTGACATCTACACAGATCACAAGAGTTTACAATACATCTTCAAGCAGAAAGAGTTGAATTTGAGGCAGCGTAGGTGGCTTGAATTATTGAAAGACTACGACGTCGAGATATTGTATCATCCCGGTAAAGCCAATGTTGTGGCAGATGCTCTCAGCCGTAAATCAATGGGAAGCTTAGTACATATTGAGGCAGGTAGATGGGGGTTGATTAAAGAGCTTCATCAGCTAGCCAATATGAGAATCAGATTGTTAGACTCTGATGATGGAGGTGTTACTGTACAGAATACATCAGAATCATCTTTGGTAGCAGAGGTAAAAGCACGACAATATGAAGATCCTATCTTAGTACGATTAAGAGAAAGCATTCAACAGTGTAAAAGTATGGCTTTTGGGATCGGAAAAGATGGGGCACTGAGATACCAGAGCCGATTGTGTGTGCCTAATGTGGCAGGGTTGCGAGAGAAGATTATGAATGAGATTCATCAATCCCGATATTCCATCCATCCCGGCTCGACAAAGATGTATCATGATGTCAAGGAGCAATATTGGTGGGATAATATGAAGAAGTCTATTGCAGAATTTGTAGCCCAGTGTCCCAATTGTCAACAAGTAAAGATAGAACATCAGAAACCCGGTGGATTGCTTCAAAATATAGAGATTCCGACCTGGAAGTGGGAGGTGATTAATATGGACTTCATTATTGGATTACCTCGCTCTTATCATAAGTTTGACTCCATCTGGGTGATAATTGATCGACTTACAAAATGTGCCCATTTTCTGCCAGTGAAGACAACTTACACGGCTGAAGATTATGCAAAGTTGTATATCAAGGGAGATTGTTAGGCTTCATGGTGTGCCCATATCTATTATATCAGACCGAGGAGCTCAATTTACGGCTAACTTTTGGAGGTCTTTCCAGAAGGGTTTAGGCACACAAGTAAATCTCAGCACTGCATTTCATCCGCAGACTGACGGACAGGCTGAACGTACCATTCAGACACTGGAAGATATGCTACGAGCATGTGTTCTAGATTTTAAGGGGAATTGGGATGATCATCTTCCACTCATAGAATTCGCCTATAACAATAGCTACCATTCCAGTATTAAAATGGCCCCATACGAGGCACTATACGGGAGGAGATGTAGATCACCAGTTGGATGGTTCGAAGTCGGTGAAACAGAATTATATGGGCCAGATTTGATTCACCAAGCTATTGAGAAGGTGAAAGTGATACAGGAGCGATTGAGGACGGCACAAAGCAGGCAAAAATCTTATTCTGATGTCCGACGTCGTGATCTAGAGTTTGAGGTTGGTGATTGGGTTTTCCTGAGGATCTCACCAATGAAGGGTATTATGCGTTTTGGGAAGAAAGGTAAGCTGAGTCCAAGGTATATCGGGCCGTATAAAATTCTTCGACGGATTGGACAGGTTGCTTATGAGTTAGAATTGCCATCCGAATTGGAATTTGTCCACCCGGTATTCCATGTATCTATGTTGAGAAAATGTATTGGAGACCCTTCTCGAGTCGTCCCTATCAAAGATGTACAAGTTACAGAGGACCTATCATATGAAGAAGTGCCAGTGGCGATATTAGATCGGCAAGTCCGCAAGCTGAGAACAAAAGATGTAGCTTCCGTCAAAGTATTATGGAGGAACAAAAATATGGAAGAAATGACATGGGAAGCAGAAGAGGAGATGAAGTCTAAATACCCTTACTTATTCCAGAATGAAGATAACAAGGATGTTGGTGGAAGACAGGATACATTGGAAGGTGAAACGGCTCTATGAGGTAAGCAATAATTTGAGAATACTCCTCCTTAATACAAAATGGTGATATGTAGATAATGTAAATACGCATAATGCTTTGTGTAGCCTTGTGAAGCCATATGTTGGGCTTAATTACATGCAAGTTTTGCTAGTGACCATTTTATAGGGGAAAATTGATCGGAAATTTCCATTGGAATCCACGATGATTTAAACTTCCCATAAACCCTTACATTCGAGGACGAATGTTCCTAAGGGGGAGGGTGTTACAACCCATATCCACATGTGTTAGTTCATGCCATATATTAGTTAACATAAATCCAAGAAGGAATTATCTTTTAGATGATAAGAAGTCAATCCTATTGGTCTTAAGTGATACAAGAGTGTATAAGGGTGATTAACCAGTATTAGAAGTTAAACGAATCAAGGATGTTGTAACTCGTATTTTCAGGTAATCTAGCAGTGCTTAATACACTCAAGAGGTCATTTATTAAGGTATTTTAATCATATAATATCCGTATCATAAGTCTTGAAGTCAAACGAGTTATGAAACAAAAGTCGACAAAAGTTGTCGCAACTTAGGTTCATAATTTTACTTAAACATTGGGTCAAATGTTTCTAATCTTTTCTCATAATTTACAAGGAATTACGGGGTGATATACCAACAAAATTAAAGATCTAGGAGTCTAGTTTCCAACGCATTAAACCGTTCATCGATACGATCTCGGAGTAGAGAGATATTCGCATTTTCGCGAGACTGCATCAAGCACCTCTCTATGGGTCCCACAAAGTCGGTTTAAGATATTTGGGCCTATATAGGATGACTCCAACCTGTTTTAAGTCATTTCTTTTCACTATTTTCAGACCTTAGAACCCTAGGAACATCCTCTCAAGGTTCTCTAAAGATTCAAGACCCAAAAAAAGGGCAACACAAATCAAGTGTCGGGAATTCCGTGGCGCTAGTAAGTCTCTTGTTCTTCTTGTTGTTGCTCATTTTTGTGTCGTTCTAGCTCGTGTGGGAGGTTGTTTTAAAGGGTTTATGTTCTGTAAATACTACCTCATGTTCTTGATATCAATCCTAGGTGATTTCAAGCCTTCTAAAGTGATTCTAGTGCCGAAAAACACTAATTGATCGCTAGTTTCACTTTTTTGTTGTTGTGGCAGCATTGGAGGGATATTTCATGGAAATTTAAGGTCAAATTGGAGTTGTTATTTCTGTATAAAGGTAAGGAACCTCTTACTCTATATGTATTTAAGATTATCCAAGTTGCAGCTAAGCCATTGAAGCTAGAACTTGTGAAATATATATCGAAAGGCTTGGAAGTAATGTTATTGTTTTGTGGACTGTTTTGCGTTGTTGTTGGGCTGCGTATTTTACTACTATCTTGTGGAGTTTTGGAGGAGGAAGGGTGTGGAGAAACACCATATATATGTAGGGTTATGGTCTGATAGTTATTCGTAACATTTCCAGGTTGTTTGACACGACTACGGTGGTCGTCGTATGTATGGAGTGATTAGGCTGTGTGTGGACTATTTTGGGAGGCTCAATATGTTTATTATTGATGTTGTTTGGGCTGTTTGGTGATTGTTTTGAATGGTGTGAGGTCATATATATAGGGGAGGTGCTGTCCGTTTCATCGTAAAATAGGTTGTGGTCGATACATAATAGTTATGACGCTTAAATGATAACGATAGTATCGTTTCTCTTATTGTAGACTAAGGAGTTTTGACAATTGCATAGCTTGAGATTGGGGCAGTATATACAAGGTATGTGAGGCTATCCCTTTCCTTCTTTTGCACGACTCCGATTGCACATAATGTAATGAACGATCTTCCAAGATACTCTACTCTTAGAAGCTAGCAGTACTTACATTGTTTTCCCTCTTATGGAACGATTGATGTTAATGTTGCTTCTCTTAGTCTTATGTTATCAATGTTGTTGGTACTTCCTGATTCTTATAAGGTTCATAGTGAAGAGTTAGTCCTAATAACGTGTACAGAGGATACCGACCTTACGTCACTCCGAAAGGTTTAGAATGTGATTCCATGAGTCGAGCATGCATTATATATATGTATCTATTTTACTCTACCGAGCCACGCTATAGTTGGCCGGGTACGGCACCTATTGTGCAACCACTGATCAGTTGGGTTTTACCGAGCTCCACGTGGCCGGGTACGATTCTACCGAGCCTATTATGGCCGGGTACGATATGATGATGATGATGCCCACAGAGGCGAATGCTTTAAAGGTTTATGTATTTATACATATGTATCATGCATTTCATGTAAGTAGCCCTCAGAGGTACTAAGATGTTACAGGTTGTATATTCTCTATCCTTGCTTACATTACTGATCGTATTTATGGTTCCTTGCCTTACATACTCAGTACTTTATTCGTACTGACGTCCTTTTATTTGTGGACGCTGCATGTCGTGCTGCAGGTCCTGATAGACAGGCAGGTGCAGCTCCCCCACCACAGTAGACTGTCCAGTTCAGCGGTGATTGGCGAGATCCCTTCTCCGGACTTGCCTTGGTCTTGGTATGCAATTTTTGTTATAGACATTATGGGTATGTCGGGGCCCTGTTCCGGCTATGTTGCAACACTTATGTTCTTTTAGAGGCTCATAGACAGGTGTCGGCTCATGTATAGTTTGGTATGCCTTGTCGGCTAGTTTTTGTTGTATAGTCTTTCATAGTAGCGTGGTAGCTCATACCTTATATGTAGTTTCTTGATTGTCTGGTCATCCCCTGCTATGTATGTTCATGCCGTCATATTTTATTGTTGGTTGTCCATGATCTAGGTCTACCATTTATATTGATCTCTTTAGCCTTAAAAGATAATAATGAAGGTTAGATGAAATGTACGTTGGTGCTCGGCAAGTGTGGTCGGGTGCTAGTCATGGCCCTTCAGTTTGGGTCGTGACAAAAATGTTCTTGATTCAATAAATTAGAATTTGTTTGATTTAGTTTATAATTGATCACAAGTTCTACGAACGATACTCTGCTCACTCTTTATTACATTATTGACCGCGTATACTTGAGTGTGCGAGGCAACAATAATCTTCGGCTATACTTACCTCATAAGCTAGCTTTTGGGATTGAGTTAGACCCAAAGTTCATTTCTACTTCTCCTGCCAAGTGTTGGAGCATATCAATTGATTGGTCAAGGATTTTTTTTGGGGGTCTGGACCGGGCGTGAAGAATTATTAAATGTGTTACCGTTATTAATTATGATTTAAACAAATATTCGACAATTGGTGTTACGATAGAGATGTTAGCTTCAAGGTTTCACGTATTAAATTTGATGATAACAAACCAATATAAAGTTAAGAACATTCACTTGTGATAATCTTATTTTTGTACAGATTTATTCAAGAACGAAAATGCTAGTAAAGATCCAAACAAATATGGGAAAGAGAATATCATGTGAAAAATTTATCAAGGAAGATTATTTTCAGAGATTTAATCTCCAAGCGTCATAGAAGGAATAATATTTGAAAGTGAAAATTCAAATATTGAATGGCTTACTATAATATTAGAAGAAAAATCTATGGAAATTATGGATGTAAAGCTCTTCAACATCTTGAAAGGAAAGTTGCTCAAATCATGGAGAAGATATATTATTTTATGGAAGGAAGATACTATATGGAAGAGATATTACAAGGCAAGGAAGAATATATTTCTTATGGAAAGAAAATATATTATGAGTATAGTATATTCTCTATTATAGAAAGAGATTATTTTTCAAGATCAAGAAAAGAGTCAAAGATATATTGAGATCTATCAAAAAGGAAATATTTTATTGGAATAAGACAACATGGTTTATTTTAGGGAGCAAATCTTTTACACCAATCAAGGAAGTCTATTAAGAAAAGGAAAGAGGAGTTCTACGGAAGGAACACTATATAAAAGAATATTGGAGGGTGCATATGTCAAGCCACAAAAATATGATCAGTACCTGTTCAAAAGGAAGCAATGTAACAAAGGAAGTTCCAATGTCAAATTATCCACAAGGAAATAAATGGCATTAACATGTACTCAACAAAATTAGTTAAGCAAGATTTTGTGAGCAATTACAAGAAAGTAGCAGGTGTCATGGACTTACACTCAGAAGGCAAGAAGTACAAAGTGTCCAAGTTCAAAGGATATTTTCAAATACTGTCATGGCAATTTATGGAAGCAAATAATATTAGAAAAGGGCATGATCAAGACAAAATATGGAGTATTAATTGACAAACACTACTATCAGCAACCAAGGAAGGATTCAATCAAGAAAGGAAAACAAATATTCTTGAAGACCCATTCACAATGATCAAGAGAATCATTTCTAAATATCCTTGGGTTACACAATAGCCAGAAGATGTTGAAAGGCTAAAAAAGGAGATCTACAAAGGAATTATCCAACTACAAGTTCTTTATTCTACTCTTAACAAACATTGTAATTCATTTTATTAGATTTACTGTGTACACAAAATAGAGAAGAGAGACAGAAAAATATTGGAGAGGTAGTGTATCCGAGAGGTAGTGTCATTGTTCGTTTCTTTGGTGAACGAGTGAAAACCAAAGGGTCGTTGTTGGTGAGCGAGTGAAAACCAACTCTTGTTCGTTGTTGGTGAGCGAGTGAAAACCAACTCTTGTTCGTTGTTGGTGAGCGAGTAAAAACCAACCCTGTCAACGTTGGTGGCGACCGCTGAAAACTACAAAGGTTGTACTCAATTCAATTTACAAAGAGCTCTAAAAGATAACACTCTTGCAATCCAAGAGGACTGGATTAGGATACCACATTGGTTTCGAACCAGTATAAAATTTATGGTGTCATTAACTTTATCGCTCTTATATTATATTCTGTTCCTTTACTATTTATTTTGAGTAACACTTGTTTAAATCAAAAGGACTAAGAGTTCTGTGCAGGCTGTCTCTGCATAAGTCGACTAGGTATAAGGAGTAGTCGACTAGAAATTTAAAAAGGCTACATTTCACCCCCTCCTCTTATACTTTCAATTGGTATCAGAGAAGAACTCACATCTTTATTTTTTTTGCTTAACAGCAAGTGAGAAAAGATCGATGAAAGGTCATCAAATTGTTGGAACCGTACTTCAAGGGGGATACTCAACAAGAAGGCCATCGTACTTAAATAGTCAATACTATAGCCATTAGAAAGAAAGAATGAAGGTTTATGTTCAATCAATAGATTATCGAGCATGTCCAGTTATTCAGAATGGACCAAGACCTATTCTGAACGATAGTGATGGGAAGAAGCTTGTAAAAAGGGCATCCATATTTGACTACACAAAAGAATAGTTGGATATTATGCAAGCAAATGCTAGAGAAATCAACATGCTCTATTGTGCGATTAGTGAAGAAGAATATAAGAGAATATCCACATGTGAGATTGCTAAAGATATATGGGACAGATTAGAAAATATCTACGGGACGCCAACAAAGTTAAGGAACTTGAATACCTCTTGAAGAATATGAAAATGGTGAAGATCGAGAAGACTTGAACGTGATACCGAAGACGAGAAAAAGGAAGAGTATAAAGAAGTAGAATAGAAAATCTTAATCCATCCAGAATCATCAAAAGAATCGGAAGAATAAGGTTCAACAACAAGAGAACATATGTTGCTACAAATGTGGTAAGGTGGACATATGAAATTAAAACGTCCCAGCCTCAAGAAGAAAAATCATAGAATCTCAACTTGGAGCGATGAGGATGATCAAGAAGAAATGACAAACATATGTCTTAAGAAAAGAGAAGAAACTGACGAGGCGTGCTTTAATGTTATTCTACATTGTGATATCAAGAAAAAGAATCACAAATCTTGGAGCGACGAGGATGAATCTGAAGAAGAAACCAATCATGAAAGAATAGAGAATCAATGTTTCATGGCAATGGGAGAAATTAACAAGGTATGCCCCACTCCTATTACGTATTGCGATAAATGTGATGAATTGCAGGATGATATGGAATTAGTTCTCAATGACCTTAAGAAAGTTCTAAATGAATATCATAAGTTGAGGAAGGAGAAGAAGAATTGGGAAATCCAACTTGAAGATTATAAGAAGTTGACACATGAGAAGAAAGATTGGGAGATCCAACATGAAGAGTATAACAAGTTGAGAAATGAAAAGAATGAGTGGGGTTTTCGGCTTAAAGAATATCTGGTGGAGAACAACTTACTTCAAGAAAGAATTTTGAGCTTCGCAAACAAATAAGCCGCCTGCACAAATTCCCCAGCCACTGCATTGATCGATCAAAGTCGTTTCCTTGGCTTAACAGTTATAAGTCGACTGAAAAAGGGATCTACTGGTAAACTTTCTACTTTGAACAGGTTGATAGAAGAAAGCTCCAAGTAAACAATAAGGCAGCTGCAGGTAAACATTCTTTTTCTCATATTACATGTCATTATTGTGGCAATTCTGGACATAAAGTATTTACATGCAATTATGCCAAAAGTTATATTAGATCAAAATATGTTTGGATACCTAAACAGTTACATGCATCTTGAATTACACAATCCACTAACCATGAAGGACCCAAAAAGATTTGGGTACCAAAATAAATTAATTTATCCTGCAGGAATTCTGAGTCCAGCCGTACAAAGGGATAAATGACATTTTGCTTAATGGATGGTCAAGGCACATGCTTAAAGATGTTTCAAAGTTCATACATACTCTACAAATGATGAAGGAACTATTACATGTGATGGTAAAGCTTAAGTGATTGGTATCACTAAAGTTTATTCAAATTCCTTCGGATGCTTTATAAGGTGATACGTATCTAGTAATATTTTTTATGATATGTACAATTACATATTGCTTGAGTTGACTAGCTCCAACATACTACTATTATGTTTAGTGTTAATCTTATCCTTCACTTAGAGATTTGAATAAGAACGAATATCTTGCTTAAACCATGCCATTTGTATAAGCATTAGGATAAGCAAGCATGCATGCATGCATGCATGCATTCCTTTCATGTAGTTGTGAGCTTAAGATAATTTGTGAAGAGAATTACTTCTTATATCCATTCTCTTAGTGAAAGTTTCAATATTTCATTCAAATATGAGAAAGTTGTTTAAGCTTGATGCCTCGGTAACTTGTGCATGTGGAGATACTCGACTATTCTTAAGATATAAAATATATATATATATATATATATATATATATATATATATATATATATATATATATATATATATATATATATATATATACATTATTTTTTATTGCAAGAAAATGTCAAATAGATACTATTAAGACACACATCGATGATCACTGCAAATGCATTATTTTCTTATTAAAAAATATGACCTATGCAAAAGTATGGATAATTTATCCATACTTTTGCATAGGTCATATTTTTTAATAAGAAAATAATGCATTTGCAGTGATCATCGATGTGTGTCTTAATAGTATCTATTTGACATTTTCTTGCAACAAGCATGATCTTTCACATTTTTAGTTTGGCGCCTCAGTTGAAAGCAGACTTGAAAAGAAAGCATTATTTTTGCATAAATTGTCATCATTGGCTTATATGTGCTTTAATATTTTCGTTGGATCTTATCTTGAATGAAATTCTGTCTGAGCTATGGGAAGGAAGAAAAATCAATTTTTTGGTTATCTTATTTCCTTTGGTTGCAACTGTCTTGGTGAGACTCTTGACATATTTCTTATTCATTAGTTGTAGAGAAATATCATCATGCGCATTTTTCTTTATACTAATATTTTTCTGATCAAATTGTGAAAAAGGATGGAGAACTTACAGTGGATAGCTTGAAATAAATTGCTAGTGACACATCTATACTAGTTGAACTACAAAGTCATGAAGAAACATTAAACGATGAATGTTGGATTCTAGTAATACAAGATTTGTTGAGCGAAGCTGAAAGAATCAACAGTATGGAAATCCAGTACCAAGCAATAGGCTGCAATCATGGATATCTAAAGATAGATAAGATTAGTAAGATTTTGAAAATTATGTGTAAACTTGTAGCCCAAGGTTTCATAACAAGAAGGTTTGTTTCTGTCACGACCCTAAACACATACCCGGTCGTGATGGCGCCTCTCGTGAAGACAAGGCCAAGCGACACATTCCCAATTCATTTTAAAGCAATTAAAATAATACAAATTAACTCTTTAACATAATAATAATCCCAAAATAAGGTGAAATGGTACAATTGCAGAATAGACATAGCCCGTCATCGGGGTGTCACCAGTCATGAGCATCTAATAACCGATTAAAAGTAGGAACAGTCTACATAGTCTATTACAGAACTAAAACAAGATAAAGTAATATAGAGGAGAAGCACTGGGTTGCGAATGCCAAGCAGCTACCTAGTGAATCTCCGAAACCGCCTGAGCTGGAAGAAATCAACACTCGCTAGTGGGACCTGAAGCGCCCGAATCTGCACACAAGGTGCAAGAAGTAAAGTGAGTACTCCAACTCAGTGAGTAATAACAATAAATGAAGACTGAGCGATAAGAAAACATGTAAAAACACAACAATATGCTATAAAGGAGCAGTGTAAAGCCAATAACAAAGCAATGAGACAGTGAAAACATTTAAAGACACCTTAGTTCAGAATAAGCTTCTTTAAAACACCTTTTTAACCGTTAAAAATTAAATGAAAAATAGCTAGAACAGATAAACACATAAAATTCGCCCCTCGGGCACAATGTCAATAGAATCAGCCCCTCGGGAAATAACATGGAACAACACCAGCCCCTCGGGCTATATCTCATATCATAATGGGTAACTGCGCTCACTAGGGGTGTACAGACTCCGGGAGGGGCCTCATACGGCCCAAGCGCAATATCAAGCCATCGCGTGGCATAATCAATAGGGTCTCGGCCGCATATCAAGCCATCTCGTGGCGTACATCTCAGGCCCTCGGCCTCATAATCATAATCAGTGTATCACTACTGCGACGTGCAGCCCGAACCAAAGTATCCTCACAACACAGGCCCTCGGCCTTACTCGGTCAGAATCTATAAAAAGCCACTCGGGCTCAGTAAAATATGATGCTCAGCCCAAAATATCATTTAAATTACTAAAACATAGTAAATATGGCTGAGTTATGAACGCAGTATAATACTGCATGACTGAGTACAGATATAAAATCAAAGCAGTGAGGAAATAGCAGTAAAAATCCCCTAAGCATCCAAATAGTTGGCACGTGGCCCAAATATAGCATTCAACCCAAAACATGATGATAGCAAATAATTTTCAATCAAATACGCGGTAAAACAGTCATTCAGGATGGACTAAGTCACAATCCCCAATGGTGCACGACCCCACGCTCGTCATCTAGCGTGTGCGCCACCTCAATATAGCATAACGCAGGACAACATTTAAAATCATTACTAACCTCAATCCGGTCCGAACTCTAGCTCGCGATGCCTTTGCCCCTCGAATCGGTCTGAACCCGCGTCGAATCTATCCAAAATCAGAATCACAACGTCAAAATATGCTAAGGAAACGAAGCCCATGCGAAAATAATCAAATTTCAACTAAATCCCGAAATTAAATAAAACCCGAACCCCGGACCCACGTCTCGAATTCAATAAATTTTACATCAATAGATTCCTTATCTCCCCACGAGTTGATACATATCAAAAGTCCCAAAATTTGACCACAAATGGCCCCTCAAATCCTCACTCAAAGGTCTCCAACACCAAGCCCTAATCCCTCAATTTTCTTCCTTAATTTCCACTAATACTATGATTAAACAATGGAAAAATGATCATAAACTCAAATAATGAAGCTCAGGGAACTTACCCAACTGATTCCCTTCGATTTTCCCTTGATTTCACTGCCTTAGCTCGCTTCCCAACTTCAAAATGAAGAACTTAGCAAAATTTCGTGAAGGAAACATTATATACTTTCTGGCCCAGGGATTCCGCACCTGCGGCCCTTTAACCGCTTCTGCGGTCTTGACCACCGCACCTGCGGTTCCAATTAAATGTCCAAAGTCACATCTGCGATCAAATAACCGCACATGCGCCATCGCAGGTGCACTCGGCACTCTGCATCTGCGGCTCCTGCCCTTCGCATCCTTGACCGCATCTGCATTCCTTTCTCCGCATCTGCGGCATTGCACCTGCGGTCCCCAATCCGTTGGTGTAGAAACAACAGAAACAGAAAAATCTGTAGTTTCACCAAACTCCAAACTCTCTGTCAACCATCCAAAATCACCCCGAAGCCCCCGGGACCTCAACCAAAAGCACAAACATATCTCATAACCTTATTCAAACTCGTTCCAACCTTCGCAACGCTCAAAAAACATCAAAACACCAATATCACATCGAATTCAAGCCTAAGATTCCAAAATCTTCCAAAATCTGCTTTTGATCAAAAAGTTTATCAAACCACGTCCGAATGACCTAAAATTTCGCACACACGCCCCCAAATGACATAACGGACCTACTGCAACTCCCGAAATTCCATTCCGACCCCTATATCAAAATCTCACCTATCAACCGGAAAACGCCAAAATTCCAACTTCGCCAATTCAAGCCTAAATCTACTCCGAACCTCCAAAACTCATTCCGATCACACTCCTCAGTCCCAAATCACCTCCCGAAGCTATCCGAACCATCAAAACTCACATCTGAGCCCTCTAACACCTAAGTCAACGTCCGATTGATATTTCCAACTTAAGCTTCCTCAAAAGAGACTAAGTGTCTAAAACGTTACCAGAACCTCTCCGAACCCGAGACAACTAACCCGATAACACAAAATACAACTGAACAAGGCAATAAGAAGCAGAAACGGGGGAAATGGAGTGGTAACTCATGAGACGACTGGCTAGGTCGTCACATCCTCCCCCTCTTAAAAAAATGTTCGTCTTCGAATGAGTCAAGAAACATACCTGAAGCCTCAAATAGGTGAGGGTATCTGCTCCGCATCTCCCGCTCGGTTTTCCAGGTAGCCTCCTCCACGGGCCGACCTCTCCACTGCACTTTCACTGAAGGTATATCTTTTAATCTCAACTTTCGAACCTGACGCTCCAAAATAGCTATTGGCTCTACATCATAAGTCAAATTATCATCCAATTAAACCGTGTTGAAATTCAAAACATGAGATAGATCACCAATATACTTCCAAAGCATAGAAACATGAAATACCGGATTCATACTCGACAAGCTGGGTGGCAAAGCAGGCTCATCAGCCACCTCCCCAATCCTCTGAAGCACCTCAAAAGGCCCAATGAATCAAGGACTCAATTTACCCTTCTTCCCAAATCTCATAACACCCTTTATGGGTGAAACCTTCAACAGAACCTTCTCACCAACTTTGTAGGACACATCCAGACCTTCCTGTCAGCATAACTCTTTTGTCTCAACTGTGTTGTACGAAGCCTCTCCTGAATCACCTTCACCTTGTCTAAAGCATCCTGCACCAATTCTGTCCCCAATAGCCTAGCCTCACCCGGCTCAAACCAACCAACTAGAGATCTACACCGCCTCCCATATAACGGCTCATATGGAGCCATCTGAATACTCGACTGATAGCTGTTGTTATAAGCAAACTTTGTGAGTGGTAGAAATTGATCCCATGACCCTCCGAAATCAATGACATAAGAATGCAACATGTCCTCTAATATCTGAATAGTGCGCTCGGACTGCCTGTCAATTTTAGGGTGAAAATCTGTGCTCAACTTAACTTGAGTACCCAACACTCTCTGTACGGCTCTCCAAAACTGCAAAGTAAACTTAGTACCTCTATCTGAAATGATGGAAACCGGAACACCATGCAAACGAGCAATCTCTTGGATATAGATCCCTGCCAACCGCTTTGAAGAATAGGTACTATACATAGGAATGAAGTGCGCGAACTTGGTCAGTCGATCCACAATCACCCAAATAGCATCGAACTTCTTCAAAGTCCGTGGAAGTCCAACTACAAAATCCATAGTGATCCTCTCCCACTTCCACTTTGGAATATCTATCCGCTGAAGCAAGCCATCCGGCCTCTGATGCTCATATTTCACCTGCTGACAATTGAGACACCGAGCTACAAATCCCACATTGTCTTTCTTCATTCTCCTCCACCAATAATGTTGTCTTAGATTCTAATACATCTTTGCGGCACCCGGATGAATGGAATACCGCAATCTATGGGCCTCTTCCAGAATCAACTCTTGAAGCCCATCCACATTGGGCACACATAACCGGCCATGCATCCTCAACACCCCATCATCACCAATAGTCACATCTCTGGCATTATCGTGCTGAACTCTGTCCTTAAGGACAAGCAAATGCGGATCATCATACTAGCGCTCTCTGATGCAATCATATAAGAAAGACCGAGAAATCACACAAGCCAATACTCGTTTGGGCTCCAAAATATCCAACCTCACCAACCTATTGGCCAAGGCCTGAACATCAACTGCAAGACATCTCTCCCCAACTGGAATATATGCCAAACTCCCCATACTTACCGCCTTTCGGCTCAAAGCATTGGCCACCACATTGGCCTTCCTCGGATGGTACAATATAGTGATATCATAATCCTTTAGCAACTCCAACCATCTCCGCTGCCTCAAATTGAGATCCTTCTGCTTGAACAAGTGCTGGAGGCTACGATGATCAGTAAACACCTCGCAAGACACACCATACAAATAATGCCTCCAAATCTTCAATGTGTGGACTATGGCAGCCAGAGAGGTAGTTCTTCTCATGGGGATTTAACTGGCGGGAAGCATAAGCAATAACTCTACCCTCCTACATCAACACACACCCAATGCCAACTCTCGAAGCATCACAATATACTGCATATGAACCTAAAGTTGATGGTAAAACTAATAGTGGAGCCGTGGTCAAAGCTATCTTGAGCTTCTAAAAGCTTTCCTCACACTCATCCGACCATACAAGTGAAGCACCCTTCTGAGTCAAGTTGGTCAAGGGTGACGCGATAGATGAAAATCCCTGAACAAACCGATGGTAATAACCCGTCAAACCAAGAAAGCTGCGAATCTCTGTAGTTGAGGACGATCTGGGCCAACTCTGGACCGCCTCTATATTCTTCGGATCAACCTGAATACCCTTGCAAGACACCACGTGCCCCAAGAAAGCCACTAAACTGAGCCAGAACTCACATTTGGAGAACTTTGCATAGAGCTTCTCCTCCCTCAATCTCTGCAATACAACTCTAAAATGCTCCGCGTGCCCCTCCTGACTACGCGAGTACACCAGAATATCATCAATGAAGACAATCACGAACGAATCAAAATAAGGCCGAAACACGTAGTTCATCAGATGCATGAACACTGCTGGGGCATTGGTCAGCCCGAAAGACATAACAAGGAACTCATAATGACTGTATCTGGTACTGAAGGTAGTCTTAAGAATATCCGAGTCCCTGATCTTCAACTGGTGATAACCTGAATGGAGATCAATCTTGGAGAACACTCTCGCTCCCTGAAGCTGGTCAAACAAATCATCGATACGAGGCAAAGGATACTTGTTCTTAATTGTTACATTGTTCAACTGCATGTAATCAATGCACATCCTAATCATTCCATCCTTCTTCTTCACGAATAGAACAGGCTCACCCCAAGGAGACACACTAGGCCGAATGAACCCCTTATTAAGGAGTTCCTTAAGCTTCTCCTTTAACTCCTTCAACTTTGCTGGTGCCATACGATACGGTGGAATAGAGATGGGATGAGTGCCCAGCACCAAATCAATACCAAAATCAATATCTATGTCTGGTGGCATGCCCGATAGGTCTGCAAAAAATACATCGGGAAAATCCCTCACAATTGGAACAGAATCAATGTTGGGAGTCTCTGCGCCGACATCCCTCACAAAAGCTAAATATGAAAGACAACCCTTCCCAACCATACACTGAGCCTTGAAGAATGAAATTACCCTACTAGGAACATAATCAGTCAAACCTCGCCACTCGATTCGTGGCACACCCAGTATAGCCAATGTCACTGTCTTAGCATGACAGTCCAGAATAGCACGGCACGGAGATATCCAATCCATGCCCAAATAATATCGAAGTCTACCATACATAATAATAACAGATCCACTCGGGTCTCCAGACCCCCAATAGTCACCATACACGACCGGTACATACGGTCTACAACAATAGTATCACCCACCGGCATAGATACATGAATAGGTAAAACAAGAGACCCACGAGGTGTATCCAAATAACGAGCAAATTATGATGACACATAAGAAAAGGTGGAACCAGGATCAAATAATATAGAGGCATCTATGTGGCAGACTGAGACAATACCTGTAATAACAGCATCAGAAGAAATAGCATCGGGTCTAGCTGGAAGTGCATAGAAACAGGCCTCACCACCACCTGATCGACCTCCCCCTCTAAGGCGGCCCCTAGCTAAATGCGGTACCGCAGAAGTGGCTATTGTGCCGCAGATGCGGAATAACTGGGCAGAACATATAAGTTATTTCATTTTGCGAATTTGAGCTATTTCACCATTTTTGACTTCGGCTTGGGAGCTTCTTGGGCGAATTGAGAGAGGGATTTCAAGAGAACTTCACTGAAGTAAGGAATTTGGACCTAAAACTCGTTCCTATGCTATTATTTCATGGATTAGAGCTAGAAATTATGGAAATCGAAGGTTAAAATTGGGGAAACTAGGGCTTGGGAACTTAGGCCTTTAATTGAGGATTTGAAGGACCATTTGGGGTCGGATTTGAGAACTTTTGATATGTATGAACTCGTGGGGAGATAAGAAATCTATTGATGTAAAAATTATTGAATTCCGAGAGGTGGGCCCGGGTCAGGTTTTGGTAATTTCGGGATTTGTGCCCTTTATTGATTGTTTTCGCTTGGGTTTCGTTCCCTTAGCATATTTTGACGTTCTCGTTCTGATTTTGGATAGATTCGACGCGTGTGGAGGCCAATTCAATGGGAAAAGGCATCGCAAGTAAGAGATTAGACCGGTTCGAGGTGAGTAATGATTGTAAATGATATTCTGAGGGTTTGAAACCCTGGATTACACATCATAGTGCTATCTTGAGGTGAGGCACACGTTTGATGACGATCGTGGGGTCGTGCACTTTTGGGAATTATGACTTGGTCCGTCCCGATTGATGATTTTACCGGCGTATTTGACTGAGATCTATTTGTTATCATTATTATTTGGACTGAATGTCATATTTGGGCCTTGTGCCAACTATTTGAACCCTTTGGGGGTTTTTACTGGTATTTCGTCACTGTTTTGACTTTATACTTGAACTCAGTCATGTTATATTTCACTGTTTTCGTACTCAGCCATGTTTACTCTATTTTAACACTTAAATGATCTTTTAAAGGATATTTCTGGGCTGAGGAATATGTTTTACTACTGCCCGAGTGGCTTGTGAGAATTTTTGACTGAGTAAGGTCGAGGGCCTATGTTATGAGGAAAACACTGATATTGATTTGAGGCCGAGGGCCTAAGATATATATGCTATGAGGTGGCTTGATTGATATGAGGCCGAGGACCTAGTTTTGATGCCACGAGATGGCTTGATATTACGCTTGGGCCGTAAGGGGCCCCTCCAGGAGTCTGCACACCCCCAGTGAGCGCGAGTACCCATTGTGATTTGAGATTGAGTCCGAGGGGCTGGTATTGTTCTATGTGATTGCCCGAGGGGATGGTACTATTCTGATATGTTTCCCGAGGGGCGGATTTATCGATACTGTGCTTGAGGGCGAGCCTTTATGTGTTTACTTTTCATAATTAACTGTCGATTACCTGCTTAATTATTGAAAAAGGCTTTTCATGAAACTACATTGAGTTAAAGGATTTTACCTATCTTTCACTAGTTTACTGTTTTTAAATAGTTTTACTGCTTCATTATGGAATGCTTTGTGCCTTATGTGATTTCTTGCTTTCAGTTTTTATTTACATTTGTTACTCATTGAGTTGGAGTACCCAATTTACTCCCTGCACCCCTGTGTGCAAATTCAGGCGTTGTTGATCCTGCCAGTGCAAGTTGAGAGCTCCCGACGGACATTCGGAGTTCAGAGGTAGTTGCTTGACGTCTGTAGACCCGTGTTTCTCCCACTTTGTAATTTCTATCTCCATATCAGACAGTTTGTAATAGTTTATAGACTTCTCAAACTTGTATTAGAACTTGTAGATGCTCATGACTAGTGACACCTCGGTATCGGGCTGTGTTGGGTTGTTCTTCCGCGTATTTATGATATTATCTGCTACTTTGGATTATTTATTCATGTTTCGACTGTTTCTAAATGCTTAATTGTTAATAAATTAGAAAATGGGAAGTGTCGGCTGGCCTTGTCTTCACGAGAGGAGCCATCACGACCGGGTCCGGGTTTAGGGTCGTGACAAGTTGGTATCAGAGCCTAGGTTACATAGGTCTCACGAGTCATGAGCAAGTTTAGTAGAGTCTTACAGATCGTTACAGAAACGTCTGTATTTATCTTCGAGAGGCTGCAGAACCTTTAATAAAAAAATTCATATTCTTGAAGTTCTTATCGTGTGAACTTGTTGATCCGAGTGTTAAACTTCTTTTGTTCTACTCTCTATCACAGATGGTGAGGATGCGCACTACTGGTTGGGGTGGACGACCCCCAGTACCACCAAATATGTCCACCAGAGGCGAGGACGCAGCCGTGGTCATGGTAGGGGTAAAGTAGCTAGAGCAGCACCTGTAGATCCACCAGCTGCCCTAGTTCAGGATCAGGTCCTAGTTATGGACGCTCCTGCAGCACCAGCTGTGCCCATTGTGATTCCGGGTCTTCAAAAAGCCTTGGCTCAGATCTTATCAGTTTGCACTGGCCTGGCTCAGGTGGTTTCAGCCACTACAGTCGCAACTACTTCTCAGGCCAAGAGAGAAAATTAGACTCTCGCCGCTCACACACCTGAGCAGGTCGTGCAGGGACTTCAAATACCAGGGGCGCATCCAGCCCAGCCGGTTGCAGCTTCTTAGGACTATGTAGTTCCTGCTATGCCGGAGGATGAGCAACGTAGGTTGGAGAGGTTTGGTAGACTGCAGCCTCCGACCTTCAGTAGTGTAGAGGGCGAGGATACCCATTATTTCTTAGATAAGTGCTAGAGGATGCTTCGTACAACGGGTATTCTGGAGACCAGCAAAGCGACTACTTATCAATTTTTGGGAGCTGACTTTACTTGGTGGGAGGCTTTTGAGAGGCGTAGGCCTGTTGGTGTAGCACCCCTTACCCGGCAGCAGTTCTTCGTTCTCTTTCTGGAGAAGTATGTGTCGCAATCTCGCAGAGAGGAGCTGCGTAGGCAGTTTGAGTAGTTGCATCAAGGGGAGATGACCGTGTCGCAATATGAGTTTGAGGTTCTCTGAGTTAGCTCGTCATGCCATCTGGTTGATCTCGACAGATAGGTAAAGGATTAGGAGGTTTGTTGATGGCCTCACTTATCAGCTTCGCATTCTTATGACCAATGAGAGGGTGACTGGTGCTACTTTCGAGAAGGTTGTGGATATTGATCGTGAGATTGAGTCTATTTGTCGCCAGGAGCGAGAGGAGAGGGAGGCCAAGAGGCCTCCAGGATCTGGTAGTTATAGTGGTGCTCCTTCGAGGGGTCAGTTTCAGCACGGCAGAGGCCGTCCATTCAAGCATGCTTAGCCTGCTCGCCTAGGTTATCGTAGGGCATTGTCGGGTCATGGTTATCATGGTTACCAGCAGGGCCAATCGTCACTTAGTACCCTTCCAGCTCAGAGTTCGACCTGTACTCCATTAGTTCAGGGCTCTTCTATGCCGAGTGCATCTGCTAGTCACTCTGGTGCGAGAGGTTGCCTTCATTCCCCTTCTCCAGCACCTAGGAGTTGTTATGAGTGTGGTGAGATGGGTCACATGTGGAGGCAATGTCCTCGTCTTTTTGCTAGTTCGTCCCAGCATAGGGGTCAGTCATTGGCTTCAGTGCCAGTTGCTTCATCACTACCCGCCCAGCCAGCTAAGGGTGGAGGTCAGTCAACAAGGGGTCACCCCAGAAGGGGAGGTCGATTAGGGGGCGGTCAGGTCCGTTTCTATGCACTTCTAGGAGACCCGATGCTATTGCTTCAGATGTTGTCATTCAGGTATTGTTTCAGTCTGCCACAGAGATGCCTCTGTATTATTTGATCCCGGTTCCACCTTTTCTTATGTGTCTTCGTATTTTGCTCGTTATTTGAGTACGCCTTGTGAGTTCCTTGCTTTACCTGTTCATGTATCTACCCTAGTGGGCGGTACTGTTGTTGTAGACTGTGTGTACCGGTCATGTGTAGTGACTATTAGGGGTCTGGAGACTTGAGTGGATCTATTATTATTGAGCATGGTGGATTTAGATGTCATTTTGGGCATAGATTGATTATCTTTGTGTCATGCTATTCTGGACTATCATGCTAAGACAGTTACATTGGCTATACCGGGCATGCCAGGGATCGAGTGGCGAGGTGTGACTGATTATATTCCCAGTAGAGTGATCTAATTCTTGAAAGCCCAGTGTATGGATGGGAAGGGTTGTCTTTCGTATCTAGCCTTCATGAGGGATGTCGGTGTTGAGACTTCCAGTATTGATTATGTTCCAGTTGTAAAGGATTTTCCCGATGTGTTTCCAGCATACCTGTCGGGCATGCCACCAGACAGGGATATTGATTTTGGTATTGACCTGATGCCGGGCACTCAGCCCATTTCTATTCCGACGTATCGTATGGCACCAGCGGAGTTGAAGGAGTTAAAGGATCAGCTTTAGGAACTCCTTGATTAGGGGTTCATTCGGCCTAGTGTGTCACCTTGGGGTGCGCCAGTTCTATTTGTGAAGAAGAAGGATGACACTATGAGAATATGCATTGATTATAGCAATTGAACAAAGTAACAATTAAGAACAAGTATCCTTTGCCTCGCATTAATGATTTGCTCGACCAGCTTCTGGGAGCGAGGGTGTTCTCCAAGATTGATCTCCGTTCCAGTTATCACCAGTTGAAGATCAAGGATTCAGATATTCTTAAGACGGCTTTCAGGACCTGATATGGTCACTATGAGTTCTTGGTGATATCTTTTGGGTTGACCAATGCCCCAGCAGCATTCATGCATTTGATGAACAACGTGTTCCGGCCTTATCTCAATTCATTTGTCATAGTCTTCATTGAAGATATTCTGGTGAATTCCCGTAATCAGGAGGAGCACACGGAGCATTTGAGAGTTGTATTACAGATATTGAGGGATGAGAAGCTTTATGCAAAATTCTCCAAGTGTGAGTTTTGGCTCAGTTCAGTGGCTTTCTTGGGGCACGTGGTGTCCAGTGAGGGTATCCAGGTTTATCCGCAGAAGATCGAGGTGGTTCAGAGTTGGCCCATACCGTCCTCAGACACAGAGATTCACAACTTTCTTGGTTTGGCGGGTTATTATCGCCGTTTTGTTCAGGGATTCTCATCTATCGCATCACCCTTGACCAAGTTGACTCAGAAAGGTGTTTCATTTGTATGGTCGGACGAGTGTGAGGAGAGCTTTCAGAAGCTCAAGACAGCCTTGACCACAGCTCCGGTGTTAGTTTTGCCATCAGCTTTAGATTTATATACCGTGTATTATGATGCTTCAAGGGATGGAATTGGTTGTGTATTGATGCAGGAGGGTAGAGTTATTGCTTATGCTTCTCGTCAGTTGAAGCCCCATGAGAAGAACTACCTCGTTCATGATTTGGAGTTGGTTGCCATAGTTCACACGTTGAAGATTTGGAGGCATTACTGGTATGGTGTGTCTTGTGAGGTGTTTACTGATTATCGTAGCCTCCAGCACTTTTTCAAATAGAAGGATCTTAATTTGAGGCAGTGGAGATGGTTGGAGTTGCTTAAAGAATATGATATCACTATATTGTACCATCCGGGAAAGGCCAATGTGGTGGCCGATGCTTTGAGCCGAAAGGCAATGAGTATGGGGAGTTTGGCATATATTCCGGTTGGGGAGAGACCTCTTGCAGTTGATGTTCAAGCTTTGGCCAATCGGTTCGTGAGATTAGATATTTCGGAGCCCAGTCCGGTATTCACTTGTGTGGTTTCTTGGTCTTCCTTATATGATCGCATCAAAGAGCGCCAGTATGATGATCCGCATTTGCTTGTCCTTAAGGATAGAGTCCAGTGTGATGATGCTAGAGATGTGACCATTGTAGATGATGGGGTGTTGAGGATGCAGGTCCGGATTTGTGCGCCCAATATAGATGGGCTTCGGGAGTTGATCCTTGAGGAGGCCCACAGCTCGCGGTATTCCATTCATCCTGGTACCGTGAAGATGTATCAGGATTTGAGGCAGCACTATTAGTGGTGGAGAATGAAGAAAGATATTGTGGGATTCGTAGCTCGGTGTCTCAATTGCCAGTAGGTGAAATATGAGCATCAGAGACCGGGTGGCTTGCTTCAGCAGATGGATATTCCTGAGTGGAAGTGGGAGAGGATCACTATGGACTTTATTGTTGGACTTCCACGGACTTTGAGGAAGTTTGATGTTATTTGGGTGATTGTGGATCGGCTGACCAAGTCCGCGAACTTTATTCCTGTGTGTACTACTTATTCTTCAGAGCGATTGGCAGAAATCTATATTCGGGAGATTGTTCATTTGCATGGTGTCCCAGTTTCCATCATTTTAGATAGGGGCACTCAGTTTACTTCACAGTTTTGGAGATCGGTGTAGCGAGAATTGGGTACTCAGGTTGAGTTGAGCATAGCTTTTCACCCTCAGACGGACAGGTAGTCTGAGCGCGCTATTCAAATATTGGAGGACATGTTGCGTGCTTGTGTCATTAATTTTGGAGGGTCATGGGATCAGTTTCTGCCGCTTGCAGAGTTTGCTTATAACAACAGCTACCAGTCGAGTATTCAGATGGCTCCATATGAGGCTTTGTATGGGAGGCAGTGTAGATCTCCAGTTGGTTGGTTCGAGCCCGGTGAGGCTAGGCTATTGGGGACCGACTTGGTACAAGATGCTTTAGAAAAGGTGAAGGTGATTCAGGAGAGGTTTCGTACAGCACAGTCGAGGCAAAAGAGTTATGCAGACAGGAAGGTTCAAGATGTGTCCTACATGGTTGGTGAGAAGATCCTGTTGAAGGTTTCGCCCATGAAGGGTGTTATGAGATATGGGAAGAAAGGGAAATTGAGTCTGCGGTTCATTGGACCTTTTGAGGTACTTCGGAGGATTAGGGAGGTGGCTTATGAGCTTGCTTTGCCACCCAGCTTGTCGAGTGTACATCTGGTATTTCATGTTTCTATGCTCCGGAAGTATATTGGGGATCCGTCTCATGTTCTGGATTTCAACACGGTTGAGTTGGATGATGATCTGACTTATGATGTGGAGCCAGTAGCTATTTTGGGTCGTCAGGTTCGAAAGTTGAGGTCAAAGGATATAGCTTCAGTGAAAGTGCAGTGGAGAGGTCGACCCGTAGAGAAGGCCACCTGGGAGACCGAGTGGGAGATGCGGAGCAGATATCCTCACCTGTTTGAGGCTTCAGGTATGTTTCTTGATTCTTTCGTGGATGAACATTTGTTTAAGTTGGGGAGAATGTGACGACCCAGCCAGTCGTCTCATGAGTTACCACTCCATTTTCCCCATTCCTGCTTTTTTATGCCTTGTTTATCCGTGTTTTGTGGTATGGGGTTGGTCGGATCGAATCCGGAATGATTTTGGCAAGGTTTGAGACACTTAGTCTCTTTTAATAAAGCTTAAGTTGGAAAAGTCAATCGGATGTTAACTTATGTGTTGGAGGGCTCGGAAATGAGCTCTAAGGGTTCGCTTAGTTTTGGGAGGTGATTTATGACTTAGGAGCATGATCGGAATGAGTTTTGGAGGTTTGGAGTAGATTTAGGCTTGAATTGGCGAAGTTGATATTTTGATGATTTCCAATTAGTAGGTGAGATTTTGATATAGGGGTCGGAATGGAATTCCGAGAGTTGCATTAGATCAGTTGTGTGATTTGGGATGTGTGTACTAAATTTCAGGTCATTCGGACGTGGTTTGGTTGGGTTTTTGATCGAAAGCGGAATTCGGAAGATTTTAGAAAGTTTGGCTTGAATCCGAGGTGTTTTGGTTGATTTGATGTTGTTTAAGGTGTTTTGAAGATTGGTACAAGTTTAAATAAGGTATTAGGATATGTTTGTACTTTCGGTTGAGGTCCCGAGGGCCTCGGGGTGATTTCGGATGGTTAAAGGGAAGTTTGAAACCTTGTTGCAACTGCTGAACTTTGTTTCTTCTGGTATTTCCGCACCTGCGTATTGGGGACCGTAGGTGCAACTCCGCATATGCGGGAGACGAGTCGCAAAAGTGGATTTTTGAGGAGTTGTCAGGAACCGCAGATACGGCTGGGGACCGCATCTGCGAAGTCGCAGATGCGGGAAAAGTATCGTAGAAGCGAAAATGGCCTGGTGAACAGCAACTGCAGAAACGGTTAGTGTGACCGCATTTGCGATGTCGCAGATGTGGGAATGTGATCGCAAATGCGAGTTTTGCCATTTAAGTGATTTCTGCACAAGAGGAAGAATGAACCACAAATCCGGTACCGTAGAAGCGGCTATTATGCCACAGATGCGGAACAACTGGGCAGAACATATAAGTTATTTCATTTCGCGAATTTGAGCTATTTCACCATTTTTTACTTTGGCTTGGGAGCTTCTTGGGCGATTTGAGAGAGGGATTTCAAGAGAACTTCATTGAGGTAAGGGATTTGGACCTAAAAATCATTCCTATGCTATTATTTCATGGATTAGAGATAGAAATTATGGAAATCAAAGGTTAAAATTGGGGAAACTAGGGCTTGGGAACTTAGGCCTTTAATTGAGGATTTGAAGGATCATTTAGGGTCGGATTTGAGAACTTTTGATATGTATGAACTCGTGGGGAGATAAGTAATCTATTGATGTAAAAATTATTGAATTCCGAGATATGGGCCGGGGGGTCGAGTTTTGGTAATTTCGGGATTTGTGCCCTTTATTCATTGTTTTCACTTGGGCTTCGTTCCCTTAGCATATTTTGACGTTCTCGTTCTGATTGGATAAATTCGACGTGTGTGGAGGCCGATTCGATGGGCAAAGGCCGTGAGTTAGAGATTAGACTGGTTAGAGGTGAGTAATGATTGTAAATGTTGTTCTGAGGGTTTGAAACCCCGGATTGCACATCGTAGTGCTATATTGAGGTGAGGCACACGCTTGATGACGAGCGTGGGGTCGTGCACTTTTGGGGATTGTGACTTGGTCCATCCCGATTGATGATTTTACTGCGTATTTGACTAAGATCTATTTGTTATCATTATTATTTGGGCTGAATGTCATATTTGGGCCTTGTGCCAACTATTTGAACCCTTCGGGGGTTTTTACTGGTATTTCCTCACTTTTTGACTTTATACTTGAACTCAGTCATGTTATATTTCACTGTTTTCGTACTCGGCCATGTTTACTCTGTTTTAACACTTAAATGATCTTTTAAAGGATATTTTTGGGTTGAGGAACATATTTTACTACTGCCCGAGTGGCTTGTGAGGATTTTTGACTGAGTAAGGCCAAGGACCTATATTGTGAGGAAAACACTGATATTGATTTGAGGCCGAGGGCCTGAGATATATATGCCACGAGGTGGCTTGATTGATATGAGGCCGAGGGCCTAGTTTTGATGCCACGAGATGGCTTGATATTGCGCTTGGGCCGTAAGGGGCCCCTCTAGGAGTCTGCACACCCCCAGTGAGTGCGGGTACCCATTGTAATGTGAGATTGAGCCCGAGGGGCTGAAATTGTTCTATGTGATTGCCCGAGTGGCTGGTACTGTTCTGAGATGTTGCCCGAGGGGCGGATTTGTCGATATTGTGCCCGAGGGGCGAGCCTTTATGTGTTTACTTTTCATAATTGACTGTCTATTACCTGCTTAATTATTGAAAACGGCTTTTCATGAAACTACATTGAGTTAAAGGATTTTACCTATCTTTCACTGGTTTACTGTTTTTTAAATGGTTTTACTGCTTCATTATGGAATGTTTTGTGCTTTACGTGATTTCTTGCTTTCAGTCTTTGTTTACATTTGTTACTCTCTGAGTTGGAGTACTCACTTTACTCCCTGCACTCCCATGTGCAGATTCAGGCGTTGTTGATCCTGCCAGTGCGAGTTGAGAGCTCTCGATGAACATTCGAAGTCACGAGGTAGCTGCTTGACGTCCGCAGACCCGTGTTTCTCCCTCTTTGTCATTTCTATCTCCATATCAAATAGTTTGTAATAGTTTATAGACTTCTTTAACTTGTATTAGAACTTGTAGATGCTCATGACTATTGACACCCCGGTATCGGGCTGTGTTGGGTTGTTCTTCCGCGTATTTATGATATTATCTGCTACTTTGGATTATTTATTCATGTTTCAACTGTTTTTAAATGCTTAACTGTTAATAAATTGGAAAATGGGAAGTGTCGACTGGTCTTGTCTTCACGAGAGGCGCCATCATGACCGGGTCCGAGTTTAGGGTCGTGATATAGGATCAAGCCCCTCTTAAATGACAATTATGAGGGCCATTGAAGAATGTGTAACGGAAGGTAGTGATGCCATATTCTCTATAACGGACCGTACACTTAATGCTACAGAATATTTTTCATTGATTGCTTCCAGGTGGCAGGCATTTATTTCGCCTTTATGAATATTGTTCTCTCTGGTAACAAATGAGATAGTTGCTTACGATTCTGAATGTCTCCTGTCTTCGGCCCCACGTGTCGCTTTCTCACATGATCATTTAATATGAACATATTTTACCTTATACAGATAGCCCCCTGCTTTCGGTGGCAAAACTGTGTCACCGAAAAGTTAGTAGAAACATTCCTTTTGGCAAAAATTACTCTGATGCCCTCTGAAAAGCTTCTAACGGTTTATTAGATGCACGTCTCTCTGCATTTAATGCCCCAGACATGCGTCATCACACGATTCAGCATAACCTTTGCCGGTCATCGAGGTAATAATAGACACAAACTTAGCCGCCTAAACCTTTACTTATATGTATCAACTTCTTTCATTCATACTTCTTAATTCTCCAAACTCTCTCATACTTCCTTCATTCTACTGGTATTCTAATCTTTAATTTTCCTTTAACTCTCTTCAGGCGAAATTTTTTTTTCTTACAATGGCTTCTTCTTCAAAGAACAACAGTTCCTCCAAGAACAAGAACAACGCCGAGAACGATGCTGCTCCAACAGTGAATACCATCATCCCTAGAAGTCTTGTTATAACAAAAGACTTTGAAGAGAAATTTCTTTCTGTTAGCCCTCGTACATGGGCCATTAATAGATATCCTTCTTCCATCTGCCCTTCCACCATTCCCGCTGTAAAGGAAGACTATCATTGCTAGGACCTAGACATTATCGCTCCCGACCTGGCGGAGCGGGTAGCCTTACCCAAGAAGGGTTTTACGTATTTCTATATGTATCCCTTCACTTTGGGAACATTCTCTCTGAGTGGGGAGCTTGACTCCATCATTGTGGAGTTCTGCCTCTACTATCAAGTATGTTTGGTGTAGGTGAATCCCTCCGTGTGGAAGACAATTGCTTGCCTTCGGCGCTTGTGCAAGGAAACGGGGGGGAGCTAACTTTAGCTCATGTGATGAACCTTTATTCCCCCAAGATCTTCTGTGAGGAGATGATCAACTTCAGCAAGCGGGGCCATTATGCATTGTTATCTAGCATGCATGATGATAGCAATCGTGGGTGGATGGAACAGTTTGTTTCAATTTCCACCACCAACATCATCCCAGCCTCAGCTCCTTCCTTCCCCGAACTGTGGAGTCGTACTCGTAAGTATAAAGTCTGTTTCTTTCCTTGTCAAAGATCCTTTCCTTCTTATTGTTAAATTTTCTTTCTTTCCTCATCAATTCGGTGGGTTCCCCCTATGGTTAAGGGCTTGGACCGATGGGTCCAGAAAATTTTGGATATTACTATGCCCAAAACCCGCTCATGGAAAGAGATATCCCCGGAATATAGGTGGAAGGCCAAAAATTATGGTAACTTTAACTAATCATGTCCTTATCCTCTTCTTATGAGAAAATTATCTAATTTTTCTCTTATGTTGTATATAGGTCTGCCCAAGGGCTCGATTGTCGTCCCTGAGGAGGTCATTTTGGCTGATCTTGCTGATACGACAAGGTTGCTGCAAAAAGCTTTTTCACAGGAAAGCATCTCCGGGCATGCTTCTATTAAAATGTTTTTTCTTAGAGTTCCCGGCCAGAGAAAAAGCAACAAAAAAGAAGTCGTTCCTCCGTGGCCGAGGGGGAGGAATAAGAGGGCAAAGACTGTTGCCCCGAGTCATCTCCGGAAGTCGTGGTGATGAGCCCTCTACCTGGGATGGCCATCGATACCGTGATGATTAATGATGAGGAAGAAGCTAGCGAGGATGGAGCTTCTATTCATAGAAGACGACAATCATCCTCAACTCAATAGACTTCTCAATCTGTTGAGTTAATTACAGCAGTCGAGGATGATGTCTCGGTGCCCTGGGGAAAATTTGAAATGGCAGAGAATGCCTACTCACGCTTCCAGGTCCCAATCGCCACTTCTAGTACTTTGGGGCTGAGTACCGGGTCCTTTTCGTCCTCAGCTGATGAGTAACCGACAACCAGCATTGTGTTTGTCGCAACTGCATCTCACCCTTTGTTATGCTCAGCTTCATCTCCATCTTCACCAGCACCAGCAACTACTACATCATCTCCACCTTCACCAACTCTTCCACTAGTAACTGCTACATTATCTCCTCTGACCGCATCTTCCGGAGAAGAGGTTGTTCTATTCCCTCAATCCCAAGTTCATGGGAATTTAGGACAAAACTATGCTCCCCCCTCAGAGGATCCGCAAAGGTGGAGGAGTGTTACCCTCTCAGTCTCCACCGGATGCAACTTGTTATCCCGGTCGGTGGAGCTTGCTAATTATTTAAGCCTCTGGATTTAGAGAAAGATTGGGAAAAGATGCAGGCTCTCTCAGGAGAATGTTTGTTGAATAATGCCATGCATAATGCCGCAGTGGTACACTCTTGACTTCCTTTTATATTTATGTACACTCTAGACTTCCTTTGTTATTTCTTCTATTTTTGCCCAAAAATATCCTGAGTTTGTCTCCCTTGATTTGTAGGCCAATATTCTTGCTTCCGAAGGCCTCCAAAGGTTTATTCAGGAAAAAGAAGAACGTACCTTTACCTGGGATCAGCTTTTGGCTGAGCGGGAACAAACTACCATCCACCTCTCAGAATTGGAGGGCTGAGGTTGTTGTTTTGGAGACTCGTTTGCAGTAAAGCGAGCAAGAAGTGGAAACCCTTAGCCAAGATATTGGCCCGCTAAGGGTTAAATTAGATGAAGCCAGGGCCAAATGGGCTGAGGTAGATAGCATCGTTCTTGTTGCAACCGGCTGCAAGGCTGCTTCCGCTGAAAGATTGACCAACTTAGAGGCAGCTTTGAACTCCAAAATTGAAGAGCTTGTTGCCGCGGGAGTGAAATATTCCCAATTGGAGGAGAAGTATAGCAAAACTATCGAGCATAATAGGCTCTTTAGTTCAACTGTCTCTGACCTTGATGTTAGCCTCATGTATGTTAGATCCGCCTAACAAACCCTTTCTGCCGAGGTAACCCAACTCAAAGAAGAACTTAAGAGTCGAGCGGCTTCCCTCGTAGTTGAGAAAACTTACATTATGTAGAGTATGAGAAGAAAAACCTTGGAAGAGGCCAAAGATGGTATCATTGATTTTGATGCTGAAATTGCAAAGGCCCGTGAACTTGAGTTAGCTGCAAAAAATGGTCTCCCGGCAGACATTGATGCTTTAGGTTCTTCCAGTTCTAGTTCCGAAACTTTGGGAACTGAAGAGGAAAATGAAAGCGAAGTTTTACTGTTTGCGTCTTATTATGTTAAGCCTTTGGTGTATTTTTTCCCAAAAGCATTTTAATTCCGGGTATAAGTTGTTACATATCGCATTTTCGTACATTAAAAATTTTGCCTTCAGTTAATTGATGTAGACTCGGGGATGAGATCATCTTGACGTTAACGCATTTACGCTATTTATAACAAGCAATAAAGAAGTGTCATGAAGGATAAAGGGGTACATGAATAAAAGAAAGCGAGTTTCGTTAAAAGTGGCCAATTTAGGATTAAAATACGGGCCGAGCAATAATACCCGATAATTATGAACTAGTACCATGCAAGATACTATATGGCCACGGTAGTATAATGTATAAAGTATATATAAAATATATTAAAATAAGTAGAATTTTAAGTAATTTGTGGTAATTTTTAAATTATGCGGGTAATTGATTAATTACCGAGTAATGAAACATTACCCAGTTAACTAATAAGTGGATAAAAATTTACAAAATTACACTTCAAAAGAAACTTGGCAGCCCCCTTTTAGAGTAAGGTGACTCATTATCCATATTTACATGTGTCACATTAAGGTTTAAGTGGCAAGAAAAGACATTTTATTAGTCTTATCAAAATAAGACTTACTTATAATTAAGCATTATACATAAAGTCATTCTTAAGAATCATTTTGTCTTTGGTTAAGCATTATCCATAAAGTCATTCCTTAAAAAGCATTCTTGGTTCAAACAAAGACGTGAGAAGCAGAAATAATTTCGTTTCAAATTTCAAATAATCCAAGCAAATTTCGTTCAAAATTCAAAGAAACAGAAGCTTCATTCTTTTCGTTCAACATATTTCACCGAAGCAGAAGCTTCATTTCGTTCAAATAATTTAAGGAACATATATGTTAAGGACATCCCATCTTTCTTTTAGCATGGTCCAAATTATACTGAAGAAACGAGCAAACGCACAGTTTCCATAAATTACTCATTCATAGAGATACTAAGGGTGTCTATATTCTTGATTCCCCATGAGAATTATTATTATCTTCTGTTCACGGGTTTCAGAATAATACGTAGTTGAAAAAAAAGTTTATCCGGAAGGAATATTGAAATTTTTACGTATTTTTCATGCATTTCACTCATTTATGCATGTGCATTGACTCATGACCAGATGGTGTTATATACGCGTATATATGTAGATATATGTATATGGGATATGGAAAATGGTTACGGCGTTATATACCACCACCACTTGATCAGCTAGTATATGCTGATGATGTTGCCCACAGTGGCCGAGACGATATGATGGGATGCCCTCAGTGGCTTGATGATATAATGTACACCCGTACCTATGCATGGCACGACATTTATACGCACGTGCATGACATTATAAATGTTTTAGAATTTACAAAGTTATTCAAATTTAAAGACGTGTTTCTATATTCCATGTTTCATCTATATCTTTTACGCACTAATTTTGATGTCTAACATACTCAGTACATTTTTCGTACTGACGCCCTATTTCACGAGGCTTGCGTTTCATGCCCGCAGGTGCAGGTAGGCAAGTTGAGGTCCCCCTTCTTAGGATCCCTGATCAGCGAGAGTTGGCGTGCTCCATTTGATCTAGAGCTACTTTTGATTTTGGTACGATACATTTGTGTGTGTATATATATATATATATATATATAACGTGGCTCAGTCCCGTCTTTGTACAATTATGTTTCTATTAGAGGTCTGTAGACAGTATGTCTAGTTGGGTTGTATGTGGCCATGTCGGTTGTCAGTTTTGGATGTATAGTTGTTTATAGCAGCCTTGCCGGCTCGCCCACTGTATTCTATATGTATCGTACATATGCCTTATTGGCAGGTCTCCTTCATGTATATTATTTTCGTAATTCAGCAAATGTTATTCAGGTTCATATCTTAGACGCATGCTTAGGGGTGTTTGACAGGTAGGACTTAGGCACCCGTCGTGGCCCATCAGTTTGGGTCGTGACATAAGTTCTACCAAAATCAACCCTTTAACATGAGGGTTTTCATAAGAGAGGGCCCTCTTATTTTTATGGTGCTATTGAAGAGGTCTCTTGTTCATTACGGCACTAGCATTTGAAGTGCTTGTTTAACTTTCAAATGATAAAATCAATTTATCGATCAGACAAGAAACAAGATGGAAAATAAAAGGAGTCTACTTCATTCTATTCGTTTTCAAAAAAGTACATAAGCATTCGTTATGTTAAAGAGAAATTGCCATTTCTTGTGGCTAATTTGTGCAACTTATTTCTACGGGGCTGGCTGCGCAGTCCCCGGTCCCGATGACACAATTATTGTCACACCTCCTTTTTTCCGAAGGGGGATAGGGAGTTTTTTCAATTAAAGTGAAAATAGTCGAATGGGATTATATATTGATTCATAGTCGCTACTTGGGATAATTATATGGTATCCTAAGTCAACTTTTTATTTTAAATCCCAAATCGAGGAAAGTTGACTCTTATTTATGGTCTGCGAACACAGAATACCGGGTAAGGAATTCTATTAACCCCGGAGAAGGTGTTAGACATTCCTGAGTTCCGTAGTTTTAGCACGGTTGCTTTAATCATACCTGGCTTAAATAAATTATTTAATTACTCATTTTAGAACCTATGTACATTTTTACCCTTTTACCGCTTGTAATTAAGAAATTATCCGAAACGAATCACGGGTACGTGTACTCATTTCATTTAGCGCGTCAAGAATCATGTCACACATACGTGTACACAATTAATCACGCTTTGTTATTATTAAGAATGTTTGGCGAAGTTGCGCAAACGCATACCTCGATTTATTTTTAAAAAATCATAATTATATCACGCGAGCATATACACAATCATGATGATAGACTAAGTCTCACCTAAAGCATTGTCTACGAATATTTATTTTTAAAATCGTACTCGTATCACGAGAACGTGTACACAATTTGTTTAAGGGTAACTGCGGAGTGTTATTTTTAATTTGCATATTCATATGGAGGTGGTGTTACAAGCCTCTAAATGTTGTTGCATATATGAACAACTTATTGACTTCTGTTAAAATAACCAGAAATTCACTTTGGGAAAAAACTACATACTGAAAGCAAATCTTTCAAAGGACAAAAAAATATCCAACGGCAATCTGGTGTCATTATTGCTTGAGTTTCACCACCTAATTCTACATTCAATTTTAGTACAAATTCATCCATTTGTTGTGTAAGATATTTAATCTAACCAATTCCTCATGGTAAAACAAGATGAGATTATTGAAGCAAGCAAGAAGCCTGCACCCATCGAAAACATTCAAAAGCAAAAAAATATCCGAGTGTACAAGGTGGACAATTCAATGAGTGTAGCAAAGTGTTTCCTTTTGAAACATCCATCCCAATTTCCTGTCATTTGACAGGTTTTCATTGTATTTTTATCAACAATAACAGCATACGAAAAAACTAGTTCATACCAAAAGAAATCAAATTCAAAGAATCAAACAACTAAATGTTAACTCACAAATGCACCATAACAATTATATCACCATATAAACACATGTAAAACAAGATTAATTATGACCCACTAAATACATGAAATAACATGTGAGAGATGAACCTCCAGAAATGAATCTGAGCTTAGCTGATTTGCAGCTCCAGAATCGGATGGGGACGTGATCAAGACCAACGAAACTTCGACTTTGGAGCTTGTCGGAAATCAATGAACCTTAGACAGACCTCGACTCTTCAGCCTCGAAACTCGCCGGGAAGTAAAAAAACAGCCAAATCAGAAATTCTAACAAGAATTAGAAAATCATACACACACACACCGCTATTTCCACGGCGACGAGCAGCGGTGCGAATAAATGAGGCAGCTGCGGCATAGAACAAGGAGAGATCGTCGGAGTTCGGCCAAATATTAAGCTTTCAAGTCAAATCATCCAGATCTGATCGATATGGGGGTTTGAGAATGGTCACCGGCATGGTCTAGGGAAGTAAGGGTAAGGTAGATATGTATATGAGTTAGGGGAGGTGGTTGTCTCTAGGTCTTTGAGTGTTGCAGCTCATTTTTTTGTCTAGTGAATTAGGTTAGCTCTATATAGAGGGAATTAGAGTATATTTTAGAGATGGGGGATATTGGGTGGTGGACTTGGCCGAATTTGGGCCTCTTTTGGGCCAAGTCAATCACAAAATAATAGTCTTCTCACACAAAAACAAAAAAAATTAGTCCAAAATTTTTCTTCTTATCTTGTTTTGGAAAAATATAATATCAATACTATTTTTTGTATTTTTTAATTTTATGAAAGGTAATGTGTAAAACCTCGGGGAGGGTCAAAATTACATGTCTACAATTATATTCCCAGCTTTCGTGCTCCGGTGGCACTTATTATTACTGCATTCTCGTATCCCCATTCCCCCCCAGTGTTCGAATGCAAAGAATGCGAATTGGAACACTAGGAATCTTTCATCTTCGAGGATCCCACTAATGAATTTCTAGACAATCTTCCACTCGGTAACAAACTTCACTTCCCCTTAGGAATTTATTCTATCGAGCAAAAGACTATCTAACAATCCTCTAATGGTTTACACTTATGAGCGGTCGGGTAACCTTTGTTTAATAGCAAACTTATTTTCCCGGTGGGAAATTTGCTATAGAGCCAAAGATTATTTAACTATCACGGAGTGGTTCTTCGCTTGTGTGCATTGCTATTAAAGGTCTTATTGCTGCCATTGAAACTTTCTTTGTAGTATGTTTTTTTGTTACTGCCTCATCAAAAACCTTGCTAGAAAAACCCGATTGGAACAAAAATTGGACGAAGGGAAAAAGAGTGTAGCGCATACTTCTAGTATAAACGATGTTTTCCAGCAATAATATCTTTTGAGGTGTGCCACATTCCAATTGCTTGGTACCTTTTCTCCATTCTGAGTCTCCAACTCGTACGAGCCTTTCCCGGTGATAGCCGAAACTCGGTAGGGGCGTTCCCAGGTTGGACCTAACTTCCCTGCATTGATTTCCCGAGTGTTTTGAGGTACTTTCCTCAAAACCAAATCTCCCACTTTAAAGTAAAGAAGGTTGTCTCTCCGATTATAATATATTTTCATTCTCTGCTTCTGTGTCTCCATCCTTACATGTGCCAAGTCCCTGCGCTCATCGAGCAACTTCAAGTTGGCCAGCATTGTTTCATTGTTCGCTTCTTCGCTTTCCTGGAAATACCTTAAGGTAGGCTCCCCTACTTCAACCATAATTAGGGCTTCTGCTCCGTATACAAGGGAAAAAAGAGTTTCCCTCGTGCTCGATTTGGCCATCGTTCGGTATGCCCGTTAAACTATGGGTAGCTCCTTAGGCCATTTACCTTTAGCCGTTTCCAAACTTTTCTTGAGGTTTTGTATAATCACTTTGTTCGTTGATTTCTCCTGACCATTTGCGCTCGGGTGATATGGTGAAGACGTGATCCTTTTTATTTCAGATCTTCAAGGAACTTTGTGATTTTTGTGCCGATAAATTGTGGCCCATTGTCTCATGCTATTTCTTTTGGTATTCTGAACCTGCAGGTTATGTTTTCCCACAAAAAATCCAGCACTTCGCGTTCGCTAATCTTCTGATAAGGGCCTGCTTCCGCTCCCTTAGAAAATAGTCAATTAAAACCAAAAGAAATCTTACCTTACCGAGAGCTGGCGACAGCGGTCCGACGATGTCCGTCCCCACTTCCTGAACGACCACAGAGATAGGACTGAATGCAATAGTTCTGCCGGTTGATGTACTAGCGGTACATAACATTGGCACTTATCACATTTTTGTATGAAAGCTTTAGCGTCTTGTTCCATACGAGGCCTATAATATCCTGCCCTTACAAGCTTTAACACTAAGGAATCTGCGCCTGAATGGTTTTCGTATATCTTTCGTGGACCTCTCGCATAACGTAATTTGCCTCGGATGCTCCCAAACATCGGGCCAACAGGCCTTGGAAAGATTTTTTGTACAATTGCCCTACTTTGAAGCTATATTGTGCTTTTATGACGTGCATCACCTGAGATGCCTTGGAATCTTCGGGCAATTCCCGGTGCTTGAGATAATCGATGATCTCATTCCTCTAGTCCCAGACCAAATTAGTAGTATTTACCTCGTAATAGCTATCTACATCCAGGATCGAGTGCATCAGTTGTAGTATCGCCCTGGACTCTGATCCCTTCATTCCCATCGATGAGTTGATGTTAGCTAGTGCATCTGCTTCTGCATTTTCTTCCCTCAGAATGTGAGTAATCGACCATTCCCGAAATCGAGCTAGTAGATCCTGAACCTTCACCACATATTGTTGCATGCGTTCTTCTTTAGTTTCAAAGATCTCGTAGACCTGATTTACCACCAACTGTGAATCGCACTTGATTTCTATGACCTCAAAATCTAGTCCCCGGACCAGCTCAAGTCCTGAAATCAAAACCTCATACAATGCTTCATTGTTAGTTAAAGGGGGCATTCTAATGACTTGCCTTAGGGTTTCTCCTGAAGGCGTGGTTAGCACTATGCTAAGCCCGAACCCTTTTACGTTGGAGGCTCTATCCGTAAATAAGGTCCAAACTCCCATCCCAATTCTGACACCATTACAGCCTTTTTGGTTGCTAAAGGCAACAATCCCAGACTGAAATCGGACACAAAATCAGTCAAGACTTGTGACTTAATCGCAGTCCTTAGTTTATATTCAATGTCGAATTCACTCATTTCGACGGCCCATTTGGCCAGCTTAGCCGAAAGTTCGGGTTTGTGAAGTATAATTCCGCAGGGGAAATATTGTCACCAGACCATCGAGTGACATTAGAAGTAGGGCCTCAGCTTCCGAGCGGCGACTACGAGAGCCAAGGCCAGCTTCTCCAAGTGTAGGTAGTGAGTTTCCACTCCCGTTAAAATTTTACTAACGTAATAAATGGGAGATTTTGTACCTTCATCTTCTCAGACCAAACTACACTTACTACTACTTCCGGGACTACGAGATAGACCAACAGTGTTTCACCTTCCTTTGGTTTCGAAAGTAACGGAGGGCTTGAGAAGTATCTTTTCAAAGCCTTCTGGCATTCTGAAGTCCATTCGAAGTCATTTATCTTTTGGAGCAGTGAGAAGAAACGGTGACATTTCTCTGATGATCGAGAAATGAATCTGCTCAAAGCTTCCAATCTCCCCGTGATCCTTTGGATTTCTTTTACACTTGACAGTTGGTCCGGGATGTCTTCGATGGCCTTGATCTTTTTGGGGTTTACCTCAATCCCCCTTTGTGACACCAGAAATACTAGAAACTTACCGGAGCTGACCCCGAATGCGCACTTCTCGGGGTTAAGCTTCATGTTATGCTTCCTTAGGATGTCAAAAGTCTTTTGTAGATGCTTAAGGTGATCACCTGCATTCAAAGAATTAACGAGCATATCGTCTATATAAACTTTCTTAGTTTTCCCTATTTGTTTTTCAAACATCTTGTTTACGAGCCCCTAATAAGTGGCACTGGCGTTCTTGATCCCGAAGAGCATCATATTATAGCAATATGTGCCGAAGTTTGTTATGAACAAGGTCTTTTCCTAATCCTAAGGTTTCATCTTAAATTGATTGTACCCGGAGTAAGCATCGAGGAAACTTATTAATTTGTGCCTAGCCATTGCGTCAATAATTTGATCGGTGTTTGGCAGTGGGAACGAACAATTCGGCTACGCCTTATTCAAGTCCTTATAATCTACGCACATGTGAAATTTATTGTTCTTCTTAGGAACTACCACTACATTAGCTAGTCAATCTGGATACTTTGCCTCTCGGATCAAATCGATATCAAGTAAACGAGTTACCTCTTTTTTGACGAATTTATTGTTGTCCTCCATAATTAGACGTTTTTCTTGTTTTACCGGATGGACATTTGGATCCAAGCTTAGCTTGTGCACGACCACTTCCATTGGGACACCTGTCATATCCGCATGCGATAATGTAAAACAATCAGAATTATACTTAAGAAATTCAATAAATCCAGACCTAAGATCGGCGTGCAGTCTTGTCCCCAAGTGGAATTTCCTCTCTAAGAACATTTCAAACAATGCAACTTGCTCAAGTTCTTCCGCTGTCAATTTGGCTGCATCCGTCTCTTCCAGCACCTGGAAGTACCTTAGCACCTGATAAGATTCCGACGCTTCTTTCCCCTGGTTAATTTCACTTGATTCCGACGCTCTAACTCTGGAATTGTCTAATAAGAACAAAAAGTACAAAAGGGCTAAATACTAGAAAACGGGAATAGAAAGGGACTCCTCGGTTTGCAAACACAACAGATGTACCTCGAAGTCTCTAAGTAGTTGCCTCCCTCAAGGATGGTCGGCCTGAGTAGAAGTACATGGATCTGCACATGAAAAACATGCGCAGAAGGGGCATGAGTACACAACAGCGATACTTAGTAAGTGTCAAGCGTAACCTCGGTTGGGTAGTGACGAGGAAGGTCAGGGCCCTACTGAGATTACATAAGATATAAGGGTTAACATTGTGGAATAAAACAGTATAAATAAGTACAACAGCAAGAAATAACATAGGATTGGAAGAACAACAACAACTAGAACAGGAACAGAATAAATCATATAAGGGAAATACAGCTCAACATAGAGATAACTATCGAGCATCTTCCAGGATACCATCCTGAAGTCCCAATTACAACTATCCAGTGGATTCCCGGAATACCATCCCGTAGTCCATCATATATGTCCGAAGGATCTCCCGGGAACTCGTTCCATAGTCCAACTATCAGTGTGCGGGGATCTACCGGAATTCCGATTCGTAGTCCCAAATGTAAATACCCAGTACTGGGGGAATCTACCGGGTGCATTCTCGGACTTTCATGTACATGGGGATCTATCAGGAATCTAACCCGCAGTCCCAAAGTAAATGTGCAGGGGGATCTATAGAGAATCTAACCCGCAGTCCCAAAGTAAACAGACAAGGGGGAGCTACCGGAATCCCACATCCATAGTCCCAACGTAAATACACAGCAGCCGCAAGAAAATATTCAGAGAAGGGAAATTTCATGTTAAGGCAACAAATAATTCTAGCCTAGCATACTGCACAGAGTTCAGGTAAACAGATTGACCAATTAAAGCAATTAAATCACTTAGACATACTTTCCTAAGCTAACAACGGGCTTAATAGTATAAGTAATAAAAGCAGGAGAGGGAACATACTAATAAGTACTTAAAGAAAACCGAATTTCCAACAATTTGCACAAGTACTCACTCATCACCTCATGTACAAGGAATTTCAATTATCAAATATATCAATCCTAAGGGGAAGGTCCCTCACACAAGGTTAGACAAGACACTTACCTCGAACAAGCGCAAGTCAACCCGAAACCATGTTTTTGCCATGATTATCCGACTCCAAATGGTCCAAATCTAGTCAATTCAATTGCATATTGCAAATAACACCTCAAGAAACTGATTCCACAATTATATTCTAAGCTAATACACGAAACTAGGTAAAATGACCAAAATGCCCCTCGGGCCCACGTCTCAGAATCAGGTAAAATTTATATTTTCAGAATCCTCATACCCTCACGAGTCTAACCATACCAAAATTATCCAATTCTGATACCATTTGATCCTTCAAATCATCATTTTACATTTTTGAAAGATTTCACAAGTTTTCTTCCCAAATTTCATCCCAAATAACGAATTAAATGATGAATTCAATGATGGATTCATGTACTCTAGCCAAATCTGAGTTAGAATCACTTACCCTGATGAATTTCTTGAAAATCCTTCGAAAAAATCGCCAAAATCCGAGCTCTCTAGGTCAAAATATGAAATAAAACCCAAAACCTTGTATTTATAGAGCACCCCCCAAATTTTCACCACTGCGGACCGCACAAAAACGAGTGTTGTCCGCACAAAACCAGTGTTGTCTGTACAAAACCAGTACTGTCCGCACAGGTTTTGACTACAGTGACAGACTTTAGTATTTTGGCCAGAACTTTCTCTACAGATATCCACATTCTGATTTCTTTACCTTTCTGGAAATAAGACATAAAGGGCTACAACTTTCGTTTTTGAATCATCGAAAAATTCCTTGTATATCAAAAGATATGAGCTTCCGAAATAGGACCAGTGAAATTTTCCTCACCGCGGACCGCACTGCATTTTGTGCGGCCGCACAGCCCCCACCGCGGACGCACTGGACTTTGTGCGGACCGCACTGGTGTGTTCCGAGGCCTGCAACTCTTCTGGACCTGCAACAGCTATGATTTTCGGCCTAAAAACATCCCGGAACCTACCCGGAACCTACCCGGAACTCACCCGAGTCCCCGGGACTTCAAACCAATTGTACCAACACATCCCATGACATTGTTCAAACTTGTTCAAAACTTCGGAATGCTCACAACAACATCAAATCACCAATTTAACATGGGATTCAAGCCTAAGAACTCCAAGAACTCTTAACTTATGACATTGAACTCTTAACTCCAAGAACTCCAATTTAACTTGTTCTCGTCCAAATGACCTGAAATTTTGCAAGCATGTCATATTCAACACTACGGAGCTACTCCAACTTTCGGAATTCCATTCAAGCCTAAATTAACTACGGACCGGAAACTTCAAAAATTCGACTCTCGCCATTTCAAGCCTAAATTAGCTACGGACCTCTAAAACACAATCCGATCACGCCCCTAAGCCCGAAATCACCCAACAGAGCTAACGGAAACGTTGGATTTCCATTCTGAGGCCGTCTTCACATTGTTCCGACTACGGTAAACTTTTCAACACTTATGCTCTCATTATAGGGCTAGGTGTCCCAAAATTCCCAGAAACTCAAAACCGAACATCCCAGTAAATCAAAATAGCAGAAATAAACTCGGTAAAGCAATTAATAGGGGATCAGGGCGTTAATTATTAAGATGACCGGCCGGGTCATCACATCCTCCTACACTTAAACATTCGTTCATCCTCGAACGAGCATAGAGACATACCTGAAGTAGTGAAAAGATGAGGGTAACGGCTGCGTATATCCTCCTCGGTCTCCCAGGTCGCCTCCTCGACCGGCTGGCCCCGCCATTGAACCTTCACCGATGCAATGTTCTTTGACCTCAGTTTTTTTACCTGCATGTCCAATATTGCCACTGGCTCCTCAACATAAGATAGATCCTTGTCCAACTAGACTGAACTGAAATCCAAGATGTGCTACGGATCGCTGTGATACCTCCGGAGCATCGAAACATGAAATACCGGATGAACTTCTGCCAAGCTGGGAGGTAAGGCAAGCTCATAAGCAACCTCCCCAACACGCTTCAATATCTCAAAGGGCCAATAAACCTCGGACTCAACTTCCCTTTCTTCCCGAATCTCATAACGCCCTTCATAGGCGAAACCCGAAGCAGAACCCCCTCTCCAACCATATAGGAAACATCATGAACCTTCTGGTCTGCGTAACTCTTTTGTCTGGATTGGGCTGTGCAGAGTCTATCCTGAATCACCTTAACTCTCTCCAAAGCATCCTGAACCAGGTCTGTGCCCAACAATCTAGCCTTACCCGGCTCAAACCAACCCACTGGGGATCTACACCGCCTCCCATATAAAGCCTCATACGGTGCCATCTGAATACTAGATTGGTAGCTATTGTTGTAAGCAAACTCCGCCAATGGCAAGAACTGATCCCAAGACCCTTCAAACTCAATCACACACGCACGGAGCATATCCTCAAGAATCTGAATAGTGCGCTCGGATTGTGCGTCCGTCTGAGGGTGAAATATTGTACTCTACTCCACCTGAGTACCCAACTCATGCTGAACGGCTCTCCAGAACCGTGATGTGAATTGAGTGCCTCTATCTAAAATGATGGACACTGGAATACCATGCAGACGAACAATCTCCCAGATATAGGTCTTCGCCAGCCGCTCCGAGGAATAAGTAGTACACACAGGAATAAAATGAGCGGACTTGGTTAGCCGATCCACAATCACCCAAATAGCATCAAACTTCATCAACGTCCATGGGAGCCCAACTACAAAGTCCATGGTGATCCGCTCCCACTTCCACTCCAGAATCTCTATCTGCTGAAGCAATCCACCCAGTCTCTGGTGCTCATACTTCACCTGCTGACAGTTAAGACATCGAGCTACGAATCCAACTATATCTTTCTTCATCCACCTCCACCAATAGTGCTGTCTCAAATCCTGATACATCTTCAAGGCACCCGGATGAATGGAATACCGCGAGCTATGGGCCTCCTCTAGAATCAACTCTCGAAGCTCATCGACATTGGGTACACAAATCCAACCCTGCATCCTCAATAGCCCATCATCGCCAATAGTCACATCCCTAGCATCACCGTGCTGAACCTTGTCCTTGAGGACAAGCAAATGAGGGTCATCATAATGTCGCTCCCTGATACAATCAAATAAGGAAGACCGAGAAACCACGCAAGCTAGAACCCGACTAGGCTCTGAAAGATCCAATCTCACAAACTGGCTGGCTAAGGCCTGAACATCCATCGCTAGAGGCCTCTCCGATGTTGGTAAATAAGCCAAACTCCCCAAACTCTCTGCCCGGTGACTCAAAGCATCGGTCACCACATTGGCCTTGCCCGGGTGATACAAAATAATGATATTATAGTCCTTTAGCAACTCCAACCACCTCCTCTGGCGCAAATTTAGATCCTTTTGCTTGAACAAGTACTGCAAGCTCTGATGGTCAGTGTAAATCTCACAAGGAACACCGTATAAGTAATGGCGCCAAATCTTCAAGGAGTGAACAATGGCAGTTAACTCAAGGTCGTGAAAAGGGTAGTTCTTCTCATGTATCTTCAACTATCTGGACGCGTAGACAATCACCCTACCATCCTGCATCAACATCGCTTCGAGGTCAACCCTTGAGGTATCACAATAGACCGTATAAGACCCCGAACCTATAGGTAGTATCAAAATTGGGGCTGTGGACAAAGCTGTCTTGAGCTTCTGAAAGCTCGCCTCACACTCCTCCGTCCACTGAAATGGAGCACCCTTCTGGGTCAACCTGGTCATGGGGGCTGCAATCGATGAAAACCCCTCCACAAAACGACGTTAGTAACCCGCCAAACCAAGGAAACTGTGGATCTCTGTAGCTGAGGATGGTCTGGGCCAACTTTGCACGGCCTCTATCTTCTTCGGATCCACTGAATACCCTCACTCGATACCACGTGGCCTAGAAATGCCACTAAATCCACCCAAAACTCACATTTCGAGAATTTAGCATATAATTTCTTCTCTCTCAAAGTTTGAAGCACAGTCCTCAAGTGCTGTTCATGATCTTCCCGACTTCAGGAATACACCAGAATATCATCAATAAAGACAATGACAAACGAGTCAAGATATGGCCGGAACACACTGTGCATCAAATGCATAAAGGCTGCTGGGGCATTGGTTAGCCCAAATGAGATAACAAGGAACTCGTAATGACTATACCGAGTCCTGAAAGCAGTCTTCGGGATATCTGGCTCCCATATTTTCAACTGATGGTAACTTGAGCGCAAGTCAATATTAGAAAAAACCCATGCACCCTGAAGTTGGTCAAACAGATCATTAATACGAGGCAAAGGATAACGGTTCTTTACTGTAACCTTGTTCAACTGGCGATAATCAATACACATACACATAGAACCATCCATTTTCTTCACAAACAAGACAGGAGCACCCCAAGGTGATACACTGGGCCGAATAAAACCCTTATCAAGCAATTCCTGTAACTGATCCTTCAACTCCTTCAACTCAGGAGGAGCCATATGATACGGAGAAATAGAAATGGGTTGAGTGCCCGGCAATAGATCAATGCTAAAATCAATATCTCTATCAGGTGGCATGCCTGGAAGATCAGCTGGAAACACATCGGGAAAATCCCGTACTACTTGGACTGAATCAACTAAAGGGGTATCAATATTGATACCTCTCACATAAGCTAAATATGCATCACCCCCTTCTCAACCATACACTGAGCTTAAAGAAAAGAAATAACTCTACTGGGAGTGTGATCTAAAGTACCACTCCACTCAGCATGCAGTACACCTGGCATAGCCAGCATCACGGTTTTGGCGTGACAATCAAGAATAGCATGATGGGGCGACAACCAGTCCATGCCCAAGATAATATCAAAATCAACCATGCTGAGTAATAACAGATCGGCTCTGGTCTTAAAACCACTAAGAGCAACCAAACACGACCAATCAATGCAGTCTACAATGAGAGAATCTCCTACAAGAGTAGAAACATAAACAGGGGAACTCAAAGAATCACGAGGTTTACCCAAATACGGAGCAAAATAAGAAGACACATAAGAGTAAGTAGAGCCTAGATCGAATAGAACTAATGCATCTCTGTGGCAAACCAATATAATACCTATGATGACAGAATCGGAGGCAATAGCCTCGGTACGGGTAGGAAGGGCATAATATCTGGCCTGGCCTTCCCCTCTAGCTGGCTAATCAGGTGGGGTAGTAACTAGTGTTATGATCATAGCCTAAGAACTCTGCAGAGCGCGTTGTGGCTAAGAAGTCTATGGAGGTGCACTCCTCCCAAGTCTAGGGCAATACCTCACCACATGGCGTATGTCACCACACTCAAAGCAGTCTCGCAGCTGATGTGGCAGTGGGAACTATGCGATACGAGTACTCCAAGACCCCTGAACACCTAACACTGTGTAAAATCTGAGATGCAAACTGAGCTGGCTGACCCACAAAACCTCTACCATGTCATACTCTTCCTCCAAAATAAGGACCAGTGGGTCTCCCCAGACTACAAGGTCTACTCACTCCCCTATACTCTCCCTCCTGACCTCGTCTTCCCTCTCTCTCTTGGACTCACCTATTCTCTACTCGATGAGGGGTCCTCACCACCCGCTGAACTAGGACCATAGGTTGTGTCACTATGACACCTGGAACCTGACCAATGGGAACTCGCTACTCTGGAGTGGGGGTGGCGGGAGTCTGGGTCCCTCTCTCGATCAGTGAAGTAGTTGGTACAACCTGAATCAACCCCGCCTGAACTAATGTATCAAACATGCTCAGGAACTGTGCTAATGTCTCCTGAAGTGCTGGAGTAGTAGTAGTAGTAGGCGTATCCAATGTCTGGGCTCTGATTGGAACTACTGGTGACTCTTCAGTGGTAGCTCACACGGGTGTTCTGGCTGCACCACATGCGAATCCTCGGCCACTACCCCGGCCTCTGACGGCTGCAGTAGGGAGCGCGGGTGCTTGATCGTCTCGGGTAGCACGTGTCCTCACCATCTGTGAGAGAATAGAAGACAAAAGTTTAGAATTGTGATGTCAAAAATACCGCACGACAAGGAAATCAATGAAGTAGAATTTTCCTAACAGTTACATAGCCTCTGGTAGATAAGTACAGACGTCTCCGTACCGATCAGCGAGACTCTAATAAACTGGCTTGTGATCCATAACTCCTATGAACCTAGAGCTCTGATACCAACTTGTCACGATCTCGGTTCGCCCTCCGTGAACTATCGTGACGGCACCTAGTCTCTACGACTAGGTAAGACTAAACTTGCAGAAGATAACCAAAACTTGCGGAAGTAAAACAATTTAAAAACAGAAATAAGGCAATAGCAGTGTTAAATGTGCCGCTCGGCATACACCATATTTATATAGATCTCAAAACCAATATCTAAATCCAAGACCTAGAAACCCACGAATCACAAACTAAGAAAAAGAAATGCTACATAGCTCTAACTCCGGAATTGTCTAATAAGAACAAAAAGTAGATAAGGGCTAAATACTAGAAAACAGGAATAGAAATGGACTCCTCGGTCTGCGAACACGGCAGATGTACCTCGAAGTCTCTAAGTAGTCGCCTCCCTCAAGGATAGTAGGCCTGAGTAGAAGTACCTGGATCTGCATATGAAAAACATGCGCAGAAGGGGTATGAGTACACCACATCGGTACTCAGTAAGTGTCAAGCCTAACCTTGGTTTGGTAGTGACGAGGAAGGTCAGGGCCCTACAGAGATTACATAAGATATAAGGGTTAACAGTGTGGAATAAAATAGCATAAATAAGTGCAACAGCAAGAAATAACATAGAATTGGAAGAACAACAACAACTAGAACAGGAACAGAATAAATCACGGAAGGGAAATACAGCTCATCACAGAGATAACAATCGAGCATCTTCTAAGATACCATCCTGAAGTCCCAATTACAATTGTCCCGGAATATCGTCCCGTAGTCCATCATATATGTCCGAAGGATCTCTCAGGAACCCGTCCTGTAGTCCAACTATCAGTGCGCGGGGATCTACCGGAATTCCAATCTGTAGTCCCAAATGTAAATACCCAGTACTGGGGGAATCTACCGGGTGCATTCCCGGAGTTCCATGTACAGGGGGATCTATCGAGAATCTAACACGCAGTCCTAAAGTAAATATACAGGGAATCTATCGGGAATCTAACCTGCAGTCCCAAAGTAAACAAACAAGGGGGAGCTACCGGAATCTCACATCCGTAGTCATGTTAATACACAGCAACCGCAAGAAAATATTCAGAGAAGGGAAATTTTATGTTAAGGCAACAAATAATTCTAGTCTAGCATGCTGCACAGAGTTCAGGTAAACAGATTGAACAATTAAAGTAATTAAATCACTTATACATGTTTTCCTAAGCTAACAACGGGCTTAATAGTATAAGTAATAAAAGCAGGATAGGGAACATACTAATAAGTACTTAAAGAAAATCGGATTTCTAACAATTTGCACAAATACACACTCGTCACCTCACGTACAAGGTATTTCAATTACCAAATATATCAATCCTAAGGGGAAGGTCCCCACACAAGGTTAGACAAGCCATTTACCTCAAACAAGCGTAAGTCAACCCGAAACCACGCTTTTGCCACGAGTATCCGACTCCAAATGGCTCAAATCTAGTCAATTCAATTGCATATTGTAAATAACACCTCAAGTAACTGATTCCACAATTAAATTCTAAGCTAATACACAAAATTAGGTAAAATGACCAAAATTCCCCTCGGGCCCATGTCTCAGAATCGGGTAAAATTTATATTTTCAGAATCTCCATATCCTCACGAGTCTAACCATACCAAAATTATCCAATTCTGATACCATTTGGTCCTTTAAATCATCATTTTACATTTTTGAAAGATTTCACAAGTTTTCTTCCCAAATTCCATCCCAAATCACGAATTAAATGATGGATTCAATGATGGATTCATGTACTCTAGCTAAATCTGAGTTAGAATCACTTACCCCGATAAATTTCATGAAAAACCTTCGAAAAATCGCCAAAATCCGAGCTCTCTAGGTCAAAATATGAAATAAAACCCAAAACCTCGTATTTATACAGCACCCCCGGATTTCCACCACTGCGGACCGCACAAAAACGAGCGTTATCCGCACAAAACGAGTGTTGTCGGCACAAAACCAGGGTTGTCCGCACAGGTTTTGACTACAGTGAAAGGCTTTAATATTTGGCCATACCTTTCTCTACAGATATCCAAATTGTGATTTCTTTACCTTTTTGGAAACTAGATACGAAGGACTACAATTTTTGTTTTTTAATCATCCCAAAATTTCTTGTAAATCAAAAGATATGAGCTTCCAAAGTAGGACCAGTGAAATTTTCCTCACCGCAGACCGCATTGCATTTTGTGCGGCTGCACAGCCCCCACCACGGATGCACTGGACTTTGTGCGGACCGCACTGGTGTGTTCCGAGGCCTGCAACTCTTCTGGACCTGCAACAGCAATGATTTTCGGCCTAAAAACATCCCGGAACCTACCCGGAACTCACCCGAGTCCCCGGGACTTCAAACCAATTGTACCAACACATCCCATGACATTGTTCAAACTTGTTCAAAACTTCGGAACGCTCACAACAACATCAAATCACCAATTTAACATGGGATTCAAGCCTAAGAACTCCAAGAACTCTTAAGTTATGCTTTCGATCAAAAAGTCTATCAAATCTCATCCGAATGACCTGAAATTTTGCAAGCACGTCACATTCAACACTACGGAGCTACTCCAACTTTCGGAATTCCATTCCGACCCTTAGATCAAAATCTCACTATTGGACCGGAAACTTCAAAAATTCGACTCTCGCCATTTCAAGCCGAAATTAGCTATGGACCTCCAAAACAAATCCGGTCACTCCCCTAAGCCCGAAATCACCCAACGGAGCTAACGGAACCGTCGAATTTCCATTCCGAGGCCATCTTCATATTATTACGACTACGGTCAACTTTTCAACACTTAAGCTCTCATTCTGAGGCTAAGTATCCCAAAACTTCCCGAAACTCAAAACTGAACATCTCTGCAAATTAAAATAGCAGAAATAAACTCGGGAAAGCAATTAATAGGGGATCGGGGCGTTAATTCTTAAGACGACTGGTCGGGTCGTCACACTAGAAGATTAAAATAAATTACCAATGCATCGTTGTGTGCTAGCAACAATCCGTCTGCATCTTCCTCTGTGAAAGTGATGTCGTCATCGGCAGCTTCTCGGAGTCTCTTGCTATATGTTATTTATACCTTTGTCTTCTTTGCTGCTGAGAAAGTAACTCTATTAATCTCGTTCCCTCCGAAAATCATGTTAATTGTCTGGCGTTGGGGATCTTCTACTGCTTTCAAGGATTCTGAATTATCCCGGTTACGACCATAGTTGTTTTTGGCCCGGTTGCTTAAGAATTCTCTCAAATGCCCGTTCTTTAATAATGTCGCCACTTCTTCCCGTAGATGTCGGCAATCCCCAGTCTGGTGGCCATTCTTCCCGTGATACTCACACTACAAGTTGGGATCCTTCTGACTAGGAACGAACCTCATCGATTTAAGGAACCGTGCACTTTTGATGTTTCTCATAGCTAATAGCAACTCCACTGTACTGATGTTTAAATTGTATTCTGATAGCTTCGGATAAGAGGTATCTCGCATACCTGACGTTCCTTTGTCCTGCAATGATCTGTTGCTCCGACCACGATCAGTGATTCTGTCGGTGGTGAACCTGTCTGCCGATCAAAAACCTCTATCGTGTCCTTCTGCTCGTTCATAGGGCAAAATTCGGCTCCTTGAAGGCCGTCTATCTATGTTGAAATCATCTTTTAACATTTTCCTATTCTTCTCCCGACCTTTTACTGATGCCGAAAAGCCAACCTGATCATCTTCAATCCTTATCTTAGATTCTTACCGGTTGTGAACATCCACCGAGGTTGTCACTTGGAACTCAAGTAGGCTTTCTTTCAGTTTTCAGGAAGCATCTAAACTTCTCATATTCAAACCTTTGGTGAATGCATCAGTCACCCATTCGTCCGGAACAGCCGGAAGAAACATCATTTCCTTTTAGAACCGGGTAATGAACTCCCGCAACAACTCGGACTGTCCTCGTGTCGTCACACTAGAAGATTAAAATAAATTACCAATGCATCGTTGTGTGCTAGCAACAATCCGTCTGCATCTTCCTCTGTGAAAGTGATGTCGTCATCGGCAGCTTCTCGGAGTCTCTTGCTATATGTTATTTATACCTTTGTCTTCTTTGCTGCTGAGAAAGTAACTCTATTAATCTCGTTCCCTCCGAAAATCATGTTAATTGTCTGGCGTTGGGGATCTTCTACTGCTTTCAAGGATTCTGAATTATCCCGGTTACGACCATAGTTGTTTTTGGCCCGGTTGCTTAAGAATTCTCTCAAATGCCCGTTCTTTAATAATGTCGCCACTTCTTCCCGTAGATGTCGGCAATCCCCAGTCTGGTGGCCATTCTTCCCGTGATACTCACACTACAAGTTGGGATCCTTCTGACTAGGAACGAACCTCATCGATTTAAGGAACCGTGCACTTTTGATGTTTCTCATAGCTAATAGCAACTCCACTGTACTGATGTTTAAATTGTATTCTGATAGCTTCGGATAAGAGGTATCTCGCATACCTGACGTTCCTTTGTCCTGCAATGATCTGTTGCTCCGACCACGATCAGTGATTCTGTCGGTGGTGAACCTGTCTGCCGATCAAAAACCTCTATCGTGTCCTTCTGCTCGTTCATAGGGCAAAATTCGGCTCCTTGAAGGCCGTCTATCTATGTTGAAATCATCTTTTAACATTTTCCTATTCTTCTCCCGACCTTTTACTGATGCCGAAAAGCCAACCTGATCATCTTCAATCCTTATCTTAGATTCTTACCGGTTGTGAACATCCACCGAGGTTGTCACTTGGAACTCAAGTAGGCTTTCTTTCAGTTTTCAGGAAGCATCTAAACTTCTCATATTCAAACCTTTGGTGAATGCATCAGTCACCCATTCGTCCGGAACAGCCGGAAGAAACATCATTTCCTTTTAGAACCGGGTAATGAACTCCCGCAACAACTCGGACTGTCCTCGTGAAATTCTAAAGATGTCGGCCTTTCGGGCCTGCACCTTCCTGGCCCCGGCATGAGCCTTAATAAAAGAATTCGCAAACATCTCAAAGAAATCTATTGAATGCTCGGGTAACAGCGAATACCACGTCAAAGCTCCCCTCGTGAGGGTCTCCCCAAATTTTTTTAACAAAATAGATTCAATCTTGTGAGGAGCTAAATCATTTCCCTGCACCAACATTGTATAGGTGGTAATATGCTCCTGAAGGTCCGAAGTTCCATCGTACTTTGGCACATCGGGCATTTTAAATCGCGTCGTGATTAATTCAGGTGATGCGCTTGGTTTGTACGAAAACTGAGTATATTTTTTTGAGTCCGGACCTTTTAGCACCAGCGGCGCGCCTGAGATTTGATTCATGCGAGCATTCACTTCTCTCATAAACCATAAGAGTTCATTCTTGAAAGGACTATTTTCGTTATTGGTGCCGGATCCGCTCCCCCTAACTCCATCGGAACTAGCCCCGCCCCTCAGGGTGTTGTTGTCGACCCTCTGCATTGTTTGATTTACGGAAGCGCCGGGAGGAATTAAATCCCGCCTATTCGTCTTATTGGAAGCCCCCGACAACGCTTGTTTCAACTCCGACATAACTTGATTGTCGTGTGAGTATCCTAGAATGATTGTTTATTGCTCTTGTAGGACCCCCACCGCATCAACAACATGCTCCTCTTCTGCATCATCCGGAGTCGCCTCCCGAACATATCGTGGATACCGTCTGACGTGGATCGGAGAGGCGGCATTTTCTTCATTGTGGGTGTTACTGACTGAATCCTCATGATGAGGCTGGTCTCCTTGAACCTCAGGATTGTGCGTGTTGTTAACACCATTATCTACCATTTTGTGATCGTTTGCTAAGACAAATAATCAGAATATGTTAGTAAAAGAGGAAAGGATCAACTTAATTACATGGCTGTTTAGGCCCCACGGTGGGCACCAAACGGTTTACCCATAAAATGGTACAGTTGAATTTATACATGGTTTCTAGACAAGTAAACTAATTCGATCCTGAAATAATAAAATATTGAAGAAAAATGTAATACTTAGCCTTGGAATGAAGATAAAATAACAGAAACGAAGATTCCGGGAGCGAGGCTTCCGGGCACAACAACAATCCAATCGAGTAATAAGGAGATAAAAATATAAAGCTTCGGATTGATTATAGTATAAGTTTGCCAGAAAACTCGTTTCTTTTACAATGATAACAGAGCTCACTATTTATAGCGAACAAAGTCCTAGGATCAAGCCCCTCTTAAATGAAAATTATGAGGGCCATTGAAGAATGTGTAGCGGAAGGTAGTGAATGTCATATTCTCTGTAATGAACCGTACACTTAATGCTACAGAATATTCTTCATTGATTGCTACTGGGTGGCAAGCATTTATTTCGCCTTTATGAATATTGTTCTCTCTGGTAACAAATGAGACAGTTGCTTACGATTTTGACCGTCTCCTGTCTTTGGCTCCACGTATCGCTTTCTCACACGATCATTTAATATGAACATATTTTACCTTATACAACTATCAATATCATTAAACTTGTGATAGTAGGTCAAGTAGTAATTTTTACTAAATTTATCAATTATTGATTATAAAAATTTAGCTATTATTACCTTGTAAGTGATTTCTGATTGTTAAATATTTTTTACATGTTGCACAATACTTAAATCAGTTTGTTGTCCGTGCACTACATATGAGAAATGACCCATTAATTTAAAGATAAATTGAAATTGTAGGTGCACGTATATCTTACAACTGCCAATATGTTAGCTTAACGTGAATTGTACTTCCCAAATATTCTCTTCTGACACATGTAAACTAATTTTTATCTTTCTTTGTTTTTTTCCCTTGGCCAAAGCGATGAAACTGTTTGATGTTAAAGACTGTAAAGTTTCTCTTTCGAATAGAGAAGAAATCAATAAGGAGATAAAGGAAATCAGACCAGTGACTCTCAGTATCCAAACTATATTGAGCAAATCTATTTTGCATTACACGTACTAGGAACTTGACAAGCAAAGAGAGAGCCTTTCATCATTTTTTTTGTCTCCAGTTCGATATTTGTATACTAAATCCAAATTCTAAGAAAAAGTCTCTCGCAAGATGGTAATGGTAAAGATTCTCTAATAAAAGCAATTATATACTTAGGAATCCAACCCAAAATTTATAATTAAAAATAAAAAAATAGTAATCACCCCATCATAATCTTTGTTGGTGCTTTTCATCATTTCATGTTGATTGAGATTGAACTCATTATTAACTGGGAAAAGTGGTATTCACCAAATTGTGTAGGTAAAAAGGTCTCAAGTCTTTGTAAAATCGTTATTTGTAAACCATATATTCATTACTTTTTGCTACGTGTACTTCCAACCCTTTTCTCTTTTTTGAAATATCTGCTCTTTCTCAAATCATTTCTTGATTCCTAGTACACACACCAAATCTTCACTGTCTTCCCAGCTATTAACTAGACCATGTTGTTTGATATTCCACCAAAGAAGAATCTGATATAGGATCAGATTTTTTGTTTGTTTCTTAATTAAAAAATTGGTAGATGGGTCCCAGATATCACTAAGTATTTATAACCATGATGCATAAACATTAGGAGTAATATATATTATCTTTTGATACCCAAAAAACGTATTTTACTGATAGCTCTTTTAAAGCCTACCTCAAGAGTAAAAAGTGGCTGTCAACATTTACGCTGATTCAAGTAATTGTTAATAAGAAAGTATTAACAACGATTTGTTGTAGAAAACTGAAAACCATATCTTCCATGTCATTAGTTAATTCTTTGGCTTTTCCACGGAATACACTTGGTCTTTTTGTAAGTGATCCTGCAAGATTCTGTGCACAAACACAAATCCTTTTGGTGCTTCGACTTAGTATTTAGTTAACTAATTCCCATTTGGTTGAGATTCTAAAGATATTACGTCTATTGGATCGAATACTTTTTATTAAAGGCGTAATATAATTGATTGGTGAGCTCAAGATAGTCTGGTCAGAGGGACTTCGAATTTAAACTTTATGAGTTCAGCTTCTAAGATTTTTAGTATTGAATCCATTATATTTTTAAAGTTATGGGTTCATATCTACTCGTTATTGCAATGTTAGTAAATTTTTACACATAAATTCATGCTCAGTTTATGGGTTCGAATGAACCCGTCGGTAGTATGTTACATCCGCCCCCAAGTCTGGTGGCTAAAAAAATTACCAAATATTTGCTTGTTTTAAATTTGTCCAACAGCATAAGAAGCCCCCTTTTTTAAAATTTAATTTTTCAGCAATTTCCAGTTTCTCTTGTTTCTTTACACTTTGCATAAGAAAGTAGTTCAGCTACGCCATTTATCTAAAAGATTAGACTTGTCAAGGATGGACAACTGGAATTACAACTAACTAAAGAGCAAAAGAGAAACATATAAAAATGAAACAAGGGTCAGGTCGATTTTGACATATACTTTTCAAGCCTAACTTTGAGATGATGTTTAGACGCAAAGTAACAACTTAAAGGACTAATCAACTTCTTTGTATATCCTACGAGCTGTGCTTTTTGCTGTAGACAAGAAGCAAGCAAAAAACGGTTGTCAGCATTTCAAGATGATTGAACTTAAAATTATTGAGAAAATAACATTTTTCCTTTTGTGGAAAACGTATATGTTTATATATTCCCAACCTAACTTGCCTTTTGCAAGTGTACCCAATTGATTTCTCCTTTTGTATTGCTCTACTGCTGCTGCTGCTACTACTAGTCATTTTCTAAGTAATCCTTTAGATTGCTAGCACACAGCCGAAGATGAGTTGATTGGTAATTTAAGATGTAATTCTCAAGTGGCTAGTTATAAGAGATGGAACACGAATCAAATGAACCATCTCGTGCATAGTTTAATGCAACAGTTCTTCTTCAGTTATAAGAAATGGATCATGAATCAAATGAGCCATTTTCTTCGGGTTTGAATTTTGAACTACCAAAGACTAATAGCTTGTTTGGCCAATCTTATTTTTGGCCAAAAGTGCTTCTTTTTTTTTTTGCCAAAAGCACTTTTGGCCAAAAATTGAGGTGTTCGGCCAAGTTTAAGAAAAAAATGTTTTTGAGGAGAAGCAGAAGCAGTTTTGAAGAAGCAGAAAAAAGTAGCTTCTCTCCAAAAACACTTTTTTGAAAAGCACTTTTGAGAAAAATACACTTAGAAGCAATTTTTTAAAGTTTGGCCAAACACCAATTGCTGCTCAGAAGTGTTTTTCAAACTAATTAGCCAAACACAAACTGCTTCTCACCAAAAGTACTTTTGAGAAAAGCACATTTGAAAAAAAAACTTCTCAAAATAAGCTTATTTTTGCAGTTTGGCCAAACGGACTATAACTTTATACCCGAAGGTCTGAAGTTAGGGTCTGTCAGAGCCTACTTCCGCCAACAGGTCTGAATTTGAACTGTGTGAAGATCTGAAGTTTGATTATGAGGCGACTAAACTTTAAGAACTTTAAATAATGATAAAAAAATGGCCATCTGTACTTGTACCTCGGTATGGTCAAGTTATAAATTGTAAGCAAAACCAAGAACCAATCAATTTCGCATCAGATCAATTAAAGATGTATCTAGCACCAATCAAGATATACTTCTTGTCAATTTTGATTCCACAGTATCACCAAGATAATTCATTCTTACTACCATCTGTAAAGAAATTATAAGAATATTCCTGCTATGTACGACTGCATTGAAATCCTTGACATACTCGGAAAAGAGGGGAAAATTTTGTAGACAGTACTTAATGAATGGCTGCTATAACATCCCACTGTATCCAAGGAAAATTAAAGCAAAGAAAAGAAGATAATGCACATGCCATGCCAAATATCAATTGTAATTCACCAACTTAACAAAAAGAAAACTGCTCAATGCCCATCGAACATGCACAGTCCACAGGGGACAGCAGTCCAAAAATATTGCTCATCACCACATACAGCACACAAAAATAACTGCTCAATGCCTCAATTGCCCATCCTTCACTTCACTTGCCAATTGCCAAACCTAACTCCATACAGTTATTTAGTAGATCCAACAAAATTTTAAAATGCAATTCGCCTCTTGGTTTTGTAACTTGGACAGAAGTTGCGGCAGTGCGAATAGAATTAGAAGGGAAGCAGGGATTCCTATTGTCACTTACAAGAGAGAACCAAAGCAGAAAGAGACTATTGAAAGGGTGACTGTGATTTTACAGGGTTGAGACTTGAGTCCTACTTGAGATGAACTGAGACTTGCTGGTACATAAGGAAAGAAACTGAAGCTGTCTGCATTAGAGCTGATTGAAGATATTACTAATGTTGAAGTGCCGACAATTTTTTGCAAAAACTACTTGCAATTCTAAAATATAAGACATGTCACCTCTTCTTCAGTGTGCCTATTTGCCTTTCCTCTTTAAACTTTGAGTATGGACTGTAACTTGTAAGTGTACATTTAAATCTAAAGATTCAAATATGATATGTAAATAACCAGTGAAATGAAAGAAATCAAAATTAGTTAAAAATTATAGTGAACTACAGTGTTTCAAGAAGAAACTTCATTAAGAAGATCTTGAAGTTTGCAACTCAGTAGTTGCAATTTCATCTTGTACCACTTAGGTGCAAGGTTTCAATCCTACCAAAAGTCCTTTAATACTTCTACCTTACACTCTCCTACTATATCTCCACAAACACCATCACCCAATAACTTTTCTATGAGAAAGTTACTTTGTTACTGATTTCTTCCCATCTGTCCAAGCCTTGGTGGATAGAATTATCGGTACTTGTGTTGGTGGGAGATCGTCGAATTAATTGAGGTGGGTGAAAGCTGACACACCATGGTTATTAAAAAAAAGTCACTTTATTACAAAAGAAAGTTTTTTTACACTTTCCTCTCCCACGCTATGCACGAACGACCATCACCCAGAGGAAAAAGGCACTTTATTACAAATATATATTTCTTCATCTACACAAAATCACTCAGAGACTTAATCTATATCGTCAAACGGGATGAGATATCTAGTGTTTACTACTCATTTTCTAACTATCTCTGAGAACCCTAGTAAGAAATAAAAAACTTGCTGATGCTTCCTACGCTATAGCTAATCCCATTGAGGCTTGTTGAATTGGAGAAATTGCTCCAGGATAATCCTCTTCGCTAAAAGTTAAGATGGACCAATGATCACATTCGGTGTACGTCGTATGATACAACAGACAGAATCAATTTGGGAATCAAGTTTAAGTTTAAGTAATATTTTCGTGGCTTGTATTAAAGCAAGATAATCTTCTTAGATGCTACCATATCTTTGTTAAGTAGTACTACTATTTTAAAAGATAGTAGTACTACAACAATTGTATGACAGAAGACTCGAAAGGTATAGTACTGATTACGATTGTTTTCAGTCTCACCATTTAGAACTTTACTTTTGTATGAAGAGCTGTCTTCCCTTTTTGTTTAACTTCAATTATTTTTAATATTTGTGATAATTAAATTAGTTAATTCCTTATCTTTGATCATAAAGTAGGTACTTATAACCACTTCTATACTATGTCCCTATCTAGCTGTGGGCTGGACTACTTTTGTAAATTGTGAATTGTTGACCATGAGGACCCAATATCTCAAAAAATAAAGAAAGAAATCAAGTAGACCTTAATAACAAGTATTCCGGTGCTAATCTGTTAATAATGGAAGTTCAAGGGCAAGAGAAGAACATAAAAAATAAAAAAATAAAAAAAAATAAAAAAAATTTACAGCAATAGGTTAATTACTCACATTTATCCTACTCATATGGATAGAAGTAGATAAACATGAAAGACTAAGTGTGAATTCCCCTTTTACAACTGATAGGTTCAAGTTTCACTCAATTTGGTGTTGAACCAAATACTCAAAACTTAAAAAAAGGAAAGAAAAAAAAAAAGAAGAAAGAACAACTAAATGGACTAACTCGAACAGTTCTGAGCAGCAGGTGAATGCCCTTAAGCAGTTTACTCAACTCATGATCCGATTATAATCCAGAACTTTAGTTTAATTTGCGGCTTGCAGGTTGGTTTCTTGTGCTTCGTTCTACTCTTGGGTAGTTGCAAAAGTTTCAAGATATGCAGATCTGAAAAGGGGCAAATTTCCAACCCCTTGTACATGAATATGAAGAGTTTGGAGAGATCCAAAATCCTCATCCAAGAGGAAGCCAAAACTAAGATGCGATCAGTCTAATTGGCAAATTCCTCCACAACCATTCTAAACCCACATACATTTTCTTTCCTGACACAAGATTAATAGCATAGACCTTTGGTAGGATACAGTAGATGACAGCTCCAATAATTGCCACGGATGGATCCATGGATATGGCTAGATACTGCTGGATATTCAGAATTTGATCAAGCAAACTTCCGTTCTGAAAGCTTCTAAGCTCTCTGCCTAGTTTTACCCGCTTTCCAGTTCTTTGGCAATAAGTTCTTTTTCTGTTGGTTCACCCTCTTGTCTTCTTCCAGTGTGGTGTTTGCAATTCTGTATTTTTACATCCTAACTTGCTAAGGTTTTTAAGACAAATATGCCTTCATATTCACAATTGATAAAACCAAACAATTCCAACGACCTACATGACAAGTTTATGTCTTTCATTAGATTTAGTTTACAAACTAAAATATTTAAACTATTATATCACAAAAAGTCAGTGGTAGTCTGGTAGATAAGTGTACTACACTTCTTGAAGAAAAAAATAACATCAGTCACTTCTAGTTGACTCTTAAGTCTTAACAGCATAAGGTCTCCACGATCACTGATAAAACATCAACTATGCCAAATATAACACTTAAAAAGTTTCTAAAATTAAGCAAATGTATAATTGAAGAAGACATTTCAGGCGGGCATGGTAAACACATTTTTTGAAGCCAGCGAGTATGCGTCATACTTCAAAAATTAACCAAGCATGCAAATATATTGACGTTATGGGTAAGTTGTTACTAACTTGGTATGTTCATCAAACAAATTATCATTCTCCTGAAATAAGTAATGTCGGAGGCTGGACATTGGAGTGTTGAGCTAATAACAATTCTTTTAGCTGCTTCAGTTCTTTCACATCATTTTCGATGGTAGACAAGCAATCTTTCAAAGATTGGTTTTCCTCTCGTGTTGAACATAGCTCAGACCGTAATTCAGCCTTTGAGGAAGTGCCCCCTTTCAAGTCTTTCGCCTTTACTCCACCCCCAAATCCAAATACATGGCTGCGAATTTGAGGTCCAAAGCATTTTTCTACAAGCTCTATGCTAGGAAGAGACGGTTCAGACTGCACCAATTCTTGGATTTGAGCCTACAAAATATATTGAGAGATTTCTGTCAGAACCCATAATAACTAAAAGTAACATGTCCAATTAACAACACGCACATGTTTTTCGATTGTTTCAGAATCAACAAGCGTGTTATTCTTCTTGCGAGTCTCAAAGAAAATAGTTGCCAAATCTGGTGGTTTGCCATCTTTTCCGCCCTTTATATCAAAGTAAACATGTCAAATAACGCCTCACCAATATTTTTTTTAAAAAAAGAAAAAGAACTGAGATCTTATGGTAACACCTTTTGATAAATAATCTCTCTAATTGGCTTGCTACCAATATGATGAGGCATCTTCAACTTAGCTCTATTTGCTGCGTTCCTATTGCTTCTCGCCTAGCATAACAACATTTAGTTTATATGTCATAAATAAATTCTCGATTAAAAGATAATAGGAGCAGTATGTCAATGAAATTGCATAACTAGGTCTTATGTCAAACCTGAAAACTTTCGGTAGAAAAATGTTTGGTTACCAACCACTCTCATTGTTTCTTGTCTATCCCCTTTGGCATATTCTTAAGAGCCTCTTGGACTGGCTTACCCTTCACATACATTGCATGCAATTGTCCTCTCCATTTGTTCCATAATTCTTTCATCCATCCCAAGATATGATTGCGATGAATATCCATGTCATCACTCTCAAATTTATCCTACAATATATCAAACACAGGTTGAACTCCAAATGCGATGAAATTAGAGTTGGTGTTTGTCCTTTTCTTTCTTTAATCCTAGATCTTTAATACACTCTTCTAGGAAAACTTTTTTGCTTTTAAAATTACTTAAGAAGAAGTGCTTTATAGAAGTTCTTTGTTAACCAATGAGGTAAAAGTATTTTTGTCTCGAAAAGTACAGAGTATGTGGAAGCCCTTTGGAGCAAAGGGAATTAGTAATTCAATGACATGACAAAAAGAAGACATTAGTAATTCTGAAATAACTTACGAATTATCTACAAAATTGAAGGACCAAAGATGCACTAATTTTAAACACTTCAAGTTTAGGAAATGATAATAGGAATAAACCCACACATCTGAGTGAAGCTTCCTCAGATATGAGACCATAGTGCTATGCTACAAGAAGCCACTTGATCCATCACTCCATCCTTCTAATTACTTTCTGTTAGAATAGTTATGTGAATGTATGTAATTAGTCCTAGTCCCTTATGTAACAAGAGTAGGTTATGTGTTATGTATACATATAAACAGGGTTTATTGTAACATTGAACATTAATCAATAATATTTTTTCCCGTGCTTTCTCACATGGTATCAGAGCTTTGGTGAGAATAGATTGTTGTGTCATTCCAGTGACATCCAGGAAGAAAGAACTCAGTCACCGTTAGATTTTCCGGTGACCTAAGTGACTATTTGCATCAAAGTCACTAATTATCAGTGACGTGCGAAATCAAACAACACCAAAAGGTTCCCAAGAGATAGGCGAACCAACCCCAGAAAAAAAACTACCTGAAAACACTCACCCATGCGCCCTCACGCGCCTGCCAGAGTTCTGCCGCCGGTGGCGTGTCTGTCCCACGCGCCGGCGCGTGAGGGCTGTTTCGGCCAGAATTTAAAATAGTTTCTTTTGGACAGTGTAATCGTCTTGCAATTCCGATCCTACCCATCCAATTTAAACCTAATTCCGACAACTTTTATATTTTTCAGGTGTGAACAGTGATTTCCAGCGTGAACAGGGATTTTCAGAAAATTTTCGGATTTTTCCGTTAATAGTAATTTCCAGAAGGGTTTCTGATTTTTTTCCGGCGTGAACATTATAATGTCATTCTTATTAGAAGCCTTAAACACACAATCCGTTGGATCGAATGCATTGAATCCAATCCAAATGGTTTCTTTACAGGATTATATTGAGTTCCTTCAGTACAAAGCACGTAAGCAGGCATCTTCAGGATTAGCCTCCGTTATTCCAACAGATAGTAGCATGACTTGTATCTCCCAATCTTCAACTTCTGAGTCTTGGGTCATTAATTCAGGTGCATCTGATCATATTTTTGGAAATAAATCTCTTTTTACTAGTATTTCATATTCTCAATCTCTTTCAACAGTCACAATGGCCAATGGGTCTCAAACCATGGAAACTGCAATAGGTCAAGCAAGTCCACTCTAGAGTGTGAGTCATGTCAGCTCGGTAAGCATACCTGCTCCCATTTCCCACGGCGTCTTGATAATCGAGCAGAGTCAGATTTTTACTTTAGTCCATTCAGATGTTTGGGGTCCTAGTCGAGCCAGTTCTACCTTGGAATTCCGCTACTTTGTCAGTTTCATTGATGATTATTCCAGGTGCACTTGGATATTTTTGATGAAAAATCGATCTAAGTTGTTTTCTATTTTCCAGACCTTCCACGCTGAAATTCAAAATCAATTTGGGGTTTCCACCCGCACATTTCGTAGTGATAATTCCCTAGAGTAGCATTCCCTATTTCAGCAGTTTATGAACTCATATGGGATTATTCATCAAACATCTTGTTCGTACACGTCCCAACAAAATGAGGTAGCTGAAAGAAAGAATAGGCATCTTATTGAAACTGCTCGTACCCTACTCATTTAATCTCATGTTCCGCTGCGTTTTTGGGGGGATGCAGTTCTTACATCTTGCTATCTTATTAATCATATGTCATCTTCAGCTATCCAGAATCAAGTACCATTCATGTTTTCCCACTTACCTTTGTTCTCTCTTCCACCCCGTGTCTTTGGTAGTATGTGTTTTGTTCATGACCTTACTCCAGGAAAAGATAAGTTAGCTCCTTGTGCTCTTCTCCTGACCTCCAGCGATTTCTTATGTCTGTTGATGTTACTTTCTTTGAAACTCAATCATACTTCACGGGTCCAGTTAATCACTTAGATATTTCTGAGGTGCTACCAGTTCCGTCTTTTGGAGATTCAATCACTATCTCCCATTCATTTTCCTCCATAGCTCCAGTTGCACCTCCACCACCTACAGCTCCAGTTGCACCTCCACCACCTATAGCTCTAGTGTCACCACCTAGTCCAGTTCCACCAACTATAGCTCCAGTGCCACCACCTAGTCCAATTCAACCTTCTACAGCTCCACCACTCCTGACTTATCATCGTCGCCTGCATCAGGATCAGGATCAGGCCCAGCTGATTCACATCCTGCACCTGACCTTGCTAAAACTACGGACTTGTCTCCTCTTGATCAACCAATTGCACTACGAAAAGGTATACGGTCCACACTTAATCCTAATCCTCACTATGTCGGTTTAAGTTACCATCGTCTGTCATCATCCCATTGTGCATTTGTGTCATCTTAGTCCTTTGTTTCCATTCCTAAGTCTATAGGTGAAGCAATGTCTCATCCCGGGTGGCGACAGGCTATGATTGACGAGATGTTTATTTTACATACGAGTGGTACTTGGGAGCTTGTTCCTCTTCCTTTGGGTAAATCGACTGTTGGTTGTCGTTGGGTGTATGCAGTCAAAGTTGGTCCAGATGGCCAGGTTGATCGACTTAAGGCTCGTCTTGTTGCCAAAGGGTATACTCAGATATTTGGACTCGATTATAGTTGTCACACCTCCTTTTTCCGCGCCCGCGGGGCGCATGGGAGTTTTTTCCAATTAAAGGACAATCGAAACGGGATTTATTTGTTTATTTCAGAGTCGCCACTTGGGAGATTTAGGGTGTCCCAAGTCACCAATTTTAATCCCGAATCGAGGAAAATAATGACTCTATATTACAGTCTGCGTACCAGAAATCTAGATAAGGAATTCTGTTAACCCGGGAGAAGGTGTTAGGCATTCCCGAGTTCCGTGGTTCTAGCACGGTCGCTCAACTGTTATATTTGGCTTATTTATCTGATTTTTTAATACACTATGAACTTATGTGCAAATTTATCTTTTAACCGCTTTACTATTATTGTTTTTAGGAGAATGTGAACATCGCTTAAAACACGTCTTTGGACTGCGTCACATGAAATGCACCCACAATCCGGAACGCGTTTTATTTGATGTTTTGAGATTTGGATTTGGGTCGCATGAAATGCACACCCGAGCTTAAGAAAGTAAATTATTAAACACGCGCCTAAAGAGACTATCGCGTTATTATTTTTTGCGGAGGCCGCGAAATTCGCTAAACGGCCCTCCTGAATTCTAAGTAATTTTAAACAAGTATTTACTGAGGGCCCCGCAATTTGTATTTTTATTCGGCGAGGCTCATCTCATTCTTATTTTTTAAAGAATTTGTAACGTCATGGAAATGCATCTCGGGCCACGCCACAATCAATGCGCCCGTGACTAGAGACATATTTCGACTCCGTTGAGATTTGGATTTGGGTCACATAAATGTGCACCCGAATTTAGGGAGATAACATTATTAAAGGCGCGCCTAAAGCAACTAGCGCATTATTATTTTTGGGGAGGGCCGTGAAATTTGTTAAACGGCCCATCCCGGAATCTAAGTATTTAATACATATATTTTGTGAGGGCCCCGCAATTTGTCCCTTTTATTCGGCGAGGCTTGTCCCGTTTTTTATATTTTTTTTTTTTTTTTGCGAGGCTCGTCTCATTTTTACTATTTAAGGGCAAATTTAAAACAACTACGATTTCCTACCAGTGAAGCCATCCGAGATTAAACAAAAAAAAACGATTCTAACAGGTAACAATATCCATGGAAAAAATGAAAAATAGGATAACCTCGTTCATATGCTCACATTTACTTTAAACATGCAGTAACTAAACATAACATAAACATTTTTAACACAACAACAAAAATTGCATTGTTGACATTCATATATATCGAATATTCTCATTTATTGCCTTGAACCATAATATGCAAAACATGAATGAAACGAAACAAAGGACGAAGAACACCAACCTTCGAACCTCGACAATCCTAGAACGACAAACACGATTCCGACGGAACTCAAGCCGGACCTCTCTGAACGAAGAACAACGACGGAACCTCGGACAACAACCTCGACGTACTGGACCTCGACGAACGAAACGACCTCAAAAGAAACTGAAAGCTCGGCCCGAAAATGCTAACAACCTGCCATGTTCGCTGCTACTGGCTTTTCTCGACACAGCAGATCAGTGCGAAAGATGAAGCAAAAGGGGTCGAGGGACAGTGACGACTCGACGGGGGCTCCGGTGGTCGTTTGGCTTGAGGAAGGAGCCGCTATGGAGTGTCGTTTGTGCAGTGACGACGCAGCAATAATGGTGGGTCGTTTGTGCAGTGACGACGGGGTGCGAGGATGGTTTGACGTGAGGGAGTGGAGGTTTCACGTTATGGCGTCGGGGGTGTGGTGGTGTTTGGACGATGGGAGGAGCTGGGCTGGTGGTTTTGACGTGAGGGAGTGGAGGTTTCACGTTATGGCGTCGGGGGTGTGGTGGTGTTTGGACGATGGGAGGAGCTGGGCTGGTGGTTTTGACGGGCAGCTGGGAAGGTCGTCGTCCGGTGCTGGGGAAGGTGTTGGTCGTAGTGTTGGTGAAGCTGATGGCGACGCTAGATGGGTAACAATGGTGGTTTGTTGATGGTGGTGATGGAGGAGGCAGAAACAGTGGTGGGTCTCGACGGGGCTCCGGTGGTTCCGGTAGCTGGGGCAACGAACGGGCTAGTGGTTATGGTCGTTTGGTTGTCGTCGGGAAATGACGACGAGGGGGAGGGGGGCTGGTTACTCGGTGGGAAGCTTAGGAGGAGGAGGGGTCTGCTTGGTAATGGAGGGAAGTCCGGCCTCCCTAGGGTTTTGCTTCTTCTTCTTTTATGAAGAAGAAGCGTGAACAGTGATTCCTTTTCAAAAAATTCCCCGTCCCTTTTCCAGTCCAAGTCTCGTGCATTTGTATGGGTTTGCCCCAAAAAATGAGCCCCACGCGTGGTGGGGTTCGAGACTTATGTCCCCCGCGCGTGGTGGGGTTCCCCATGTGTCCTGGACACGGTTTATTGTGGGCTAGGTCCGAAAATTAGGCCTAAAACCGGGTAGTTTAAACCCGAATATTATTCTTTTGCCCGGACCCGAGAAATAGGAACACGTTGCTTAACTAGTCCTATGTAAGCAAAATAACTACCAAAAATAAGACTAGTATTTAAACAAAACTATATCTTTTTAAATATTTTTCAAGGTTTAAAATAGCTACAAAATATTAATAAAACTATTTTTTTTGTAATTTTCGTTTTAAAATATTAAGATAAAATATGAGGTAATATTTTTGTATTTTTTCAAAGTTAAAAATGCCTATAAAACTTTAATAGAATTATTATTTTTGTATTTTTTCGAAATTATATAAGGTACAAAAATAAAGTGCAATTTTTTGTATTTTTCAAGTTTATGAGAAATACATAAACTAAAATTTATATATATATTTTTTGAAATTTTCTTTTTGCAACGAAATAAAGTAAAAATAGTTAAAATAGCTATACTAGACCCAGTTTCACATATTCACGCTAAAAATGTGAAAATTCTCGGGGAGGGTCAAAAATCACGTGCTTACAATAGTGATACTTTCTCTCCCGTGACTAAAATAGCATCAGTCCGCCTTTTTCTATCTGTGGATGTTGTTCGTCATTGGCCTCTCTATCAGTTGGACATTAAGAATGTTTTTCTTCACGATGACCTTGAAGATGAGGTTTATATGGAGCAACCACCTGGTTTGTTGCTCAGGGGGAGTCTAGTGGCCTTATATGTCGGTTGCACCGGTCCCTCTATGGTTTAAAGCAGTCTCCTCGAGCCTGGTTTGGTAAGTTCAGCACAGTTATTCAACATTTTACTACCAGCATCTTCCCCTATAACTTCAGCATCCATGTCACAGAACAATTTACTAAAAATGCCTAAAACTTCAGCTTTAATGAAAGCAAGTGAAAGCTGGTTCTTATGATAGTGATCAAGTCCAAAAGAAAAGGAATTCATATTCTGCCACTTCCAAGCTAGATCTCTTGCAACTTGCAATGCATGAACTACATTTGTCTTAGCATTATCAACCATATTTGTGGTTTCAGCTTCAGTCCTTGCACTAGCTGCAACAACAACTAAAGGTTAAATATGTCCACCTCTCATCCTTGCTAAAGCTATCAAACTGGTAATGTCCTTGTAATAGTTTCTAAGTGTGACACTGATGTGCAGTGTCTTCCTAAATTTGGAGAAGATCCCTTTTAATAACCAGGTGTGCAAAAGCTTACAATGTCTAAATAGCAGATCAATCTCGTTATCATTCTCAGAGTGTACTACAACAAAAGTCATACGAGATAGACTTTTATGAAGAAGATCCTCACAGTCTAGACCCAACCATGAGTGACAATCACCAGCTTCTCCACCTAAAAGTTGCCACATCCCATTTTTCAATGGAACATCTATTTCACAATTTTCTCCGGCAGTGCACACCAACACAAAAATATCAAGAGATGTTAATTTTCTCTGGTGAAGTTGCTCGAAGTGAAGCTGATCACTCTGTATTTTATCGACATTCTGCTTCAAATCTCTGTATTTATCTCGTCGTTTATGTTGACGATATTGTTATTACTAGCAATAATTAGGATGGTATTAGTAAGTTGAAGCAACATCTCTTTCAGCACTTTCAGACTAAGGATCTGGGTAGATTAAAGTATTTTCTGGGTATTGAGGTCGCTCAATCTAGCTCAGGTATTGTGATCTCACAAGGAAGTATGCCTTAGATATTCTTGAGGAGACAGGAATGACAGGTTGTAGACCTGTTTACACTCCGATGGATCCGAATTCTAAACTTCTGCCAGGACAGGGGAGCCTCTTAGCGATCCTGCAAGATATAGGCGGTTGGTTGGTAAATTAAATTACCTCACAGTGACTAGACCTGACATTTCCTTTCTTGTGAGTCAGTTTATGAATTCTCCCTGTGATAGTCATTGGGATGCAGTTGTCCGCATTCTTCGGTATATAAAATCAGCTCCAGGCAAAGGCTTATTGTTTGAGGATCAAATGCCATGAGCAGATTGTTGGATACTCAGATGCTGATTGGGCAGGATCACCTTTGATAGACGTTTTACGTCTGGATATTGTGTCTTAGTAGGAGGAAATTTGGTGTCTTGGAAGAGCAAAAAACAGAATGTGGTTGCTCGGTCTAGTCCAGAAGCAGAATATCGAGCAATGGCTATGGCAACATGTGAGCTAATTTGGATCAAACAGTTGCTCAAAGAGTTGAAATTTGGTGAGATTAGTCAGATGAGACTTGTGTGTGATAATCAAATTGCTTTTTATATTGCGTCAAATCCAGTGTTCCATAAGAGAACTAAACACATTAAGATTGACTGTCACTTTTTTAGAGAAAAGATACTCTCGGGAGATATTGCTACAAAGTTTGTGAAGTCGAATGATCAGCTTGCAGATATTTTCACCAAGTCACTCACTGGTCCTAGTATTAACTACATATGTAACAAGCTCGGCACATATGATTTATATGCACCAACTTGAGGGGGAGTGTTAGAATAGTTATGTGAATGTATGTAATTAGTCCTAGTCCCTTATGTAATAGGAGTAGGTTATGTGTTATGTATACATATAAATAGGGCTTATTGTAACATAGAACATTAATAACGATTAATATTTTCTCTCGTGCTTTCTCACACTTTCTCTCCTCTTGCTATTATTTTATTTCTGGCTACGACAATCATGCTCCTCTTCTCTTGCCAGCATTAGAAATCCCAGTAACTTTTCCCGTGCATTTATTTTTCCTTATTGTTTCCCCTTTCCCGTTTTAAAAGAGCTTTGTGCCACTTAACAAAAAAGAATCTTTTTGTTTTCTATACAAAGCCCAAATTACAGTAAATCAATAGCAGATATTTCTTAACACTCATTTATAATAAATAAAAATCACTAGCAGAACTCCTATTTGCAAAAAGAAAATAGAAAAGAGAAACCTTTTCAGGGGTTAAGGATCTAATTAGGAGCTACAGGATTTAGTAGAGCAAGTTAAGGCCACATGTATAAATCCCAAGTAATAAATGAAAACATATTTTCCAAGTGGACTTTAGCAAATAGCCCATTGGCAAATTGGATGCATTACCTTAATAGCTGCCCACATGTGATTTAACTGTTCTTCCTTAATGTCATGCCACGATGATACTCCCAACGGACACAAATTACGGTCACGAACTAATTTTCCCAAGTGCCTCGAAAAGAGATTGTTATTCTTTCCGAGCGTTCGATTGTTGTAAAAATGTTACTTTCAGCTTCTGTCCAAATTTAAGCAATGCAACTTCTTTGCACTTATTCTTTCCTCGAACTTTTTTTACCTTTTCAGTAGTACATGAACCTACATTTGCATACTTTAGAAATGTCTGAAAATATCATACAAATAAATAAATTTATGGTCATATAGTAGCCAAACTTCATACTTGAAATCATTTAGTAAAACTTTAGCATTAAAATTCAATTCTGCAAATTAATAACACAGTAGATTTGAAAATCATACTTGTTTCAGTTGTTTGATGTATTGCATACCTTGATTAGTAGATGGAGGCAATTGAATATCAGTTTGCATATGCTCTTTCTCGAGTAGATGGCGGCAATGGGCTATCAGTTCACAGTCCGACTGCGGCTCACCTAAAATTTCACCATGGTGATACCAAAAAGTATAATTTTGAATTATTCCATATACTTTCAAATGTGACTCGACTGTCTCATGTGTTCCTAAAGTTGTGTTACAACATTTGACACATGGACATCGTATTTCATACAGTTCCCTTGTTCTTCTAAAAGCATAATCCAAAAACTTTTGCACCCCGATTGAGTAGGCTTCATCAAGTCGATTATCAACAAGTTGCATCCATTCCTTACTAGGTGCCATAACCTTGAACGATACATTAAAATGTGATTAGAAAAAAGATATAGGATAATAAAAGTACTATGATGCACATAACTTTTTATGAAATCCCAAAAACACGTAAAATTATTCAAAAGATATATAAATTTCATATTCTTGAGTTTAAGACCTAAGATGCATGTAACTTTTTATGCAATCTCAAAAAGGCGTATAATTATTCAAAAGGTATATATAGTTCAGAATCTTGAGTTTTAGTACAAAGGTTCCAGTGTCAGTAAGGTCAGTTATCTTTCTTGTACAAAGTGATTCACTTACTGTGAACATCCTTTCGAAAAGATAGAAAGGAAAGCGGAAAAAAGTCGAAATCTCTTTCTTCTCACCATTTTTTGTGGGCTTTATGCGTATTCGAAGGATTAAAGATTGATGGAGGAATATTTGTAAAAACTAAAAACACTGACGCTTCCCTTAAGTTTTTTGGAGTCCATTCAAGTTATGATGGTATTTTTATTGATAGAGAAGCAACAGGGACTTAACAAATGAAAAAACTAAATGACTCTTCATTCATAAACATTCGTTCACGCAAAAGTGTAAAAATTTGAAATTGATTTGTTAGGTAACTTGTAAACTATTATTTTCCTTCCATAAATTTTAAACTGAGTAGCTTATGAGCATCTCATTATGAGGATTGCACAATGCGTCTCCTGGTCTATATTTCAGGCTTGATAAAGTCACTATTAGAAGATATCCCGGTTAAAGAGATTTCTTCCACATATTTCAATATAGTTAGACACGTTAAGTGAAGCAGATCTGCCATATAGATTAGTCCATTTCCGTTTACATGAATAAATAATCCAATAAACAACTGTCCATTTTCTCTTTTTTTATAATAGTGGTGTCTGGACCAGCTTGTGCATACCTCGACTATTCAACCGGTACTTGTTATCTTCCACCAGGCAGAGGCGGAGCCAGAATTCGAAGCTTATGGGTTTCGGAATTTTAATTATATTAAGTTACTGGGTTCTAAATTAATAATTTACACAAATTCAATGGATTTTTTAAGATAAATACAGGATTTGAACCAAAGTTACTAGGTCTGTCGAAACCCGTAACTTATACATTGGCTCCGCCCCTGAGCACAAGTAATGCATAACTTTGCCAACCAACGCTTAGGCCGAAGAAATCACTTAGAGGGCGTTTGGATTGGCTTTTCAAAAGTAGCTTATAAGCTAAAAGCCAAAAGCCATAAGTTAGTGATACCCAACTTTTGGCTTTTGACTTATTTTTGTACTTTTCATGCCTAAAAAGTAAGTGTTTTAATCACTTTTTATCATTGTCAAACATCACAAAAACTAGAAAAGTGCTTAAAAGACAATAAGCAATTAAAATAAGCCAATCCAAACACCCTCTTAGTGATTTTTGCTTTCCGTTAGGACATTTTACTTTACATGAATAAATTCAAACCCTAAGACAAGGAAGAGAACATGAAAGTCATAAGAAATAAGGTTTTAGGTTTCACCTACAAGACACATATACAATACATATATCACTTTAGCAAGCGATTTCACTTTGGAATTTACTGGACCTGTCCATTGCTTGAAGATTAGAGTAACATGCTTAACTTTAGTCAATAACTCAGACTATTTGGCCGGCACTTCGGACTCAAATTTACGATTTTGAGCATTTCGCAGTGAAAATGGTAAAGCTAAAAATTCTTAACCCACTAAAATTTATCAGATGCGTCGTAGGAACCTGCCTACTGAGAGAGTGGAAGAGTAGCAAAATTATAAGATGTTTTGTAGTACACACACCTTCGATTCCCAGAAACACATTTTAATTCAGCATTTGAGAGAAATACGGAAGAGTGAATTATTAGATTGAAAGATTAGGGTTTAGGGATTTTACCTGCCTTCGCCCTTCAGAGAGATGAGCGGGAATTTGAGGAAAATAACGGAGAGTTTTCTCTTTTTCCGAAAAAAGAGTAAAGTAATTTCTCTCTGGCGCTCAATTCATTATGTTAGGGGCCAGATATGGAATTTAGGGACCAGTTTTTTAATCAAGTACAAAATATTGATAACAATTAATCCTGTTTCTTGTAACTGAGCTGGCCCATGTCCGGACCGGTCCGATCCAGTAAAAGAGAGAACTGAAACAAGGGGTTTTTACCTAGCTATACTATAATAGAAATCTATTTACCACATTTATTTAGGTTTCTTATCAATTATTTTGTATACCTATATTTACTAATTATATACAAAATCATAAAAAGAAGAAATTCAAGATCCTTTAAATCTAGCCTATAAGTTACATGATACACAACCCCCATTTCCAATAATTTCCCATACATTTAAGATTCTTTCCTTTTCCAAAGGATTACAAAAACATCTTCTCTCTTTCTTAACAATTATCCAAAATTAATCTTACCCACAGTAAGAAATTTTATTTACCTATTGTTATCCAAAATCTTACTTACCATTTTTATCCTCCCCCCCTCCCCCCCCCAACCAAAAAAAAATTGCAGATTTTTTTCTCTTCCAAAGCTTTTGAAATTCAATTTCTCTCTTTCTTACTAATCACCCAAAATATCTATTTGTATTGATGTAATGCAAATGAAATTCAAAAATATTGCTCTAGAATTAAGTTGTGGGTAAGCTTTGAATCTTGTTTTCTTTCTTTCTAAAATCTTTATTATATGTGACTTGTATATGATATATCAATACCCAAAATAATACTTGATACAACATTAATACAATCATAATACGATTATTTTAAATTTTCAATGTATGGTTGTGATTGAAACTTGAAGAAGATGAAGATCATAATTCTTTCATAATTTTTTAGAAATGTATCGCGATTGTATTATAATTGTATATGTATCATAATTGTTGCAAGAATTGTATTACAAATATATGATAGTCGTATATTCATTGTATATTGTTACGAGCAGTTGTGCCTTCGTGACGAATTTCACAGTTTATATCACAAGTATGATAATTGTATATTACTTTATTAGTATTGTATCATGTATTATTCTGGGTATTAATATACCAGATACAAGTTAAATATAATTATGATACATTTATGTTTTAGGCGTTGATGTATCTGATGCAATTCAAATATAATTATGATACAGTTATCATACAATTATCATAAAAAAATTAGAATATTTTTTAATAATATAAAGCTATCGATGATGGTGGAAAGAGAGAAGATGGAGATTCTGGGATTAGATTAACGAATTTTGATGTAAAAAAAAGGAGAGAGAAGAGGAGAGTGGAAAAAAAGTGGAAAAGATATAATTGAATCCCTTAATTGAAGGCCCTAATAATGGGGTGAGATTCTTTTAAGAAGCAATGCATATAATTTGTAAGAAAAACTTAAATATTTATTAAAAACTTCAAAACATAGAGAACATAAGTAAATAAATTTCTAATATAATATAACTAGATAAAAATCTCCTGAAACAACCCATAATAGACCGGTTGGGATTGGGCTGGGGATATCATGGAGGGGGGCTGGGCCGACCAAGGTATTAGACCTGGTAGACCGGCGAGGTGGTAGCCAAGGTCTCGGTCCACCAGGGCAAGGTCAGTAGCTAATTTTTTATTTTATTTTTAGCCTCATATAATATTAGTAAATTAGTTTAATCCAATTCAAAGTTTTAAATAGTAATAAATTAGCAGTAGAAAATAAAGCTAGTTGTGAATGGTTGAAGCTTTAAACAGTTACAATTTGCGATTATATATATATATATATATATAATATGTATTTTTTCGAGTTCTACTCCTTTTGCTTACTATATACCATTTCGTGACAGTAAATTAATCAAGCCTAAAACTTTTGAATTCAGATTCATTACCTTTTCCTTAGGAGGGGTGCACTGATTGCAAGGTTATCCCGAGTAAGTGTGTGTCAACGCAACATAGGTTCTTGGTAATGGACTTGGAGATCAAGAGAGTAAGAAAGAAGAGAGCGGTGTACGGCCAGCCTAAGATTAATACCTTGACTAAGGAAAATGCTCACGAGTTGGGGGAGAAGTTGTGGCCATGGGGGGTTGGAGGAGTAGTGGGGACGCGAGTAGTATGTGGACAACGACAGCGAACTGCATTAAGGAAGCTGCTAGAGAGGTGTTAGAGGTAACGAAGGGTTATTCAGGATGCTACAAAGGGGATTAGAGGTGGAATGAGGAGGTCAAAGGAATGGAAGCTAAGAAAGAGGCATATCTGAAGCTAGTGGGGAGCACGGATGAGGAAGGGAAGAAGACATGTAGAGAGTGTTATAAGAAAGAAAGGAAAGAGGCAAAATTGGCAGTCACAGTAACTAAGACTGCAACTTTTCAGCGATTGTATGAGGGTCTTGGGGGCAAAGGAGGAGACATGAAGTTGTACATGTTAGGCAGGATTAGGGAGAGGATGGCTCGGGACCTGGACCAAGTGTGGTGCATCAAAGACGAAGATGGTAAGGTTCTGATGAAAAAGGCGTGTATCAGACGTAGATGGCAGGAGTACTTTCATAGACTCTTGAACGAGGGAGGAGACAGGAACATCGTACTGGGTGAGTTGGAAAACTCAGGAGTCAGAGGGATTTTAGATTTTGTAGGCGTATTAGGAGCAAGGAGATTAAGGGGACAATGCAGAAGATGAGCAAGGATAAGGCAACTAGGTCTGACAAGATCCCAGTAGAATTTTAGAAGGAAGTGGGTCGGGTAGGCTTGGAGTGGCTTACTAGTTTGTTTAATGTCATTTTCAAGACGAAAAAGATTCCTGAAGATCTACGGTGGAGTTTTATGATCCCGTTGTATAAAAATAAGGTGATATCCAGGACTGCTGAGTCATACTATAAAAATTTAGGAGGTGGTGGTTGAGAGGAGGGTGCGACATAGTGTGACTATTTCCGAGAAACAGTTCAAATTTATGCTGGGATAGTCTACTACATAAGCCGAATACCTTGTGAGATTGGTGGAGTAGTATAAGAAGAGGAAGAAGGACTTGCATATGGTATTCATAGACCTAGAGAAGGCCGATGATAAAGTCCCCAGAGAGGTCTTATGGAGATGTATGGAGGCTAGCGGTATCCTGGTAGCGTACATTAGGATGATTAAGGACATGTATGAAAGAGCGAAGACTCGGGTAAGGACTGCGAGAGGAGACTCAGATCATTTTTCAATGGAGATGGGTTCGCATCAAGAGTCGACTCTTAGCCCATTTTTATTTGTCTTAGCGCTAGAGGTGCTGACGCGATACTTACAAGGGAAAGTGCCATTGTGTATGTTATTCGCTGATGACATAGTTCTGAGTGATGAGACGCGAAATGGAGTTGATGCTAGGTTCGAAGTTTGGAGACAGACGCTGGAGCCTAAGGGTTTCAAATTGAGTAGGTCAAAAACTGAGTATTTGGAGTACAAGTTTAGTGATGGGATGCGTGAAGAAGGAGTGGAAGTGAAGATTGATACTCAAGTCATCTGCAAAAGAGAGAGTTTCATGGATCTATTATTCAAGGCAACGGGGAGATTGACGAGGATGTTACTCATCGTATTGGTGCGGGGTGGATGAGATGGAGGCTCGCCTCGGGGGTTTTGTGCGATAAGAATGTGCCACACGAACTTAAGGGCAAGTTCTACAGAGTGGTAGTTAGACCGACTATGTTGTATGGGTTGAGTGTTGGCCCGTTAAGAAGTCCCATATCCAGAAGATAAAAGTAGCTTAAATAAGGATGTTGAGATGAATGTGTGGGCATACTAGGAAGGACAAGATTAGGAATGAATTTGTTAGGGACAAGGTAGGAGTGATATCTGTGGAGGACAAGTTACGTGAATCAAGGTTAAGATGGTTCGGGCATGTGAAGAGGAGAGACATAGATGCTCTAATCAGGAGGTGTGAGAGGTTATCCATGGCGGGGCTGAGGAAGGGAAGGGATAGGCTTAAGAAGTATTGGGGAGAGGTAGTTAGGCAGGACATGACATTGCTCCAGCTTACAGAGGATATGACTCATGATAGAAAGGTGTGGAGGTCTAGGATTAAGATTGTAGGTTGCCAAATAGTAGTGTGTTCCTCCTAGGCTTACCAGTAGTACTAGAACTATTTCTGTATTATCTTATTCATGGTTCTTTATTATTACATGTTGTGTTTTTTGCTCCCGTTACCACAATACATTGTTGTTATTATTGTTTGCTACTTGTTGCATTATCTCTATTGTTCCTTGAGTCAAGGGTCTATCGGAAACAACCTCTCTATCTCTATATGGTAGAGGTAATGTCTACGTACACACTACCCTCCACAGATCCCATTTATGAGAATACACTAAGTTTGTTGTTATTGTCGTCAACCAAATAAGATGTCCAGAAAACTTGTTTACCTGGGATCTTGGAATAGCGCTGAGGTCCAAAATTGTCTCCATTGAAATACACTCTTGTTATGAAGACATTATCCGACTTTGAAATTGAACCCATTTAGTTTTAATATCTGAAGCAATACCTTATCAGCGTTCTCACATTTGTGTCTTAAACTAGGATATAAAAATGGATAGCTTAACTTACTTGGATGAAAATATCACGACCTAAACCTATGGCATTGTCCGTTTTGGCCCAACAGACCTCACAGATTAATTGTCCCTTAGGCTATGCCATCATCGAGTCCAAAAGCGCAGCATATCATGTGAACTTGTATTATGTCGTATAAAGCTACAAGCCTGTAAGTTTTACTTGACCCACCCTCATCCGTCCGCGCTCTGTCATGGGTGCAGAGAAAATATCTAAGAAACCATGTTGGTTAGTGGGTTCCCGAGGAGACAACAAACCCAAAAGCAAAAAGAAACATCGAATTAATTTAGAAAGAAGAACAAAAAAAGACAGTGAATAATACAACTATCAGGTACATGGGTCCTTAAACTCCTTATCAGAAATCCCACATGGTATGTGGAGCAAGAATAAAGGGGCATTGGCACTTCTTCTTAGTGATAAGAAAAGGTTTAAATAAAATTAATCAATACTAAGTGCAGAGGCTGACTGTTAAGCACTTTATGAAAACAGGTGGGATTTCTATATAAATTCAGTGAAAGCTAACTAAAAGACCTGCAGTATATTGCAATAGATTCAGCTGTTGTGAACCAGGTGGAGTCAAATGCTGATAAGGATGCTGATCAAGTTGCCACGAGGGATGACAGCAAGCAGTGGCAAAATAACACCACGCGTAAAAGCACACGCGTGAGGAAGATTCCAACAAAGCTAACAGATTTCGTAGTGGGCAAGGGCTGAACACGTGATTAAGAATTTGCTGGAAAAGAGAGTTAGTTAAATAGGCAATACCACTAAGGAATAAGCAGGCAATATGTGGTGTGAACCTTCTGATTTTCTCATCTCAATATTCTTCTAATTTCTCATCCCCTTCTTCTCTGTTGTTCTAGTTTCCAGTTATTGTTATTTTCCAATTTGAGTCGTTCATGTTGCTTTCATTCTAATCACTTAGTTCCTTGTTTATCAATACAATTTGCTGGTGCTGAAGTAATACTGTTACATTGGTGCTTTCATTTCCTCGACTACTATGTCGGCTGATTCCAAACTCAAAGCCTCCAATGGTCTACTCGCACCGTCTTGATCGGATGCTGATATTTGTGCTGCCATGGCTAGCCAGCAGTTGGTGATTCAGGATCTAGTCACTCAGGTGGCTACTCTCACCGCTGGATTACTGTTACTTGATGTTTCTCGCTCCAAAGGTGTGCAGGATGATGATGTCCATCTCATTGAAGAAGTATTAGGCATGTGCCTAATAAGAGTTTTCTTTGGTTTGGTAGCCAACCTTGTTGACTTGGTTTGGTTGGTAGCCAACCTTGTTGAATTAGTTTGGTTTGGTAGCCAACCTTGTTGAATTTCTTTGGTTTGGTAGCCAACTTTGTTGAATTGTGAAAAGTGTGTGTAAATTGTCAAATATTGTAGGCTTTAGAGGGTGAAGCTTTGGCTATAAAAGGAGAGCTTCAACTCTCATTTCTTCACACCAACAAAGAGAGAAAGAAAGAGTGAGGTTTCACAGACAAGGTATAAGAAAATAGTCTGTGAAGAAAATAGAGAGTGAGCGATATTGTAGTGAGGTGGGAATATCAAAAGAGGGTTATTTCTTTTGAGTGTTGTAGTGGTCTTTGGAGTATTTACCTCCGACCTACAAAGTGTAAAATTCCTTACTATAGTGATATCAGTTGCTCCTCTCGGGGTCGTGGTTTTTTCCCTTATTCAGAAGGGTTTTCCACGTAAAAATTTTGGTGTCATTGTTACTCTTTTATTCTTGTTAATTACCGTATCTCGGTGCTACATTATTATTCCGCTTTATTACCGTGAATATTATTTTGGTAAGGGGTTTATTCCCAACAACTGGTATCAGAGCACAGGTTCTGCTCATTCACTGAAATACTATTCACTGTCGGTAGTACTATACTTGGTGAAAAATAAAAATGTCCGGAGTAAAGTACGAGGTAGCAAAATTCAACGGAGATAACGGTTTCTCAACATGGCAAAGAAGGATGAGAGATCTGCTCATCCAACAAGGATTACACAAGGTTCTAGATGTTGATTCCAAAAAGCCTGATACCATGAAAGCTGAGGATTGGGCTGACTTGGATGAAAGAGCTGCTAGTGCAATCAGGTTGCACTTATCAGATGATGTGGTAAATAACATCATTGATGAAGACACTGCACGTGGAATTTGGACAAGGTTGGAAAGCCTATACATGTCCAAAACGCTGACAAATAAATTGTACCTGAAGAAGCAGTTATACGCCCTACACATGAGTGAAGGTACGAATTTTTTGTCACATTTAAATGTGTTTAACGGACTAATCACACAGCTTGCCAACCTCGGAGTGAAAATCGAGGAAGAAGATAAAGCCATCTTGCTATTGAACTCGTTGCCATCTTCGTACGATAATTTGGCAACAACCATCCTGCACGGTAAGACTACTATTGAGTTGAAAGATGTCACATCGGCTCTTCTACTCAATGAGAAGATGAGAAAGAAGCCTGAAAATCAAGGACAGGCTCTCATCACAGAAGGTAGAGGCAGGAGTTATCAAAGGAGTTCGAACAACTATGGTAGATCCGGAGCTCGTGGGAAGTCAAAGAACCGATCCAAATCAAGAGTCAGAAATTGCTACAACTGTAATCAACCAGGTCACTTCAAAAGAGATTGCCCAAATCCAAGGAAGGGCAAAGGTGAAACCAGTGGCCAGAAGAATGACGACAACACAGCCGCCATGGTGCAAAATAATGATAATGTTGTCCTCTTTATAAATGAGGAAGAGGAATGCATGCACCTGTCAGGTTCAGAGTCGGAATGGGTGGTTGACACAGCGGCATCTCACCATGCCACACCGGTAAGAGATCTTTTTTGCAGATATGTAGCAGGTGATTTCGGCACAGTGAAAATGGGTAACACAAGTTACTCAAAGATTGCAGGGATTGGTGACATTTGTATCAAGACAAATGTCGGATGCACATTGGTTCTAAAGGATGTGCGGCATGTACCTGATTTACGGATGAACTTGATCTCGGGAATTGCTTTAGACCGAGATGGATACGAGAGCTATTTTGCAAATCAAAAGTGGAGACTCACTAAGGGATCATTGGTGATTGCAAAGGGAGTTGCTCGTGGCACGTTGTACAGGACAAATGCAGAAATATGCCAAGGTGAATTGAACGCGGCACAAGATGAGATTTCTGTAGATTTGTGGCACAAAAGAATGGGTCATATGAGCGAGAAGGGATTGCAGATTCTTGCCAAGAAATCACTCATTTCTTATGCCAAAGGTACAACGGTAAAACCTTGTGACTACTGTTTATTTGGTAAGCAGCATAGAGTCTCATTTCAGACATCGTCTGAAAGAAAATTGAATATACTTGATTTAGTATATTCTGATGTTTGCGGCCCAATGGAAATTGAATCAATGGGCGGTAACAAATATTTTGTTACTTTTATTGATGATGCTTCACGAAAATTATGGGTTTATATTTTGAAAACCAAAGATCAGGTGTTTCAAGTTTTCCAGAAATTTCATGCTCTAGTAGAAAGGGAGACGGGTCGAAAGCTAAAGCGCCTCCGAAGTGACAATGGAGGTGAGTACACTTCAAGGGAATTTGAAGAGTATTGTTCAAGTCATGGGATCAGACATGAAAAGACAGTTCCTGGAACCCCACAACACAATGGTGTAGCCGAGAGGATGAACCGCACCATTGTGGAGAAGGTGAGAAGCATGCTCAGAATGGCTAAACTGCCTAAGTCATTCTGGGGTGAAGCAGTTCAGACAGCCTGTTACCTGATCAATAGGAGTCCATCAGTTCCGTTGGCGTTTGAAATCCCAGAGAGAGTTTGGACCAACAAGGAGGTGTCCTACTCGCATCTGAAGGTGTTCGGTTGCAGAGCTTTTGCACATGTACCAAAAGAGCAGAGAACAAAGCTGGATGATAAATCTGTTCCCTGCATATTTATCGGATATGGAGATGAAGAGTTCGGGTACAGACTGTGGGATCCTGTAAAGAAGAAGGTCATCAGAAGCAGAGATGTAGTCTTCCGAGAAAGTGAAGTTGGAACTGCTGCTGATATGTTAGAAAAGGCGAAAAATGGTATAATTCCTAACTTTGTTACTATTCCTTCTACTTCTAACAATCCCACAAGTGCAGAAAGTACAACCGACGAGGTTGTCGAGCAGGGGGAGCAACCTGGTGAGGTTATTGAGCAGGGGGAGCAACTTGATGAAGGTGTCGAGGAAGTGGAGCACCCCACTCAGGGAGAAGAACAACCTCAACCTCTGAGGAGATCAGAGAGGCCAAGGGTAGAGTCACGCAGGTACCCTTCCACAGAGTATGTCCTCATCAGTGATGAGGGGGAGCCAGAAAGTCTTAAGGAGGTGTTGTCCCATCCAGAAAAGAACCAGTGGATGAAAGCTATGCAAGAAGAGATGGAATCTCTCCAGAAAAATGGCACATACAAGTTGGTTGAACTTCCAAAGGGTAAAAGACCACTCAAATGCAAATGGGTCTTTAAACTCAAGAAAGATGGAAATGGCAAGCTGGTCAGATACAAAGCTCGATTGGTGGTTAAAGGCTTCGAACAAAAGAAAGGTATTGATTTTGACGAAATTTTCTCACCTGTTGTCAAAATGACTTCTATTCGAACAATTTTGAGCTTAGCAGCTAGCCTAGATCTTGAAGTGGAGCAGTTAGATGTGAAAACTGCATTTCTTCATGGAGATTTGGAAGAGGAGATTTATATGGAGCAGCCAGAAGGATTTGAAGTAGCTGGAAAGAAACACATGGTGTGCAAATTGAATAAGAGTCTTTATGGATTGAAGCAGGCACCAAGGCAGTGGTACATGAAGTTTGACTCATTCATGAAAAGTCAAACATACCTAAAGACCTATTCTGATCCATGTGTATACTTCAAAAGATTTTCTGAGAATAACTTTATTATATTGTTGTTGTATGTGGATGACATGTTAATTGTAGGAAAAGACAAGGGGTTGATAGCAAAGTTGAAAGGAGATCTGTCCAAGTCATTTGATATGAAGGACTTGGGCCCAGCACAACAAATTCTAGGGATGAAGATAGTTCGAGAGAGAACAAGTAGAAAGTTGTGGCTATCTCAGGAGAAGTACATTGAACGTGTACTAGAACGCTTCAACATGAAGAATGCTAAGCCAGTCAGCACACCTCTTGCTGGTCATCTAAAGTTGAGTAAGAAGATGTGTCCTACAACAGTGGAGGAGAAAGGAAACATGGCTAAAGTTCCTTATTCTTCAGCAGTCGGAAGCTTAATGTATGCAATGGTATGTACTAGACCTGATATTGCTCACGCAGTTGGTGTTGTCAGTAGGTTTCTTGAAAATCCTGGAAAGGAACATTGGGAAGCAGTCAAGTGGATACTCAGGTACCTGAGAGGTACCACGGGAGATTGTTTGTGCTTTGGAGGATCTGATCCAATCTTGAAGGGCTATACAGATGCTGATATGGCGGGTGACATTGACAACAGAAAATCCACTACTGGATATTTGTTTACATTTTCAGGGGGAGCTATATCATGGCAGTCTAAGTTGCAGAAGTGCGTTGCACTTTCAACAACTGAAGCAGAGTACATTGCCGCTACAGAAACTGGCAAGGAGATGGTATGGCTCAAACGATTCCTTCAAGAGCTTGGATTGCATCAGAAGGAGTATGTCGTCTATTGTGACAGTCAAAGTGCAATAGACCTTAGCAAGAACTCTATGTACCATGCAAGGACCAAACACATTGATGTGAGATATCATTGGATTCGAGAAATGGTAGATGATGAATCTCTAAAAGTCTTGAAGATTTCTACAAGTGAGAATCCCGCAGATATGCTGACCAAGGTGGTACCAAGGAACAAGTTCGAGCTATGCAAAGAACTTGTCGGCATGCACTCAAACTAGAAGACAGTGCTACCTCCTCTAGATGAATGAGACTGGAGGGGGAGATTGATGATGTCCATCTCATTGAAGAAGTATTAGGCATGTGCCTAATAAGAGTTTTCTTTGGTTTGGTAGCCAACCTTGTTGACTTGGTTTGGTTGGTAGCCAACCTTGTTGAATTAGTTTGGTTTGGTAGCCAACCTTGTTGAATTTCTTTGGTTTGGTAGCCAACTTTGTTGAATTGTGAAAAGTGTGTGTAAATTGTCAAATATTGTAGGCTTTAGAGGGTGAAGCTTTGGCTATAAAAGGAGAGCTTCAACTCTCATTTCTTCACACCAACAAAGAGAGAAAGAAAGAGTGAGGTTTCACAGACAAGGTATAAGAAAATAGTCTGTGAAGAAAATAGAGAGTGAGCGATATTGTAGTGAGGTGGGAATATCAAAAGAGGGTTATTTCTTTTGAGTGTTGTAGTGGTCTTTGGAGTATTTACCTCCGACCTACAAAGTGTAAAATTCCTTACTATAGTGATATCAGTTGCTCCTCTCGGGGTCGTGGTTTTTTCCCTTATTCAGAAGGGTTTTCCACGTAAAAATTTTGGTGTCATTGTTACTCTTTTATTCTTGTTAATTACCGTATGTCGGTGCTACATTATTATTCCGCTTTATTACCGTGAATATTATTTTGGTAAGGGGTTTATTCCCAACACAGGACCCTATGGGTTTCCCTACTGCTTCTTCAAAGGGTTCTTCTCCTCTTCGCCACAAGCCGGTGCCAGTGAAGTTCGGTCATTTTCATGGTGACGTGCCGAAGGCATGGATCTTTCAGGCTGATCGTTACTTCGACTTCTATGGTATTATTAAAGAGGAGAAACTCAATATTGCCTCATTCTATCTTGACGGCAAAGCTTTGGAATGGTACAGGCGGCTTTACCGGAACAAACAACTCAGCGATTGGACCATTTTTACCGAGAAATTACGCAGCCGCTTTCGTAAATGGCATGTCCAGTCACCTGTCGGCCGGTTATCAAAGCTCCGCCAGACTTCAACAGTGGCTGAATTTCAGAGTCGTTTTGAGGCTCTGTTGAATGAAACCAATTCATTGCCGGAGTGGTATTTGGTTGAGGTATTTCTATCGGGCCTTAGATTTGATATTTTGTCTTCTGTTACCATTCATCAGCCCACCACCTTGGACCAGGCCATAACTTTGGCCCATATGCATGAACAAAGGATTTTATCTGAAAAGGGGCCTATTCGACCCGCTTTTGCCTGCGCTCAGCCCATATTACCCAATCCTTCTTCACCCACCTTGCCTGCAGCTCCTTCTCCGGCTCTACCTACTCGGTTGCCTTTCAAACGCCTTACCACGGAGGAGATACAGAGTTGACGCGAGAAGGGCCTTTGTTACCATTGTGATGAAAAATACTCCCCTAACCATCGTTGTAAGACTGACCCCCAATTGTTACTCTTAACTGATGGCCCAGAGGATGAAATAGCCTTACCAGAGAATTTCGTTCCCGATGATCTTCTCGCTGAGGAGCTGCAGTGTTTGGAAGTTCAGAAGCACTCCTCGATTTCATATCATGCTTTAGCGGGTGGTGTTTCCTCCAATACTCTTTGCTTTACTGGCCATGTTAATGATTCACCGGTGCAAGTGCTCTTTGATGGTGGGAGTATTGATAACTTTATTCAATCTCGAGTTGCTAAATTTCTTCAGCTCCCCATCGAGCCTATTCCTCGTGTTTCTGTGATGGTAGGCAGCGGCCAGCGACTAAGTTGTGATGGTGTCTGTCGCCAAGTTCCCCTCTCCATTCAGGGTTGCAACCTTACTATGGATTTCTATGTATTACCCCTCCATGGATTAGATTTGGTTATCGGCGTGTCATGGTTGGCAACCTTGGGGCCGGTTGTCACTGATTACGGTGCTCGAGTTTTTGAATTCACTCTTAATAACCATCGGTTCACTTGGCAAGGTGACCTACCAACAGATATCCAACCTGTTCAATTGCATAGTATCCGGCGTATGATGGCCACCGATGCCATATCTTCCTTTTTCCACTTGGAATTAGTTGCCGAACCTGTTATGGCCACGGACGCCCCACCACCGGACTTAGGGGACTTATTGGATACCTTTGTTGGGGTTTTCCAAAATCCACAAGGTCTTCCTCCGACTAGGCCGCAGGACCATGTCATTCATCTATTAGCGGGAGTTGAACCACTGAATGTCAAACCTTACCGTTATCCGTATTTTCAAAAACATGTTATGGAACAATTGGTAAGTGACATGCTCAGAAAAGGGGTTATTCGTCCTAGCACCAGTCCATTCTCATCGCCAGTCCTTCTAGTTCGTAAGAAGGACGAAACTTGGCGATTTTGTGTAGATTATCGGGCATTGAATGCAGTCACAGTTCGTGATAGATTTCTCATTCCAACTATTGACGAACTGTTTGATGAGTTGTATGGTGCCCAATTTTTCTCCAAGTTGGACCTCCTATCCGGGTATCATCAGATTAGAGTCCGACCTGAGGACCTGGAGAAAATAGCATTTCGCACACATGACGGTCATTATGAATTCTTAGTTATGTCGTTTGGACTCTCCAATGCCCCCTCAACCTTTCAAGCCACTATGAATGATGTTTTTCGACCATTTCTGCGTCGCTTTGTCTTGGTGTTCTTTGACGACATCCTGGTTTATAGCCCCAGTTGGTCGGAGCACCTAGAACATCTTCGCGTTGTCTTGCAGGATCATAAATTAGTGGCCAAGCGATCCAAATGCGTGTTTGGTCAACAATCTGTTGACTATTTGGGTCATGTCATCTCGCACATTGGCTTAGCAGTTGATCCAGCAAAGATCACTGCCATTAAACAATTGCCGCAACCCCGTTCAATGAAAGAGGTACGTGGATTTCTGGGGCTCGCGGGATACTATCTTCGTTTCATTTATCATTATGCATCTGTAGCAGCCCCTCTGACTGATTTGTTGCGCAAAGATGCATTTCAATGGTCACCAGAACAATAGGTTGCTTTTGATAAGCCCAAAATGTGCCTTAGCTCCACACCTATCTTGGCTCTTCCAAATTTTTGCCAGGAATTTACTCTAGAAACAGATGCATTAGGAGTTGGCATAGGAGCAATTTTATCCCAAAAAGGACATCCTGTGGCTTTCTTCAGCCAGAAACTTAGCCTTAGGATGCAACAAGCTTCCACATATCATAGAGAAATGTTTGCCATCATTCAAGCAGTAAGCTAATGGTGCCAATATTTGCGGGGACGTCGGTTCACAATTTACACTGACCAGCAAGCCCTTAGGAACCTTACCAACCAAACTATCTGTAACGACCTGACCGGTCGTTTTGAGCTTTTGCACTTTGATGTCAGTTCTTGGGCATGACTTGCCCCGTGTAACGTATTATGACTGAGGTAGATCGTTGGTTTGGTTTTCAGGAAAATCGAAATGAATTTGAAAGAACAATCTCAGATGAAAGCTTTGAATTTGAAAGGTTTGACCAAGAGTTGACTTATTTGTATATGAGCTCGGAACGGAATTTTTATGATTTAGTTAGCTTCGTTGGGTGATTTATGACTTAGAAGCTGATCGGAATTGGTTTTGGAGGTCCGGAGTAGAACTAGGCTTGAATTGGTGAAGTTGAGATTTTGGCGATTTTCGGTTGGTTGGTAAGATTTTGATTCGGGAGTCGGAATGGAATTCCGAGAGTTGCAGTAGCTTCGTTATGTCATTTGTGATGTGTGTGCAAATTTTCAGGTCATTAGGACATGGTTTGGTTGGGTTTTTGATCGAAAATGTATTTCGGAAGTTTTTAAAAAACTTCGGCTTGAATTCGATGAGTTTCGGGTAATTTGATGTTGTTTGAGATGTTTTGATGATTGGAACAAGTTCGAATGATGTTATGGGTTATGTTGGTAGGTTTGGCTGAGGTCCCGAGGGCCTCAGGTGTGTTTCGGGAGGTTAAACGGATCAATTTCATGTTTTGAGAACTTCAAAAATTGCAGGTTTCAGTTGCAGGCATGTTGGCCTTCGCGTTCGCAAGGGTCCCTACCGCGTTCGCGAAGGTTTGTAAGAGGACTGCATCGCGTTCGTGAGGGTGTATACGTGATCGCGTAGGAGGAATTGGATCTGATGGTCAGTTAGTCATCGCATTCGCGATAGAGCAAACGCATTCGCGAAGGTCAAGGCTATGGAAGCACTGCGTTTGCGACTGCATGTCGCGTAGGGTAAAGTTGGTCAACACAATTTTTGTGCTACGCGTTCGCAGGTGGTTGGCCGCGTTTGCGAAGAAGGTAAGTCAGGCCTGGGCAGAATGTTTTTAAGTCACCTTGTCCACGATTTTGGGTCTATTTTCACCCATGGCTGCTCGTTTTTGAAGGAAATTAAAGAGGGATTCAAGAGGAATCGATTTAAGGTAAGAATCTTGGTCTTAAAACTCGATTATATTGTGAAATCCACCTAGAAATTCATGGAAAACTAAGCCTAAAATTGAAGAACTAGGGCTTGAGAAATTGGACTTTTGATTTGGGATTTGAAGGACCATTTGGGGTCGGATTTGAGAACCTTTGATATGTATGAACTCGTGAGGAGATAAGGAATCTAATGATGTAAAAATTTCTGAGTTTCGAGAAGTGGTCCCGGGCTCGGGTTTTGATAATTTCGGGATTTGTGCCCGATATTGATTGTTTTCGCTTGGGCTTTATTTCCCTAGCATATTGTGATGTATTCGTTCTGATTTTGGATAGATTCGACGCGCGTGGAGGCCGATTTGAGGGGCAAAGGCGTCGCGAGCTAGGGATTTCGCCGGTTCGAGGTGAGTAATGATTGTAAATGATGCTTTGAGGGTTTGAAACCTCGGATTGCACATCATAGTGCTATATTGAGGTGAGACACGTGCTTGATGATGAGCATGGGGTCGTTTACTATTGGGGATTGTGACTTGGTCCGTCTTGATTGATGATTTTACCGCGTATTTGACTGAAACTTGTTTGTTATCATCACGGTTTGAGTTGATTGCCATATTTGGGCTTCGTGCCAACTATTTAAACCCTCCAGAGATTTTTATTACTATTTCTTCACTGTATTGATTTATTACTTAAACTCAGTCCTGTTGTTTTCCACTGTTTTACAACCCAACCACTTTTACTCAGTTTTGAGACTTAAATGATATTTCTAAACAATGTTTTGGGCTGAGCACTACTGTTTTACAAATGCCCGAGGGGCTTGTGATGATTTTCTGACTGAGTGTGACCGAGGGCCAGATGTTAGGATACACTGAGTGATATGAGGTCGAGGTCCTGAGATACATTTATACGCCATAAGGTGGCTTGACTGATATGAGGCCGAGGACCTAGATTTTATGCTACGAGATGGCTTGATATTGCGCTTGGGCCGTAAGGGGCCCCTCCCCGAGTCTGTACACCCCCAGTGAGCGAGCGTGGATACCCATTGTGATGTGAGATATAGCCCGAGGGGCTGATATTGTTCTATGTGATAGCCCGATGGGCTGGTACCGTTCTATGTGATTGCCCGAGGGGCTATTATTCTTTTGAGATATTGCCCGAGAGGCAGAGTTGTTGACATTGTGCTCGAGGGGCGAACCTTTATATGTTTACCTTTCATATTTACTTGTCATTTTACTTGTTAAACTATGGTATTTGTGCCCGAGAGGCGGATTTCTGTGCTCATCTGCACTAACTGTTTTTGGCATTCATTTGTGTAACTATTGGAAAAGCCATTTTCAAAAGAAGTAAACTGAGCCAAAATATTCTAAAGAGATTTTACAGCTTCACTGCTTTCTTACTGGTTTTGAACTGCTTCTATACAGCATCTCGTTATGCTTTACGTGATTTCTTGCCTTCAGTCTTTATTTATTATTATTACTCACTGAGTTGGAGTACTCACTTTACTCCCTGCACTTTGTGTGCAGATTCAGGTACTTATGCACCCGGTAGCGGGTTTTTGGCTGATCGGAGGCAGAGTCATCGGAGTTTAGCAAGGTAGCTGCCGGCGTTCGCAGCACTGCTTCTCTCTCTCTCTCTCCATTTCATTGGTCTGTATTTACACACTCCAGGCTTTCAGTTGTATTTATACCCTAGTAGATGCTCGTGATTTGTGACACCTCGGTTAGGGCTATGATGGGTTGTATATCCGCTACTCATTATCATTAATTCATGATTAGACTGCCTTTATATTTGTTTAACTGTTTTAATAAGTGAATTGGGTTTAATTGGCTTGCCTTGTCTTCATAAGAGGCGCCATCACGACCGGGTTCAGGGTCGTGACAAGTTGGTATAAGAGCCTAGGTTACATAGGTCTCACGAGTCATGAGCAGGTTTAGTAGAGTCTCGCGGATCGGTACAGAGACGTCTGTATTTATCCTCGAGAGGCTGCAAAACCTTTAGAAAAATTTCACATTCTTGAATTCTTATTGTGCGTCCTTGATTCAGCTTGAAAAGTAACTTTTGAAATTCCTTCCACGCGTTCACATGCACGCATGAACGCTCAGTATTAGATATGCATCGATGGCTTGTAATTCCCCGATCAAGGGGCGAGATACGATCTCTGTGTGTTGATGTTGGGACAGTCTGGAGGACTTGAGGCCGGATTTTTTTTTGCCTATAGCTTGAGCACCGAGGTGCTGATTGTATGAGCAAGTGCTTTTGAATTTATATGTTCGGTATTTTTCCTATTAGTGGAAGTGACGACTGGATGGCTATGTAATGAGAATGTTAGTGCTGCGAGATGTATTCGTATGATTTGGAAGTGACGAGAAAGGTCTGCCGGAGGATAGAAGAACTATTAGGTGCTTGATCCGTCTTGATTCGAGTTATAGCCCGAGTTATGGGCGTGTGAAGAATCTTTTCATGTCTCCTAGTTGGGAGTGGAGTAGATTTCATGTTGCGGTATGAGTTCGGACTCAGGAAGACTAAGTGACTACGTAATGGTTATGACGGTGGAAGGTATACATAAAAGTTAGTTTAAGGCGAAGCGGGTGGGTTATCTCATGCGAAGTGTTCTGGGGTTGTGTGATCTTTATGTTGTCTGTTAGAAGATCCCATTTACAAGAGAAACATATGTGTGAATTTAATTTGGGTCGCTTAAGAGAGTGAGTTTAATTGTTACGAGAGTAAATGCAAGATTTGTAGAAGATATGAAGTACCAAATGGTCTGTTTTCCACGAGCTTATGAAGGATTGAGTTAATCTCACTATGGTATTATGACAACAATAAAGTATATGCGTTATGAGTTATTGAGAGTGTTTTGATCTATGGCTTCGGGCCAAGTGGGGGAGTCTGTTATTGATTAGTTGATTGCACATTTATGTGCTATGTTGGTCCCAGTTCGAGGCGTTCGGGCGAATAAGTTATGGCCTACGGAGATTGAGACCGAGGATGGCTCGAGTAAAGAAAAAATTCTTAACAAGGTATATAGTATGCTTCATAAGTGTGTGAGAATCACAGAATATCTTGAGTTGTTATTGGTAATGGATACTCGGTGCATAGAGCAGGAAGTTGCTTGGTTGTAATGGAATGATGTCACATTCGGCGGTGTCAGAATGCTAATGAGGCACAGGTTGATCGGTTCGTTTGATCAGACTAATTGCAGTTTGAGTAGAGTGAATAACTCGTGGGAGTGTTTCTAATGTGTTCAAGATTCTACATGTAACAATAGGGTAAGTTAAAGTTGTATATGTGGTTAGAGACTGAGTTTTCATTGGAAGATGTCAAGACTTGTGGTGTTTTCTATATTAATTGTGGGATTCTATGTATCAGTATCAGGAGGTAACGAATTTAAATTCGCAGGAAGTTCTTCAGAGCAAAGTATTTCGAATGTGGTGCTTTTGGGAATATTTAAGAGAGCATTCAGCGGCTTATGAGTCTTAGACAGTGTGGTTTTATGCTTGGGCCTCGTGTGGTAATCCTGAGTCGAGGAATTTTGGTGCTACAGTAAGAGAGAATATCAAGTTGAAGATGAATCAGAAGGAAATTTAGATAGATGGAGTAGCTTGATAGTAGACCGAATCGGTATGGTAAGGATATGATTAATTCCTTGTGTGTGTTCGAGGTAATAAGTTCTTCAGGTATTTTACGGCGATGCTTTTAGGTTTTGATGGCTTGCTTTGCTTGATCGAGTTAAAAGGATTCAGTCCTGACAGGTCTGACTTGTGCAAAGGGAACTCAGAGAGTTCTTGATGGTTTTTACCGAGGTTTGGAGATGTATATCTTCTATGGACATGCAATGTATAGTGATTTTTCTTCTAGACGGGGCCAATGGAAAGTTTTGACTAGTGGAGTGCGTAGTTGTCTGTGGCTCGGAAGGGAGATGAAGTTATCATGTTATCCTAGGACGGTACGGTATATGCGGTATGTTGTGAGGATCGAGATTTGCATGTGTAAAGTTACAGTCAGTTCTGAAAGGAAGTTCATGAAACCCTTAAGCAGCGGGTAGCCTCAGATGATTAAGGAAATAGTACTACTAATTGGAAGTGATTTGACGAGAGTATATGTTTCAGTAGAAGGGCAATGTGATTAAGTTAATGGCACTTTGGTAGTATTGCGACACTTTCTTGTTAGATCGACTACTGATATTCGGGATTGCTTGGTGGCACAGGGAAATTTTAGAGTAGCTATCATGGGATGATTGGGTATTAAAGGTGTGGCATGTGTTCGGACGGCGAAATTGGGATCAGATATGATGATTCATGTGCTGTGTGGATGTGGAGATGGAAGTTCTCATATTCAGGCTATGATGTGGTTGTAGATCGCATCTATCGGCACTGTTTAGCAACTACCGAGATTTGGAGGCTCGAGTGGATCTTTCTTTGCTTGGTATATTAGATTTTGTATGTGATGTTAGGGTTTAGACTGGTTGTCTCTGTGTTGGGTTATTCCGGACTATTACACTTTGGGCTATGTCGAAAATGCCACGGGTTGAGTGGCGAGGTGTGTCAGATTATGTTCTAGTAGAGTGGTTTATATTTCAAGGACCAAGCGGACGGTTGGGAAGGATTGCCTTTCTTAATTGGGCCTTCGTGATGGATGTCAGTGCAAAGGTTTCTACCATTGATTCAGTTCCGGTGTTGAGGGACTTTTTGGATGTGTTTCTTGTGGCCGGGCATGTCCCCGGGCGAGGTTGAGGATTTCGGCATTGATTTGGTGCCAGGCACCGTATCGTATGGCTTCGGCAGGAGTTATAGTTGTGGAAGGAGCAGCTTCAAGCTTCCTTGGTAAGGAGTTTGTTGGCAGGCCAATGTGGATGCGTGTTCTAGCTTGAGTCGGCTTGGTTGGCCCCGAATTGTATTGTTGAGGGATAGGTTAATTCGACCGTTATCGAGTTTATTAGTGAACTGGGGAGATATATGAGTTGCTTTTCTATGTTGTGAGACGTTATGATTTGTTGGTTATGGGCACACATGGTGTGGTTCTATTGGAGTTCATAGTGGAAGTCGAGCGGGAAGAGTAATTGGGTATTGCTCGGTGAACGGTGTATTGGTTATGTCCTATCGAACTTGCGTGGTATATGTTACTTGTTTCACCGTGGGTGTAATGATTTGCTTTGGTTCCAGACATCAAATTGTGCGTGGTTGTCAATTTCGAGCATAGTGACTTGATGTGTCTCATATGGAGTAGTGTTTGGATAGGATCACACATTGCAGCGAAGCTATGTGGGATATGACCTTGTGGGTTAGATTCGTGTGTTCTATTCTATGATGTGAGACGGGTTCTCAGCCTTGTGTTGCGGTGGCACTGGTGAGCTTGAGGTACAGCTCTTTCATTTGAGTCATTTTCATGATTTGATTATGTTCGGACCATTGCTTATTGGTGTGTGTATTATGCTAGTTGTGGCTTAGGCCTCTATTGATGTGTCATGTCACCAAAGTGGTGTGTTTGATTAGAGGAGATCGTTGGGATCATTAATGAATATGAAAAGATTCAATTTCAGCATATTGGAGGGTTAATATCGAGGTTCGGCTCGGAAATTTGCTATGGTATTTGTCAGAGGAGAAGTGGCTTCATGAATGAGTGATCTGAGAAAACGGTTATGGTTTATTGCGTATTTCATTTATCGTTGGCAGTATATGACAGTGTTGGAATGAGACTTTGGCTGATAAGAGATTTTCTACCAGTATTCGGTTGTTGTGGATAGTTGCTGTGAATAGAAGTTATCGCTACGAGTGTTTGAGTTATGTGGTATATCATGGGATTGCTCCCGAGGTTGCAGGCATGGGTTATTACAGCTGGTTCGGGTCTATTCAGAGTATAGGTGTGAGGTTTGATCGTATTGATGGTTTCAGAAGTGGAAATGTTGTTCTATGGCTTAGGGGCCAGACTGGATTGTGTAATTTCAGTTGCAATGTGTTATCAGACCTATATGAGATAGGGTGACGTGGGATCACCCCCGAGTATATGCATGGTAAAGTTATTCAATTATTGGTTGGCTTCTAGAACAAAACTGGGTACGTTCGAGGACGAACGTGTGTTTAAGTCGGGGAGGATGTAACGACCCGACCGGTCGTTTTGAGCTTTTGCAGTTTGATTGTCAGTTCTCGGGCATGACTTGCCCCGTGTAATGTATTATGACTGATGTAGATCGTTGGTTTTGGTTTTCAGGAAAATCGGAATGAATTTGAAAGAATAGTCTCAAATGAAAGCTTTGAATTTGAAAGGTTTGACCAAAAGTTGACTTATTTATATATGAGCTCGGAATGGAATTTTTATGATTTGGTTAGCTTTGTTGGGTAATTTATGACTTAGGAGCGTGATCGGAATTGGTTTTGGAGGTCCGGAGTAGAACTAAGCTTGAATTGGCGAAGTTGAGATTTTGGCGATTTCCGGTTGGTAGGTGAAATTTTGATCCGTGAGTCGGAATGGAATTCTGAGAGTTGCAATAGCTTTGTTATGTCATTTGGGATGTGTGTGCAAAATTTTAGGTCATTCGGACGTGGTTTGGTTGAGTTTTTGATCGAAAACGTATTTCGGAGGTTTTTAGAAAACTTAGGCTTGAATTCGATGAGTTTCGGGTAATTTGATGTTGTTTGAGGTGTTTTGATGATTGGAACAAGTTCAAATGATGTTATGGGTTATGTTGGTAGGTTTGGTTGAGGTCCCGAGGGCCTCAGGTGTGTTTCGGGTGGTTAAACGGATCAATTTCATGTTTTGAGAACTTCAAAAATTGCAGGTTTCAGTTGCAGGCATGTTGGCCTTCGCTTGTGCGAAGGGGATCTCGTGTTCGCAAAGGGCCGGGGTTTGTAAGCATCTCATTCACGAGGGTCCATGTCACGTTCGGGAAGGTTTGTGAGAGGACTGCATCGCGTTTGCGAGGGTGTATACGCAATCGCGTAGGACGAATTGGATCTGATGGTCAGTTAGTCATTGCGTTCGCGATAGAGCAAACGCATTCGCGAAGGTCAAGGCTATGGAAGCACTGCGTTCGCGACTAGCATGTCGCATTCGCGTAGGGTAAAGTTGGTCAACGCAATTTTTGTGCTACGCGTTCGCGGGTGGTTGACCGCGTTCGCGAAGAAGGTAAGCCAGGTCTGGGCAGAATGTTTTTAAGTCGTCTTGTCCGTGATTTTGGGTCTATTTTCACCCATGGCTGCTCGTTTTTGGAGATTTTTGAAGGAAATTAAAGAGGCATTCAAGAGGAATCGACTTGAGGTAAAAATCTTGGTCTTAAACTCGATTATATTGTGAAATCCACCTAGAAATTCATGAAAAACTAAGCCTAAAATTGAAGAACTAGGGCTTGAGAAATTGGACTTTTGATTTGGGATTTGAAGGACTATTTGGGGTCGGATTTGAGAACCTTTGATATGTATGAACTCGTGAGGAGATAAAGAATCTAATGATGTGAAAATTCTGAGTTTCGAGAAGTGGGCCTGGGGCTCGGGTTTTGGTAATTTTGGGATTTGTGCCTGATATTGATTATTTTCGCTTGGGCTTTATTCCCCTAGCATATTGTGATGTATTCGTTCTGATTTTGGATAGATTCGACAAGTGTGGCGGCCGATTTGAGGAGCAAAGGCGTCGGAGCTAGGGATTTCGCCGGTTCGAGGTGAGTAATTATTGTAAATGATGCTCTGAGGGTTTGAAACCCCGGATTACACATCGTAGTGCTATATTGAGATGAGACACGCGCTTGATGATGAGTGTGGGGTCGTTTACTATTGGGGATTGTGACTTGGTCCGTCCCGATTGATGATTTTACCGCGTATTTGATTGAAACTTGTTTGTTATCATCACGGTTTGGGCTGATTGCCATATTTGGGCTTCGTGCCAACTATTTGAACCCTCCAGGTATTTTTATCACTATTTCCTCACTGTATTGATTTATTACTTGAACTCAATCCTGTTGTTTTCCACTATTTTACAACTCAACCACTTTTACTCAGTTTTGAGACTTAAATGATATTTCTAAACGATGTTTTGAGCTGAGCACTACTGCTTTACAAATGCCTGAGGGGCTTGTGATGATTTCCTGACTGAGTGCGGCCGAGGGCCAGATGTGAGGATACATTGAGTGATATGAGGCCGAGGGTCTGAGATACATTTATACGCGACAAGGTGGCTTGACTGATATGAGGCCGAGGGCCTAGATTTTATGCCATGAGATGGCTTGATATTGCGCTTGGGCCGTAAGGGGCCCCTCCTGGAGTCTGTACACCCCTAGTGAGCGCGGGTACCCATTGTGATGTGAGATATAGCCCGATGGGCTGATATTGTTCTATGTGATAGCCCGAGGGGCTGGTATTGTTCTATGTGATTTGCCCGATGGGCTGGTACCGTTCTATGTGATTGCCCGAGGGGCTATTATTGTTCTGAGATATTGCCCGAGGGGCAGAGTTGTTGACATTGTTCCCGAGGGGCGGACCTTTATATGCTTAACTTTCATATTTACTTGTCATTTTACTTGTTAAACTATGGTATTTGTGCCCGAGAGGCGGATTTATGTGCTTATCTGCACTAACTGTTTTTAGCATTCATTTGCGTAACTGTTGGAAAAGCCATTTTCAAAAGAAGTAAACTGAGCCAAAATATTCTAAAGAGATTTTACAGCTTCACTGCTTTCTTACTGGTTTTGAACTGCTTCTATACAGTATCTCGGTATGCTTTACGTGATTTCTTGCCTTCAGTCTTTATTTATTATTATTACTCACTGAGTTGGAGTACTCACTTTACTCCCTGCACTTTGTGTGCAGATTCAGGTACTTATGCACCCGGTAGCGGGTTTTTGGCTGATCGGAGGCAGAGTTATCGGAGTTTAGCAAGGTAGCTGCCGACATTCGCAACACTGCTTCTCTCTCTCTCTCTCCATTTCATTGGTCTGTATTTGCACACTCTAGGCTTTCAGTTGTATTTATACCCTAGTAGATGCTCGTGACTTGTGACACCCCGGTTAGGGCTGTGATGGATTGTATATCCGCTACTCATTATCATTAATTCATGATTAGACTGCCTTTATATTTGATTAACTGTTTTAAAAAGTGAATTGGGTTTAATTGGCTGGCCTTGTCTTCATAAGAGGCGCCATCACGACCGGGTTCGGGGTTTGGGGTCGTGACACTATCCAAACTCCTGAGCAACAGAAGTGGTTGAGCAAGTTAGTTGGATATGACTTCTCTATTATCTATCGTCCAGGAAAGCAAAATGGAGCTGTTGATGCTCTTTCACGAGTGCCGGAAGCGGCATGTATGGCTATTACGGGGTGTGTTCCAGATCTACTGACGGAATTAAGGCTCCATATCATGACCCATCCGGAATTAATAGCCCTCCAACAGTCTCTTGCTCAAGATCCAGACTTGACCAACGGTTACAGCTTCCGCGATGGTTTATTATTTTTTAAAGGGTGATTGGTTATTCCTACTAACTCACCTCTGCGCCAACAGCTGCTAATTGAATTTCATTCGTCCTCTATAGGAGGGCACGCTGGGGTGGCTCGAACTTATCACCGTCTAGCTTCTAATATTTTTTGGAAACACATGAAAAGGGATGTTCAGGTCTTTGTTTCTTCTTGCCAAACCTGCCAGCAAATGAAAGATACCCATCACCAACCCGCGGGTTTGCTTTAACCCCTACCAGTTCCGGAGTTAGTTTTTGAAGACATAGCTATGGATTTCATTACGTGCCTTCCGAGTTCAAGAGGGAAGACTACAATAATGACAGTAGTGGACCGACTGACCAAATACAGGCACTTTATTCCTCTGCCCTCGTCCTTTACCACAGTCTCTGTTGCTGCTGCCTTTGTAGTTGGAATCATCAGATTACATGGTCCTCCTCGCACTATAGTCACTGACCGTGACCCTAGGTTCATCCACCTCTTTTGGAAAGAAATACACCGCCTACAGGGAACTACGTTAGCCATGAGCACCGCGTATCACCCACAGACAGATGGGCAATCAGAGGCTCTAAACAAATGTGTGGAGCAATACTTACGTTGCTTTGTGGCTGATACTCCTAAGAATTGGGTTGCCATGCTTCCATGGGCAGAGTTTTGGTATAACACTTCCCTATAAACTTCAGCTGGAATGACACCTTTTGAGGCATTGTATGACCGAAAGCCTCCTACTATAGCTCGTGATGTCATCGGCCAGTCCTAGCGACTTGGTGGAGCAGTTTCTCTTGCAAAGAGACGAATTCATGGACCTGTTGAAACATAATCTGGCCAAGGCACAGGTAAGGATGAAAATGAATGATGATAAGAGTCGTAAAGAAGCCACGTTTCAGCCAGGAGACTTAGTGTTTGTGAAGATCAAGCCATATCGCCAACACTCCATGCATTCCCAGCAACATCATAAGTTAGGTCGAAGATATTTTGGACCATTCAAAGTCATCAAGAGAATTGGGGAAGTGGCCTATAAGCTGGACTTACCAGATGCAGCTAGAATTCACCCCGTTTTCCATATCTCTATGCTCAAGAAGTGTGTTGGAGAACCTCCTGAACAGATCACCCCGCTTCTATTGACTGATTTCTCTTCTGATATACTTCCACTTGCTCTGAACCTTGTGGACAAGGTTCCTTTTGTGGATGGGGGTATTGTTGTGAACCAGGTAGAGTCAAATACTGATAAGGATGTTGACCAAGTTGCCACGAGGGATGACAACAAGCAGTGGCAAAATGACACCACACGTAGAAGCACGCGCGTGAGGAAGATTCCAACAAAGCTAACAAATTCCGTAGTGGGCAAGGGCTGAACACGTGATTAAGAATTTGCTGGAAAAGAGAGTTAGTTAAATAGGCAATACCACTAAGGAATAGGCAGGCAATATGTGGTGTGAACCTTCTGATTTTCTCATCTCAATATTCTTCTGATTTCTCATCCCTTCTTCTCTGTTGTTCTAGTTTCCAGTTATTGTTATTTTCCAATTTGAGTCTTTCATGTTGCTTTCATTGTAATCACTTAGTTCCTTGTTTATCAATACAATTTGGTGGTGCTGAAGTAATACTATTACATCAACTATCTCTCTCTATATATTGGTTGAGACAATTATTATAAGAATATTTAGCAACTCATTTGTGCTGTATCTGCAACACACCAACATCTCATGCCATATTACTAGTTGTTTCTCAGCCCCTAGAGATGCGAAAATAATACAATAAAACAAATAGTTGTCGTTTTAAAATATTTGCGTGACTAAAAAGTCATGTCGTTAAAAATAAAATAATAAGTTTAAAAATTAAATTATTTTTAAATATAAAAGAATATCAATATTCTTAGATCGGAAAAGTTTTATATATATATATATATATATATATATATATATATATATATATACTGATAGAACGTTGGTGCATGCTCTTTCAGCTTTCATTTCAGTTTTGCCGCTTTTACATGTCCCTATTGTAAAGATTATAAGCTCATTTCTTTGTTTTGGTCGAAAAGGTTAATCTTCAGTCTATGTGATCTTATGCAGTGAATACTAAATGTTGAAATTGTTCAACAGAGATTACTTATTCGAAGAGCATTTTTATCTTTAGTTAGTACTCTTATCAAGTTATCCATATATTATTGATTCTTATATTTTATTTCATATTCTATCCAGTATAAAATATTCACAAATTTCTGTATAACTTAAGCAATTATTAATTAGCATTGCTAAAGAAAACGTATTTTATTATAAAACCTCTCTGAAGGATTTTCCAACAATTCTTCCCTTCTCCACATTTCTTCCGCACATAAAATAAGCTACTAATATCGATCCCTATTTATAATAGTTGATCCACTTGTAATCAACTTCCATTTTTTTTAAACCTCTCTCCAACTTTTAGAGAATAGTTTCTTCTTCTTGTGTAAAATTGCTTCCACCTCTTTAAACTTGTAATATTATAATTTTATTTTTAATCTACCTCTCTCAAACCTTTAGAGAAGATCTTTCATCCTCTTGTCCATATTTAGCATCTCTTTGAACTTGATTTTTTTTCTCAATTTTTTTTAGCATGATTTTTCTCATGCATATATCATTGGCCCGTCATTTGCCAACATACCTAATGGCCAGACAAGCGGCACACGTTGACGAGCGTCACCAGCCGACAGCGGAAGCTACTTGATTCTCTCCCAAGATCGTAGAAGCTTTGATACCAATTTGAAGAAAAATATTTTATTATAAATCTCTCAGAAGGATCTCCCAACAATTCTTCACTTCTCCACACTTCTTCCACACATAAAATAAGCAACTAATATCCCTATTTTATAATAGTATGAAATCTATTTTAATTAGAAAAACATATTTCTATATTAATTCTATCTACAAATCCTACTTAGTCATGAATTTAATAAATTAAATTCTAAACAATTAAAGTTTCTACTACAACTTTGAATTAGTTTCCAACAAACGTAGAATATAACCAATGTATTTAGGCATGAAACGGTTAGTTTTTCTTGCACAACTAACCAAACATTATACAACTTAGATGAAATTTTATGTTGTGTCAAGAATAGCAGAAGAAGAATATTATTCGGAGACCTTCTGGTAGCCCAAGATCGTTAACTAAAATTGGAGGATTCAACTAAAGAAGAGGAAATCTTGAAAAGAGAAGAGAGATTTTTGAAAGGAGAACTTTGTTATTGAAGAAGATTTTCTTGAATTTGGCTTCAATACAAATGCCTAAAGCTACTCCTATTTATACTTGTCTATGGATAATTCTAGATACAAATATAATCTAGACAATTCTATCATCATCTACTAATATCTTCCTTAAATATCCAAAACTCTAGAATATCTAGGTATTTCTTAAGTACCACAAATATCGAAAATATTACTCCATAACTTTCTAGAACTTTCTTTTAATTATAATTTTTACTCTTCCAAAAAATCAACTTTATTTTTTTACAATTTCCCTTAAAGTGATTTTTTTGAAGCTATCCCAAGCTTGTCGCAGAAGAACACAATCGATGCTTTAGGACGTGTCTTGGTGAAGATCTCAGCACTATTTTTTTGGCTCCTCTTTCTTCCCTAATGATTGAAGGTTCTTCAATTGATCCTGCAAAGAAACATGAGTATGTGCTGATGAAATTTTCATCTCTGAAACGAGCTGGCTTGACAATAGTTCTTTTAGGCATTCCTGAAACGCTTGAATCATCTCCTTGTTGAGTTTCATGTCATTGAGTTCTCGGGCTCCCCCTTTCTCTTAGCTCCTCGATAACTGTATTATCTAAAAAAAGTACTCGTGATGGGCAGATTTGATGCTTCAGGGTTCAAAGGTTTATAACCTGCCCCTTCTTGCACAACTCCATAATACAAAGAGACTTCATCGAATATGACATCCCTTGAAACAACAAAGAGATGAGTTTTAGGATCCATGCACTTCCATCCTTTTTTTCTTTCATCATATCCGATAAAGATGCATTTCCTTGCCTTGACATTCAACTTGCTTCGTTGAGAATTCGGAATGCAAAAATAACAAATAGAGCCAAAAGTCCCGAGGTGTTTAACAGTAGGCTCTTCTCCAAACATTAATTCATAGGGAGACTTCATATTTTTTGGAGAAAGCGGTATCCTGATAATCACATATTTTGCACATTTCATACCTTCAACCCACAAGGCTCTAGGTAAATTCTTGGCATGAAGCCAACTCTTACATGTCTCAGTTAGGTATCAGATCTTCCTTTCAGCCACTTCATTTTATTGTGGCGTCTCAACGCATGTGAGTTCTCTCTTAATGTCATGCTGATAACAAAAGGAAAGAAACTCATTTGATGTGAACTCACCGCCATTATCAGTTCGCATCCGCCTTATTCTGGAATCGAGTTCGCCTTTAACTGTTTCTTTGAACTCCACAAACTTATTAAAAATTTCTGATTGGTGCTTCACAAAATAAGCCCAAGTGAATCTAGTAAAATCATCAATGAAAATTAGCATATAAGAATAGCCTGAGAATGAAAGAGTTCTTGTTGGCCCCAACAAGTCAATGTGAATAAGTTCTAGTGGGGCATTGTACCTTGACAAGAATCAGTCAAATAGAAGACGGTGTGCCTTTCCATATTGACATCCTTCACAAACCTCTCTTCCACCAAAATTTCTTAATCTAAGCAAACCTTTTACTAGATTCAACTTTACCATGACTTTTAATTTATCCATGCTTAGATGTCCAAGTCTAGCATGCTAAAGATGTGTATTATCATTGCTACTCATCTTCTCGATGTATGAATTAAAGGCAAATAAGACCTATAAATCGTTAACTCTCTTATCTGAGTGAACGATATCTGCCTTGAGCACCTTGATATTTCGGAGGAACTTCACATCACGTGGGCCAAATAGCAAATAGTTTCCAGCATCTACAGCATTTGCAAGTGAAAATAGATTTTTATTCATACATGGAACATGAAAGACACTGTTGAGGGTGATAGTGTCTTTTTGCTTCTCGTTGATCACAATAGTGTCTTCCTTCTCCATATTATGGATTGTATTATTTGTTGTAATAATGACATCATGTCCGTTGTATTTGCAAAAGGTGGAGAATTTGGATTGATCTCCAGTGAGATGGAGCCCACATCATGAATCCACGATCTAGTCTCTTTCAAAATTTATGGAAGCTATGGCATTTATTGCTCGAGTCTCCGCGGCGAAGCACTTCCCCCAGTATTCTTCTTTTTCTTCAGAAACTTTCTTGGTTAAAGCCATATTGCTCTCTTTGGCTCGACAATATCTTTTGATGTGCCCGACTTTTCCATAACGATAACATTTTAAAGGCTCTTTACCGTTATTGGAAGACTCACCCTTCTTTCCTGGCGAGCTTGAACCACTTGAGGATTGAAAGTGCATGTTATCTCTTGATTTTCCTTTAAAGTTCCTCTTATTGGTGACAAGAGCATTTTATTCCCCTTCCTACTAGGGATCCGACATGTGGTTTTGTTATACTAGGTTCAGAACCTGGGTGTTTGTTCTAGACCTGGCTTACCCGAGCGGACAGCTCGAGCCGAGGGGGGGTAGCGTACCGGGAATACAGAAGCTTCACCGGCTTAGCAACTTGTCCGAACCTCGTTCTAAATTGGGATTTTACACTATACAGAAAAGAAGTCGTACGAAGTACACCCTTCTTCATGATTTAGAAGACTCAGAGAGGAGATGGGTTTCGGCACAGTTTATACACAGTTCACGTAATATCAAAGCGGTAAAAGCAGCATTTAGCACATTAGGCTCAATCATGTAAAAATCAGATAAAACCAAATATAACAATTTATATGAGCTCGAATTTCTAACCCTGAACCACTGGTTCTGGGTTAAGTCCCCAGCAGAGTCGCCAGAGCTGTCACACCTCCTTTTTCCGGCACCGCGAGGTGCGTAGGGAGTTTTTTCCAATTAAAGGACAGTCGAAACGGGATTGGTTTAATTATTTCAGAGTCGCCACTTGGGAGATTTAGGGTGTCCCAAGTCACCAATTTTAATCCCGAATCGAGGAAAAGAATGACTCTATATTACAGTCTGCGTACCAGAAATCCGGATAAGGAATTCTGTTAACCCGGGAGAAGGTGTTAGGCATTCCCGAGTTCCGTGGTTCTAGCACGGTCGCTCAACTGTTATATTCGGCTTGATTATCTGATTTTATACAAATATGAACTTATGTGCAAAATTTTATCTTTTTACCGCTTTCTTACTTATTGTTATTATTTTACGAGAATTGCAACGTCGTGGAAACATATCTCGAACCACGTTACATCAATGCACCCGTAGTTGTTTGGCATATCTCGACTCGGTTGAGATTTGGATTTGGGTCACATAAATGTGCACCCGAGTTAAGGAAAATAAATTATTAAAGGCGCGCCTAAAGCAACTAGCGTCTTGTTATTTTGGGGAAGGCCGTAAAATTCGCTAAACGGCCTGTCCTCGAATTCTAAGTATTTTAATATATACATTTAGAGGGCCCCGCAGCTTGTGCATTTTTTGTTTGTCGAGGCTCGTCTCATTCATTATTAAAAAGAATTTGCAATGTCATGGAAATACATCTCAGACCACGTCACAATCAATGTACCCGTGATTAGAGACACATCTCGAATCCGTCGAGATTTGGATCTGGGTCACATAAATGCGCACCCGAATTTAAGAAGGTAAAATTATTAAATACGCGCTTAAAGAGGCTATCGCGTTATTACTCCGGGAGGGTCGTGAGATTTGCTAAACGACCCATCTTGGAAATTGAATGCTTCGATATATACATTTAACGAGGGCCCCGCAGCTTGTGCATTTTTATTTGTCGAGGCTCATCTCGTCCTTATTTTAAAAGGATATCCTATAGCAACTACTTTTCTCGTCGCGTTTGTCTCTACTAATTGAAAACAAAGATAGTCCTAGTTAATTACATGCTTGCAGGTTATTTACAGTAGGATTCAAAATGCTTTTATAGAAATAGAAAAACATGACTACGCACACGGACAACTGATCGAACATCACGGGCCCAAATCCGGCTCATGCGGGATGGGCCAGACCTGGGCCACTGTGGGTTCGATGCAGGCCTGCTTGGTCTGTTTCGACCTGGGCTCGTCCCCTGTGAGGTTGAGGCCGTGAACTTGTTCTTTGTTCTACAGACGTGGTTTAATAGTTATGAAGGGACCGTTTATTAAAGGGAAAACAGTTAACTAATGATGAATAGTTTTTGTGCACTACTGGACATGCTAATCACAGACACAATTAATTTCTAAGCTGCAGCCTATTACATGGTCGAAATTTTTTATCCAACAGCCTACACATACAATTGGATGTCAAATTACCCTACATTTACAGTCGCTATGTGCTAAAACTAACTCAATATCTGAACAAAATACAAGCTATCATACATCCCGGATCATTCAGAGTACAGGCTATACATAAAATAAATGATCTTCCACCCTTTTCTTTGTATTCATACTCAACTTCAGATTACATTGACAGTATTAGTTGTGTACCTGGTATAGAGGAACAAAAGAAGAAGGAATATGATCAGCTGAGTAGTATACAACAAATAACAGCAACAACAGATTCACAGCAACAACACAGCAACAACAACCAGCCAACAATGACGAAGCTCACGAGCAGTCGAGCAACAAATAAACAATCCCAAAAAAACAGAGTAGGAAACAACATCCCAGAATGTTGAATGTAACAGCAATCCAGTGATCCCAATAACCCCAAAAGCTCAACAAATAACCACTACAGTTCCGATATTCAGGAAGACTAAAACTCAATCCACAGCACACAGAAAACTCAGTGTAGTAACAATCACAGCAGAAGACACACAGCCTTCTCTTAATGGAACAGTAATAAACCTAGTTAGGATGACCAGCTTGATTTCTTATGCAGTTTTTGGACAGGGATTAGTTAAAATGTTTCTGAAAATTTCTTTTTTTTTCCAGTTTCCTTCAATTCACAGGATCTCTCCAGACTAAAAAATAAAATCCCCCTTTCTAATGGAAGGTCTGCCTCTTTTTATAGCCTAACCTTAACACTTTACAGTCTGTTTGACAACTCAAAATTCCCCCTCCCTGTTGTTTTTCCACTCACTTATTATAAATAACAAAACTCCCATGAAATCCCTGACAACCCCTCTCTCTTTTTGTTGTTAAAGTGTCCTAATCTCTTGTTTATTTAACCAAAGTATGGGCAGCGGGAATATAATCTGACAGCACATGCTGTCCAATTATTTTAATTCCTTAAAGCTAACCATACACATGCTGCCCATGGTCTAAACCAAATAAACATGGCATCTATTTAAAATCAAAGTCTGAACTGCCATTATAACCTTCCCCCTAGATGTTCTTTAATTCAAATTGAACAAAATCAATAGGCAATACAATTCAGTTCCTAATGGGATTCAAATACGATCACAGCAGAAATAAACAACACGAATCAAGTTGTTACCATTAATGACTGAAACTAATTGACGACATATATCGACTCGACTATATTAATCACAACATACACAATCAAAGCCAAGGATTAGAATCAACAGTATCAGCAAGGGGTCAGATTGCACATGTCACTACAGAGGTTAACTTGGGGATTGATTACTCAAACAGTTTCAATGCGGTTCACATACACACGCATTATCAGTGAATGAGGAAACATTTGATCAAATACAGAGGTCCAGGCAAGGTGTGAGAAAACAGTTGGTAAAAATTCAAAACATAATTCGAACAAGATGTTTGGCCATACGAATAAACCTTTAACAAACACAAGAACTGGAATAAAGAAGAGAAAACAAACTTACCTTAAAACCTTTGAAAGAAAAATCAGAAAAATCAAACTTGTTTGAACAGACCCTTCTCAAGGTTTAACAGACTTTAATCGAAGTGTTTCTCAAATGAGAAACATTTCGATTAAGGTCCATTAGACCATAAACTCTTGGTTTAAACAGGCACGGAACATGCACGGAACAGGCACGGAACAGGCACGAGGAACCCTTAATCGAAGTGTTTTGAGAAACACTTCGATTAAGGTCCATTAGACCATAAACCCTTGGTTTAAACAGGCACGGAACAGGCACGGAACAGGCATTAAAAACCCTAGGGTTCGAAACAGCAGATCTGGGATTCGTGTTTCCGTGGTCAGATTCGGACCAAACCAAGCATGGTTTGGTCACGAGGGAGGTTCGGGGATTGTCTAGGGTGAAGATGGTGAGGTTTGGTGTAGGTCAGAGTTCGACTCGAATCTTCAAATGAAGATTCGAGATGAAGGAAGGTGATTCGAGGCTAATGGATAGCAGATCCGTGTTTAGGACAGTGAGGTGGTCCTAGGGTGTTCAAGAGGTGGTCATCGGCGTTATGCCGCCGGGTTCTGGTGAAAGGGGATTCAGGGCGGTTGCTAGGGTTTGGGGGGTTTCAGGCTTGGGGAAGGAGATGAGTGAAGGGGGGGGGGGTTCGAATAGGGGGCGTGGGGTGTGATAGAAAGCTTATATATGGTCTAGGGGCTTAGATCTGAGCCGTTGGATCAGATGATCTCAACGGCTTGGATCTGATGGTGAGGGGTGAGACGAGGTCGTTTGGTATTAAAACGGGGTCGTTTGGGTTTAAGTGATGGATTGGGTTGGACCGGCTAAACAGGTCGGGTCACGGGTGCGGATGTGGACCGTTGGATCAAGAGGCTTAGACGGCTCAGATCGACATGCCTGAAACGACGTCGTTTGAATTGGTGCTTGGGCAGGCCGGATTTGGACTGGACTTGAGTGCCGGTTTTGGGCCTATTTTCGTTTCATTTTTGGGCCCAAACCGATTTTCAACTCTTTTCTTTTTGTTTTCTAATTTTAAAACAAAAAATGAAAAATAACAAATAAATAATAGAACAAATGAAATTAAAACAAACAACAATGTAACACTTCAACACCATTATCACACCAAATTAAAATGTTTAAGTAAGTTAAATCACAACCTAGAATGAACAATGCACATATATTTTTGAATTTTCTTTTAACTACTGAATTACGGTTTGATTACTATGACAAACATACCTTGTATTTTGACTGATAAGATAAAAAAATGCAAAAAAATGGGATGAACCACAAATGACTAGCAGTACATGTCATGAAAAATTGGAAAATTTGTACAGCGAGGTCACTGGTCACTATTTTTGTTTTCTTTTGGAGTGCTTGTCCGTGAAGCAAAAATCACGTGCTTACAGCTGCCCCTCTTTGCACGAAGACACGAAGGGTTTTCGCGCAAAGATAAAGCGGGCGATTTTTGCTCGTCCGAGTACTCCGTGTGAAGCATTTTTTGAAAAAGATTTGACCGAACCTTTGCTTCAGAGGTTTCCTACATATCCTGGGCTGAACAGGAATCAGGTCAATGTAGTTCGGGAAATTTTGGTAGCTGGGACTACCGTGTGACTGCAGTGCTTGCTATTGTCGTGCGCTGTTGCATGCTGCTGCAGGATGCTACCGCTCGCCGATCTCCTTGTTACATCGTTCTGAAAGGAAAAACAAGAAGCTAAGCTAGACTATGGATCATGAGGTCTCATCTATCTTCAACTTGTTCTTGTTGCCTTGCTTTCTTGTCGGCTAACGCTTTCCTCCGATGCCTTTATTTTGTGGACTTGGGGGATGATACTGGTCCTTCGCCTTTTCTGAATGCCAGTTTTCATCACTACGCTTGATCTGCTGGGGACATGGCCCTCTTCTTTAAGTCTTTCAATGGTTCCTTCAGTGGTATGGCTTTCTTCATTAAAATTGTTATGTTGGGCATGCTGTAACGTTCCCAAACTGCTTCTTTTGAGACGCGTTCCTCCTTCCTTTTGAATTGCGCGCTTGCCTTTGCAACCTTCTGCTTCTTGGTGCTGGGGATTTTATTGTTTCCTGCTTGGGGATCTCTGTTGTAACCTTCTGCCTTCAGGTGGGGTTACTGATTCCAAAATCTAGAGCTGAAAAGTATTCCCGCATTTTACTGGTGGGCGACCTAGAACTTAAATGTATTCCCGCATTATACTGGTGGGCGACCTAGAACTTAAATATATTCCCGCATTATACTGGTGGGCGACCTAGAACTTAAATATATTCCCGCATTATACTGGTGGGCGACCTAAAACTTAAATGTATTCCCGCATTTTACTGGTGGGCGACCTAGAACTTAAATGTATTCCCGCATTTTACTGGTGGGCGACCTAGAACTTAAATGTATTCCCGCATTATACTGGTGGGCGACCTAGAACTTAAATGTATTCCCCGCATTATACTGGTGGGCGACCTAGAACTTAAATGTATTCCCGCATTATACTGGTGGGCGACCTAGAACTTAAATGTATTCCCGCATTTTACTGGTGGGCGACCTAGAACTTAAATGTATTCCCGCATTTTACTGGTGGGCGACCTAGAACTTAAATGTATTCCCGCATTATACTGGTGGGCGACCTAGAACTTAAATGTATTCCCGCATTATACTGGTGGGCGACCTAGAACTTAAATGTATTCCCGCATTATACTGGTGGGCGACCTAGAACTTAAATGTATTCCCGCATTTTACTGGTGGGCGACCTAGAACTTAAATGTATTCCCGCATTTTACTGGTGGGCGACCTAGAACTTAAATGTATTCCCGCATTTTACTGGTGGGCGACCTAGAACTTAAAAGTATTCCCGCATTTTACTGGTGGGCGACCTAGAACTTAAATGTATTCCCGCATTTTACTGGTGGGCGACCTAGAACTTAAAAGTATTCCCGCATTTTACTGGTGGGCGACCTAGAACTTAAAAGTATTCCCGCATTATACTGGTGGGCGACCTAGAACTTAAATGTATTCCCGCATTATACTGGTGGGCGACCTAGAACTTAAATGTATTCCCGCATTTTACTGGTGGGCGACCTAGAACTTAAAAGTATTCCCGCATTTTACTGGTGGGCGACTTAGAACTTAAATGTATTCCCGCATTATACTGGTGGGCGACCTAGAACTTAAATGTATTCCCGCATTATACTGGTGGGTGACCTAGAACTTAAATGTATTCCCGCATTATACTGGTGGGCGACCTAGAACTTAAATGTATTCCCGCATTATACTGGTGGGCGACCTAGAACTTAAATGTATTCCCGCATTATACTGGTGGGCGACCTAGAACTTAAATGTATTCCCGCATTATACTGGTGGGCGACCTAGAACTTAAATGTATTAAAATTGTTTCCCCGTTCTTCCGAGAAAATTTTGACAATCGGCAGAAAATTTTCTGCCCCGGTTTTTTGGTGATTTCCCTGGCATTGCGTCTTGCTGCCATCATCAATCCTTTGTTTTCCTGCAGCAGACAAAAGGATTTAGTTAGTTTTAATCGTGGTGGTAGAAGGTGCCTTTCCGGCGGATGATTTTTCCTCTCTTCCCCTTTTCTTGCTCTATGTCCCCATAATTGGTCGGTGGACAAAATTGCTTGCTGGGGGTTTCTAGCCTGCTGGGGCTGGTTTTCAATTTATCCCCTTTTCTGCTTTCTCTTTAAGCACATCCTGTGGGAGTCTGATTTTACTCCCGAAACCACTCCCTTTAGGAGCTTACTTCCTCCAAAACTGCAAGGCACGATCATTGCATTGCCTGGGGCCGGCCTTTAAGCCTGTTTGTGTTATCCTGCATTGGATGAATTCCCCTTCGGTCTTTGATAGTAAGCTTTGAAAAATCCTTTTCAAGACAAATTTTAGGAAGAGAATAAAAATAGAAAAAGGAGAAAATCTTTCTGAACCAATATTTGGTGGGAGAAGAAATTCAGAAGAACTTATCTGGAGGACATGACTGGTCCCCGTGATCATGACGTGCACCATAGATTCCCGACCCAGTCTATTCGTATCGATCGATTTGCCCGATGGTCTGACTTTCTGGGGATGATAAATGAGTGTCCATTTCGTTGCGAATGTGGTCGCTTTTTGTTGATCTGTCTTGTCGCCCCATAGTGCCCTTCGAGGGGTTTTCACTAATGAGACTCTCTCTTTCTCTCATCTCCCGGCGCCTTATGGTGCCTGTGAAGGTTTTCACCAATAAGACTCTCTCATTTTATATCCCTCATCTTACGTCGCCTTTCGGTGCCTGTGAAGGTTTTCACCGATAAGACTCTCTCATTTTATATCTTCGTCGAGGAATCGGGGTGCTGTTGATACGACCCTCTCTTCTGGAGATTCCTTTGACCATCAATTCATTCCCGATCCTCTTCTTTGTTGGGGATCAGTGTATTATTCTCGGCCTTATTTGCCTGACTTGGCATCTCTTGGATATTGATCGGGAGGTCTTTTGGACGTCGATGTTGGTTTTGGTGTGGGGTTAAAGAAAGGCTATCAAAAAAATGAAATAATTTGATAGGTGATCTGCTACAACTTTCGGAATCAAACCTTTGTTGGAACTTAAAACATAACCTCTGCCCCAGTTTTCTTGCTTGGGGAATTTTATTTTTTACACTTATGTTGAGCTATGTGCGTTACGCACACTGTGCCTATTATGCACACTATGTACATTATGCATCCTATATTCACTATGATGCACACTATGACCGAGCCGTGAGGCGCCTACGTATCCTCTTTGAGGAATCAGGTCAAACGTAGTTCCCACGGTTTTGTATTTCTTATGATTTTATCTTCTTTTTTTCTTTTCTTTCTCCTTCTTTTCATTTTCCTTTAAAGATTTTTTCTTTTTCTTTTCTTTTCTCTTTTTTTTTTCTTTACTTTTTTTTTCATGTCTTTTCCATTAGTGATTCCAAAAGAGGGGTATGAAAGAATAACTTAAGGCTCAAAAGGGGAAGCAAGGGTTAAAAGTGTTTGGATAGAAGAAAGAATTGCCTCCGTCATATCATTATCCAATAAATGCAAAATACAAACAAACGAACCAAAATTGCCATAATTAAAGAAATTACGCATAATATCTCTTGACTGCATCGGAATTGATAGCCATGTCGACGCATCTCCCCTCGATATCTGTCAAACACAAAGCACCGTTGGACAATACTCGGGTCATGATATAAGGCCCTTGCCAATTTGGGGCGAATTTGCCTTTTGCCTCGACCTGATGTGGGAGGATCTTCTTCAATACCTGCTGCCCTACTTCAAACTTCCTGGGGCGTACCTTCTTATTATATGTTCTCGCCATTCTCTTCTAGTATAGCTGACCATGGCACACTGCTGCCAATCTTTTCTCATCTATCAAGCTCAACTGTTCCAATCGAGCTTTGACCCATTCATCATCATCGATCTCAGCTTCAGTGACAATCCGGAGGGATGGAATTTCAACCTCCGCTGGTATTACGGCCTCAGTTCCGTACACCAACAAATAAGGAGTCGTACCTATGGAAGTCCGGACAGTAGTGCGGTAACCTAACAAAGCAAAGGGTAATCTCTCGTGCCATTGTCTGGATCCTTCCACCATCTTTCGCAGTATCTTCTTGATGTTCTTATTGGCTGCTTCGACCGCTCCATTCGCCTTGGGACGATATGGGGTGGAATTGCGGTGTGTAATCTTGAATTGTTGGCATACCTCTCTCATCAGGCTGCTATTAAGATTCGCACCGTTATCCGTGATGATCACTTTTGGGATCCCAAATCTGCAGATGATATGGGAGTGAACAAAGTCCACCACTGCCTTCTTGGTTACTGATTTGAAGGTTTTAGCCTCAACCCATTTGGTGAAGTAATCAATGGTCACTAGAATGAACCTATGACCGTTGGATGCTGCCGGCTCGATGGGCCCAATGACATCCATGCCCCATGCCACAAACGGCCAGGGTGCTGACATCGTATGTAACTCTGTTGGCGGAGAATGAATCAAATCTCCATGTATCTGGCACTGATGGCATTTCCTCACGAAAGTGATACAGTCGTGTTCCATGGTGAGCCAATAACACCCTGTTCGAAGGATCTTTCTTGCCAATACATATCCGCTCATGTGTGGCCCACAAACTCCAGCATGTACCTCTGCCATAACCGTCGTTGCTTGACTGGCATCTATGCATCTCAACAATCCCAAATCCGGGGTTCTTTTGTACAATACTCCTCCACTGAGGAAGAAACCATTCGACAAACGCCGAAGGGCTCTTTTTTGGTCTCTAGAGGCATGTTCTGGATATATCCCCATTCTGAGGTATTCCTTGATATCATGAAACCAGGGTTCGCCATCTGCTTCTTCTTCTATGGCATTGCAGTAGGCGTGCTGATCACGGACCTAGATGTGCAGAGGATTAACATACATTTTGTCAGGGTGGTGCAACATTGATGCTAAGGTGGCCAAGGCATCCGCAACCTCATTGTGAACTCTCGGGATATGTTTGAACTTCACCGATCTAAATCGCTTGCTCAGATCATGCAAGCATTGTCGATATGGTATGAGCTTTAGGTCTCGCATTTCCCATTCACCCTGAATCTGATGTACCAAGAGGTCCGAGTCTCCCAAGACCAAGACGTCTTGGACATCCATGTCCGCAGCTAAGCGCAGACCCAGAATGCAAGCTTCATACTCGGCCATATTATTGGTGCAATAGAAGCGTAGTTGAGCCGTAACAGGATAATGGCGTCCTGTTTCAGAAATGAGTACTGCTCCTATTCCAACCCCTTTTGCGTTTGCAGCTCCATCGAAGAAAAGCTTCCAACCCGGTTCCTCAGTTAATTCCATCTCATTTGTATGCATTACCTCCTCGTCGGGAAAGTACGTTCTTAAGGGCTCGTACTTTTCATCAACGGGATTCTCTGCCAAATGATCGGCCAGCGCCTGGGCTTTCATGGCTGTCCTCGTCACATAGACGATATCAAACTCTGTGAGCAGAATTTGCCATTTTGCTAACCTTCCCGTGGGCATAGGTTTCTGAAAGATATACTTCAATGGGTCCAAACGGGATATGAGATAAGTAGTATATGAAGACAGGTAGTGCTTCAACTTCTGAGCTACCCAAGTTAGGGCGCAACATGTTTTCTCGAGTTGAGTGTACTTGACCTCATGTACTGTGAATTTCTTGCTAAGATAGTAGATGGCCTGCTCCTTCCTTCCTGTGTCATCATGTTGCCCCAGTACACAACCAAATGAATTTTCCAAGACCGTCAGGTAAAGGATTAGGGGTTTCCCGGGCTTAGGCGGGACCAATACGGGTGGATTAGACAGATACCCTTTGATTTGGTCGAAGGCCTCCTGACACTCTGCCGTCCAACCTACCGCAGCATCCTTTCTCAGCAGCCGAAATATGGGCTCACAAGTTGCTGTGAGTTGAGCGATGAACCTGCTGATGTAATTGAGTCTACCCAGCAAACTCATTACCTCTGTTTTGTTCCTTGGCGGTGGCAAATCTCGGATGGATTCAATTTTGGATGGGTCTAACTCAATCCCCCGTCGACTGACGATGAATCCTAGCAGCTTTCCTGATGGAACCCCGAATGCGCATTTGGCCGGGTTGAGCTTGATATCATACCTTCGGAGTCTTTGGAAAAATCTCCTTAGGTCTGCTACATGGTCCTCCTGACGCCAAGATTTGATGATCACATCATCGACGTACACCTCGATTTCTTTGTGTATCATGTCATGAAACACAGCAGTCATTGCTCGCATGTACGTTGCCCCGGCGTTCTTCAATCCGAACGGCATTACCCGATAGTAGTAGGTTCCCCATGGCGTAATAAACGCTGTCTTTTCCGCATCTTTCTCGTCCATTAGGATCTGATGATAACCCGCATAGCAATCCACAAAGGATCCGATCTCGCGCCCCGCGCAATTATCGATCAGGATATGAATGTTGGGTAACGGAAAATTGTCCTTGGGACTTGCTTTGTTGAGGTTGCGGTAGTCGACGCACACCCTGATTTTTCCATCCTTCTTTGGGACTGGTACCACATTGGCCAACCACTCGGGATATCGAGTGACCCGAATGACCTTCGCCTGCAACTGCTTAATCACCTCTTCTTTGATCTTTACACTCATTTCTGTTTTAAATTTCCTTAGTTTTTGCTTGACCGGAGGGTATGCCGGGTCAGTGGGCAGTTTGTGAACCACTAAATTGGTGCTTAATCCAGGCATATCGTCATATAACCATGCAAAAACATCTTTGAATTCCATGAGGGTTTTGATCAATTCTTCCGGACACTCGGCTCAATATGGATGCTAATTTTGGTTTCTTGGACGTTATCAGCGTCTCCTAGATTCACAGCCTCAGTGTCATTTAGGTTGGGCTTGGGTTTTTCTTCAAATTGGCATAGTTCTCGGTTTATCTCTTCGAAGGCCTTATCTTCGTCATATTCAAATTCATCGTCGCAAACGACCTCTTGCATCATTGAGTCGGATTCAGATTGATTTATTAGACTAGGTCGAAGATCTGCTGTGCATACCATGTCATTAGAACCAGTAAAAAGAGAACTGTTCAGAAAGAAAAAGAACAAAGCAAAAATTAAAATAGGACAAAAAGAGAGAACTTTATTAAACTTGCGGGATAAAAGGGTTCACACTTTTACAAGACAAACGTAAAATTTGGATTACACCCTGGAATAATCCGAACAAAACAAAACAAACAAAACATAAATCAAAGCCTACTACCAAGACTCCCCTCGGACAGGAAGAGGAGTAACAGTCCAATTGTTGGTTTTGACCTCAGGCCCCACAAACTGTATCTCTGTTATGCTGGAACCTTCTCCAACTTCTACCACACTGACATCAGCGAATAGCCTCTCAAAACTCTGATTCAGGTCCCCATTTATACCGACCAATGGTCCTAGAATCTTTGGGACCGGTGACCCCTTGGCATTTGCTTTAACAAAAGACTTTGAGAGACGTGGCACCGGCTTAGGCAGAAACCAGACCCTCTTCTTCATTTTTCGCGCTTGCTTCCTATCTGCTGCGGTTGGTTTGAACCCCAATCCGAAAGTTTCCAGATTTTTAGGAAGGGAGACAGGTTGGACAATCCCTTGAAGCTCGACTCCCAGGCCTTTTCCTGGCACAAATCCATTACCCAGCATTTCTGAGACCATCATGACTGTTGCGGCAGCTACCCTAGGGTGCGGGATGATTTCTCCTTCAGAAATTTTGTTGGCCGACCCTGTATCGAAAATCTGGTAGACCCAAGGACCTTTGTCATCAGCGGTCTCTATGAAAGGTACAATGGCTCCGCCCATGGTGCACGTTGTATCCTCGCCGTGTAACACGACCTCTTGTCTTTCCCACTCGAACTTCACCATCTGATGTAGGGTGGAGGGCACCGCTTTGGCTGCATGAATCCATGGTCATCCCAACAGCAGGTTATAAGATACTGTGGCGTCTAACACCTGGAATTCCATGCTAAACAGGACTGGACCAATGGTCAGTTCAAGTACAACATCCCCCACAGTGGCTGTTCCGTTTCCGTCGAACCCTCGGACACAGATACTGTTCTTATGGATCCTCCCGTGGTCGATCTTTAACTGGTTCAGGGTAGATAGTGGACAAATATTGGCGCTTGAGCCGTTATCCACCAATACTCGAGCTACCACCGAGTCTTCACATTTGACAGCTAGGTATAGAGCTTTATTATGCTCCGTACCTTCCATCGGCAGGTCATCATCTGAGAATGTTACCCTGTTCACCTCGAAAATCTTGTTGGCAATGGTTTCCAGGTGGTTTACAGAAATCTCACTGGGTACATGAGCTTCGTTCAATATCTTCATCAGGGCCCGCCGATGCTCCTCCGAATGGATCAGTAATGACAGCAGTGAGATCTGGGCCGGTGTTTTTCTCAGCTGTTCGACCACGGAATAGTCCTGCACTTTCACCTTCCTCAGGAACTCCTCAGCCTCTTCTTCGGACACAGGTTTCTTGGTTGCAACTGGGTTGGTTCTTCTTAGATCCACCGGAGCAAAACATCGACCTGATCGAGTCAGCCCTTGCGCTTCACAACTAACTTCTTCCACCTGTTTTCCTTTGTACATCATCACCGCCTTTTCATATTTCCAAGGCACAGCATTGCTATCAATCATCGGCAGCTGGACTACAGGCTTTATGGTGACCAGTTCTCTATATGCCCCCTTCAACACAACAGCAGGTGCGGGCGAAACCCCTGATATTACCAACTTGTTCGACTCGGGTTTGCTTGTTGTGGCGGACGGGCTCTTTCCCAATATCACTACCGACTTGACGCCTTCTCCCTGCGACTGTACACTCGTTCCTCCACTGGTTGAGACTTCTTTCGGGGCGGCCTGGATCATCATCACCGTTTGTGAGGGTTTTCTCAACTCTCCTCCCTCATACACCAACTCAATCATGTGAGTCTCGTGGTGCGCTGGCAGTGGGTTCTGGTTGATGTTAGGAACCTCCGGTGTCTGGACCTCGATCTTGTTGGTGTCAATAAGGTCCTGTATGGCATGCCTCAATTTCCAACATTTCTCGGTATCATGCCCGAGCATCCCTGAGCAGTATTCACAACTTATTGATCGGTCCAAATTCTGAGGTGGGGGATTTGGTTCTCGAGTCTGGACAGGACTAACCAAACCCAATTGCCTCAGCTTATGGAACAAAGCGGTGTATGTTTCTCCCAACTCCGTGAAAGTTCTCTGTTTCCGCAACCTGTCATTCCTAGAATCTGGGTTTCCCCGAAAGCCTGCCCCTGAAGGGTTTCTATACGCCCTCGGTGGAGGGTAGGTGTTTTGTGGTGGTGCATATATGTTCTGGGAAGCCGGCGCGCGCCATTGCGGGCGAACCGGAGGCTGAGTGTATGCTTGGGCCTGGTGTACGGAACAATGTGGTTCTTGAGGTGGATAGAAATTTTGTGGTGGGTTGTATGGGTAGTTTGACCTGTGAGGTCTGGGTTGGTTGTAGTGTGGCCGGCCAGCCCTGGACCAACTGCCTGCCTCGATCGTGGCAACCTCTTCTTTCTTTCTTCTCAGCGCACCTCCCGTGCCGCTTTGAATAGCCTGGGTTATTGTTTTGAGTGCCGAATAGTTCAAGATTTTGTCAGACCTCAGACCCTCTTCTATCATGACCCCTATCTTGACCACCTCGTTGAAAGATTTTCCAACTGTTGTCACTAAGTGACCAAAGTAGGTTGGATCCAATGTTTGCAAGAAATAGTCCACCATCTCTCCCTCTCTCTTGGGAGGATCGACTCTAGCTGCTTGTTCTCTCCAGCGGAACCCGAATTCGCGAAAACTTTCCCCGAGCTTCTTCCCAGTTCTTAATAATGTGAGACGGTCAGGGACTATCTCGAGATTGTACTGGAAATGACCTGCAAAAGCCTGCGCCAGATCGTCCCAAGTATACCACCTACTGGAATCCTGCCTGGTATACCATTCTAGTGCAGATCCGCTCAGACTTTGGCCGAAATAGGCTATCAGCAGCTCATCCTTGCCGCCTGCCCCTCTCATTTTGCTACAGAATCCCCGCAAATGTGCCATGGGATCACCGTGTCCTTCATATAAATCAAACTTAGGCATCTTGAACCCAGCCGGGAGTTGGACGTCTGGGAAAGGGCACAGATCTTTGTATGCTACGCTGACCTGGTTGCCCAAACCGTGCAGGTTCCTGAAGGACTGCTCCAGGCTTTTCAATCTCTACCGGCACTTCCAAATGTGGATTGTAAGCCTGTGGTTCGGGGGCATGAAACGTAGGCTCGGGGGGATAGTATTGTGTATCGTGAGCCTGAAACAATGGCTCACTGGTCGTTCTTTGCAAAGGGGCTGATGTTGGTCCCACAAAAATGGGAATATTGGGTGTTGGGAGAGGTTGATGGGGTGGTGGAGCTTGGGAATCATGAGGGCTTCTTTCTTGATGATAAAGGGGATTTGGGCGGCTTGTGGAAGGGCCAGAGTGAGGGTATTCTGGCATGTGTCCCAGTGTTTCAGGGCTCTTTTGTGTTTTGGCTATGGCTAGCTGCATTACATTCATCTCTAGTCCCATCCTTTCAATCTTTTCCATCGTTTCTTTTAACAACTGGCTCATCGGCCTCTCTTCCTCATTACTATTCTCTGAAGTAGTCATGCTTGTTGCTATTGGTCCTTTGGATCTGGTTTGATAGGAGTGTGTTGCCAGAGTTCTTTAACAACTAACTTGTCTGAATCAGACAACAACAAAATTTGTTAGCGTTAGAGTTTAACAGATTTGATCATAACACATAGAGGATGCAATGCTCCTAGGCAGTTAACCGTTTCTACATGCCTTGCTTCAAACAACATGCGTCATCCCGACTTGCTCATTTGTCCCCTTTTTATTTATTTTTGTATTTTCTTTTCTCTCTTTATTAAAAGCGGTCGAATCTTATGGGGATTGCCTACGTATCACGTCCCCGCGCGAATCAGACCAGGCGTAGTTCTGCCTCAAAGCAAAGACACATAGAAATTCTTCTGGAGTCACTTAATTTCATTATCAAAATTTGCTATTACACATTACTTCAAACAAAATAGCAACAGTACAGACTCCACGGTTTTAAACTTGGTTTGAAGAAAAGAAAACAACATATGGGAAAACAACAAAAGCCAAATAAACAGGACTTGACCAAAAACTAATTCTCCAACTTAAGGGCCCGCGAGGCATCATTCGGCCTCTCCGCGGCTCTAGGTGTGAGGTCTTTTTGCAAGCTTTTTAATTCATTCATGATCCGGTGGACGCAGCCCATGATGGAAACAAGAAGGGTTTTCCTAGGCATTTGCTCGCATGCCAGGCATTTCATGTAGATGTAATGCCCAATTTCGTCGATCCTTCCTCGAATGTTGTCCCTTTCTGCGAACAACTGCCTTATCTGTCGGCTCTTTAATCCTAGTGTTTGCGCATTGGTGGCGAGTTGATCCTGGAACATCTCCATTTGCCTTTCTATCCTGGTCATTGCATTGTAATAGCGTCTTCTGTTGGCTTGGGCATCTTGCGTTTGCTTGAAGATCCGCTCTTGCAGAGCGGAACTCGTTTCCTTTACCGTTTTGACGCTCAGTTCACAATCCCTCATGACTTGCTGTAGGCGCTTCCTCCGGGCCATTGTACCTTTTGCCCACTTGGTCCGCAGTCTTGTTGTGCTAGCCTTGGATCTTTCCAAATTTTCCTAGCATTCCGCAACCTGATCCTTTAACCCTACTATTAGTCTTTTATCCGCCCGGCTCCTTAGCTGGTTGTCGGCCTCCTTTCCCATCTTCCGGATCTGAGCTTTGAGGATTTCGCATTCTTTGATTAATCTGTTCTTTTCTCCTTTGTGGGCGGCAGACTGTAATTGGTATTCAAACTTCATGTCTTGAACTTGCTGTTTTAGTTTGCCTGTTTCGGCAAGATATTCCCGCTCTTTGGCCAACCAGCCCCACTGCTCTTGTGAAGATCTGGCAAACTCTTGCAGGTGAGGTCTTTTGGTCGGCCTTCCAGATGATGGCTCCCCTTTGTACTAGGCCTGATACCCGGGCGAAACTTCCCCTTTTGCCTGATTCATTACACAAGTATTTGCTTCTAAGTATTGATACTGGCTCCAAATTTGGCGAACCCTCGCTTCAGGAAATTGGCCGTCGGGACTGATCTCAATCACCTGGGTGCTTAAATCCTCGTCTTTCGGCACTATCTGACACCTCCCAAGTTGCCTTAAAACCCGATGCGGCGCGTATGGTTGAATGCTCTTAAGTCCCATTAAGAGAAAATGGGGCCTGGCTGCTGGCATGTATATGACTTCGTCGATCGGTAACCATCCTAGCGCCCACTGTATTTGACTGGCGTCGAGGGTACGGAAATATGAGGTCCATGCTGTGACTCCTTCAGGTAGGTAGGTCTCATTAACTCTGGTATAGAACTCCTCTATGCAGGTCCTTTCAGCGGATCCATGGCTCAAAAACTGGGCTCGGTGACATAGGTGTTCGGTCATCCACATTTGCAACAACAAATTGCAACCTTCGAAAAAACTTCCTCCGGCTTTGCAAGACGTGAGAGCCCGGAATATATCAGATACTATCATGGGCGCCAACGTACTATCACTCTGTGTGAGCAACGTACTGACGACCCCTGCTATCTTTATGTCAATATTCCCATCTTTTCTTGGGAATACTAGTAGTCCTAAGAAAGTTATCATGAAAGCAATTCGTCTATGTTCTTCCCACTTTTGGCGATTACCTTTGCTGCACAACTGGTTTTCTGGCTTGTCGAATCCTCCTATGTGACCATATCTTTGATATATGAAACTCATGCTGCAAAAACCTTTTGCCAAGTCAGGGTTATGAATTGTTCTGACTATCTTTAAGGAGTCCAGAAACCGGTGTATTGCTACAGCTCTTGGAGCAATCAGATATTTGTGCCTCAAAGGAGTCTCAGCGCTGCCGATATACCCTGCTATTTCTTCTAAAGTTGGGGTAAGTTCAAAGTCCGAGAAATGGAAGACATTGTGCGCAGGATCCCAGTGGGGGACTAGTGCCCTTATGATATCTCCTCGTGGCCTGATATCCAATAAACCCGTGAGGCCTTTCAGATACTTCTTGATTTCGTCATGCCCTTCTTTGCCTAAATCATTCCACCAGAGCCGCAATTGGAGGGGGATTTTATTCATGATTAAAAAGGGTTCATTTGGAGTCGTGCTCATTCTGCACATTTATTAATAAGATTTTAACAAGTGAAACTTATTCTGATAAAAACAAAAATATATGCGATTTTTCTCAAAAGGATTTCTGAACACGACCTCTAAGCACTTCATGAACGAAGATTTTTAAAGTTGTGTGAAAAAACGAGGTGGCCGTTTGTACCAAGGCAGCCTTCCGGAGTTCCTTTCGGGAACATTTGACTATTTTTGACATAAGCGGCATCACCCGGACTTGTTTATGACTCTTTAAAATTTGACATATTTGTTTTTGCTATTTTTTTGTAAAAGGGGGAAGTTACATTACTATACTTATTTACGACAAAATTAGAAATCTTTGACATGTTTTTTTCTTTTTTTTATTATATTTTTTCATTTTTCTTATTTTAGAAACAACTAAAAACTTTCTAAAGAAGTCGATAATGGAAAATATTTTCGGATTATTTGTTTTGAAAATTGGGATTCTAAAAACTTTTGGCAAGACAAATGTTCTTGCAACAGGTAAAGATATATATACATTTTTGGAAATAAAAACTTTTGGATATATATATATATGCATGTATATATTTGTGACAAATAATGAAGGACTCTTTTTTTTAATTATTATTATTATTTTTTTTTTGAATTTTCATAAAAAACCATTTTAAAAATAAGACTCTTTTTGATTTTCATTTTCATAACAAGACAAACTATATATTTCTATATTTTTTCTGAAAAACAAAACAGAACAACGATTCTCTTTTTTTCTATTTTTCCTTTGCCTAAAACAAACTAATAAGACCCTTTTTTTTTCTCTTTTTTTTCTCAAAATTTCGGCAGAGTTTTGACAGTATTTGGGTATTGGTTTTTTCAAAAATAAACAATCAATTCCTTAACCGCTATTTCCCCTTTTTTTCAATTTCACAACGTTCGTACTATTCAAACACCGGTCAGCATACGTGCACGAGACAAATAAATGCACGGAAAACAAATAGGATGCATCAGGATGGCCTTTTCATATCGGGTCGCTAGTCCTAGACGGACCCAACCCCTGTGTTGAGTCCCCTAAGTCAAATGCACATGATACAAATAAACGTTCCTACTAGGGATCCGACATGTGGCTTTGTTATACTAGGTTCAAAAACCTGGGTCGGTGTTCTAGACAGTGTACCCGAGCGGACAACTCGAGCTGAGGAAGGAGCTCCTTTCCGGGAACCAAAAGGCCAGCCGGCTTAGAAACTTTCCGAGCCTCTTTTATTCAGGGTATGACACTAACAGAATAGGGAGTCTCAACCAGTAAGCACATCCCCGGAGGTAAGAAGAGAAAGGTTTCGGCACAGTTTATATACAGTTCAAATAATATCAAAGCGGTAAAAGCAGCATTTAGCACATTAGGCTCAAAACATGTAATAATCAGATAATAAATAAAGCCAAATAATAACAATTATTCTAAGTTCGAATTCTTAACCCTAAACCAGTGGTTCTGGGTATGTCCCCAGCAGAGTCGCCAGAGCTGTCACACCTCCTTTTTCCATACCCGCAGGGGTACAAGGGAGTTTTTTCCAATTAAAGGACAATCGAAATGGGAGTTGTTTATTTATTTCAGAGTCGCCACTTGGGAGATTTAGGGTGTCCCAAGTCACCAATTTTAATCCCGAATCGAGGAAAACAATGACTCTATATTACAGTCTGCGTACCAGAAATCCGGATAAGGAATTCTGTTAACCCGGGAGAAGGTGTTAGGCATTCCCGAGTTCCGTGGTTATAGCACAGCCGCTCAACTGTTATATTCGGCTTGATTATCTGATTTTATACAAACATGAACTTATGTGCAAATTTTAACTTCTAACCACTTTTGTCGTTATTATTATTTTACAAGAATTGCAACGTCGTGAAAACATATCTCGAACCACGTTACATCAATGCACCCGTGGTTATCGATATATCTCGACTCGGTTGAGATTTGGATTTGGGTCACATAAATGTGCACCCGAATTAGGAAAATAAATTGTTAAAGGCGCGCCTAAAGCAACTAGCGTCTTGTTATTTTGGGGAAGGTCGTAAAAATCCGTTAAACGGCACATCTCGAATTCTAAACACTTTAATATATACATACATTTAGAGGGCCCCGCAGCTTTGTACATTTTTGTTTGTCGAGGCTCGTCTCATTCTTACTTTTAAAAAGGAATTTGCGACGTCATGGACATGCATCTCGAACCACGTCACAATCAATGTACCCGTGATTAGAAACACATCTCGAATCCGTCGAGATTTGGATCTGGGTCACATAAATGCGCACCCGAATTTAAGAAGGTAAAATTATTAAATACGCGCTTAAAGAGGCTATCGCGTTATTACTCCGGGAGGGTCGTGAGATTTGCTAAACGACCCGTCTTGGAAATTGAATGCTTCGATATATACATTTAACGAGGGCCCCACAGCTTGTGTGTTTTTATTTGTTGAGGCTCATCTCGTCCTTATTTTAAAAGGATATCCTATAGCAACTACGTTTCTCGTCGCGTTTGTCTCTACTAATTGAAAACAAAGATAGTCCTAGTTAATTACATGCTTGCAGGTTATTTACAGTAGGATTCAAAATGCTTTTATAGAAATAGAAAAATATGGCTACGCACACGGACAGCTGATCGAACATCACGGGCCAAAATCCGGCTCATGCGGGATGGGCCAGACCTGGGCCACTGTGGGTTCGATGCAGGCCTGCTTGGTCTGTTTCAACCTGGGCTCGGCCCCTGTGAGGTTGAGGCCGTGAACTTGTTCTTTGTTCTACAGACGTGGTTTAATAGTTATGAAGGGACCATTTATTAAAGGGAAAACAGTTAACTAATGATGAATAGTTTTTGTGCACTACTGGACATGCTAATCACAGACGCAATTAATTTCTAAGCTGCAGCCTATTACATGGTCGAATTTTTTTATCCAACAGCCTACACACACAATTGGATGTCAAATTACCCTACATTTACAGTCGCTATGTGCTAAAACTAACTCAATATCTGAACAAAATACAAGCTATCATACATCCCGGATCATTCAGAGTACAGGCTATACATAAAATAAATGATCTTCCACCCTTTTCTTTGTATTCATACTCAACTTCAGATTACATTGACAGTATTAGTTGTGTACCTGGTATAGAGGAACAAAAGAAGAAGGAATATGATCAGTTGAGTAGTATACAGCAAATAACAGCAACAGCAGATTCACAGCAACAACACAGCAACAACAACCAACCAACAATGACGAAGCTCACGAGCAGTCGAGCAACAAATAAACAATCCCAGAAAAATAGAGTAGGAAACAACAGCCCAGAATGTTGAATGTAACAGCAATCCAGTGATCCCAATAACCCCAAAAGCTCAACAAATAACCACTACAGTTCCGATATTCAGGAAGACTAAAACTCAATCCACAGCACACAGAAAATTCAGTGTAGTAACAATCACAACAGAAGACACACAGCCTTCTCTTAATGGAACAGTAATAAACCTAGTTAGGATGACCAGCTTGATTTCTTATGCAGTTTTTGGACAGTGATTAGTTAAAATGTTTCTGATTTTTTTTTCCAGTTTCCTTCAACTCACAGGATCTCTCCAGACTAAAAAATAAAATCCCCCTTTCTAATGGAAGGTCTGCCTCTTTTTATAGCCTAACCTTAACACTTTACAGTCTGTTTGACAACTCAAAATTCCCCCTCCCTGTTGTTTTTCCACTCACTTATTTTAAATAACAAAACTCCCATGAAATCCCTGACAGCCCCTCTCTCTTTTTGTTGTTAAAGTGTCCTAATCTCTTGTTTATTTAACCAAAGTATGGGCAGCGGGAATATAATCTGACAGCACATGCTGTCCAATTATTTTAATTCCTTAAAGCTAACCATACACATGCTGCCCATGGTCTAAACCAAATAAACATGGCATCTATTTAAAATCAAAGTCTGAACTGCCATTATAACCTTCCCCCTAGATGTTCTTTAATTCAAATTGAACAAAATCAATAGGCAATACAATTCAGTTCCTAATGGGATTCAAATATGATCACAGCAGAAATAAACAACACGAATCAAGTTGTTACCATTAATGATTGAAACTAATTGACGACATATATCGACTCGACTATATTAATCACAACATACACAATCAAAGCCAAGGATTAGAATCAACAGTATCAGCAAGGGGTCAGATTGCGCATGTCACTACAGAGGTTAACTTGGGGATTGATTACTCAAACAGTTTCAATGCAGTTCACATACACACGCATTATCAGTGAATGAGGAAACATTTGATCAAATACAGAGGTCCAGGCAAGGTGTGAGAAAACATTTGGTAAAAATTCAAAACATAATTCGAACAAGATGTTTGGCCATACGAATAAACCTTTAACAAACACAAGAACTGGAATAAAGAAGAGAAGACAAACTTACCTTAAAACCTTTGAAAGAAAAATCAGAAAAATCAAACTTGTTTGAACAGACCCTTCTCAAGGTTTAACGGACTTTAATCGAAGTGTTTCTCAAATGAGAAACATTTCGATTAAGGTCCATTAGACCATAAACTCTTGGTTTAAACAGGCACGGAACAGGCACGAGGAACCCTTAATCGAAGTGTTTTGAGAAACACTTCGATTAAGGTCCATTAGACCATAAACCCTTGGTTTAAACAGGCACGGAACAGGCATTAAAAACCCTAGGGTTCGAAACAGCAGATCTGGGATTCGTGTTTCCGTGGTCAGATTCGGACCAAACCAAGCATGGTTTGGTCACGAGGGAGGTTCGGGGATTGTCTAGGGTGAAGATGGTGAGGCTTGGTGTAGGTCAGAGTTCGACTCGAATCTTCAAATGAAGATTCGAGACGAAGGAAGGTGATTCGAGGCTAATGGATAGCAGATCCATGTTCAGGACAGTGAGGTGGTCCTAGGGTGTTCAAGAGGTGGTCATCGGCGTTATGCCGCCGGGTTCTGGTGAAAGGGGATTCAGGGCGGCTGCTAGGGTTTGGGGGGTTTCAGGCTTGGGGAAGGAGATGAGTGAGGGGGGGGGGGGTTCGAATAGGGGGCGTGGGGTGTGATAGAAAGCTTATATATGGTCTAGGGGCTTAGATCTGAGCCGTTGGATCAGATGATCTCAACGGCTTGGATCTGATGGTGAGGGGTGAGACGAGGTCGTTTGGTATTAAAACGGGGTCGTTTGGGTTTAAGTGATGGGTTGGGTTGGACCGGCTAAACAGGTCGGGTCACGGGTGCGGATGTGGACCGTTGGATCAAGAGGCTTAGATGGCTCAGATCGACATGCCTGAAACGACGTCGTTTGAATTGGTGCTTGGGCAGGCCGGATTTGGACTGGACTTGAGTGCCGGTTTTGGGCCTATTTTCGTTTCATTTTTGGGCCCAAACCGATTTTCAACTCTTTTCTTTTTGTTTTCTAATTTTAAAACAAAAAATGAAAAATAACAAATAAATAATAGAACAAATGAAATTAAAACAAACAACAATGTAACACTTCAACACCATTATCACACCAAATTAAAATGTTTAAGTAAGTTAAATCACAACCTAGAACGAATAATGCACATATATTTTTGAATTTTCTTTTAACTACTGAATTACGGTTTGATTACTATGACAGACATACCTTGTATTTTGACTAATAAGATCAAAAAATGCAAAAAAATGGGATGAACCACAAATGACTAGCAGTACATGTCATAAAAAATTGGAAAATTTGTACAGCGAGGTCACTGGTCACTATTTTTGTTTTCTTTTGGAGTGCTTGTCCGTGAAGCAAAAATCACGTGCTTACAACTCCATACAAGTCTTCCATACCTTGTAGTTAGACTGGTTCAACAACTCCATCCCCAGTCTATTAGCACGACCATCCAAATTCATTTAGAGAAACCAGTGGAATCAACCACTAAGTCGACCATGCAAATATATCTAGAAGCCAACTGTGGCTCTGATACCATGCTAAGAATAGCAGAAGAAGAATATTATTCAAAGACCTTCTGCTAACCCAAGATCGTTAACTAAGATTGGAGGATTCAACTAAAGAATAGGAAAGCTTGAAAAGAGAAGAGAGATTTTTGAAAGGAGAATTTTGTTATTGAAGAAGACTTTCTTGAATTTGGCTTCAATACAAATGCCTGAGGCTACTCCTATTTATACTTGTCTATGGATGATTCTAGATACAAATATAATCTAGACAACTCTATCACCTTCTACTAATATCTTCCTTAAATATCCAAAACTCTAGAATATCTAAGTATTTCTTAAGTACCACAAATATCAAAGATATTACTCCATAACTTTCTAGAACTTTCTTCTAACTATAATTTTTACTCTTCCAAAAAATCAACTTTATTTTTTCACCGGGATTACTCCTGGTAATAGGTAAACCGAACAACCATTTAGGGATTAACCCTTTTTTGTTGCATTTGTTTTTATTACCAAGGTACCTATGTTAATGCATGGCTTATAAGGTTTTGGTTTGCCGACAAGTTATACGAGATTAAAATGTGTCTGGATTGCAATATAGGACTAAATTCACTGAATTATTTAGTGCATAAGCATCTCTCGATAGATATTCAGTTCATTATGTTACAAATAAGATATATACGTATAATCAAAAATAAATGTTTGATTTTAAACTTAATACAATCTTAAAAAGCATTTTACAGTCTCGCCAGAAGGCCGCCTCTGTCTGCGCCCTTTTCTCTTTACTCTTTTAAGAAACCCCATTCAAATGAACTTTACTCTAAACTAGAAAAAGTGGATTGAACACTTCTATAGGATTGTTTAAAACTGAGTGTTGATAATATTAAATTATTAATTATATTCCACAAAGGTTCATATCAGACGAAAAATTGATGGGACAATGCATGTGGAATAAGTTAGACTTTATAGTATGGGCAAGCTTGTCGGCCTTGACCTTTGTCTCTTCCCTATTGCTTTATAAGCCTTTCGTCAAACGAGAGACGAGCCAAGATTTTGAAGCTAATAAGTTTGAATTTTGTAATCTTCCCAAGTTACTGAATTTTTTGATTAATAATTTGTAAATTTTTTAATGGATCTCTTTAGACAAATATAGAATGTGAACTAACGCTATTAGGTTCAACCAAACTCATAATCGGGCATATGCTAGTTCCGCCACTGTGGAGAATGTTGCAGAATGAGTAACCAGAGCTTCTAAAATTAAATCTTTAACTTGCTAACATTCAAGAAGTATAAAGGAAGCAAATGTTTATCCTTACGAATTAAAGGCAGAGGGATTTAACTATATCTCGGAATAATATGTAATTATAACGTTCCTTTTTTAATTTTGAATATTCTGAAATGGGTTTGAAGAGAAAACTCAAGATCAAGGATAGTCATGTCTTGTCGGATATTTTATCCAAGTATAGTAATTAATTACTTGTATTTTATTTCATATTGTATTCATCATAATTAAAATAACACTGAGATTGATGTATAACTTATATATGAACAAACAAATCAAAGCACTGAGTAAACCAATACTTTCATTATCTTCTAATACGCCAAATAAGATGTGCCTAAGTATTTAATAAAAAATTTCTTGTCAATGTTCTAAGTTATCATGAAAAGTACAATAATCAACGTGATCATCATTATAATGTAAGAACCCAACCCTAGCCCCACAAAAGAAAACGAAAGAGAAATTAAAAGGGAATCTGTAAAAATTCGACCGGTCGTTTTGAACACTTACACTTTGCTCGGTGGTCTGAGGGCATGAGTAGCTCTGTATGATGCAGTATGACTTGTGTGTATTGTTGGTTTCGGTTTTAGGGTGATTCGGAATTAGTTTGGAAGAATGATTCTCAACTAGGAAGCTTTAAGTTGGAAGAGTTGACCAAGTTTGACTTTTGAGTATTTGACCTTGGATCGGAGTTTTGATGGTTCTGTTAGGTCCAGATGGTAATTTTGGACTTGAGCGTATGCCCGGATTTGCATTTGGATATTTCTAGAAGGTTTTGGCACTCATTGGCAAAAATTGGAAATTTGAAGGTTAGGAATGTTCATAAGTTTGACCGAGAGTTGACTTCGATGTTATCGGGTTCGGATTATTGTTCCGGGAGTTGGAACATGTTCGATATGTCATTTGAAATTTGTGTGCAAAATTTGGGTTCATTCTAGATTGGTTAGGTTTGAATCGGACGCTTGGTTCGAAGTTTGAAGTTTATGAACTTAAGAGATTGCTCTTGATCGACGATTCATGGATTTAATGTTGTTATGTGTGATCTGAGGCCTCGAATAGGTTCGTGTTATATTTTTGGGACTTGTTGGTATGTTCGGATGGGATTCCGAGGGGCTCGGGTGAATTTCGGGATATTTTCGGACCATTTCTAGGCCATTTTTAGTTGCTGATTTTTGGCTACAGGGGTGTACATTGCGATCGCGTGGATTTGGTCGCGTTAGCAAATAGAAAAATAGGAAAAATGGAGATGTGAATCGCGATCGCATAGAAGATAATCTCAGCTGCACTGACCCGATTTTGGAAGCTTATATCTTACAATCTATAAGAAATTTGGAGATGATCCAAAAATAAATGTTGTAGCCTTTGTGTCTAGTTTTCAGAAATCGTTTGATATTGGAGTTTAGTACAAAAAGTTATAGCCAATATACTACAGACTGTCTGAGAAGAGTTGGGAAAGGTTAAATGGAAGTTTATTCTTCGCAATCGCGGGGAAATGGACGCGGTCGCGTAGGGTAAAAATTGTCCTGCAAAATTTTGTAATCGCGATCGTGAGGTTTGTTACCGCGATCGCGAAGGGTACCCTTGGAACCATGTATATAGTACTCTATTTCGAAGGTTTCAGACATTTTTGCATATTTGGAGCTGTGGATCTCGGATTGAGATGATTTTTGAAGCGATTTTCACCATATGGATTGGGATAAGTGTTTTCTACTTATGTTTTGTTATATTTCATAAATCTATCTTTGTTTTTTGCATTTGGTTGATGATTTCAAAAGAGAAATTGGGGGCTTTTGACTAAACTTTCGTAGAGCAAATTCTTGGGTTTTGAACATCGATCGAATTCGGATTTGAGTGAAACTAGTATGGTTGGACTCATAATTGAATGGGTTGTCGGATTTTGTAAATTTTATCGGGTTTCGAGGTGCGGGCCCAATTAGACTTTTGGGATGATTTTTGGACTTTGATTAAACATTCGACCTTTATCGATTGGGTTTGTTTCCTTTGGCATTGTTTAATGTATTTGAGTTGCTTTTGGCTAGTTTCGAGTCATTCGGAGGTTGGTACGCGCGGGATGGCATTTTTGGAACATCGGTTGGCTTGCTCGGCATTGAATTTGGCTCGTTCAAGGTAAGTAACACTTCTAAACCTGGTGCTGAGAGTATGAAACCCCCAATTACGTATTATGTGTTTGGTGTTGAGGTGTGTGGGCATGCACTGTGTGAATTATGACTCAATTATTCCTGTGGTACAATGTAGTTACCTGATCTTATCTGTAACCATAAAATCTCTATGTATTAGAGCCATTGAGCTGTGATCCATGTTAGAAACCATGTCTAGGCTATGTGCTTATTCTATTGGGACCCACTGAAGCCATATTGCTGTTGAATTATCTGTTAGGAGTAAGCCCGAGAGACTGGAGAGTTTAATGACTGAGTGAGGCCGATGGCCTGAGTGTGAGTGATATTACGGGATCGGGCTGCACGCCGCAACATGTTATATTGATTTATGGCTGGATCTGGATTATTATGGCGTTTGGGCTGAAAGAGCCCCTTCGGAGTCTGTACACACTCCTAGTGAGCACGGGTGATTTATATTGAAGGATGGATGTTCCATGATCATGGATCTTGTCCGAAGCATTTATATTTGGGAATGGATCTTCCCCAGGCTGCGTTGGCCTTATACAGTACTGAGTGACTAACTGTCAGTTGCTATGTATATATTCAGGAGAGATCTTCCCTGGGCTGGATTGACCATATACAGTACTGAGTACCTGAGCATTTAGAGTGGTTGAGTATGATGAGTGAAAAGTGTGAGACAGTGAGATTGAGTACTCTGAGAGAGTGAGTACATGAGTTTATCTCCGAGACACATTGCATTTGACATGCACACTTGGCATACATGCATAGAGATGCATTTTTCATGTTGTACGGTATCACGACATTCATGACTTCTCACACATATTGACATATAGGCATAAAGATGTATTTTTCTCATGCCATTTAATAAATGAATTATTTACATGTGGAAAGCTTTGGGAAAAATTACAGTTTTCAAACTTAGTCACATTTTTGGCGATTTCGATAAAAGATTTGGGTTTTTACTGATATATTTGAAAAGCAGACCTATTTTCTGAAACTATGAGCGAGCTGAGCAATTCTATCTCTGAGCTACTTCTTTTATTACTTTCACTATGTTGTTATGAACTGTTGTTGGCTATTGGTGTTGGACTCCGACCTATGTTCCAGCTCGTCACTAACTTTCAACCTAAGGTTAAGTTTGTTACTTATTGAGTACATGAGGTCGGTTGTACTTATACTACATTTCTGCACCTTGCTTGCAGATGTTGGATGCTGATGTTGCTGTGATCGATGGGAGATGGAATTGAAGACGTACCTGTATTCCGGTTGTAGCTACCTCTTGTTCATCGTAGCCTTAGATTCACAAAAATCTGTTTATGTACATTTCGAACAAATGATGTATTTATTTCATACCAGCTTTGTAAATTCTAATTTTAGAAGCTCATGATTTATACTATCAGTCCTTGGGGAAATGTATAAGATTCAGATATTTTCTTTTACTTATTTGTCGTATTAAATTTCATTGGAATTGGATAGTTGTTAATTGGCTTGCCTAGCGGGTTGGGTTAGGTACCATCATGACTAGTTGGATTTGGGTAGTGACAGAAACAACTAAACAGGGAATTAGATAAAAGTAGATTTTGACAAGAACAATATATATATATATATATATATATATCTTTGAGTTTAGACTTTTCTTTTTTTTTTCTTCTCCGCGCAGGAATATTTTAGAGTAAAGGTTAGTTTTTTAAATCTCTTGATTGCCTATAATAATGTCTAAGAATAATGAAAAGAACAATCTTTTGACAAGAAGAAACATAAGTTTAATAAAGAAACGAATAATATGAAATTTAATGTATATACACTTGCAAGACAAATGATTAATCATTTGAAAACTACGTCCGCATTGGCCTCAAGCCAGCTAGCTAACACTTTTTCAAACAAGTAAAGAAACAACTGAATTTAATGTGTAATACATACCAATCAACTAATTAAAGACTAGATAGTATATACTATTTTCCTACCTAATTTTGATCGTTAGATGTAACACCTTCACGTTGGAGAGGTTCAATCCTTATTACGATATCTAGAGCTACTTGAGTGTTTGGAGTTGCAGTTGTAGTAACAGAACTGCCTAAGTTTACAATTTTTTGGCAACTTTCAATGAGGCAGTTCCTACAAGTAGGGCAAGAAGAGTGGGAATTCAGCCATTTATCAATACACTTGACATGGAAGCCATTATTGCACTTAGGCAGAACCTTAACTTTCTCTCCAACTCCAAATTCTGATAAGCAAATGACACACACAGAGTCAAGCCCTGGATGTTTCAATTCAGTGGTATATGTTATAATTGGAAATGTCTTGAGGGCTTTTTTCTTGATTCCTGTATTGCTGCTGAAGGATTTCTCTTAATTGAGGATGAGTCTGCCAATATTAGGCTAGAGAACCTAAATGCACACTTTATGATGGAGTTGAAGACAAGTGAACAAATCAAGGCAAATACAAGTACGGCCAAGACCATAATAACATTTGCATCAAATGTGTTGACGTTGTTACTAAGTGACACTAGATCAGTTGTGTCATGGCTGATTTTGGCTGCCGGAGGCGGCGCCACGGTGGCCTCCAGGAGCAGTCTTCTTGAGTAGTGGAAGTTTTCCATGAATTCTTTAATGAATAGAGTGGAAGTAGTTGCCATGGATTTTTGGTTGAGATTGTGTGTGTTTTCTTTGTTTGTTGGAGAGTTGAATGAATTGAAGTCCCTTTGGAGGCAGTTGCTTTATATAGGACAACTTCATAGGATGAACAGGTGTAAAGTGTGGATCAACTTTTTGAGTCTTGATAATGGAAGGAATTGTTCAGAGTTGCAAGCCATGTTCTGATTGATTAGCTTTACTCTAATTATATAAGAACTACAGTTATTAATTGTAAGAGTTTTTGTAAACAAGTGGAGCCCCTGTAACATTTTAAAAAGTATGAACTTTTCTTAATTTATAGAAAAGAGACATTGTTTTGATATGGATAAAAAGTAAGGTGCCATTCCGATGAGTACGATAAAATAACATTGGAATGTGATTCCAAAGTAGTTATTATTAATATGTTGAATAACAAATTCAACCCACCTTGGCATATTGATAGCATAATCAGGGACAGCTTGTCATTCTTCAACACTCTTCAACATAATGTTGTCATAAAACATTGTTATAAGGTGCGAAACAGTGAATGCGAAACGGTAAATTATATTGCTAGTACTTCAAACAATCTTTTTTCTTTGGCGAAATACATGAACAAACACTTTAAGTGTATTGCTAAAAATAAATATTACACGTGAATTTATATGAGTGGCTGATATGACAAGACACATGGATCATTAAGAAAGCGACATCTGGAGAGATGCACTAAAAGAGGCACGAGTCGTAATAGATACGAGTAAATCACCCACGAGAGGAAAAGATATGGTCGCTCAAGTTTAAATGGTTACATGAAGTACCGGCGGAATGAATCAAGACAGTAAAAAGGAAAGGTACATGAATCAACAATTAATGAGCGTGAATGATCTCAAACGTTACAGAATCTTCAAGAACAGTTACGATTACCAATTATAACGTCTTATTAATATCATTAATGCTCATAATGATTCGGTCATAAAAGGGGAAAGACGTTGTATTTATAGATTCCTATATAAGGGAAAGAGATAGACGTTCTGATTATTATTGGAATACGATTATTTTCTTTATTTTCTATTGATTACTTTGCTATTTCATATTCTAATTTCCTTTCTTAATCACTATGAGAATATTGAATTTCTTGATTATCAGTAGCCCAAGTACTTCTAATAGGTTTTGACCGAAATACCCATTTTTGGTTAAATAAATTGGTTATGTTATCGGGAATCTAATAATCTTTTCGCTTTCTAAATTCATTTTTTCTGTCAAAAATCATGTCGACCGCTAACGACAACAACCAACAAAACCAGCCGAACCAACAGAATCAACAAGAGAATGACACTCCAATCCCTTCATCCCAAAATTCTCCTCGACACTCCCGAGAAAATTCACCTGACAGATCAATATCACATGTGAATAACCAACAAGGGGAAGATCAAATTGTAGATGATGCATTGAAGCAACTAATTGCAGAACACGTGAACAATGCTCTTCAAGCTTTCGTTAGCAGATTACCAACTGTACCACCAACTCCGCCTCCGAACAACACAACAATCATAGAGAATCCATGCTCCGGACTCGCCAATTCGGGCAGTAGAGGAACTCGTAGCGAATTTCGTGATGGAGGGTCAAGTATCCCAATTAATTCTGATTTACAAAGTTTAGTACTAACTTTGCAGAAACAACTCAAGGGGCAGAACGATCGCATTGAGCAGATACCTGGTATTCCACCCGTAATCGAAGGAATAGATATTGATAAATATTCTCAACAACCCTGGAAGCCAAGTGCCGCTCCCTTGCCAATTCCAAAAAAGTTTAAGATGCCCAATATCCCGAAGTATGATGGGACAACTGACCCACGTGATCATGTAACTGCATTTACAACTGGCGTGAAATGCAACGATCCGACCAAGCAAGAGATTGAATCAGTTCTGGTCAAAACATTTGGTGAAACACTCACGAAAGGAGCACTAACATGGTATTCTCTTTTACCTGATGTCGCGCCCCCTTTTTTCCTCCGCGGAGAAAGTACGGATTTCAACATTCATGGGGGGTAATAACTCATTTTCTTTGGAAATTGGGTATTTGAAGAGTCGCCACTGATCAAAGCCTACCCTGCACTACTATTGAGTAGCGAGAGAGGGTCGAAGATCTTTTACCCGATTTAGAGTCAAGATCGATTTCCACAGAGAGCTAGAATTTGGAGTCGGGTATCTATCTAGTTTAGAGTTGCGTATGTGTTCCAAATTACACTTCTATACATTTTTGGGGTTTTTGTTTTACTTCTACTTTTATCAAACTACAATGGTAAATGAATCTAGATTAAACTAAGAGTTAAACTAAAACGGGTTGTTCAAATGATTTAAAAGGCACTAGGGTAGTGACTTTTGACTAGGTGGTCAATTGACAGATACTTGAGTCTAAGGCATGATTGACATATTTGGGAAGTATGATATAACCGTTGCACGATTTTACCCACTTTACACCTCTCGGTGGTTCAAGTGATTTTGCCCGAATTGACTTTCTCAAGACCAATTGGGCATGCAAATTTGCGCAAGCAATCAAGGTTCAAGTTGGGTATTAGTCTCTCGAGGTTTAACCCTTTAATTGGAGCTATCAATCTCTTGAGTACGCCCCAATTCCTTGTTGAACCAATTTCAGAGACTCAAGCTCTCTTTCTCAAGAAGAGCTCAGGTCAACTAAACACAAACTAGTGTTTGCAACCACTAATTCAACAATTAAACATGAAATTAGCCCAAATATCAAACATCCATAGTCAATCTAGCCCTAAAACACAAGACCCATCAGTTACCCACACTAGGGTTGAGCCACAACCTTAGCTTATGGGTTTAGCTACTCATAATTGAAGAAGAAAAGCAAGAAATAGATGAAGAACAACTCATATTAATTAATTACTAAGATAAACAATAAGATTCAATGTTGAAATGTAGATAAAATTTCCCAAAATAGCTAAAGACTTTGAACCCCAAGCGTAGCTACAACTGAAAACTATTTGATACCCTAAAAATGGGAAAAGAAGCTATTTATACTTAGCTAAAAAATAAAGACAAAAATACCCCTGCAGGGCTAGTGCGGACCGCACAAAATATTGTGCGGCCGCACAAAGGCTCTGCACTTGAAAACCCATCTCTTTGACTCAGGCACTGCGGACCGCAGAGAATGGACTACGGCCGCGGAGGCTTCTAGTGCGCTCCGCATGAAATGGAGCGCGGCCGCATTAGATTAAAACTAGGAAGTTGGCACTCTCTAATCCTTCTTACTGCGAACCTCACTAAATTGAGTGCGGACGCATTGATCCTAGTGCGGACCGCACAAAACATAGTACAACTGCATTGATCCTAGTGCGTACCGCATGGTGTGCGGCCGCATTGAGTCTGTTTTGCCTAAGCTTTGTCTTGTCTTGGTACTTGTGCAAGTTTCACTCATTTTGAGCTGATCTTTGACATCTTGTCACCTTGTTGATCAAACCTGCAATCAAGCACAACTTGTGAGCCTTTTGGGACTATTTTGTACGAATTTCTAATCAAAACATAAGCAAGAAGGAGTATAAAATGCATCAAAATCCCTAGTTATCAACTCCCCCAAACTTAAGATTTTGCTTGTCCTCAAGCAAACAAAATAAGACCCACCCCTTAAGAGAACATCCAAGAAAATTTCAGCAGTCCTAAAGTAACCTCATCTAGCATCAATTGGAACTAATAATTTGCCCTCAATACAAATGAATCATTAACAACTTTTACTCTTTGAAACTCCATGGATTAAGTGCGACACAAGAGCATCAAGAATTGACTCAACACATCAAAGAACTCTTTCTATTACTTTGGTCATTGTGGAACCCAAACTCATACATCCTCAACTCTCCCTCAACAAACCTCACCTTTAGAATAGTAGCACTCAGAATGAGGTTATTGGAAATCCGCTCATCTCTCTCAAGAAAAAGTCACAAGTCCGGCTCTAAGTACCATATGCTTGCCCCTTATGTGAGTCACCACTAATGTAAGCTTCATTCAACTCAAGATCATATAGGGCTTTTGTGGAGACATTGTGAAGGCTTTTGGTTCAAGGTAGGAGATGTTTGGTCTAAGTATGTTCCATCTTCTCTTAAGCACTTCTTTTGTTTCCTTTGGCACACATTCACTTGACTCTTTGAGTCATTTCACTTCTTTCTAAGGGGTTATAGAGACACACTGTCACTCTTTCTTATATATTCAAACATTTTCTCCCTTTTTTCAACTTTCCACACCTTTCATTCATTGCTTTTCTTGAGTCCCTTTTTATTCTTTTTCACATTGAACATTCTTTTTATCTTTTTGCTTTTCTTTCTTTTTCATTGTCTTTCTTATTCTTCATTTTTGCGCCTTTTTACCACTTTGTTGCAATCCTCGTCCCCTTCCCCAAACTTATGCTTTTTCCATGTGCTAAAGGAAAGATCGGGTGCCAAGAGAGGGTATCTTTTAGAATGGGTATAGGCTTGTATTATGGGTCTTGAAGGGAAAAGGTCTAAAGCTCAAAAGGGTTGACTAGGGATCTTATCATTGGTAGGTTATGGAAGTGTTCAAGCTATCATTTGGACCAAGAAGAGCCCATAATCATGTCTCAAGTGAAAATTCACTTAGGATTTCGCCTCAACAAACATTCAGGGCAAGTTCTAGACCAATGGCTCGGGACTTGGACTTGCAATGCAATTAGTCACCACACAAGCTATGGGGTCGCTAAAGACATAGAGTCGGGGGCCCACAACAACCTTAGATAAGATTTGAGCACACACTGGTCCCGAAAAACCACTTGATGATTATCGGTCAACACAAGAGTCTCAAGGTCACGACTTTTACCATCCTAAACATAACAATTTATTTTTGACCATAAGATCAAAGACAAATGTGCTAGGCCTAAGTGAAGCTTTGATTGAGGCACCCTTAACTACTAACTACTAAAAACAAAAAAGAAAAACGGACTCAAACCCTTAAGAAGGTTGTCACGCCATCCATCATTGGGAAGAGCCACCCGGTTCTCAAAAGACTCCACTTTTGGAAAGAACCGTGGCATTAAGAAAACCAAAGGCTTATTGAAAACTTTCAAAACAAGAAGCTATGAATCATAAATAAGAAGCTAAGAACAAAAAGTTGCAGAAAGTAAAATGAATATATACAAGAGGGGATTTATCGAATATACAATAGATGGGATGAATATGTACAATGTAGCATAACTTTATATACAGGCCCAAAGTAAAATAAAAGTGCGAGAAATGTAACGAAATGTTAAAATTATATACAACCCAAAGATGAAAAGATAAAGAAAGCATAAAAAGTATCAAATATATATACAATCATCCGAATGAATCCATAAAAGTAGGGCCTACTCCCTCAAATGAAAGCTGGCATTGTCCCTAATGCCAACTAAACTAAATAAAGTACCAAAAAGAGAAAGGGAAAAAGAATATAGGGACTCCCTATGGCCTGTCTGTCTGCATGGGCTCCTGAGTGGTCCGTGGGTCCTCACTGTGCTCGGGAACCTCAGACTGGTTCCCTGTGGCCTGCTGCTGTGCTGCTGGGACTTGGGCCTGGACAGGCTCCTGAGATGCATCCTGTGGCTGACTGGAGGAGGCCTCCGGTGGGTCTTCCAACTAGATGACTGCATCATCCACTCTGGGGATCATCCTCTTCCTCTTGGGAGGCCTCTAGGACTGCTCGGGCTGGGGATGAGCTGATGGTACTGGGTCCTGTAGCAATAAGTCCAAAGGCAGATGTTCTGCCTTCATTCTGTCAACATCAACCCTCAGCGCCTTTACGGACTCCTTGGAAGCCCGCGTCTTTCTCAACTTCTTGTGCTCCTTAGCAAGCTCCTTGAGAGCCTGGCTGTGTGAAACAACTACATCTGTGAGCACCTTCTGAGTGTCGAGGATTTTCTTTTGGTTGGCTAAAATCTCCTTGAGAGCATCCTCTATGGATTGGGGGACCTGTGGAGGTGGAAGTGCCAACTGAGCCTCTACTGTGATAGTGAGGGTAGACAACTTGGATGACGCAGTCTGCATCTAGTTGTTGATACTGAAAAGAGCCTAGCTTAGTCGATGGGCAGTTACTGGATAGGCACGAGAAGAATGGATCTCCGGGTCTGCTGATGTGGATGGGCCAGGAGGGATAGCAGTGGAGGTGGAGGAAGGCTGAGCAGGAGCCACTACCACAACTAGCTCTTCAGACTAGCCAGTTGAAGCAGTAGCTGTTCCCTTGAATTTCTTGCTCTTGGGGTTATCATCCCCTTGCATGTTGTACCAAGAAAATGGGGCCTTTGCTTTAACCTTAATATCGAATGGCCTCTTTTCAACTTTGAGGTCCCGGAAGTACATAGACAAAAAGCTGGGGAAAGGTAAGTTTCTGTCATTCTCAGCACCCACGATTGTAATTATCCTCGACATCACATTTTCCACATTGATTGGGTACCCCGCCATAATCGAAGCCACCAAAACTACCCGGTGAAGAGGGAGGGAGTTGTTATGAGTCATGAGGTCCAACCTGCTACATACAAATGTTTCCCACCCCCTTGCCTCGAAGTTCAAACTACGTCTTAGAATCTTGACGCCCGGATCAACCAGTCGGGGTGGTACCTGGGATTGCCAGATACTGTGCCAGCCAGGGACGGACTTCCTCGCCCAGTTCCATCTTTGCCATGTATAGGGTCTCATCCTCTTCATAAAAGCCAAGGTAGTCATTTATTATTTTCCTATCAAGCAGCACCTTCTGATTTCGCACGTTGGTCACTTTTGTGCCCTTTTTGATGTGGGCAACATCGGTGTAGAATTCCTTGACCAAGTTCTCATTGGCATCTACATATTCACCCAAAAATTACTCCCAGTTAATTCTTTCCCTAAACTGCCTCCTCACATTGGGGTTGTGAGGCATTAGATCTCTATCAACAAAACTCCGCTCTGAGATCAACTTCCTAACCGGTCACCATTCTCGGAATTTATAATACGCTACCTTGCTCACAAACCGGTCTTGCCACGCCTCCGGTTTCCTAGTTCTAGCAACACTCCCCACTTGAGGTTCACCCTCTTCTCCAACTACTTCTTCTTCTCCTACTTCCTCCTCATCACCTAATGCACCCTCTCCGGATAATGAAGCTGTGGGAGAGGTGGAGTATTCATCCCCACCGCCTTCAGCTGAGCCCTCAAATGACCTAGAAGACACATTTACTAACGCTTGGGCAGTTGGGGAAGTGGAAGGAGTGTCTCTTAGTCTGTGCCTCTCCGGCCAGTCAGGGATATATTCTGGGATTGAGTCTGAAGATATCTCCCGGAAGGGCTCGTACTCACTCCCAGACATGTCAATGGCCCTATCAGCCGCTTTAATCATCTTCCTCATGTTTTTGATGTTTTTCTAGGCTTGAACAGTCAATCTTACCGTTTTCTGTTTCCCTCCCCGGGAGGATTCTCTTATGCCTGGTTGTTTAGAACCTTTACCTCGTTGTTTCACTATTGTCTACAAATACAATCCAATAGGCTTGTTAGTATCAATAGAAGCAGTTAAGAAATAGAATTGCAGAACAGGAAGGAAAAGTTGCAGACAGTTTTCAGAAGTCACACAGTACGGATCATACAAAAATGGTGTGCAGCCGCACAGGGGTCAATGCGGACCGCACAAGAAGGCCATGTGGTCCGCACAGAGGTGGGGTTCAGACTACCCACTCTCTGTATCCAGGTAGTGCAGAACACAAATGTAGTGCGGCCACACAGGGACCAATGCGGACCACACAAAATGTAGTGCGGCTGCAGTCCCCAAGGTTCAGCTTTCAGGACTTTCATCAATGCGGTCCGCCCAAAATTTTACTGCGGACCGCACAAGGGCACCGCAGACCACACAGAAACGACCGTGGTCCACACTGAGTGCCCAGCTATGCACTAAGTTAGGGTTCAAGGTATTTTTGATTTTAAGCCCAAATTTGCACCTAAGTAATGTCCCTAAGTGATTGCCCATTGATTTTAACTACCTATGTCTATTTTAATCAAAATATTAACTACCCTAACTTAATCTATGAAAGAAAATAAAGGAAGAAAAGAATAATAGCCAAGTAAAACAAAAAGAAAAAGAAAATAACAAATTTAAAGCAATTAAATTGACATTAAGTTACCAGATGTGAGATGAGATGAAGATTAACAAGTCCAAGCTATGAATTACGAGTAACATGCAAGATGAACAGTGCTTTTAATATTTCTGAGAGCAAAAGATCGAAAAGTGTAACTGTTGGGCCTCAAGGTACTATTTATAGAAAAAGTCCTGGGACCCAGCTTACCTACCCCTGTGCGGACCGCGATTCCCACTACATAGCCTTTTTCAAGTTTACACAGGCAACCCACTACGATCTGCACAAAATACCATGCGCCCGCAGTGGTCCACCGTGGACCGCACAAAATGTATTGCGGCTGCGGTGGCAAACTTCAGAGAGTTTGACATTTCCTCCTTCACCAGTGCGGTCCGCACTAAATGTAGTACGGCCGCATTGCAAAGTTCAGAGGCTTGAACATTTTTTCCACTATGTCCTGCACTGCACCAACACAATCCTGTAACATCTCACAACCAGTTAGCCCAAAAATCAATCCTACACTACAATGAGAATCAAATAAAATAAGAAGAAAAACACATGGGTTGCCTCCCAAAAAGCACCTAATTTAATGTCGCGGCACGACGCAGGTTACCATCACATTATTTGAAATGAAGAAAGGCCATCACGTGGCTGTTATCAATTTTTCCCAAGTAGTGCTTGACCCTATGCCCATTCACTCTAAAAACTTCATCATTTTTGTTCTTTAAATCAAGAGCACCAAACGGGGTCACACACACCACTTCAAAAGGTCCACTCCATTTTGATTTGAGCTTTCCCGGAAACAGACGTAACCGAGAGTTGAACAAGAGAACCAAATTGCCTACTTTGAATTCCTTTCCACGAGCATATTTATCACGAAAGTACTTCATCTTGTCCTTGTATAAGGACGAACTGGAGTAGGCATGGAATCGGAATTCATCAAGTTTATTAAGCTGCTCCACACGAAGATTGGCTGCAACATCCCACTCAAAATTTAGCTTCCTCAAAGCCCACATGGCCTTGTGCTCTAACTCGACCAGTAGATGGCAACCTTTCCCAAACACCAACTGATACGGAGACATACCAATCGGAGTCTTGTAAGCAGTCCTATAAGCCCATATAGCGTCATCCAACTTCTTTGACCAATCGATCCTATTTGCATTGACCGTTTTTGACAATATGCTTTTGATTTCCCTGTTGGAGACTTCAACTTGACCACTTGCTTGAGGATGTTAGGGAGTAGAAACTTTGTGATTGACACCATACTTTGAAAGCAAAGTATCGAAAGCTCTATTGCAAAAATGAGACCCCCATCACTTATGATTGCACGTGGAGTACCAAACCTTGAAAAAATGCTTTTCTTGAGAAATGCAACAACACTCCAGGCCTTATTGTTGGGCAAAGCCACGACTTCAACCCACTTCGAAACATAGTCCACCGCTACAAGAATGTAAGTGTTCCCACAAGAGCTAACAAATGAGCCCATAAAATCAATGCCTCACACATCAAAATATCAACCTCAAGGATGGTATTGAGAGGCATCTCATCTTTCTTTGAAATTCCACCCGCTCTTTGGCATTCATCGCATCTCTTCACAAAATCACCCGCATCTTTGAACAAAGTTGGCCAATAAAACCCACAACTAAGAACTTTAGAAGCCGTCCTCGCCCCGCCATGATGGCCAGCATAGGGAGAGGAATGACAAGCCTCCAAGATACTCAATTGCTCTTCCTCCGAGACACACCTTCGGATCATCCCATCCATGCAAATCTTGCACAAGTATGACTCATCCTAATAAAAATCCAAACTATCCCGCTTGAGCTTCTTCCTTTGGTTAGAAGAGAGCTCACATGTGATTATACCAGTCACAAGGAAATTAGCAACATCGGCAAACCATGGCATATCATTCATCGACACCGAAAGGAGTTGTTCGTCGAGAAATGAATCATTGATCTCTAGGCCGTCACGAGGCCTCCCCTCCTCCTCCAAGCGGGACAAGTGGTCCGCTACTTAGTTCTCACTACCCTTCCAGTCCACAATCTCCAAATCAAACTCCTGAAGTAACAAGACCCATCACATCAGTCTAGCTTTGGAATCCTTCTTTGTCATCAAGTACCGGAGTGTGGCATGGTCGGTATGAATAATAACCTTAGCACCCATAAGATACGGCCGAAATTTTTTCATTGCGAACACAATAGCCAAAAGTTCTTTCTCGATCACCGTATAGTTCATTTGAGCATCATTCATTGTCTTGCTCGCATATTGCATCGGATGAAATATTTTGTTCACTCTTTGATCCAAAACCGCCCCAATCGCAACATCGCTCGCATCACACATGAGCTCAAAGGGTAAGCTCCAATTAGGCGCAGTAATGATAAGAGTGGTGGTCAACTTATGCTTGAGAGTTCAAAGGCTTGCATACATTTTTCATCAAACACGAACTTAGCATCTTTTTCCAACAACTTGCACAAGGGATTCACTACATTCGAAAAGTCTTTGATAAATCTCCGGTAGAACCCCGCATGCCCAAGAAAACTTCGAATTCCCTTGACAGATGTAGAGGAGGGAGCCTTGAAATCACTACGATATTTTCTTTATCCACCTCAATGCCATGCTTCGAAATTTTATGCCCAAGAACAATTCCTTCTTCCACCATAAAGTGACATTTCTCCCAATTAAGGACAAGATTGGTTTCTTCACAACGGGCCAGAACTCTATCAAGATTCTTCAAGCATTCATCAAATGAATCTCCCACAACACTAAAGTCGTCCATGAACACCTCCAAAATGTCTTCCACCATATCGGTGAAAATGGCCATCATACACCGCTGAAATATAGTCGGTGCATTACACAACCCAAAAGGCATCCTAGAGAAGTCAAAAGTGCCATATGGACAAGTGAATGTGGTCTTCTCCTGATCTTCCGGAGCAATCAAGATTTGGTTGTACCCAGAATACCCATCCAAGAAACAGTAGAAGGCACGCCCAGCAAGTCGATCTAACATCTGATCAAGAAAAGGTAAAGGAAAGTGATCCTTGCGGGTCACTTTGTTCAACTTGCGATAATCCATGAATACCCTCCAATCGGTGACGGTTCTGGTAGGAATCAACTCATTTTGTGAATTTGCAACCACGGTCATGCCACCCTTCTTCGGTACACACTGCACCGGTGAAGTCCAAGAGCTATCAGAGATGGGGTACACAACCCCGACATCCAACCACTTGATCACCTCCTTTTTCACAACTTCTTGCATTGCCTCGTTCAACTTCCTTTGATGCTCCAAGGAAGGCTTTGCATCATCTTTCAGAATAATCTTGTGCATACAGAATGCGGGGATTATCCCCCGAATATCAGTTAAAATCCATCTAATTTCCTTTTTCCGCTTTTGAAGCACCACCAATGTAGCATCAACCTGCAGGTTAGTAAGACAAGAAGAAAGAATAACTGGCAAAGTAGAATTTGAGCCTAAGAACTCATACCTGAGGTGTGAAGGCAGCGGTTTCAACTCCAACACCGGAGGCTCCTCAATTGAAGGTTTTGTTGGTGGAGTCTTTCTATTCTCTAGGTCCAAAGATAATTTCCTAGGCTCACAAGAATAAGAGCCCATTCCATGTAAAACATTCATGCACTCCACCCGGCTTTCATCCTCATTGACATCAAGATTCAATAATATGGCCTCCAATGGGTCCTCCACATTAATCATTGCACTGGTGTCATCAATTATCACTGTTGTGACAAGGTCAACAAAAGAGCACACCTCGGTACTGTTGGGCTGCTTCATTGATTTGCACAAATGAAAGATCTAATTTTCATCACCCACCCGGAAGGTGAGTTCCCCTGCTTCCACATCAACCAATGCCTTCCTCGTATCTACGAAAGGTCTTCCCAATATGATAGGAACTTCATAGTCCACCTCGCAGTCCAAGATCACAAAGTCAGCTGGCAAGATAAATTTGTCCACCCAGACAAGCACATCATCAATAATACCCAATGGTCTCTTCATTGTTCTATGTGCTATTTGTAATCTCATAGAAGTCGGCCTCAGCTGCTCGATACCCAAAGTCTTGAAAACGGAATAGGGCATCAAATTGATACTAGCCCCCAAATCACATAGAGTTATAGAAAAATCCGCACTCCCAATGGTGCAAGGAATGGTGAAAGCACCGGGATATTCAAGCTTCGGGGCCATTGAATACACTATAGCACTAACTTGGTGAGTCATCTTTATAGTTTCACAATTTATAGAACGCTTCTTTGTGACAAAGTCTTTCATGAATTTTGCATAGCCCGACATTTGTTCAAGAGCCTCCATTAAAGGCACATTAATGGACAAGATATTCATCATGTCAATGAACTTTTTAAACTGATTCTCACTTTTCTGCTTTGCGAGCCTTTGAGGATAAAGTGGAGGTGGCCTTGGCAAAGGAGCCTTGGCTTTTAGCACAACCGGCTCCGGCATGTCTATTATGTGTTCCCTAGACGGGTTCACATCATTTTGAGTTTCCACCTCGATATCTTGAATATCAATTCTCACTTTTTTGTTCACATTTTCATCAACCACATCTTCAACTACCAAAGGGACTTCATCCACTTGCAACTCAACATCCTCACCCACGATTTGCTTTTGTTTGGAGACATACACATCACCGCCTTGTCTACTCCTTGTAGTTAACTCCATCACATAATTGTTCCCACCCTTCGGGTTCACTATTGTATCACTTGGTAGAGCACCCTTAGGGCGTGTATTCAAGGACTGGGAGATTTGGCCTAATTGCACCTCCAAATTTCTGATAGAGGTATTGTGGGAAGCCAACTGTGAATCAGAATCCGCATTCTTCTTCATCATCTATTCGAATATCATTTCAATTCTACCCATATCATTGCCAGAAGAACTAGGTCATTGAGATGGAAATGGGGGCGTATTGTTCAGTTGTTGGTACATTGGGGGCCTTTGAAAGCCTTGCCCCCGGTTTTCTTGGTTTCCATTGTTCCATCCACCTTGATTGTTATTGCCACCCTAATTATTGTTATTACCATTCCAATTCCCTTGGTTGTTCTGATTGTTGTTCTAATTGCCCCAGTTGCTGTTTTGGTTGTTGTTCTCCCAATTACTATTGTTTTGTTGTTGATTGACCCAATTGCCTTGAGGTCTCCATTGTTGTTGGTTGGAAGATTTGCCCCGTTGGCCTTGATAATTATTCACGTATTGAACCTCTTCACTTTGTTCATTATAACCATCATTTTGAAATCCATCACAGCTATCATCAAATTGCTTAGAATTCCCTTGGTTTTGTTGACGTCTTTGACTTATTTTGTTGACAAGCATATTGACACCCTCCATGGCATTCACTTGGTGAGGATTTTGGACTTGTTGCAACTGTGCCTTTGCCAATTGGTTCATAGTAGTTGTCAGCTCAGCTATAGCTTGCCCGTGATCATGTAATTCCTTGTGCAAATTAGTGACTGTGGGGTCACCTTGAGGCACATTGGCTCTACTTTGCCACGCAGAAGAAGTGTCAGCCATCTCGTCAAGTATATCACATGCCTCATCACATGACAACTTCATAAAGTTGCCTCCGTCAAGTTGGTTCACTATGCATTAGTTTGTGGTGTTAATGCCCCGGTAGAAAGTTTGTTGGATCATAGCCTCGGTCATATCATTGTTGGGGCATTCTTTCACCATTGTTCTATAAGGCTACCAAATCTCATGCAAAGGTTCCATAGGCTCTTGCTTGAAGGCCAATATCTCATCTCGCAATGCCTCCATACGCCACGATGAGAAAAATTTAGCAATGAACTTATCCGCCAACTCATCCCAAGTAGTGATGGAATGGTTGGGAAGTCGCTCGAGCCAATCCAATGCCTTCCCCCTTGTGAGCACGTGATTTTTTCCCTAAATATGATTATTCCTAAAATCCCAAACAAAATAATTTTTCTTTATTTTTACAATTTTTGTGCATTTTGGTGTCATTTTCTGATAATTGTTGCATTCTATTTGCGTATGTTAATTTTTATAAAATACAAAAATATGCATTTTTGCATTTAGGTTTTAGTTTTATATTTTTAAAATCAATTAAGGTCTAATTTGTTTAGAACAAAACATGAAAATCACAAAATTAGTTCACTTTTGCATTTTAATGATTTTTATTGGGAATTCGTCATGAAATAGTTTTTAAACAATTTTAGGAATTAATTAGTCTTGGTTTTGAACCAATCAGGATTTCATGTTAGTTTTAAATCTTTATAAAAATTTAAAAAATTATAAAAAAATTTAAAAATGAGAAAAAGGAAATAAAAGAGAAAAGAAAATAAGAGTGGAATAGGTAGTCTTAAAAAGACCCAAAATTTGGGCCACTTCTTTGCTAAATTCGCCTGGCCCAATGCCCCTTTTTCACTCATCCAAACCAGCCCAAGTACCAGCAACCCGGTCCGTTTCCCTTTCTAATCGAAACGATGTCATTTCGTGGTCTCTGAATCAGGACCGCTGGATCTCATCAATCCAACAGTCCGGAACTAACGAGGTTTCTGATTTAAAATGGTCGGAGAGCCCACCCCAGTCCCTCATCTTCCTCACCCCATCTCTCCTCTCAAACCCTAATCCGCGCCGCCTCTAAACCCCTCGCCGGCGGTGAACGCCACTTACACCGTTCAAACCCCGATTAACACCATAGATCCCCCATGAATCCCTCTTTCCACTCCCGTTATTAGTTTTCCTCGAATGTTGCCGGAGCTCGTCGAATCTTCGATTGAAGTTTCTGGTCAGATCGCAGGTTTATCCAAACCAGCCCAAAATCACACCACACAATCCTTTGTCTTCCCTCAACCTAAATCCATGATTGTTTTCCTTCAAATCTCGGTGAGGCGGCTCGAATTTCAGATCTAAGAATTTCTGGCCAAAACCCTAAACCAAAATCTTTATGATTTCGAACCGTAATATCCTTAACCATGTGTTCTCTTGTAAGAACACATGGTTAGGGATGTTGCGTGTCAAAAATCTGAAAGGATTCGGACGTCAGTGACTGGCCGGAGTTTCTCGTGCTTCCGTGAGTTTTTCCTGTTTCTTTTTACTTGCATGGTTGAAGTTTAATTACAGTCTTGATTTCATTAAGTGTTCTGTTAATTTTACGATTTATTTTTGTGTATTAGTATAGTTCTGTCAATTTCTGTTAGTTCTGAGTTTGATGTTTGAATGGTCGATTGTGAGCTTATTGGTTAAGAATTAGTTTAATTTCATTTAATGTTGATCAGTAGCTTAAGCTTTGCTTTGATTGATCCTGGTCTCCGGTTTTTCCTAGTTTGATTGAGTTGGTATGATTGAACAATTGGGATTGGTTAGTTTGATTAGTTAATTTCTGAGTTCTAATTAATCAGTTTTTGTTAGTTTTGGATTAATTTAGGGGATTGGTTATAGCTGTTGAGAATGTGGGTAGAATCAGTAACTTTGAGAAGCTTTCAGGGGTAGTTTGGGCATGGAAAAGGGTAATTCTGATAGGAATAGTAATTTCAAAGTAATGAAAGGGCAATATAGGTATTGCATGGGTAGAAGAATACCCTAGGGCCTTCTAGAATAGGATTTTAGTGCACATTTCAGCACAATAGAGGTGCTTACTTGAGTAACAAGTTAGAAATAAGAGGACTAAACTGAAAATAAGGGAGGGACTAAAAAGAAAACCCAAAATTTGATTAACCCTCTTGTATCACCTATAAAAGGGCATCAAGTGCCTTGAGAAGGGGACTTGAACTTTCAACCCAAAAAACAAATCCCCACCAAAAGCTCTCCTCCTTGCTTTCAATTTCAGCTAGCATTTCAATTCCAGTACTCAAAAAAATAAAACACCAAAAAATGAAGAAATCAAAAACAGTTTTACTGTTTCATTACTAGTGTTAGTGATTCTCAGTCCTTCCTTGGGCATTCTTCATTCCAGCTCAAGGTTTTATTTTTAAAAAGTGTTCAAAAGTGATTAACAACTGATTTAGGTGAATTTGGGGCCTACTAGTTTGGACTTCAGTGGAGATTTGGGTCCAGCAGGATTTGAGAGCATCTAGGCTCAGCTGTGAAGGCTAAGAGTGTATTCCGAGTGTGTGTTGGACTGATCTGTTGAGTTTGCTTATATTTCTGATTTTTCAAAAGCAGTTCCTGGCCTGTTCTGTGATGCTATATTGTTGAATTTGTTGTTGTTGCTGTTCAAAGTAGCTGACTTCTCTCCTTCTCATATTTCCCCCTATCCAGGTACACAATTGTACCCCTGATGACTGTGAGCTCAAGTGGGCAGAAATGAATTATGAGAAGAATGAATTTACTTGCAGAATTCAGTTCTGATTTAGCTAATTTCCAGATCTACGTATTCAATGTTTAATTCATGGATATTGTTTATGTTTTGCTTGCTTTTGTGCTAAATGGACTATATAAACTGTTATATTTCGGAGTCATGTGATTACTATGAAGTGAACACTAGTATTAGTTGATTACATGATAGGCTGATAGTAATGTTAGCATGAATTAATTCAGAAATAGTTAGTCTGCTTTATGTTATTGAGATCATGTTTACAGCTTGGTTTTCACCTTGATGATGTCTAAGAACTCACCGGAATATCAGTGGATAAATTAGCCTGTGTATAAAACTGGAATTCAATTGACTCGTATCCTTCTAATTCGAGTAGATGTGTATTGTTTCCCCTTTGTTAATTATTGAACACTTAAACTAATTTAGAGGTAATTTCAGGGGGCGTTTGGTTAAGCTGAAATCAATGCCTCGCTGGGTTCAGCGATAAGTCACTTTAGGCTGTCACACGGACGGCCTTCATGAGTTTGGGCTTCTTAAGGGATTCGATCCCAGGTGTTGTTATCTGTCACCTGGGCTTCCCTTTCTCCTGCCTGACCAAATTTTTGGCCGTTTCTGAAGCCCATCAGTGGTCCAGCTCATTGTTGAGGTTGGACTACTGAATTTTATTCAGCTTACACGTAATTAAGTTTTTTTTCTTTTTAGGGATATTTGATCACTAGAAAATTGTAGTCACTCTCAAATGGGCCTTTTAATAAGTGTTAAGACGAATCTCGCCAAACAAAATCTCAATTGCATGGCTCTCACTTAATTAATTTTATTCCTTTAGAAATCGAGGCGTGCCATTTAGTTGAAATTTCATGGCCCTCGCAAAGTGCAAACTCGTAGTTGCTTTAGACGCGCTCTTAATAAAATTACTTTCCTAAACTCGGGTGCGCATTGATGTGACCCAAATCCAAATCTCAATGAAGTTGAAATGTGTTGACAATCACGGGCGTATTGATTGCGACGGGGTTCGAAACGCGCTTTCACGACATCGTAATTCTTTAAAATAAATAATAATAAAAGCGGTTTACGAATAAAAGGCACATAAGCTAGCCGGAATTAAAATCAGATAAAATCAAATACAACAGTTAAGCGACCGTGCTAGAACCACGAAACCTGGGAATGCCTAACACCTTCTCCCGGGTTAACAGAATTCCTTACTCGGATTTCTGGTTCGCGGACTGTTAACAGAGTCATAAATTTCCTCGGTTCGGGATTCAACCGATGACTTGGGACACCATTAATCTCCCAAGTGGCAACTCTGAATAATTAATAATTAAACCCCGTTCCGATTGTCCTTTAAATGGAAAAACTCCTTTACGCCCTTGCGGGTGTAGGTAAAAAGGGGGTGTGACAGCTCTGGCGACTCTGTTGGGGACCGAACCCATAATCTCTGGTTCAAGGTTCAGAATTTGAGCTTAGATAAATTGTTGTATTTCATTGCATTTGATTTTCCTACATATTTCATGCTGAATGTGCTAAATGTTACCGCTTTGATATTATTTGAACTGTATATAAACTGCGCTGACACCCTTCTCTCTTCACCTCCGGGGATGTGCTTCCTGGTTGAGACTCCCTATTCTGTTAGTGTCATACCTTGGAATAAGAAAGAGGCCGGACAAGTTACGAAGCCGGATGACCTTTTGGTTCCCGGTAAGTTGCCCCCTCCTCGACTCGAGTTGTCCGCTCGGGTACACAGTCTAGAACACTGACTCAGGTTTTGAACATAGAATAACGTGACTTCATGCCGGATCCCTAGTAGGAACGCTTATTTGCATCACATTGCATTTGACTTAGGGGACTCAACACAGGGGTTGGGTCCGTCTAGGACTAGCAACCTGAAATGAAAAGACCATCCTGATGCATTCTCTTGTGCTGTGCATTTATTTGTTCCAAACTTGCATGTTGACCGGTTTCTGGATCCCGAAAATGTTGGAAAATTGAAAAAAAAGAAAGAAAAAAAAAGAAAAAGGAAGAGAGAGATAACAGTTAGGGAGCTAAAAACCCAATGCCCAAACACTGTCGAAACTCTGCCGAAATTTTGAGAAAAAGGGAAATGCTTTATTTCTAATAATCTGTTTTACTAAAAGCAAAAAAAAGGGACGAGTCTTTTATTTTTGGAAAGTGGTTGTTGAAAAGAGAGTCTTTTATTCTTAGTTTGGAAAATAGGTTGTTTATTGTTCGTTGAAAAATTGAAAATTGTTTTAAAACAGCTCGGTTAATTTGTCCGAACTACGCATGGTTTGATTCTCACAGGGCGTGAGATACGTAGGCAACCCTCATCGGGTCCAACCTCCCCTTTGCAAAAATAGTCAAAAAAAATGTGTCAAAAATTTTATTTTTGGGTCATAAATAAATTGGGTGATGCTGTTTTGTCAAAAATAGCCAAATGTTCCCAAACGGAACACCGGAAGGCTGACTTTGCATACATGGCCACCTTTGGTCATGTTTTCATTTTTTTTGTTTTTCGACCCTCACAGCCCTAAGTTTTCGTCCGCAAGGCGTTGAAAGGCCGTGTTGCAATACTGGGTATTTTTATCTTGAATAAAAAAAGAAGAAGTAAGAATCGTGAATAAGCTGGGTATTAGATAGTTTTTTTTGAGTCAAATAAAAGTTTTCTTTTTGCTTAAACTCTTTAATAAATATGCAGGATGAGCACGATGATAAATGAGCCCTTTTCAATAATGACCAAAATCCCTTTTGAGCTGCAATTATGGTGGAATGATTTAGGCAAAGAGGGGCAAGACGAAGTGAAAAAATATTTGAAAGACCTTCCGGATTTATTAAACATTCAGCCTCGGGGGGATATTATCAGGGCATTGGTCGCCTATTGGGATTCGGCACATAATGTATTTCATTTCTCAGACTTTGAGCTCACCCCAACATTGGAAGAAATAGCGGGGTATATTGGAAGTGATCAAGCCCCATTGAGGTTCAAATACTTGATTGCTCCTAGGGCCATTACCATATACCGGTTCTTGGATTCCTTGAAAATACCCCGAACAGTTTATCATCCAGATTTTGCAAAGGGTTTCTGCAGTTTCCGCTTCATATATGATAGGTATGGCCACGTGTGCGGGTTCAATAATTCAGACTTTAAGTTATGTAGTAGAAGTAACCGACAAAAATGGGAGGAACACAGACAGGTGGCATTTTTGATAGCCTTTTTGGGCCTCATAATATTCCCAAGGAAAGATGGTAATATTGATTTGAAAGTAGTGGGGGTCGCCAGTACCTTGCAAACCATGGGGAAAAGCACGTTAGCACCTATGATCGTGGCTGACATCTTCCGGGCTCTCACTGCGTGCAAAGCTGGGGGCAAATTTTTTGAGGGATGTAACTTGTTGTTACAAATGTGGATGACTGAGCATTTGTGCCCTCGCTCTCAACTATTGAGTTATGGTTCGGTTGAGAAAACTTGTATAGGAGAATTTTATACAAGAATCAAAGGGGCTAGTCTACCTGAAGGAGTCACGGCTTGGACATCATTATTTCGGAACCTCAATGCCCACCAGATACAGTGAGTGCTTGGATAGTTGCCTGTCGAAGAAGTCATATATATGCCAGCAGCCCGCTCGCATTTTTTGTTGATGGGACTCAAAAGCATCCAGCCCTATGCACCATATCGGGTTCTGAGGCAACTCGGGAGATATCAAGTAGTACCGAGAGATGAAGATCTGAGTACCCAAGTGGTCGAAATTAGTCCTGACGGTCGGTTCCCCGAGGAAGAGGTTCGCCAAATTTGGAGTGCGTGTCAACATTTGATGGCGAACACTTGTGTGTCAGATAGGGTCAAAAGGGAAGTTGCCCTAGGGTATCATGATTGGTTTAGAGGTGACATGGCATGTGGGAGACCGACTAAAAGACCTCATCTCGAAGATTTCACCAAGTCATCCCAAGAGCAGTGGGATTGGTTAGCAAAGGAAGAAGGCTATCGAGTTGAGATTGGTAAACTGAAGCAACAAGTTGAAAGTCTGAAATTCGAGAACAGTGTACAGGTTGCCGCGTATCAAGGTGAAAAAAACAGACTGGCTCGAGAAAATGAAGCGCTCAGGGCCCAAATCAGGCAATTGAGGATAACCGTCGACAAGCAACCAAGGAGCCGATCAGATGAGCAATTGATAAAAAAGCTGGAAAACGAAGTCAGGGAATGGCGGGATGGAGTAGAAAAATCTGAGAATATTATGGCAGAGCTTAAAGCACAGTGGGCTACAAGAACAGAGGAGCGTCGTCGATACTTGAATCAGTTAAAAAGGGACCATGAGAAAATTGTTGCCAATTTAAATAGTAAGTGGTTGCCCTCGAGGGTAAAGCGGTTAGGCAGGCTAGAGATTTTGGAATTGAAAGTGGACACTGTTATGACTTATTGGCCCAAATGGAGGTAGAAGTGCAGCAGTTGCAAGATCAACACCTGCGGGACTCTCGAGCTTTAAAGACGTGCAACGATCAGATAAGACACTTGCTCATAGAAAAGAAGCAAACAAAAGACAGGATTAGAGCCATTGCTCATGCCATTTTCAGGAGATGCCGGGTTTGTGAAGACATGACCTATACTACTTTTGTCTCAGCAGTAATGATCTATGTGAAGCGAACCATGAATGAATTAGAGCAGCTTGAAAGGGATTTGGATCCTAGGCCCGCGGCGAGGCCGAACGACGCCCCGCGGACACCTAAGTTTGAAGCACTAGAGTATGCATAGTCCGTGTCTGTAATTTTCTACCATTTTGAGCCAGTCTTTCGTATGTCTGCTATCTTTCCAGGTCAAGTACGTCTACAGTCTTAGAGTCTGTATTTGCTTTTGATTTGCGTCTGTTAGTTTCATTCCGAAAAGTGTTGAGTTTGTAATAGTTTGTTTTAGTAATGAAAAATTGAAAATTTCAAAAAAAATAAAAATAAAAAAAAATAAAAAAAATTTCCACCCTTTATTGCTGCATTTATTTTCACGAACTACGCTTGGTCTGATTCATGCGGGGTCATGATACGTAGGCAATCTCCATAGGATTCGACCGTAATCGTAAGTAAAAATAGAAAGAAGGAAAAAGAAGAAAAAAGAAGAAAAACCAAAGAAAGAGAGAAAGAAAGAAAAGAGCGGAAAAACAAAAAGAGAAAGGGAAAGCAAGAAATGAGCGAGAACACAGAAGAGAAAGAAATAAAAGAAAGAGAAGAGCACAAGAGAGGGATGAGGTGATGAAATTTGAAAGAAAGGTAAAAAGAAACAAGGAACGAAGTGCCGGGATGACGCATGCAATCGAGCAAACGCATAATAGAAATGATTAACTGTATAAGTGCATTCATGCCAACGTGCGGTTGTTAAATCTGTTAAAACTTAATTGCTAACAAAGTGGTTGTCTAAATGTGTGAGTACAGGCAGATGGTTAGTTGATTGGCAATTCTGGCAACTCACCCGTACAACACCCGGTCGAAAGATCAAGTAAAAATGACTGGGCAGGATTCGGAAATCAGCATCGTAGACCCTTCAAATGAAGTTGAGGTAACAGATGTGGGTGCTATGAAAGAAGAGATGAGGAAATTAAAAGCACAAATGGCTGAAATGCATCAGGCATGGTCTCAGGGACATCCGACACCACTATATCCCGCTAAACCATCTTATATCCCACCCCTGGCTCAAGCTCAGGAGCCTACCACTCCCCACGCATCTTCAGCCTTCCCCTATCACGCCCAGGGTTATGGTACCACTTCATACGCTCCCCCAGCTCCACCCCCAAACAGAACCCTCCACCACCCATGGTTCCAGTCTTTGTGGCACCTCCCCCAGCCCCATTACATAGATCGTCCAGTGAGCCGCTATTCCAAGCTCACGACACCCAATATTACCCTCCCGAACCCACTTTCAAAGCGCCTGAGCCATATACCTATTCTCCCCATTTTGAAATCCCGGGAGAGGTTGAGAAACCGGTTAAGAATACAGAACAGGAGGAAGTGATTCGTAAAGTCAAAAGCCTGGAGCAATCCTTCAGGAACATGCATGGTTTAGGTAACCAAGTCAGCGTCGCATACAAAGATTTGTGCCCTTTCCCTGATGTTCAGTTGCCTGCGGGGTTTAAAATGCCAAAGTTTGACTTGTATGAGGGGCACGGTGACCCAGTAGCCCATCTGCGTGGCTTTTGTAGCAAAATGAGAGGTGCTGGGGGAAAGGATGAATTGTTGATAGCATATTTCGGTCAAAGCCTGAGCGGGTCCGCGCTGGAATGGTACACGAGACAGGACCCCGACCGATGGTATACATGGGATGATTTGGCACAGGCATTCATTGGCCATTTTCAATATAACCTTGAGATAGTCCCCGACCGTTTGTCATTGTTAAAACTGGAAAAGAAGCCTGGGGAAAGTTTTAGAGAGTTTGGTTTCCGCTGGAGGGAACAAGCTGCAAGGGTTGATCCTCCAATGAGGGAGAGTGAGATGGTAGATTACTTCTTGCAAACATTGGAACCTACCTATTTTGGTCATCTAGTGACATCTGTCGGAAAGTCGTTTAATGAAGTGGTAAAGATGGGAGCCATGATTGAAGAAGGATTGAAATCTAACAAGATCTTGAGCTACTCGGCATTGAAAGCAACCACCCAGGCCATCCAAAGCGGTACTGGTGGTGTGCTTGGAAAGAAGAAGAAGGAAGAAGTTGCTACGGTTGAAGCTAGTGCTTGGTCCAGGCCCAATAACCCTCCACTCTACTACAACCAACCCAGACCCCACCACCCAAACTACCAATATACCCCATATGGCCCACCGCAACACTACTATCCACCACCAGAACCACACTTTTCTATTCACCACGCCCAGACCTACACTCAGCCTCCGGTGCACTCGCAATGGCGTGCACCGAATCCCCAAAACACACATCCACCCCCACAAAACACCTATCCACCTCCCAGGGCAAACAAACCAGGAACCAGCTTCCGCCCAAACCAAGCTTTTAGAAGTGAGAAGGACCCAAACAGAAAAACATTTACTCCGCTGGGAGAATCTTACACTGCTCTCTTCCATAGATTGAAACAGTTGGGAATGTTGACCCCAATTGAATCCAAAGCACCAAACCCCCTTCCCAGAAACCTGGACCATTCTGTTAGCTACGAGTATTGCTCAGGGATGCCGGGGCATGATACTGAAAAATGTTGGAAGTTGAAAAACGCGATACAAGAGCTCATTGATAATCGCCGTATTGAAGTACAGGCTCCAGAGGCCCCAAACATCAATCAAAATCTGTTACCAGCGCATTATGAGGCCAATATGATCGAACTGATACATAAGGGAACAGAGCCTAAAAAACCTTCGCAGGTGATTATGGTGATTCGCTCTACGGAATCCAAAGAAAAGATAGTGAGTGCAAGGCCAGTGGTTCAGTTAAAAGCAATAAAAGACAAGCCAGTGTTGGTAATGGGAAAGGGACCATTTGTGGCTGCAAAAAAGCCAGAGCCAGTCAAGTTAGTGGTACCAGGGTCATCATCTGCACCCGTGGTGGTTGTGAAAGGGGCCTACGTAGAACCAGTTGTCATAAAACCAGTAGTCCAGTTACCCATGGTTGATAGCAAAGCCGTACCGTGGAAATATGACAAGGTAGTGGTGACATACAAAGGAAAGGAAATTGAGGAAGAGAGTTGTGAAGCACAAGGACTAACTCGGTCGGGACGTTGTTTTGCTCCCGAAGAGTTGAGAAAGGCTAAGGGCGCTAAAAACAATCCAGTGCCAGTCAAAAAGGCTGTGACGGAAGAAGAGGCTGAAGAGTTTCTGAAAAAGATGAAAGTGCAAGATTATTCCATTGTTGAACAACTGAGAAAAACACCGGCCCAAATCTCGTTGTTGTCGTTGTTGATTCATTCTAACGAGCATTGCCGAGCTTTGATGAAGATATTGAATGAGGCTCATGTGCCCGACAAAATTTCAGTGAACCATCTGGAGACAATTGCCAACAAGATCTTTGAAGTGAACAGGGTAGCATTTTCTGATGATGAATTGCCTGTGGAAGGCACAGAACACAATAAAGCTCTCTATTTGACGGTCAAGTGTGAATGTTCAATGGTTACTCGGGCACTGATCGATAATGGGTCGAGTGCTAATATTTGCAAGTTGTCCACATTGAACAAGTTGAAGATCGATGATGGTAGAATCCGCAAAAATAACATCTGTGTTCGAGGGTTCGACGGAGGGGGAACAAACACAGTAGGGGACATTGTACTTGAATTGACTATTGGTCCAGTCGAGTTCACTATGGAATTTCAGGTGTTGGATGCTGCAGTATCCTACAATTTTTGTTGGGTCGACCATGGATCCACGCGGCCAAAGCCATGCCTTCCACGCTGCACCAAATGGTCAAGTTCGAGTGGGACAGACAAGAAATTGTGTTATATGGGGAAGATCCCACATGCGCCATGAATGATGCCATTGTGCCCTTTATAGAAACTGAAGATGGTAAGGGACCATGGGTTTATCAGGTCTTCGACACGGTCCTGGTGAGCAGAGTGCCCGAGGGTAAAAGCATTCCATGTCCTAGGGTGGCAGCTGCGACCGTCATGGTAGTATCAGAAATGCTAAGTAACGGGTTCATGCCAGGGAAAGGTCTGGTGGCTGAACTTCAGGGCACTATTCAACCTGTTTCCCTGCCCAAAAATCTGTACACCTTCGGGTTGGGGTTCAAACCAACAACGGCAGATGTTAGAAGGGCCCGTAAATTGAAAATGAAAGCTTGGGTTCTTCCCAAACCAATTCCACGCTTGTCCAGGTCCTTCGTCAAGCCGGGTAGCAAGAAACAGTCATTGGCAAAGGTGTTAGGTTCACTGATTGGGTCAGAGGGGAATTTGGATAAGGTGTTCGCGAGAGTATTTGCTGAAGTGAACATGGTTGAGGCCGGGGAAGGGTCAAGCGGAGCAGATATACAATACATCGGACCACATGCTAACATCAACAATTGGGAAGCTACTCCTCTTCCAATTCGGAGGGAGTCGTGGTAGTGGGTTTTGTTTTCCTTTTGACACCTGGATTATTCCAGGGTTTGTAATCCAGTTGCTATGTTCCGTCCGTTTGGATGAGTTAAAACCTTGTTATCTTTACATTCAATGAAATGCAATTTTCTTCGTTCCTAATTTTGTTTCCATTTTTCTTTTCTTTTGTACAGTTCTTTTTATGCTGATATCAATGATATGACATGCATGAGGAATCTTCGGCCCAGTTTTAAAAGCCAATCTAGCTCGGAAGTAATAATACAAGAAATCGAGTGTGATGATGGGGTGGATTGTAACAACGATGAAGCTTATGAGGAAATTAGTAAAGAATTAAGTCATTTTGAAGAAAAACCCAAACCTAACCTAAATGACACAGAAGCAGTTAGTCTAGGGGACCAAGACAATGTGCGAGAAACTAAAGTAAGTGTTCATCTGGAGCCACAACTCAAGGAAGAGATAATTAAAGTATTGCATGAGTACAAAGATGTTTTTGCATGGTCATATGATGATATGCTAGGTCTAAGCACCGATTTGGTGGTTCATAAATTACCCACTGATCCGGCACTTCCCCCTGTCAAGCAGAAGCTGAGAAAGTTCAAAACGGACATAAGTGTGAAGATCAAAGAAGAGATTACCAAGCAGTTTGAGGCAAAGGTCATTCAGGTTACACGGTACCCCACTTGGTTAGCTAATGTCGTGCCTGTGCCGAAGAAGGATGGCAAGACCAGGGTATGTGTCGATTATCGTGATCTTAACAAGGCAAGTCTAAAAGATAATTTTCCACTGCCCAACATCCATATACTGATTGACAATTGTGCCAAACATGATATTGGCTCTTTTGTGGATTGTTACGCGGGTTATCATCAGATTCTAATGGACGAGGAAAATGCAGAAAAGACGGCATTTATCATGCCGTGGGGAACATATTATTATCGAGTCATGCCGTTTGGTTTGAAAAACGCTGGGGCAACTTATATGAGGGCCATGCCAACCATATTCCATGATATGATACATAAGGAAATCGAGGTGTACGTGGATGATGTGATCGTGAAGTCTAGACAGCAATCCGACCATGTCAGAGATTTGAGAAAGTTCTTTCAAAGGCTTCGCAGGTACAATCTTAAGCTCAATCCTGCAAAGTGTGCTTTCGGGGTGCCATCTGGAAAGTTGTTGGGGTTTATAGTCAGCCGGCGAGGTATTGAATTAGACCCGTCGAAGATCAAAGCCATTCAGGAGTTGCCACCTCCAAGAAACAAAACCGAGGTGATGAGTTTGTTGGGAAGATTGAATTATATCAGCAGGTTCATTGCTCAGCTCACAACAACTTGTGAACCAATTTTCAAGTTGTTAAAGAAAGACGTCGCGGTCAAATGGACTGATGAATGTCAGGAGGCTTTTGATAAGATAAAGGGGTATTTGTCGAACCCACCCGTGTTGGTCCCGCCAGAACCAGGGAGGCCTTTGATTCTATATCTGACAGTTTTGGATAGTTCATTCGGTTGTGTACTGGGGCAGCACGATATTACGGGCAGAAAGGAGTAGGCTATCTACTATCTTAGCAAGAAGTTCACATCTTACGAGGTTAAGTATACTCATCTGGAAAGGATATGTTGCGCCCTAACTTGGGTGGCACAGAAGTTGAAACATTATTTGTCATCTTACACAACTTACCTTATATCTCACTTGGACCCGTTGAAGTATATTTTTCAGAAACCCATTCCCACAGGGAGGCTTGCAAAGTGGCAGATCCTGCTTACAGAGTTCGACATTATCTATGTGACACGGACTACAATGAAAACACAGGCACTAGCCGATCATTTGGCTGAGAATCCCGTCGATGAAGATTATAAACCTTTGAAAACTTATTTCCCTGATGAAGAGGTGATGCACATTGATGAATTGGAACAAGCTGAGAAGTCAGGATGGAAACTTTTCTTTGATGGGGCTGCAAATATGAAAGACGTGGGAATATGAGCAGTACTTATTTTTAAAACAGGTCAGCATTACCCTGTTACAGCTCGGCTTTGTTTCTACTGTACGAACAACATGGCAGAATATGAGGCGTGTATATTGGGATTGAGATTAGCAGTAGATATGGGTGTACGGGAAGTCTTGGTCATAGGTGACTCGGACCTACTGGTACACCAAATTCAAGGAGAATGGGAAACACGAGATTTGAAGCTTATACCGTATCGGCAGTGTCTACATGAGCTTTGTCAACGGTTTCAGGCCATAGAATTCAAGCACATTCCAAGGATTCATAATGAGGTTGCCGACGCTTTGGCTAGTTTGGCGTCGATGTTGCATCATCCAGATAAGGCTTATGTTGATCCGTTGCAAATTCAAGTTCATGATCAGCATGCTTACTGTAATGTGATAGAAGAGGAAATTGACGGCGAGCCGTGGTTCCATGATATCAAAGAGTACATTAGGGCGGGAGTATATCCGATACAGGACACCGGTGATCAGAAAAGAACAATTCGGCGATTGGCAAGTGGGTTTTTCTTTAGTGGAGGAGTGTTGTACAAAAGAACTCCAGACCTCGGGTTGTTGAGATGCACAGATGCAAGACAGGCCACATCTATCATGACTGAGGTACATTCCGGAGTTTGTGGACCGCATATGAGTGGGTACGTTCTAGCAAAAAGATTCTCCGAGCAGGTTATTATTGGCTCACGATGGAGCGAGATTGTATCAGTTTTGTGCGTAAGTGTCATCAGTGCCAAGTGCATGGAGATTTGATTCATTCTCCACCATCAGAATTACATACGATGTCCGCACCATGGCCTTTTGTTGCATGGGGCATGGATGTTATTGGGCCAATTGATCCAGCAGCATCAAATGGGCACAGGTTTATTCTGGTAGCTATAGACTATTTTACCAAATGGGTGGAAGCTAAGACGTTCAAGTCTGTGACTAAGAAAGCTGTAGTCGACTTCGTGCATTCAAATATCATCTGTCGGTTTGGGATTCCAAAGGTAATCATCACGGATAATGGGGCTAATCTTAATAGTCATTTGATGAAGGAGACATGTGAGCAGTTTAAGATTACCCATAGGCATTCTACTCCATACCATCCCAAGGCAAATGGTGCGGTTGAAACAGCCAATAAGAATATAAAGAAAATACTCCGGAAGATGGTTGAAGGATCTAGACAGTGGCATGAGAAATTACCTTTTGCATTGTTAGGATATCGTACCACCGTTCGTACCTCGGTGGGGGCGACTCCTTATTCATTGGTATATAGCACCGAGGCAGTAATACCCGCAGAGGTAGAAATCCCGTCTCTGCGAATCATTGCGGAGGCTGAGATCGATGATGATGAATGGGTGAAAAGCCGTCTTGAGCAGTTGAGTTTGATTGACGAGAAGAGATTGACATCAGTGTGTCATGGCCAACTGTACCAACAAAGAATGGCAAGAGCATATAACAAGAAAGTGCGTCCAAGGAAATTCGAAGTCGGACAGTTAGTACTGAGGCAGATTTTGCCTCATTGGGCTGAAGCAAAAGGAAAGTTTTCCCCAAATTGGCATGGACCATTTGTAGTAACCAGAGTGTTGTCTAACGGAGCATTGTATTTGACAGATGTGGAAGGAAAATGTATAGAAATGGCCATCAATTCCGATGCGGTCAAGAGATATTATGTATGATTTCTTTATTTCTGAATGTATCTGTTTGTATTTGGTATATCTTAAAGATTGAAATGATGAAGGCGTTTTGTCCTTCTATCCAAACACTCTTATCCCTTGTCATCCCCTTTGAGCCTTACTTATTTTCATACCCCTCTTTCAGAATCAATGGCATTATCAGGTAACACATGTGCCGAACATAAAAGAAAGAAGAGAAAAACAAAGGGAAAAGAAAAAGAAAGAAAAGAAGAAGAAAGAAAAAAAAAGAAGATAAAAAAAGAGAAGAAAAAAAAAGAAGAGAAAGGAAAAATGAAAGCGAAGGAAAAGAGAAAAAGAAGACAAGAAAAAGAAAGAAAAGGAAAGAAAGAAAAACACAACAACAAAGTTAATCATGATATAGTGAACTACGTTTGACTTGATCCCGAAAGGGTACGTAGGCAGCCTTACTCCGAGGTTCAGTCATACCAAAATAGAAATCCAAAAATCCCCAAGCAAGAAACTGGGGCAGAAGTTGTGATTGTTGTGGAAGTTGGATTCTGAAAGTTGTAATTTGAACCCATTTGAATTGTTTTGAGCCTTTCATACCTTTATTTCTAACCCAATCCAAAAGCCTACATTATGGTCCAAAGAAAAACCGTCTGATCAATTTTTAGGAAATGCCAAATCAAGCAGGTAACGGTAATTCATGGCAGTGGCAACACTCTGGTTCAAGCAAGAAGAACAAAAGATAAAAATGAGTGAGTCTTATGGGTGAAAACCCTCACGGGCACCGTAAGGCGACGGGAGCTGAGAGAAAATAAATGAGAGAGTCTTATTGGTGAAAACCCTCGCGGGCACCTTGAGGCGAAAGCGAGTTGAAAAATGGTTAAATGGCAAAAGATCTGTGGGTGGAAAAATGTTTCGAGGTATCACAAGAAAGCAAGGGTAAGGTCTGGGTAATTCAAACAATTGATGGAAGTTCTGGGCAACAAAGTATGGCAGTTGAAAGCTGGTTATTTGGACAGATTGGGCCGATTAATCGAAAATGCATGTCATAACCATTGGCACCAGCTGTCTCGCTCAGATAAGTTTCTTCTCCTTCTCTTTTTAAAACAGTCATCTGGTTTTGTATTCTTCTTATCCTTAACTCAAAAATTATCGCATTTCATTTTCTTTTGAGGGTTTTATCTAGCTGAGATGTTTCAGTACTAGTCTTGGTCAATGCAAGCAGAAAGGACTTCAAAGCTCACTACCGGCTTCCAGAATTGTAAAGCACAACGTGGTCAGAGCATGTCAAAAACAACTTGATGTCAAGTGGAATACAGGGAATTAACGGAAGTTTCATCAGTGAAATGATTGGGGAATATCGTGGGAAAGGCAAAAGCTCAAACAAAAAGGTCAGAAAGTGAATAACAGCATGAGTGTAAAACATTTAGGTCGCCAGATGTTGGGAAATTTAAAGGTTGGCCAGAAAGTCAAGCGGTTCAGGGTCAGTGCGTGGAAGGCAGTCAACACAAAGCAAGATAGTGGAAGGATTTTTCAGCAAGAATGCCATCAACTAACCACCGTTTTAAACTGACGAAATTTTCTTTGATTGAAACAGGGGCAAAAAGTTAGCCGTTGAGGAGGAATTCTCCAGGAAGGGAAAACAAGCAGTAATCAGGTTTGATTGCAAATCAGGAGCCCGCCTGGATAACAGAGGAATACATTCAATTTCAAATTCAGAAATCAGGAGTCCTCCTGGAGAATAGAGACATACCATTTAAACTTTAAGCAATCAGGAGCCCGCCTGAAGAACGGAGGTGATACAATTCAAGTTTTTAGCTTCCCATCAATCTCTTTATTTATTTTGAAATCAGGAGTCCGCCTGGAGAATAGAGACATACAATTTAATTTTAAGCAATCAGGAGTCCGCCTGGAGAATAGAGACATACAATTTAATTTTAGCAATCAGGAGTCCACCTGAAGAATAGAGGTCACACAACTCAGATTTTAGTTTTCAGTCAATTTCTTGGTGTGTTCGAAGTCAGGAGCCCGCCTGGAAAATAGAGGTGTTAAATATTTTAAGCAGTCGAAGTCAGGAGCCTTCCTGGATAATAGAGGAGTAGTTTCAATTTTAAGTTCAGCAGTCAGGAGCCCACCTGGAAAATGGAGGTGTTAAATATTTTAAGCAGTCGAAGTCAGGAGCTCGCCTGGATAATAGAGGAGTAGTTTCAATTTTAAGTTCAGCAGTCAGGAGCCCGCCTGGAGAATGGAGGTGTTAAATATTTTAAGCAGTCGAAGTCAGGAGCCCGCCTGGATAATAGAGGAGTAGTTTCAATTTTAAGTTCAGCAGTCAGGAGCCCGCCTGGATAACAGAGGAATACATTCGAGTTCGAGTATATTCAAGTTCAGCAGTTTGGAGAGAGGGAATAACATCTCAATTCACCAAGGGAATAGCAACAGGGAAAACAAGCAGTAATCAGGTTTGATTGCAAATCAGGAGCCCTCCTGGATAACAAAGGAATACATTCAATTTCAAATTCAGAAATCAGGAGTCCGCCTGGAGAATAAAGACATACCATTCAAACTTTAAGCAATCAGGAGCCCGCCTGAAGAACGGAGGTGATACAATTCAAGTTTTTAGCTTCCCATCAATCTCTTTGTTTATTTTGAAATCAGGAGTCTGCCTGGAGAATAAAGACATACAATTTAATTTTAGCAATCAGGAGTCCGCCTGGAGAATAGAGACATACAGTTTAATTTTAGCAATCGGGAGCCCACCTGAAGAATAGAGGTCACACAACTCAAGATTTTAGTTTTCAGTCAATTTCTTGGTGTGTTCGAAGTCAGGAGCCCGCCTGGAAAATGGAGGTGTTAAATATTTTAAGTAGTCGAAGTCAGAAGCCCGCCTGGATAATAGAGGAGTAGTTTCAATTTTAAGTTCAGCAGTCAGGAGCCCGCCTGGAAAATGGAGGTGTTAAATATTTTAAGCAGTCGAAGTCAGGAGCCCGCCTGGATAATAGAGGAGTAGTTTCAATTTTAAGTTCAGCAGTCAGGAGCCCGCCTGGAGAATGGAGGTGTTAAATATTTTAAGCAGTCGAAGTCAGGAGCCCGCCTGGATAATAGAGAAGTAGTTTCAATTTTAAGTTCAGCAGTCAGGAGCCCGCCTGAATAACAGAGGAATACATTCGAGTTCGAGTTTATTCAAGTTCAGCAGTTTGGAGAGAGGGAATAACATCTCAATTCACCAGGGGAATAGCAATAGGGAATTTTATCGAGAAAGCACAAGACAATGAGGCAACAAGGAAACACAAGATAACAAGGCAGCAAGGAAGTACAAGAGCAAGTTTGAAGAATTTAGATAGGATTTTTGTAATTCATAGAGCATAGTTAGTTTAGTTTCTTTTATCTTTGACGTGGTGTAATAAGGGAGGTCAGCAAGCAGTAACAAAAGCAAGCGCAGTGAAATCACAGTTCCTGGTAGTCCCAGCTACCAGACATTCCCGAACTACACTAACCTGATTCCTGTTTAGCCCAGGATATGTAGGCAACCTCCGAAGCAGGATGCAGTCAAACTTTTCAAAAATGCTTCACTCGGAATTTTCAAACGGGCAAAAATCGCTCGTATTTGCTCACTTATCTTTGCCCGAAAACATTTCATGTTTTCAAGCAAAGAGGGGCAGCTGTGAGCACATGATTTTTGCCCTAAATATGATTATTCCCAAAATCCCAAAAAAATAATTTTTCTTTATTTTTACAATTTTTGTGCATTTTGGTGTCATTTACTAATAATTGTTGCATTCTATTTGCGCATGTTAATTTTTATAAAATACAAAAATATGCATTTTTGCATTTAGGTTTTAGTTTTATATTTTTTATTATCAATTAAGGTCTAATTTGTTTAGAACAAAACATGAAAATCACAAAATTAGTTCACTTTTGCATTTTAATGATTTTATTGGGAATTCGTCATGAAATAGTTTTTAAACAATTTTAGGAATTAATTAGTCTTGGTTTTGAAACAATCAGGATTTCATGTTAGTTTTACATCTTTATAAAAATTAGAAAAATTATAAAAAAATTTAAAAATGAGAAAAAGGAAATAAAAGAGAAAAGAAAATAAGAGTGGAATAGGTGGTCTTAAAAATACCCAAAATTTGGGCCACTTCTTTGCTAAATTCGCCTGGCCCAATGCCCTTTTTTCACTCATCCAAACCAGCCCAAGTACCAGCAACCCGGTCCGTTTCCCTTTCTAATCGAAACGATGTCGTTTCGTGGTCTCTAAATCAGGACCGCTGGATCTCATCAATCCAACGGTCCAGAACTAACGAGGTTTCTGATTTAAAATGGTCGGAGAGCCCACCCCAGTCCCTCGTTTTCCTCACCCCACCTCTTCTCTCAAACTCTAATCCGCGCCGCCCCTAAAACCCTCGCCGGCGGTGAACGCCACTTACACCGTTCAAACCCCGATTAACACCATAGATCCCCCATGAATCCCTCTTTCCACTCCCGTTATTAGTTTTCCTCGAATGTTGCTGGAGCTCGTCGAATCTTCGATTGAAGTTTCCGGTCAGATCGCAGGTTTATCCAAACCATCCCAAAATCACACCACACAATCCCCGGTCTTCCCTCAACCCAAATCCATGATTGTTTTCCTTCAAATCTCGATGAGGCGGCTCGAATTTCAGATCTAAGAATTTCTGGCCAAAACCCTAAACCAAAATCTTTATGATTTCGAACCGTAATATCCTTAACCATGCATTCTCTTGTAAGAACACATGGTTAGGGATGTTGCGTGTCAAAAATCTGAAAGGATTCGGACGTCAGTGACTGGCCGGAGTTTCTCGTGCTTCCGTGAGTTTTTCCTGTTTCTTTTTACTTGCATGGTTGAAGTTTAATTACAGTCTTGATTTCATTAAGTGTTCTGTTAATTTTACGATTTATTTTTGTGTATTAGTATAGTTCTGTCAATTTCTGTTAGTTCTGAGTTTGATGTTTGAATGGTCGATTGTGAGCTTATTGGTTAAGAATTAGTTTAATTTCATTTAATGTTGATCAGTAGCTTAAGCTTTGCTTTGATTGATCCTGGTCTCCGGTTTTTCCTAGTTTGATTGAGTTGGTATGATTGAACAATTGGGATTGGTTAGTTTGATTAGTTAATTTCTGAGTTCTAATTAATCAGTTTTAGTTAGTTTTGGATTAATTTAGGGGATTGGTTATAGCTGTTGAGAATGTGGGTAGAATCAGTAACTTTGAGAAGCTTTCAGGGGTAGTTTGGGCATGGAAAAGGGTAATTCTGATAGGAATAGTAATTTCAAAGTAATGAAAGGGCAGTATAGGTATTGCGGGTAGAAGAATACCCTAGGGCCTTGTAGAATAGGATTTTAGTGCACTTTTCAGCACAATAGAGGTGCTTACTTGAGTAACAAGTTAGAAATAAGAGGACTAAACTGAAAATAGGGGAGGGACTAAAAAGAAAACCCAAAATCTGATTAACCCTCTTGTATCACCTATAAAAGGGCATCAAGTGCCTTGAGAAGGGGACTTGAACTTTCAGCCCAAAAAAAAATCCCCACCAAAAGCTCTCCTCCTTGCTTTCAATTTCACCTAGCATTTCAATTCTAGTACTCAAAAAAATAAAACACCAAAAAATGAAGAAATCAAAAACAGTTTTACTGTTTCATTACTAGTGTTAGTGATTCTCAGTCCATCCTTGGGCATTCTTCATTCCAGCTCAGGGTTTTATTTTTAAAAAGTGTTCAAAAGTGATTAACAACTGATTTAGGTGAATTTGGGGCCTATTAGTTTGGACTTCAGTGGAGATTTGGGTCCAGCAGGATTTGAGAGCATCTAGGCTCAGGCTGTGAAGGCTAAGAGTGTATTCCGAGTGTGTGTTGGACTGATCTGTTGAGTTTGCTTATATTTCTGATTTTTCAAAAGCAGTTCCTGGCCTGTTCTGTGATGGTATATTGTTGAATTTGTTGCTGTTGCTGTTCAAAGTAGCTGACTTCTCTCCTTCTCATATTTTCCCCTATCCAGGTACACAATTGTACCCCTGATGACTGTGAGCTCAAGTGGGCAGAAATGAATTATGAGAAGAATGAATTTACTTGTAGAATTGAGTTCTGATTTAGCTAATTCCCAGATCTACGTATTCAATGTTTAATTCATGGATATTGTTTAAGTTTTGCTTGCTTTTGTGCTAAATGGACTATATAAACTGTTATATTTCGGAGTCATGTGATTACTATGAAGTGAACACTAGTGTTAGTTGATTACATGATAGGCTGATAGTAATGTTAGCATGAATTAATTCAGAAATAGTTAGTTTGCTTTATGTTATTGAGATCGTGTTTACAGCTTGGTTTTTTCTTTGATGATGTCTAAGAACTCACCGGAATATCAGTGGATAAATTAGCCTGTGTATAAAACTGGAATTCAATTGACTCGTATCCTTCTAATTCGAGTAGATGTGTATTGTTTCCCCTTTGTTAATTATTGAACACTTAAACTAATTTAGAGGTAATTTCAGGGGGCGTTTGGTTAAGCTGAAATCAATGCCTCGCTGGGCTCAGCGATAAGTCACTTCAGGCTGTCACACGGACGACCTTCATGAGTTTGGGCTTCTTAAGGGATTCGATCCCATGTGCTGTTATCTGTCACCTGGGCTTCCCTTTCTCCTGCCTGACCAAATTTTTGGCCGTTTCTGAAGCCCATCAGTGGTCCAGCTCATTGTTGAGGTTGGACTACTGAATTTTATTCAGCTTACACGTAATTAAGTTTTTTTTTCTTTTTAGGGATATTTGATCACTAGAAAATTGTAGTCACTCTCAAATGGGCCTTTTAATAAGTGTTAAGACGAATCTCGCCAAACAAAATCTCAATTGCATGGATCTCACTTAATTAATTTTATTCCTTTAGAAATCGAGGCGTGCCATTTAGTTGAAATTTCATGGCCCTCGCAAAGTGCAAACTCGTAGTTGTTTTAGACGCGCTCTTAATAAAATTACTTTCCTAAACTTGGGTGCGCATTGATGTGACCCAAATCCAAATCTCGATGAAGTTGAAATGTGTTGACAATCACGGGCGCATTGATTGCGACGGGGTTCGAAACGCGCTTTCACGACATCGTAATTCTTTAAAATAAATAATAATAAAAGCGGTTTACGAATAAAAGGCACATAAGCTAGCCGGAATTAAAATCAGATAAAATCAAATACAACAGTTAAGCGACCGTGCTAGAACCACGGAACCTGGGAATGCCTAACACCTTCTCCCGGGTTAACAGAATTCCTTACTCGGATTTCTGGTTCGCGGACTGTTAATAGAGTCATAAATTTCCTTGATTCGGGATTCAACCGGTGACTTGGGACACCATTAATCTCCCAAGTGGCGACTCTGAATAATTAATAATTAAACCCCGTTCCGATTGTCCTTTAAATGGAAAAACTCGTTTACGCCCTTGCGGGTGTAGGTAAAAAGGGGGTGTGACACCCCTAAGTGAGAATGGGAAGAGTCTTAACCGGAGTGCATCCTCGGACACATTAGTTTGCTTGCTCCCCCAACATGTATCCACGAACCCCTTGAGATATTTGTAAGATTTTGATTTGTAGCGCTCGTGAAGTACCCACGCTGCTCTAGTAAAGTCAATATCCCATTGGTTATTTGAAAATTGCTTGCCCGGATTCGGGGTAGGACAATAGCACTTGCATTGCCTTGGTTCGGAAGCACTCTATGAGCCACTCTTGGAAGTGGCGGAGGAGGGTCTGGAATATAGTTATTATCATTCGCATTGGCCTGGCGGCCTCTACATTGTCCTTGAGGTACAAGAGGCACCTCATCATCTCCAACATCATCTACCTCCTCCCCCACAATCACATTTCCAAGAGGGTCATTAGCGTTGTTCACTGCCATTTGGTACCTGAGTTATGACACAAACAAGTTAGTAACAAAGAAGGAAAGAAGAACAATACAGAAAACTAACTAAATAGATAGCCAAAACCATTAGCTCCCCGGCAACGGCGCCAAAAAGTTGATAAAAATCTACCCTGCACTACTATTGAGTAGGGAGAGAGGGTCGAAGAGCTTTTACCCGATTTAGGGTCGGGATCGATTTCCACAGAGAGCTAGAATTTAGAGTCGGGTATCTATCTAGTTTAGAGTTGCGTATGTGTTCCAAATTACACTTCTATACATTTTTGGGGTTTTTATTTTACTTCTATTTTTATCAAACTACAATGGTAAATGAAACTAGATTAAACTAAGAGTTAAACTAAAATGGGTTATTCAAATGTTTTAAAAGGCACTAGGGTAGTGACTTTCGCCTAGGTGGTCAATTGACAGATACTTGAGTCTAAGACATGATTGACATATTTAGGGAGTATGATATAACCGTTGCATGATTTTACCCACTCTACACCTCTCGGTAGTTCAAGTGATTTTGCCCGAATTGACTTTCTCAAGACCAATTGGGTATGCAAATTTGTGCAAGCAATCAAGGTTCAAGTCGGGTATTACTCTCTCGAAGTTTAACCCTTTAATTGGAGCTATCAATCTCTTGAGTACGCCCCAATTCCTTGTTCGACCAATTTCAAAGACTCAAGCTCTCTTTTTCAAGAAGAGCTCAAGTCAACTAAACACAAACTAGCATTTGCAACCACTAATTCAACAATTAAACATGAAATTAGCCCAAATATCAAACACCCATAGTCAATCTAGCCCTAAAACATAAGACCCATCAATTACCCACATTAGGGTTGAGCCACAACACTAGCTTATGGGTTTAGCTACTCATAATTGAAGAAGAAAAACAAGAAATAGATGAAGAACAACTAATACTAATTAATTACTAAGATAAAAAATAAGATTCAATGTTGAAATGTAGATAAAATTTCCCAAAATAGCTAAAGACTTCGAACCCACAAGCGCAGCTACAACTAAAAACTATTTGATACCCAAAAAATGGGAAAAGAAGCCATTTATACTAAGCTAAAAAATTTGGACAAAAATACCCCTGCGGGGCTAGTGCGTACCGCACTAAGGCTCTGCACTTGAAAACCTATCTCTCTGACTCAGGCACTGCGGACCGCAGAGAATGGACTGCGGCCGCGGAGGCTTCTAGTGCGGTCCGCATAAAATGAAGCGCAGACTGCATTGGCTTGAAACTCGGAAGTTGGCACTCTCTGATCCTACTTACTGCGGACTGCACTAAATTGAGTGAGGTCGCGTTCCGCACAAAACCTAGTGCGGCCGCATTGATCCTAGTGCGGACCGCACAAAACCTAGTGCGGCCGCATTGCCCTTTTTGACTGAATGCCACCTCTCTGAACCCTCTTGTGCGGACCACACAGAACGGTGTGCAGCCGCATTGGGCTTGTTTTGCCTAAGCTTTGTCTTGTCTTGGTACTTGTGCAAGTTTCACTCCTTTTGAGCTGATCTTTGACATCTTGTCACTTTGTTGATCAAACCTGCAATCAAGCACAACTTGTGAGCCTTTTGGGACTATTTTGTACGAATTTCTAATCAAAACATAAGCAAGAAGGAGTATAAAATACTTCAAAATCCCTAGTTATCAGCCACCTTACGGATTATGGTGCGTTAGGGCACCCAAAGCGATTAACTCTTGGATTGGTTTGCATTACCAGAGATTTATGGTAAGGGTTCAAAATAACCTTGCGGGGAAGGTGTTAGGCACCCTTCTCGGTCCACAACGGTGGGTCCTGACCGAACTTATACTTTTGAAATAGTCCATTAACAAATAAATAGTTTTAAACACATAATTACAAGTAAGAGCATGACTCAAATAATGAGACAAAGGAAAGGCTTAAACAAATTGTATACATATGGAAAGTAAAGGAAATTTGGGAAGAAGGGGTCCTAGGTTGGTTAGCCTACAGGATCACCCCACGCAATGTCCGGTAAACACTCCTCAATGAGGGTCTACATGTGACATTAACGTGTAGTCATCATATTCATATCTACCCTTCCCATCCCTTAGCGGTTATTAATGCGAGTGTTGTTTAATGATCTATATTGCGTGCTATTACCCGTCCCTTCTTAATGGTCCTGGAGGAAATCATGACCTCTACCTATAGGCAGTTCTAGACAGACCCTTAAGGTTTAAAAGGAGAAAATACTAGGTGACAGGCAAGAACAAATAGGACTTCAGCAAATAAGGCAGAGAAGAAGCAATTAGAGGCTCATGTTTACCTCCACTAATAATGCACATAAGCTGCACGACTCGAACACAAGTAAGGGCAGTATTATTAAATAGGATCCTAAGGCATGATGTCTAAGTAAATATCAGAACACGAGAGACATGCAGATTTATTTTTTTAAACTTAAAAGTAGGGGCCTAATCAGTTTGCTTACTGATTTTAAGCCTGTTAACAATTAAGCAGTAAACACAAAGAGGCAGTTTCCAATTTTTAAGAAATTTGATTACCTAAGGCTTGCCTAGGCTTGGGGTAATGCACAGTTGTTACCAGAACTATTAAAACATGATAGAAGATATTTTACCTAAAGCATGTTGTTCTAAGTTTTACAAGATATAGAATTATTACCAGTTTTACTTAAACAAGATAATGAGACGTGAGACTGTTTTATATCCTTTTTCATGCATCAGTAGTTTAACTAGGTGTCACTGAGCGAGTATGAACGAGATCCTAAACATGGTATCTAATATGCGCATCTAAGGTTCAGAATGGTTTATATGCAAAATTCCTAAAGCAGGATTTCTAAAAGTACAGCATGTTACAACATGATTTCAAAATATGCATAAGTAACAGTTTATTTTAATGTTGTCGTTTATCCTAGAAACATGATTTCTAAGTGATAATAAGGATGTCAAAATGAGATGCTGAAAACAGTATACATGAAACCTAGGAGCATGGTATCTAATGCATGATATGCTTTGCATGTATTGGTCCTAAACATGGATTCTAATGCACATATGGGAAATGTAAACCTAAGGCATGATTTCTACCCATTGATATTGATAACATATATGACTACCCTCCCCTTTTCACTAGCCAACCCCAATATTCGTTTACAATTATTATTATAAACCAATATTGAAATGAATTACATAGATAAATAAAAATAAGAAGTTACACTATAGGGAGCCTGAAAACAAGCCCAGATTTCCATAACCTCAAATGCCCAGATTGTTTCATAGACTTTCTCATATCCGGGTGTGTCAGAGCTCCCTAAGGACCTCAAGGGATCCCGAACAGTGCTCACACCCAGATTTCACAACCATAATTGAGTAAGTGCAGTGTGGAAGTGCCAACTCCAATGCATCAGATTTCAGAGGGATCTCATAGGGGTCCCTAAGCAGTCACACATCGGAGGGGCCAAAATTTAAGGACCTAAGAGTAGTGTGAGAGTGCTTGACATAGTTTTGAAAAGTTTTGAATGAAAACATTGTTGAAAGAGACTCAGTTGAAATAGTTTTATTTAATAAATAAAGTTGCTCAGTAAAATAGTTTTTTGACAAGTGTTGTGGAATCAAATAAACAACAGACCCAACACAGAACAAAAACAGGTTCTGCAACATTCAAAGAATAGCCTACACATAGGGGTAATGGGAATTGGGGACATATAAAGCGTATGCAATGAATACATAACAGACAGAAGTGCACATAGCTACGAAATCAGAAGTATTCTAGGGGGGGTTCATGGGATTAGGGTACAACATAAACTTCAGAATTAACACAAAACCAAGTAACTTAAGGTACAAATTGTTTTGCCAAAGAAAGGTTCATACTAATACCAGTTAAACATAAAATGGAACAGAGTCACATTGAGACATACTACGGGGGGGGGGGGAACATTTCATAAGCATGCTGATCCTAATGGGGGTAGTATATAAGATAACCAGATAGATAAGAAAGCATCTCAACTGCAAGTTGCACAACAAAACCATAGATAGAAACATACTAGAAACAGGATGAATTGAAGTAGTAAAAGAAACATATTGTTTTTGAAACTTGAATTAAAATCAGAACATACTAGTAAAGAAGATAGTAAACACAAAGTGGAGGATATGAGAGCACAATTATTAGCCATGGCTCACAACCGGCTAATTCAAGATAGTAGCAAGTAGCAAAGAAAGAAAGCAGAAAACTTTGAGTGTGAGAGATAGTTTTTTTCAAAACCAATGTGTTCGTGTGTTTGTGTTAATGATAGAGTATGTATATATAGTTTGAAACTAGGAAGAATAATAAGGTAAAAATCAAAGTAATTATGGGGACTCTGAATCAATCAGTATAAAATCAATGTAAGTACTCCTCAACTAAGGGAGTTAACTTCAAACGGTAAAGACAAATAAGGAAAGAGATCACATAAGACTGGAACATAGCACATAAAGAAATATTTTTAAGCATAGTAAGTATATTATGGTTTGGGGAGATCAGGACCTATGATTAAAATTGATCAACGGTCCAGATTAGACAAGGGATTGGGTCGGGTAGGATAAGATATTGGGCCTGGGGTATTTGGGCCATTTTAATTGGGTTGGTGTCTGATTTAATTAGGCTATAATTGAAATGAAGTGGCTATTTGTTAAATACCTAATGTAAATTTATTAAAATAATTTACAAATAGCTGTTAATTATAAAAATGAATTTCATGCGTAGAAAATAATTCAAAAATGTTATTTAGCATTTAAAAATACACATGATTAATTTGTGGATGAAAATAGTACAAAATCATATGATTGAGCTATAATACAAAGTTATTTCAATTATAGCCAAAAGGTGCCAATTTGGTTAATTATGAAATAGTTTGGTCTTAATAGGACCAAAAATAATACATTACATCAAGAAATGCTTTTGAAATCATTTGTGAGGTAATTTTGTAATTATTTCTTGGAAATAAAATGCTGGATAAATTACTAAAAATATAGAAAAATTGTGAAAAAACATCAATTGCTAATCAATGCAGGATTTTGAAGACATATATGCAATTTGAAATATTTTTGGGAAAAATTGGGTATCACCAGCTGCCCCTCTTTACCCAGAAAGGATGAAAGAGTTTGTCGGGTAAAGATATGATGGCCAATTTTGACCAAGCGAAACAGTTCGAGAGATTAGGCCGCACTCTGGCTTCTGGGCTGCCTACTTATCCCTGGTTTTATAGGAATTAGGCCGTATGTAGTTCCGGATCCATCGGCGGAGTATACCGGTGAAGTCATTACAATAACGTACGCAACATCCAGGGCTAGATGAATGAACGGTTTTATGGAAGAGGTTAGGTTTGATATGGTCGGGAGAACTGGAGAGGGATCGCTCCTACTAGGATATCCGTCGCTCGCCAGGTTACCTACAAATAGAAGCAATACAAGCGTATACTATGCATAAATTTAAACATGATGCAAGTTCCCGTTTGAGTATGAATGTTGTCTTTGGACGGTTAATGATGACGTCCTTAGACCATGATGTCCTGGGCCATGAATTGCTTAATGAGAGATTCGCATGCTATAAAATGATGTTCTCGGGCCATGAAGATGGTGCCTCTAAACTATGACGCCTTTGAATAATGATATGCAAAATTGAGGGATTCGCAGGCCATGGCATGGTGTCTTCCGGCTATGAGGATGATGCCTTTTATACTATGACGCCTTTGGATAGATTGGCCATATTTCAGCCCATGATATGTAGTAATATGATGTTAACAGGACAATGCTTAGTCTTGTGAAACGGAGGGCAGAGCTTAGCCCGATTGCGAAGCAAATAAATAGTACTAGAAAGAGAGCAATATTCGTGCAAAGAGGGACAGTGCTTAGTCCTATGCAGATGGGGAGTCAAGGATTAGCCTCATGCAATTATAGAGGCAAGGATTAGCCTCATGCAAATATGGAGGCAAGGATTAGCCTCATGCAAGTAGGGAGGCAGGGATTAGCCTCATGCAGATACGGAGGCAAGGATTAGCCTCATGCAAGTACGGAAGGCAAGGATTAGCCTCATGCAAATAGGGAGGCAAGGATTAGCCTCATGTAGATTTGGAGGCAAGGATTAGCCTCACGCAGGTGTGGAGGCAAGGATTAGCCTCATGCAAGTAGGGAGGCAGGGATTAGCCTCATGCAAATGCGGGAGGCAAGGATTAGCCTCATGCAAAATAGGGAGGCAGGGATTAGCCTCATGCAGATATGGAGGCAGGGATTAGCCTCATACAGGTATGGAGGCAAGGATTAGCCTCATGCAAATATGGAGGCAGGTATTAGCCTCATGCAAATATGGAGGCAAGGATTAGCCTCATGCAGGTATGGAGGTAAGGATTAGCCTCATGCAGGTGTGGAGGCAAGGATTAGCCTCATGCAAATAGGGAGGCAAGGATTAGCGTCATGCAGGTATGGAGGAAAGGATTAGCCTCATGCAGGTGTGGAGGCAAGGATTAGCCTCATGCAAATATGGAGGCAATGATTAGCCTCACGTAGGTATGAGGGCAATGATTAGACTCTTACAGATACAGAGGCAAGGATTAGCCTCATGCAAGTACGGAGGCATGGATTAGCCTCATGCATATGTGGAGGCAAGGATTAGCCTCATGCAAATGTGGAGGCAGGGATTAGCCTCATGCAAATGTGGAGGCAGGGATTAGCCTCATGCAAATGTGGAGGCAGGGACAACCTCATACAAATATGGGGGCAGGGATTAGCCTCATACAGATATGGAGGCAGGGATTAGCCTCATGCAGATGTGGAGGCAAGAATTAGCCTCATGCAAATATGGAGGCAGGGATTAGCCTCATGCAAGTATGGAGGCAAGGATTAGCCTCATGCAGAGAGCAAGTAGCAAATAAGAGTAGTGTATGTCTTAGCTAGAGTTACATTCGGTGTCTGATGTCCTGATTTATAGTAATCTTGCTGCGTTCCTGCTTTTGCGGATGTTATCGTTATGTCAGATGTGCCTGCGTCCAAAGAAAAATTGTAAGTTCTGTGAGGGGGAGGTTGGTTCGTGCTTTGTCCTGTGGCCTTGCTATGCTCCATTCTGAAAGCCCCTTTCGAATTCCCCTAGGTAACACCTGACTGTTATGGAAATAGAGTTTTTTCGAAAAATACACAATTGTTGATAAAAATAGAGTTATTTCAGAAATATATTGATACATTTAGATAAACTAGTGACTGTAACACGTCTCAAAGGCATTGCAACTCCCTTATGTCGGAATTTTGAGGGGGCTCAAAATTCTGCCCAGTTTAGTAGATGATCCTTCGGCTGTTTGCGGATAATGGATCTTGTTGAACCTTCTTCGAAATTTTGAGAATCCTTCTCAAAATTCCACCCCAGTTTCTTAACTGATTACTGACCGTCTGACACATGTTGGCGTTGGCTGGACTTGTTCCGGAATTTTGAGGACCCTTCTCAAAATTCTGCCCCAGTTTCTAATCTTGGGGGAAATGAAGATTTTATTATAATATGACCGAACCCACAAGGCTACTTACGTATCCCCTTTTAAACGGGAATCAGGTCAAGCGTAGTTCAATTACATCAGATGAGGAAGTGTAAATAATCTAAGTATAATATCTCTTGACTGCATTTGAATTGATTGATTTTGGCCAGATTTCTCCATCTATTTCTGCAAGTATGAGTGCTCCCCCTGTTAGCACCCTATGAACCATGTACGGACCTTGCCAGTTGGGAGAGAATTTCCCTTTGGCTTTATCTTGATGTGGGAAGATCTTCTTCAGCACCAACTGACCTGGTGCAAATTGCCTTGATTTGACCCTTTTGTTGAAAGCTCTGGACATTCTGTTCTGATAAAGTTGGTTGTGACACACTGCGTTCATCCTCTTTCCATCTATAAGGGCCAATTGTTAATGGCGGCTCTTTACCCACTCGACATCGTTGAGTTTAGCTTCTTATATGACTCTTAGAGAAGGAATCTCTACCTCGGCTAGGATGACAGCCTCGGTACCATAAACCAGCATATAGGGAGTTACCTCGGTTGATGTGCGAACTGTAGTGTGGTATCCCAATAAAGCAAAAGGTATCTTCTCATGCCATTGTTTGTGGTTCTCTACCATCTTCCTTAGTATCTTCTTGATGTTTTTGTTGGCGGCTTCTACGGCTCTATTCATCTGAGGTCTGTAGGCTGTGGAATTCTTGTGCTTGATTTTGAAAGTTTCACACATAGCGTTCATCAGATCACTGTTGAGATTGGCAGCATTATTAGTAACAATGGACTCGGGGACTCCGAATCGACAAACAATTCGATCCTTGACAAAATCTGCGATGACTTTCTTGGTTACAACTTTGTAAGATGCAGCCTCTACCCATTTTGTGAAGTAATCAATGGATACCAGAATAAACCTATGTCTGTTTGAAGCAGTGGGCTCGATTGGACCAATGACATCCATTCCCTAGGCGACGAATGGCCAAGGTGAGCTCATTGTATTGAGCTCGTTTGGCAGCAGTTTTATCATATCAGCATGCACCTGGCATTGAAAGCACTTGCGGACATACTGGATGCAATTTGTCTCCATAGTCAACCAAAAGTAACCGGCCCTAAGTATCTTCTTAGCCAAAACAAAACCATTCATATGTGGGCTGCAGGTCCTAGCATGTACGTCCTCAAGCAATTTAGAAGCTTCTTTTGCGTCGTCACATCTTAGTAGACCTAAATTAGTAGTTCTCCTATACAAGTTTCCTCCATTATGGAAGAAATGATTGGACAATCTCCGGAGTGTGTGCTTCTGAGTGTGATTTGCATGCTCCAGATATTCTCCCTTTGACAAATACTCCTTGATGTCATGGAACCAAGGCTTTCCATTTGTTTCTTCTTCAACATGAGTACAATATGCCGGTTGATTATGGATCCTCACCGGAATGGGATCAATATAAATCTTATCTGGATGTTGTATCATAGATGATAAGGTGGACAATGCATCAACAAACTCATTCTGAATTCTAGACACATGACAGAATTTTATCTTTGTGAACCTTTTTCTCAATTCATGCACATGGTGCAGATATGGAAACATCTTGGAATTCTTGGTGGCCCACTCTCCTTGTACCTGGTGTACAAGCAAATCTGAATCACCGATTACCAGCAGCTGCTGAATGTTCATGTCGACGGCCATGTTGAGCCCTAGTATGCAAGCTTCATACTCCGCCATATTGTTGGTGCATGAAATCTGAGTTTAGCGGATACCGGATAATATTGACCCATTTCTGATACCAAAACTGCTCCAATGCCTACTCCTTTGAAATTTGCATCTCCATCAAAGAACATCCTCCAACCGTCGTATTCTTAGGTAATGTCTTCTCCTACGAATGATACTTCTTCATCAGGAAAATACATTTTCAAAGGTTTGTATTCTCCTCCCACCGGATTTTCAGCAAAGTGATCTGCCAATGCTTGTCCCTTGACCGCCTTTTAAGTTAAGTAGACGATGTCAAACTCACTCAATAGTATCTGCCATTTGGCCAACTTTCCAATTGGCATGGGTTTCTGGAATATGTACTTCAGAGGGTCCATCCTGGATATAAGGTATGTAGTGTAGGCACAGAAGTAATGCCTTAATTTCTGAGCCGTCTAGGTCAAAGCACAACAAGTGCGTTCGAGCAGAGAGTACTGTACTTCATAAGGTGTGAACTTCTTACTCAAGTAATATATGGCTTGCTCTTTTCATCCTGTTTTGTCATGTTGTCCCAAAACACATCCGAAGGCTCTATCTAATACAGATAGATAGAGCAGCAAAGGTCGTCCTGGTTCTGGCGGGACCAGAACCGGTGGTGTGGACAGGTACTCCTTGATTTTGTCAAAAGTTTTGTGACAATCTTTGGTCCAACTTGTTTCAGCATCTTTCCTCAGCATCTTGAAGATGGGTTCACATATGACTGTGGATTGTGCTATGAAGTGACTGATATAGTTGAGACGTCCTAGGAAGCTTATCACACCCTTTTTGCTCTTAGGTGGTGGTAACTCCTGAATAGCCTTGACTTTATATGGATCCAGCTCGATCCCTTGACGACTGACAATGTATCCCAATAATTCCCCTGCAAGAACCCCGAATGCACACTTTGCGGGGTTCGACTTTAGTTTGTACCTCCTTAACCTGTCAAAGAACTTTCTCAAGTCTGCGATGTGATTTGCGGCCCTCTTGGATTTGATGATGATATCGTCCACATACACCTCTATTTCCTTATGTATCATATCATGGAAGATAGTTGTTAGGGCTCTCATGTAGGTAGCCTTAGCATTCTTTAGACCAAATGGCATCATCTTATAGCAGTATACCCCCATGGTGTAATAAAAACTGTCTTCTCTGCATCTTTTTCCTCCATCCAGATCTGGTGATAACCTGCGAAGCAATCTACAAAGAATTGGAGTTCATGCTTGGCGCAATTATCGATCATGACGTGTATATTTGGCAGTGGGAAGTCGTCATTGGGAATTCCTCTATTTAAATCCCGATAGTCAACACATACTCTGACCTTCCCATCTTTCTTCGGAACTGGCACAATGTTAGCTAACCAAGTTAGGTACTCAACCACACAGAGAACTTTGGCTTTTATCTGCTTGGTAACTTCCTCCTTGATTTTCAGGCTCATATCTGGCTTGAAATTTCGGAGTTTCTGCGTGACTGGTGGACACATATGATTAGTGGGCAGCTTGTGAGCCACTATGGACGTGCTCAAACCGGTCAAGTCATCATATGACCATGCAAAAATATCCTCATACTCTTTTAGAAAGCGAATGTACTCTTCCTTCTCTGTTTGTGACTGTAAGCACGCGATTTTTGCCCTATATGAGAATTACTCCCAAAATATTCAAAAATAAAATGATTTTCATTGGTGCGCAATTTTGTGAGATTTTTGGATAATTATTTGTATTTGTCTGTGCATGTTCATTTGTTAAATTAATAAAAATACAAAAATATGTCGCATTTTGCATGTAGGATTTAATTCTACAATTGTTAGTAATTAAGTTTGTTTTACAAAAAAATGAAAATTACAAAAATAGGCATCTTTTGCATTTAATGTCCAAATATACAATTTTATGCTTAATTATTACTTAATTATGCGTTAATTGTTATTGGGAGTTAATTTGCGCTTTTATAACTTATTTTAGTTCTTAATAATAATTTAAGGATTTTTAGAATTTAGTTTTAGAAAAATAAAAGAAGAATAAGAAGGAGAATAAGAAAAAGAACGGACAGAGAAGAATAGAGAGAATAAGAGAGAGAAAAAAAGAGCTGAATATTTAAGAGAGAAAGAAAAATTCCGAAAAATATTTAAACTTTCAAATAAAAAAAACTAAAAAAAATCTTCTGCTTTCTTTCATTGTTTGAAATCAGCATTAATTGTTGTTGTTTCATAAAAGCTTGAAGCTTTTGTTTTGGGATTACTACTCCACCGGTCTGTTCCTGGGTTGTTACTGTTGCTGGACTGTTGTTGCTGTGCTGTATTGTTATTACTGCTGCTGATTCTCATCTTCATCTTCTTTTGTTTCCAATATCAGGTACACAACTGACACGTTGATTATTGTAAACTGAAACAGGAAGCATGAATACGAAAATGAAGAGTTGAAATTCTAAATTTACTTTAATTATATTCTAAATTTTATTTGTATATATAAATTATTTAGCTTGCAAAAAATCAGAATCATGTAGCTATTTAATACATATAGTGGAACATCCGACGATAGCTTAACGGATGAACTATCTATATATTGCCTAAAAAATAAATAAATGGTGTAGTAACTTTGTCAAGTCAAAAATCAAACGAATAGGCCATCTAGTAGTAACTTGGTAGGAATATTGTTTAGTTAAATGATATTGGTTAATTTCAGCATGTAAATGGTCTAGGATTAAAATTAGATTGCTAAGTTTTTTTTTTTAATTTGACAAACTGAGAACATGCCTAGTATAATGTAACTAGGTAGTAACATGTGAATAAGACGGCCCAGGTCTAGTTTTATGTCATACACGTTGGGCCTGGGCCCGCAGTGGCAACGGACTGTCCGGTTTGCATCATTTTCAGATTTATGAATCATATTCGAAATCCATCTATAACAACTCAAGCATGTAAATAAATTAAGATATTTTCTCTTTTATTTTGTAGAGACAAATTTAATAAGAAAAAATGTAGACATTTTAGGACTATCCTTTAAAAATAAAATGAGATGAGCCTCGCCCAATAAAATGCACCAATTGTGGGGCCCTCAATAAATGTTTAATTGAGTATTTAGAATTCGGGATGGACTGTTTAGTGAGTTCCACGGTCTTACCCAGAAATAATAATACGCTAATCGCTTTAGGCACGATTTTAATAATAATACATTCCTAAACACGGGTGCGCATTTATGCGACCCAAATCCAAATCCCAAAACATTGAATAAAAATACGTTCCGGATCGCGGGTGCATTTTATGTGACGCAATCCAAAGACATGTTTTTAAACGATGTTCACATTCTTTTAAAAATATAATGATAAAAGCGGTAAAGAGTTAAAACTTGCACATGAGCGCATAATTGTATAAAATCAGATAAACAAGCCGAATAGGATAGTTGAGCGACCGTGCTAGAACCACGGAACTCGGGAATGCCTAACACCTTCTCCCGGGTTAACAGAATTCCTTATCCGGATTTCTGGTTCGCGGACTGTAATACAGAGTCATTCTTTTCCTTGATTCGGGATTAAAATAGGTGACTTGGGACACCTTAAATCTCCCAAGTGGCGACTCTGAAATAAACAAACAAATCATGTTTCGATTGTCCTTTAATTGGAAAAAACTCCTGTACCCTCGCGGGGGCGGAAAAAGGAGGTGTGACAGCTCTGGCGACTCCGCTGGGGAAATTAACCCAGAACCACTGGTTCAGGGTTCAAGAATTCGAGCTTAGAATAATTGTTATAGTTGGCTTTATTATCTGATCTTTATTACATGTTTTGGCATAACGTGCTAAATATTGTCTTTTACCGCTTTGATATTATCTGAACTGTATATAAACTGTGCCTAAACCCTTCTCTTCTTACCTCCGGGGAGAAGCTCGCTGGTCGAGACTCCCCATTCTGTTAGTGTCAATACCCTGAAATAAAAAAAAGAGGCTCGGACAAGTTACGAAGCCGGATGACCTTTTGGTTCCCGATAAGTTGCCTCCTCCTCGACTCGAGTTGTCCGCTCGGGTACACAGTCTAGAACATATACCCTGGTTATAAACCTAGTATAACGAAACCTCATACCGAATCCCTAGTAGGAACGCTTATTTGCATCATGTTGCATTTGACATAGGGGACTCAACACAGGGGTTGGGTCCGTCTAGGACAGACAACCTGAAATGAAAAGACCATCCTGCTGCATCCCGTTTGTTTGACGCATTTATTTGCTTCAGATCTGCATGCAGACCGATTTAAAAAAATAAATTCAAAAAAATAGGAAAAATAGTAGCAGCGTAGGGAGATAATCACCTATTTTTTGGAAATGTCCAAGTAGCGTCAAAACCTCGCCGGAACTTTCTAAAAAAAAAAAAGAGAAAAGAAAAAAATGAAAACAAAATTTGTCTTTTAGTTTGATTTATTAAAAAAAAAACATATAAAAAAAATTCTTTTTATCACTTTCAAAATCAAAAAAAAAATCCAAAAAAAATATATATATATTTATTTAAATTTAAAAGTAAAAAAAAGAATGGAAAATTCAAAAAAAATGTTGTTTCTTTTGTAGTATCTCTTTTATAAATTAAAACTAATAGTCCAAATACTTCCTTAAAAAGATTTTCTTTGGTCTTTATCTCTTTTCAAAAATAAAAAAAAATATAAAAATCCAGAAAAAAATAAATATATTTTTTCCTTTTCTTTAAAAGATTGTATTCAGAGGGGGTTTAGTTTATTTCCTCTATTCCTGATCGAACAGAACTACGCGGGTCTGATTCTCACCGGGTGTGAGATACGTAGGCAAACCTCATCGGTTCCGACCCCAATTCTCAAAAAAATCCAAAAATATTTTCCTTTAGTTCCTTCTTTATAAATCTTTCTTTAGAAAATAAAAATAAAAAAGAAATAAAAAATAATATAGAAGTTTTTTTTTAAACTCAAATAAAAAAAATATATAGTTTCCTTCTTTCTGAAGTCTTTCATGCGAAAAAATGAAATAAGAATTAAAAATCAACAACAAAAATCCAAAAATACTCTTTTCTTTTTAGTCTTTCTTTTGTAAATGTCCATAAAAAAAAATATTTGAAAAATTGAATTCCAAAAATATTAGGGCTTTTCTTTAGAAGTGCTTTTGTAAATAAATAAAAACTCAGAAATTCCACATCATTTTCTTAAAGGTCCCTCTTTCAAAAATTTAAGAGGCAACATCATAAATCAAAAAAATATATATTCTTTCTTCCGTAAAGAAGGGGTGAAACAAATGAAAAAAAAATCAACCAAACACATTTTTCTTTTCTTTTTTTTTAAAAAAAAAAAAATTCCCAAAGTTCAAGTCAAAAGCAAATAATTTTTTAGAAGTCTTTCTTTAAAAAAATAAAACAAAAATCAAAATAAAAAAAATATATATTTTCTTTCTTCTTTTAAAGCATTTCTTTCAAAAATTCAAAAAAAGGGGTTAGTTTAGTTACTCCATTTTCGATTCCCGAACTACGCAAGATCTGATTCACGCGACATCGTGATACGTAGGCAATCCTCATCAGATCCGGTCACATTTTTAACTGCAAATAATGAAATAATAATAATAGGAAATAATAAAATAAAATAAAATAAAAAATATAATAAAAAAAAAGATAAATAAAGGAAAGCCTTAAGAGAAGCCGGAATGACGTATGTCTTTGTTGCAAACATGTAGAAATTCATTTAACTGTATAGGTGCATCATGCCCCAACGTGAGGTTACCTATCTGTTATTTTTTTCGAACTAACCGTTTGTTTGCTGCTGAGTACTTCAGGTTTTTTTTTTTTTTTTAAAAAAGGTGGTTTGGTTCGGTGGAAGTCTGGCCTCACATACTTACTTCACAAGATCAAAGGTAAGCATAGAGATGTCTTCAGAAATCCCTTTGCCGACAATTCCTGTCTCTGAGGAAAGTTCAATCTCGGCCGTCCTGACGCCTGAGTCAGCAACTGCTGAGGAAAACAGAATCCTGCGGCTCCGCATGTTGGAAATGTTGGATGACTGGAATAACGGAAAAGAGCCACCAAGTATAATCCCTGGGTTCCCTGAGTTGTTCTCCAGGACAAGTGGGACTTCCAACATCCCCATAAGTTATCCAACTATCCCATTCGGGTACCCTACCATTTCAGCCCACTCTGCTGGATCACCCTCTGATTCTTATCCCCGGAGGTCAACAACAGATGTAGCTACAGGTACATTCGCAGCACCGCCCTGTCCAATCATGGCACAACCCGCTACACACAGGCCTAATTCTGACTCGTCCTCATTCACATTTCAAGCACCATCCTTCTCACTGGAACCAACTCGGTTTACCACCAGCACTTACCCTCAACCACTCCAATTTGAGTTCGCTGCGGGACAAGAAAAGACCACCAAAACTCACGAGCGAGAAGAGATTGTGAGGAAGATGAGGAGTATGGAACAGAGTCTCAAAAGCATACAAGGCTCGAGCGGACAGAAAAGTGTATCCTATGCCGATTTATGCATGTTCCCTCATGTACACCTTCCATTGGGATTCAAAACCCCAAAATTCGAGAAGTACGATGGGCATGGTGATCCTATTGCTCATCTCAAAAGATATTGCAATCAGCTGCGAGGAGCCGGTGGAAAGGAAGAACTACTCATGGCCTATTTCGGAGAAAGTCTGGTTGGCATCGCATCTGAGTGGTACATGGACCAAGATATGTCTCGCTGGTATATCTGGGATGATCTTGCTAGAGATTTCGTCAGGCAGTTCCAGTACAACGTTGATATTGCTCCAAATAGGAACTCTCTGACAAATCTAAAGAAGAAACCCTCAGAAAATTTCAGAGAATATGCAGTTAAGTGGCGCGTACAAGCTTCAAGAGTGAAACCTCCAATGGACGAGATAGAAATGGTCACTGTCTTCCTGCAAGCCCAAGAGCCCGATTACTTTCGGAACATGATGTCGGCCATAGGAAAACCTTTTGCAGAGGCCATCAAAATTGGTGACATGGTAGAACACGGTTTGAAAACAGGTAGGATTTTAAGTCAGACATCCATTAGAGCAACCTCCCAAGCCATCCAAGGCGGGTTTGGAGGAATGGCAAAGAATAGGACAAGAGAAGAAACAACCATGGCAGCATCATGGGGAAGAAGATACCATGCCCCTAGACCTGTGTTATCTGAAATAACCCCTCAACACTACTATCCTCATTCTGATATGGTCTATGCTCCACCACTTTATGCGGTTATGAATGCTCAACCTTTCAGCCGACCGCAACCACAGGCTAACAGAAATCAACCTCCATTCCAAAGAAACCAGCCTCCTCACCAAAACCACTATAATCCTCGACCTTCCTAGAATAACTTCTGTCCTCGGGAACCACCCAGGAGACCCAACTATACACCAATCGGTGAACCCTACTCCACCCTGTTCCCTAAGCTTGTCCAGATGAATTTGCTGCAGCCCATACCCCCAAACGGGCAAAACCCGGAATCACCATCATATCAGCGGGGTATCAGGTGTGCATACCATTTAGGGGTAGAAGGGCACGATACAAACAACTGTTGGACATTGAAACAAGCGGTAGAGAATTTGTTAGAGCAAGGGAAAATTGTGTTGAAAGATGAGGATGTCCCAAATGTGACCAATAATCCGCTGCCCGCTCACAACAACGGGCCGATGATCGGGATGATTTGTGAAGACAAAGAATTCGATCCGGCGCTTAAGGCCATAATTGCTATTGCTAATGCAGAAAGGAAGCCCAAGGCAACCCCGAAGCAAGAGAAAGGGGAAAAGAAGAGTAAAATCACCGAGACTGAACCGGAAAAGAAAATTGATGTATCCAAGCAGGCCTATATGGTATGGGGGACGATCAAACCACCTCGGCTGAATGAGCCAGTGGTTATTGGACGCATACCACAGAAGCCAAAGTACAGTAAAGAGGAAGATGATGAGGTGTTCACGGTTGAAGAGAGTGGGGAAATATGTGAGGCGATGAGGAAAAAGCTATGCGAAACACACATGGTCCAGCCAGGAGAGGGCACTAGCACCGCTGAGGTATCATACATGGGACCAAGCGCCAAGCTTCAAAACTGGAAGGCTACGCCATTCCTGATCAAGCGGGAGCCCTAGTGGACCTATCCTGCCACTTTCTCTGCATCGCGAGCTACCCCAGGGTGTAACTCAGATGTTTTCTTCAGTTTCCTGTTTTTAATTTCTTGAATGTCAACCCTGTTTATCTTCCCAATTCCAAGAAATAAAATCATGTTTCATCGTTCACCTACTTTTTCAGAGTTTTGCTATATTTTCTTTTTTAGTTCTCTTCAATTCTGATAATGCAGCTTTAAATAACATGACATGCTTGCGGACTTCATGCCCAGATCCCAAGAACTTCGTCAGACTTCGAATAATAAGTCAAAATTTGAAATATAGAGAGTTTGAGAAATTTGAATAGGAACAACTAAAGAAATTTGGTCCATGGTTTGGGAAATCTCCGTCACTGAAGCAGAGTTTGAGGACAGTGAGAAGGTTTAGACTCGAATGGAATGTCAACCTTAATGACCGCAGTTTGTCACGAGCAATTGTACCAACAAAGAATGGCCCGCGCCTGTAAAATTGAAACATGGCAACTGATGTTAAGGTGTATTCTTCCTCATCACCAGGAAGCACGAGGAAAGTTTGCTTATAATCGGAAAGGTCCATACATCATGGAAATTATTGCCAGAAGGAGCATTTGTATTTGAGCGGAATCGAAAGAAATGCCCTTGAAATAACTGCCAATGCAAATGCGGTCAAAGGTACTATATTGGATCCAATATATAGTTCTAATATTTTTCGTTTGAGATGACGAAGGCTTTCATTCTCACTACCCAAACACTATCCACCCTTGCAAACCCATTTGAGCTGGTTACTCTTCTTTGATTACCCTCTTTGGAACCTGAAAGTATTATTGAAAATAAAATGAAAGAAAAAGAGAATTTGAAATAAAAAAAGACAAATAATAAAAGGAAGAAGAAGAAAGAATTAGAAAAATAAGAAAATATATATACAAAAAAAAGAAAAGAAAAAAGGAAAGGAAGCGGAAAACAAAGCAAAACAGAAAAAACAAAAGAAAATCCAAAAAAATGTGGCCTGAACTACGTTTGACATGATTCCGAAAGGATACGTAGGCAAACTCTCCTTGGGGTTCAGTCACACCAAAACAAAAGTCCAGTTTTTCCCCAAAAGTTAAACTGGGGCAGAAGTTATAACGGTTCAGCAATGGTCCCGCCTAAAAGGTTCCAAAGTTTTAGTTCAATCCAAATTCTTTTCACCCCAAACCTTGTTCAAGTCCTTCTGATCAATCGGCAAAGCGTTTCAAAATGGGAGGATGGAGTTATTTGGGTCTGATACAACAAAATGAGAGGAATGAAATGAGAGAGCCTTATTGGTGAAAACCCACAAGGTCACCGTAAGGCGACGGTAAGCAAAGGAAATCAAATGAGAGTCTTTTTAGTGAAAACCCACACATGCACTATAAGGAGATGGTAAGAAATGAGATGAAAAATTCCCGCTCGTGAAAACCCACAAAGGGCGCCCATGATCGAAAATAAGATCCTCACAGCCATCGGCATCAACAGAGTCCTAGCAAGGTTCCTCGGTATTCAAGGCAAAGTTGTGATGAATTTTTAAGAGTCAAACGGTTTACATAGATCAAGCATCCAGTCCAAAAGGCATGTCATGTTCATTGAAGTTTGCATGTACTCCGGATAAATCCTTCTCTCCTTTCCCAGAAAGGGACACTTCTAGTTTTAAACTCATTCTCTATTCAATTATTTGTTTCTCTTTGAATCCCTTTTGGTCTAACACTGTTCCAAAACCAAGACAAAAAAAGGATGGCAAGACTGATTTACAGGGCTTTCGTTTGATACACGCTAATGTGCAAAAGGCACCCAGCCTCAGCAGGGGCATCAAGACGACCTCGACTGGCCATGGCAGCCTATAAAGGCAATTGAAGTTGAAAGGGTTGAGTTTCACATGGTTAATCGCCTCAGCAAAGTTGAAGAAACCAAGGTACCCCCAAATGCTCTAAAATTGAAGTTGGAAGAAAGAAGACATAAAATAAAGGCCTACAAAGGTAAAATAAAGTTGGAAAGGTTAAGTCCCACGATATTAGCCACTGCAGTATAGGTTTGAGGATCAAAAAATCTCTGACAAAAAAAAAAAAACCGACAAATCCCCACAGGGTCTCCCTTTGTACAGATCCCCACAGGGTCTCCCTTTGTAAAAATCCCCACAGAGTCTCCCCTTGTACAATCCCCCAAAGAGTCTGCCCCAGTAAATCCCCAACGAGTCTGCCTTGTACAAATCCACACAGAGTCTCCCCAATAAAAAATCCCCACTGAGTTGGCCTCGTAAAGAATCCCCAAACAGAATGGGATGAAAGAACCAAAGCCTTACACGAACAAATCATCACAAATCCGGAAATGCGAGTCTGATCAGTTTAAAACGGGTCGCCTGTGAATCCAATCAATGGCAAAGTTTCTCAACAGGAATTAGTCCAAGACCAAGCAATTGGAACGATCAAGGCCACCGAATCAACCACCGTTTTCAAACTGACAATTTTTCTTTGTTTAGGAAAATTGAGATAGGTGCAATCCAAACCAACCATGCAAGAAGCAGGTGTAGCCCAAAAGACATGAAGCGCGCGAGCGTTGAAACAGCTTTGCAGCGGGAAAACGACCAAAAGTAAGTTTCCCCGGAATTCTTTCATGCATTTTTGATAAATAAAAATAAATAAATATATATATATATATAAAGGAAAACCAAAGAAAAGAAAGAAGTTAAGAAAGAAAAATAAAAATCCCCAAAAGAAAAACAAATCGTGGTAGCATAGGACCTCATTCCTCAACTATCCCGGTATAAACCACGGATCTCCCTGGCATAACCCAAGGAGCTTTTTCTATCCAAATCCCCGACATAACCCTAGGGTTCTTTCCCTTTCCCGGCATAACCCGATGACTTCCCCGGCATAACCCGAGGACTCTCTCCCTTTTCCGGCATAACCCGATGACTTCCCCGGCAAAACCCAAGGACTCTTTCCCTTTCCCGGCATAACCCGTGGACCTCCCTGGCATAACCCAGGGACCTCTTTTGTCTTCACGGCATAACCCGATGACTTCCCCGGCAAAACCCGAGGACTTTCTCCCTTTTCCGGCATAACCCGATAACTTCCTCGGCATAACCTGAGGACTTTTTCCCTTTTCCGGTATTACCCGATGACTTCCCCGGCATAACCCGAGAACTTTTTCCCTTTTCCGGCATAACCCGATGATTTTCCCGGCATAACCCGAGGACTCACTCCCTTTTCCGGCATAACCCGGTAACTTCTCCGGCAAAACCCGAGGACTCTTTCCCTTTCCCGGCAAAACCCGAGGACTCTTTCCCTTTCCCGGCATAACCCGTGGACCTCCCTGGCATAACCCAGGGACCTCTTTCCCTTTTCCGGCATAACCCGATGACTTCCCCGACAAAACCCAAGGACTCTTTCCCTTTCCCGGCATAACCCGTGGACCTCTCTGGTATAACCCAGGGACCTCTTTCCCTTTTCGGGCATAACCCGATGACTCCCCCGGCATAACCCGAGGACTTTTTCCCTTTTCCGGCATAACCCGATGACTTCCCCCGGCATAACCCGAGGACTCTCTCCCTTTTCCGGCATGACCCGATGACTTCCCCGGCATAACCCGAGGACTTTTTCCCTTTTCCGGCGTGACCCGATGACTTCCCCGGCATAACCCGAGGACCTCTTTCCCTCCCTGGCATAACCCAGGGACTTTTTTCCCTTTTCTGGCATAACCCGATGACTTCTACGGCATAACCCGATGAATCTTCCCGGCATAACCCGATGACTTCCCTGGCATAACCAGAAGACTCTTTCCCTTTCCCGGCATAACCCGTGGACCTCCTTGGCATAACCCAGAGACCTCTTTCCCTTTTCCGGCATAACCCGATGACTTCTCCAGCATAACCCGGTGAATTTTCTGGCATAACCAGATGACTTCCCGGCATAACCCTTGGACCCTTTCCAGCATAACCTGGCAATCCTCCCAATTTAGGGCTCCGATCCCTAAGTTGAGCAAGTTTCTATTTAGCCAGCATTAGAGCTCCAACCCCTGAACTGAGCATTTTTTTCTGTTAGCCAGCATTAGGGCTCCAATCCCTGAACTGAGCGTTTTTCATTTAGCCAGCATTAGGGCTCCAATCCCTGAACTGAGCATTTTTCTGTTAGCCAGCATTAGGGCTCCAATCCCTGAACTGAGCATTTTTTCTGTTAGCCGACATTAGGGCTCCAATCCCTGGGTTGAGCAACCTTCCTTTAGCCGACATTAGGGCTCCAATCACTGAGTTGTGCATTTTTACCTTTTGCAACATTAGGGCTCCAATCCCTGAGTTGCGCTTTGTAGACTAGGTTTTTTTTTTCAATCCCCTCATCATTGCTGTAAATTTTCATGACAATTAACTCACGAAATTTTCCTAGTGAAACTGGGGCAGAAAATTTCGTTTGTTTGTTTTGTTGTCTCAGCAGGTCTGACCCTGAGGTGCATGGATCGAGACGACCTACGGGATGAGTCTCAATCCAGAATAAAGAAAAGAAGAAAAGAACAAAAGAAAAAAAGAAGATGTTCCCACATATTGGAACAAACAAAGGGCAGGTCGCTCAAAAATTGGATCAAATTCCCGAGCTCCGCCAATCCCGTTTCATTGAATACTGCAGAAATAAACAAGCGCCTACAACTTGCAAGTATCAAGATTTGGATCGAAGTCTACAAGCTGAATCAGCTAAGACCCAAGATCAAGTTGCAAAAGAATTATAGATAGGAATCTTGTAACTAGCGGTTGACAGGCATAAGTAGTTAGTTCAGTTTCAATTTCCTTTGGTTGTAATAAGGAGGTCAGTAAAGCAGTAGTAGCAACAACAACAGCAGTAACAACAAGCATTGCAATCCCATGGTAGTCCCAGCTACCAAAATTTCCCGAACTACATTGACCTGATTCCTGTTTAGCCCAGGATATGTAGGAAACCTCTGAAGCAAAGGTTCGGTCAAATCTTTTTCAAAAAATGCTTCACACGGAGTACTCGGATGGGCAAAAATCGCTCACTTTATCTTTGCACGAAAATCCTTCGTGTCTTCGGGCAAAGAGGGGCAGTTGTAAGCACGTGATTTTTGCCCTATATGAGAATTACTCCCAAAAAATTCAAAAATAAAATGATTTTCCTTGGTGTGCAATTTTGTGATATTTTTGGATAATTATTTGTATTTGTCTGTGCATGTTTATTTGTTAAATTAATAAAAATACAAAAATATGTCGCATTTTGCATGTAGGATTTAATTCTACAATTGTTAGTAATTAAGTTTGTTTTACAAAAAAATGAAAATTACAAAAATAGGCATCTTTTGCATTTTTAGCATTTAATGTACAAATATACAATTTTATGCTTAATTTACTTAATTATGCGTTAATTGTTATGGGAGTTAATTTACGCTTTTATAACTTATTTTAGTTCTTAATAATAATTTAAGGATTTTAAGAATTTAGTTTTAGAAAAATAAAAGAAGAATAAGAAGGAGAATAAGAAAAAGAATGGACAGAGAAGAATAGAGAGAATAAGAGAGAGAGAAAAAAAAAAGCTGAATATTTAAGAGAGAAAGAAAAATTCGCGAAAAATATTTAAACTTTCAAATAAAAAAAAAACTAAAAAAAATCTTCTGCTTTCTTTCATTGTTTGAAATCAGCATTAATTGTTGTTGTTTCATAAAAGCTTGAAGCTTTTGTTTTGGGATTACTACTCCACCGGTCTGTTCCTGGGTTGTTACTGTTGCTGGACTGTTGTTGCTGTGCTGTATTGTTATTACTGCTGCTGATTCTCATCTTCATCTTCTTTTGTTTCCAATATCAGGTACACAACTGACACGTTGATTATTGTAAACTGAAACAGGAAGCATGAATACGAAAATGAAGAGTTGAAATTCTAAATTTACTTTAATTATATTCTGAATTTTATTTGTATGTATAAATTATTTAGCTTGCAAAAAATCAGAATCATGTAGCTATTTAATACATATAGTGGAACATCCGACGATAGCTTAACAGATGAACTATCTATATATTGCCTAAAAAATAAATAAATGGTGTAGTAACTTCGTCAAGTCAAAAATCAAACGAATAGGCCATCTAGTAGGAACTTGGTAGGAATATTGTTTAGTTAATTGATATTGGTTAATTTCAGCATGTAAATGGTCTAGGATTAAAATTAGATTGCTAATTTTTTTTTTTAATTTGACAAACTGAGAACATGCCTAGTATAATGTAACTAGGTAGTAACATGTGAATAAGACGGCTCAGGTCTAGTTTTATATCATACACGTTGGGCCTAGGCCCGCAGTGGCAACGGACTGTCCGGTTTGCATCATTTTCAGATTTATGAATCATATTCGAAATCCATCTATAACAACTCAAGCATGTAAATAAATTAAGATATTTTCTCTTTTATTTTGTAGAGACAAATTTAATAAGAAAAAATGTAGACATTTTAGGACTGTCCTTTAAAAATAAAATGAGATGAGCCTCGCCCAATAAAATGCACCAATTGCGGGGCCCTCAATAAATGTTTAATTGAGTATTTAGAATTCAGGATGGACTGTTTAGTGAGTTCCACGGTCTTACCCAGAAATAATAATACGCTAATCGCTTTAGGCACGATTTTAATAATAATACATTCCTAAACACGGGTGCGCATTTATGCGACCCAAATCCAAATCCCAAAACATTGAATAAAAATACGTTCCGGATCGTGGGTGCATTTTATGTGACGCAATCCAAAGACAATGTAAAATAACAATGTAGAAAGGAAAAGTGTAAAAATAGTAATGAATAATAAAGAGCAAATGCATTTGATCAAAACTGAAAAAATCATCCAGACAAAGTACGGTTCAATGAATTAAGCATTTATTTTGAAACAATTAAATCTTAAAACAAAATTACTGGAAATTTTAATGCCTAGAATGGCTATAGAAGTAAAATCTGCCAAGCTACCCAGGGACTCGGCGGGCTTGGGATGGTGTAGCGGTCCAATTCCTGAGAATAACTTCCTTCTTTACAGTGTAAATGGTGAGGCCTTCTTCCTCCCCCTTCTCCTCCTCAATTATGGCACTGCAGTCCATCCTTATCCTCTAAGAACAAATTGTTCAACCCAGCTAGTGCTTCCTCTTATACAGTCCCCCATATCGTATCAGCTTGGTGAAAAGCTTATTCCAAACATGGAACAGGTTGCTCGAGAGGGTAGTACGGTCCACGCCATGGAGGCGACCAATTTCTATACTCTTGCCATGTGTACTGGTATCCGAGCCAAAAGGTTGTACCATGATTTTTCAGCTGTATTGGTTTGGTAATACCTTGGAGGTTCTTTCCCAATCCTTTGCCGGGTTCATATCCAGACCAAGCCAATATGCTTTCTATTTTACTGTTCCACCATTTATCCTTCTAGATGGCATTGACCCGTTCAATGTGATGATAGGTTTCCCCTCCTAGCCTTCTTCTATGTCCAATAGCCGGGATGGTTTGACTAGTGTAAATGGGGTTACTCCCATCTCCGTGAATAATCACATCCTGACGATTCCATTCGAACTTTATGACTTGATGTAGTGTGGAAGGCACGGCTCCAACGACATGGATCCATGGCCGACCCAACAGAAGATTATATGAGGCTGGTATGTCAAGCACCTGAAACTCGACGTCGAACCTAGTTGGCCCCATCTGCAAGCAAAGATTGATTTCCCCAATCGTGGCCCTTTGGGACCCATCAAAAGCTTTTATATTCATGCTTCCTACCCGTATTTCATGGAAACCTTTGTCCAACCTTTCCAGAGTGTCCAATGGACAAATATTTAGGCTTGAACCTCCGTCAACCAAGACCCTGGCAATGAATTTGTCTTCCAATTGCATTGTAATGTGCAATGCCCGATTGTGATTCAACCCCTCAGGTGGTAGTTCATCTTCGTGGAAGATAATCTTATGACATTCCAATACTTGCTCCACCATGTTGGCCATTTCTCCGCCAGTGATGTTATTGGGTGCATAAGCCTCGCTCAGCACTTTTATTAAAGCATTTTTATGTACCTCTGAAATTTGCAACAATGACATGATAGATATCTGAGCTGGGGTTTTGTTCAGATGGTCAATGATAGAATACTCCTTTGCTTGTACTTTTCTCCACAGGTCATCTGGCATTGTCTCAATGACAGGCTGCCTAGTAGTGACATCCTTGCTTGATCCTCCCAAGTGTTTAGGCGTATAGACTCTTCCAATCCTAGTCATTCTTTGTGCGGTGTTAGTTTCCTCTACCTTGGCCTTCCCTTTTCGCCGAGCCTCACAAAATAATCCCAGGGTATTGCTTTTGAGTTGAATGGAGGTGTGGTTGATACTGTCATAGTGAAAGGTGTGACCACTTCTACTTCAAATGGAGCGGGGGTGGCTGCAGGCGGAGCCACCTCCACCTCGAATGGAATTAATGCAGTTACCTCAACCTCGATTGGTGACTGAGTATGTACCACAATAGGAGTAAATATGACTTCAACTTTAAAGTTATCACCTTCTCGAATGAGCCCAATAGACCCCTCAGGGTCCTATTCTTCGTTCGTCTCTATCACATGTCTCCACCACCTCTATGATCAGGGAGGGGATTGTCGCGGACATTAGGTGTGGCTTCCTTTGCCTGTATGACTTTGTTGTCAATTAGCGTCTGGATCTTATCCTTCAATGTTCGACACTCAGCAGTGGTGTGCCCCTTCATACCAGAATGGTATGCACAAGTTTTGTTTGGATTGACCCATTGGGATGGGTTTTCTAATGCCACAACGAGAATAAGAGTGACGTAACATGCGGCTTTCAACCTTTCATAAAATTGGTCGATGGCCTCAGCAATGGCGGTGTATTATCTGGGTAGCTTGCGGTCGAAGTTAGGTCTTGGAAAGTTTTGGCGAGTTGGAGGTGATTAGAAATGGGATGGTTGGGAGTTATAGGTGTGATGGACAGTGGCTGATTGGGAATATCTGGGAGATGGATGTTGATATGTAGGTGGTGATGCTTGGTATGTGGGAGGAGGTGTTTGATATGTGGGTGGAGGTGTTTGATATGGTGGATGTATTTGGTATGTGAGTGGAGGTGTTTGATATGTAAGTGGAGATTTCGGGCCTTGGGCCACCGTTACTACCCCAACATTTTTTTTGATATACCACCTGATTGTAATGCCTTATTTGTGGCATGCAGTGCCTCAAAATTCGTTACCATCCCGCTCTTGATTCCTTCTTCGATCCTTTCTCCAAGTTTGATGATGTCAGAGAATTTATGATTTTTGATAACCAACAACCTTTCATAATATAGCGGATCCTGTGCTCTGACGAAGAATTTGTTCATCTATTCCTCGTCCAAAGATGGCCTGACCTTGGCCTCTTCCGACCTTCAACAAGTAGCATACTCATGAAAAGTCTCAGTAGATTTCTTCTTAAGATTCTGAATGTAAAAGACATCCGGTGCATTCTCTGTATTGAACCTGAACCGGTCCATGAAATCTGATGCCATACTTACCCAATTGGACCATTTCTTGGGATCTTGGCTGATGTACCAAGACAAAACATCCCCGCTAAGACTCCTCATAAAGAGTTTCATTCGAATCTTTTCGTCTTTCCCGACCCCAACAAGTTTGTTGCAATAGGTCCTCAAATGGACTCTGGGATCACCTGTGCCATCAAACATCTCAAACATGGGAGGTTTGTATCCCTCTGGTAGTTCTACATCCGATTGTATGCATAGGTCTTCATAATTCAAACCTTCCATTCTTTTGCCGCATTCGACACCTTGAACTCGGCTGGTCAGCTTCTTGAGTTCTTCAGCCATGTTTTTAATGAGCAGGTCCTTTTCGGAGGATTCCTGTGTGTAGGATACGGGTTGGATGGAGTGAGGTATGGTTTCTATGTATATAGGGTTTCTTTGATGGGTTCCAGGGATTTGGGTGTAATGATGGTCGTTGGTGGAGTTTTGGGGATCGGGAACGGGTTGCAGTATGTAGTAAGTGGTGGTTGGTGGGTACTGAATTGGCTGATGGTGATGTTGTGGCGGAGTTGGTATTGGTAATGGATTGAGATTTTGGGGTGGAGTTGCATATTGATTTGGTGCGGGAGGATTTTGTGGATGTTGGTTTTGTGCGTTATGGGGAGGTGCTGGGTTCTTTGTGGTTTGTTGGTGGATGTTGGGGACATTTAGGGTGAGTGACAAGTTTTCCAAGTTGCGAACCTGCTCAAGTTCTCATTTCAATTGTAATATCTTTTGTTCCAATCTCAGGACTAGAACATTTGGGGCCGGAGTACTACGGCCATCTGAGGTTTCTGCGTTTTCAACATTCTCCTTTCGGATACCACTTAAGTCGTCCATTTTTACTTTTCCTCTGCCTTTTGTGTTGCTTGGAGGAGGAAGAGGTGGAGGGCCTCTAGATCTGGTGTGCTGACGAGGCCAATATGAGTGAACAAACCTAAGGGGATGAGAATAATAAAATAAGGAAAAAACAAAAAAGGTAACAAGTCAGAGAGGATTTTGAAATGTGAGCAGTATTTAAACACATATTGCGGAAATGTAAATTCGTGTCCTACTTTGGCAACCTCGTTGTGCCTGAGGTAGGCCTAGAGACAAATAAATTTGGAGAAATTTAAATGCCAATAAATGCTTCATTTCATAATATAAAAATAGATGAATCCCAAAACGACACTAAGATAATAAAAAGAAGTCACCACTGGCACTTGACCTTATTACATTTTAGGAAAGTAAATAAATCTAGCCTATTTGGTCCCACAAGGACCTTCCTCAAGCTGAATGCTCTCGTTGATCAAATCCTCCAGTTCGCGTAGGTTCACCAATAAGAATGCCTCTGCCAAATGTCTTCCTTCGTTTCTGTTTAACCAAAAATCTGAGTCTTTGGTCAAAGCTAAAAAGAAATTCGGGTTACTGATAATCAGGAGACAAAAATAAAATACTTTTGAGAACGATGGTAAAGAAGCAAATAGATGTATATTTCAATAAATTCTCAATAGTATTCCGTGTCCTTACAAATGATGATACTTCTTCCTTTTATAGATAATTCTAGGTAAAGGAATGAAGCCTCAGCTTTAATGATATAATCATGAGTAATAAATGATATTAAATAAGCCGTTATACAATCATTCCTATTAAATACCAATTTCGTAACGTATCAAGTATTTAATAATGAATTTGGACTCCTTTCTGTCACCAGATCTTTCTTTCAATGCCTTCTATCTGTTGGCTGTAGATAATTTAAATTGGTACGAGACTCGTATCTATACGTCGTCTCGTGCCTATTTAAATTCTTCTTCCCGTGGCTGTTTCCATCCGTGCCTCTTAGTCAATTGCTGCGCTTTGACCATTTAACTAATCCACGTGTCATGCCACATCATCTTTTAATATAAACTCAGTTTTTTCCCAATACAGATAGTCCCCCCACTTTCCATTTTTTTTATCAATTAAATAATTGGGAAGTGGATCTTCATGTAAAAGGAATTTTTACCACAATTAATGCTCATGACAGTACTAACGTCTCATCAGTCTTTTCCATTTAATGTTCTGCCCATGTGTCATTTTCTAATTGATTCCACTATTCATACTCTTTTTCGAGACTTCTTCACTCTCACTATTTACGAAGTGATAGCTGCCTTTATTATAGGCTTTTCATCATTACACTTAAAAAGTTGACGGTTCCCATTTTACACATAACTTTGTCCTCCTTTGTCTTCTTCACAAATCTTCAACACATACTTCCTTCTTAACAATGTCTTCTTCAAACCCTAACCATAAAAAATTTCCAATTCTAGATCAATTCCCCAACGCCCCTGTTAGACACAGAAGAGGCGGAGGAGGTAGGCTTCGAATAGGGTTAGAATCTACGTGAGGCGGCTCCTCTGGTTCTTCTTCAAGGAGTTCTATCCCAAAAGCCCCTTCTTCTAAGAGTAGGGAAATTCTTGATCCTTCTCAAGAACCCTCTGTTGATGATATAGTTCCCGGCGATTTGTCTTTTGAAAGTGACAAAATGTCTCTTCAAAAACAAATTAAAAATTTAGAAAGAGCCGATACTTACCCAACAATAGTAACCGAGCTTACAATCCCCACCATAAGAAGAGATTGTAACTGGAAGGATAGTCTTCTAATGTCAATTCCTTCCCCAAATCAAAGAATTTCCTCTTTTAGAAGTGGGTATTCTTCTGTTTACACTTACCCTTTCACTTTAGGTTTCAATCCTCCGATTGACCCAGTTATTCTCGATTTTTGTCGTTTCTTTACAATTTGTTTGGCCCAAATCGGTCCATTGGTGTGGAGAACAGTGGCTTGTTTGAGATATTTATCTTCCAAGGCCAATGTCAATTTCACCTTTTCTCACCTCATTCATCTATACCATCCTAACTTAATACGCCATGGGGTTTTTACCTTAACTGCAAGGAGCAAAAAGGTTTTGGTAAATCCTGAGGATGACAAAGATCGTGGATGGTATATCCGTTACGTTGCTGTCCATATAGTGGACTTGATTGGTGAAGCAAATATTCCCTTCCCTGAGAAGTGGAATTTTGAACGTAGGTTTCCTTTTATTTACCGTACCTACTTTTGAGAATTTCAAAAGAAAGTTGTTTTTAACCTCGTCCCTTCTTGGTTTTTTGTAGCAACCATGGGAGATGTGGAACCTATTCCCAACTTTCGTGGTTGGGTAGACTCACTTTTGAAGATTGCTTCTAGGGAGCAGAGAACTTGGAAATCAATTTCTTCCTTACATGGCTGGAAAGTCAAAACACATGGTATCCCCCCTTTTATATAATTTTTTTTTACATGTTAAGCACTTTTTCCTCAACTTTAATCATGTATATCCATCCTTTAATCAGGATTTGGCATTAGAGGAATGACGGCTGAAGTAGCTATGGCCATTCGCATGTCTGCGAATGCTGCTCTTGATTTGGATAAGGCTCGAGCCTTGCTGCCTAAAAGGAAAGCTACAAAGGAAAGTTCTGAAGAAGAAGAGGAGAGTACCTCCCTAATTACCAGGCCGAGGGTCAGAAGACGAATAATCATTGATGATGAAATTGAAAACACTCCTGCTCGTACCTCCGCCACCGAGCCTGTTTTGATTCAATCTGATGAGGACACCGAACCAAGATATAATGATGAATCAATTCAGCATCTTTTTGACAAAGGTTTCGGGAGTGGCGAGCTTGGCCCTGTTTTTGATGAAGCTCCTCTTTCCTCATTTGTTCCTATTTCCTCCATTCCTCTGCCAGCTGTAAGTATTTCGTTACCAGTTTTGACGACTTCCGTTCTTTTGCCAGTCTCTACCGCTCCTATATCCGTTCCCTTGGCTATTTCTACCGCACTTGCTTCCGCTCCTGTGTTGGTTTCTACATCTTTTCCTTCCATTCCTTCCATTGCTCCTCTTCCCTCTGTTCATCATACAGAGACAGGTTCTAGCAGTGGAAGTATGACTATGAGAAGTGTTACTTTGGAGGTTCCTGCCAATCATAACCTCTCGAGGAAGACCGGCAGAGCCGATGTTTGGATCGAACCTCTAATTGGAGATATCGAGAAGAAGAAGATGGAGAGCCATAGCTGCTTAACTCTGATGAATGACGTAGTTCATTCTACTTTGAAGGTATTTTTACCAACAAGTTTTTTTTTAAATTACCTTCAATCTCTCATTTCCATGACTTACCTCTGTAGGCTAACCTTATTGGCACGGAATTAATGGGAAGAATTTTCCTACTGGAAAGAAGAGCTCATGAGTCTGAAAAGACTATGCACGAGGCCGAGGAAATAGCTAGGGGAGCCCAGCTTGAAGCAACCAATTGGAAGGAGCAGTTCGAGAATGCTCAAGGGACCATAGAGGAGTTGCAAGAAGATAAAAATCTCCTGGAGCAGCAAAACCGTGGTTTAACTTCTGAACTGGCAACTGTCAAAGCCTCTTCAAGCCAATTGAAAAGAGACAAAGAGCTTTTGGAATGCTCTTTGTCAGAACAATTATCCAGGGCTAGTGAAGAAGTTAGAGAGCTGAAGGCACTTTTGGCTAGGAAGGAAGAATATGCAGGAGAGTTAGTGCAAAGCTTGACTCAAGCTCAGGCTGACTTACAGACTTCCTCTGACGAGATTCATGCCTTGAAGAGTTCTCATGCTTCTCTTGAAGCTTCCCTTGATTCCCATTTAGTTGAATATCAAATCTTAAAAAACTATCTTGCTATGTGGGAAAAGGAATATGGACTTCTAGAGGAAAATTTTAACATAGAAGTGAGTTGGGCTTTCCTGAAATCTCGTCGTGATGCTTTGACGGAAGCTGCTCAAGAAGGTTTTGACTTGCAGTCTGAACTGGCCAAAGTCATAGATACCATCGAGAAAAGCCAACAGTCTGCTGATACTCCTTCTCCTGCACTTGAAGTTCCTGGAACAGAAGAACTTTTAAATGAAGAAGTGAATACTGCAGCAATTGGGATTACAATTCCTGCTTCAGCTGAAAATGTTGCAATTCCAGCTTCAGAGGGTGAAACTTCTATGACTCAGTCTGTGGAAGTTGAAGCTTCCGTGACTCTTGCTTCCCTCGTTGATCCTAACATTTCAAGCTCAGCTGAAACCGTTCTTGTTACTGCTTCTTCAGAAGTTGCCACCGTGCCTGTGGCTGAAAGTGAAATTAATATTGCAACTTCTGATGTGCTAACCCCTTCAATTGGATGATGGTTTTATCCCTTAGTTTTTAAGGGATTTTTTGGTGAAAGTCCCCAGTTATCATAATGGGGCACTTGTATAAACTTTTATTGACTAAGTTTCTACTTAGTCTTTTTAATTATATTAAGAAGTTTTGTTAGTACTGCAATGTGTTCTATTCTTGCCTTTACCTTACTTATTTAGGACTTATAGAATAGTTTAGCATTTTTATCCTTTGAAAATTCTTTATGATACTTCTCATGACTTATTAACATGAGGCTTATAAAAGAGGGCCCTTTTATTTTATCGACACTTAATGAAGAAGACGTCTCAACTTCATAATGGTGTTATAATACGATGAAAGTAATAGGAAAACACACGTTTTATATGAAACAACTTTGGCAAGTTTTTATTCATAAACTTTTAACAAGTGTTTGACTGTTACATGTATTACAATACATCTACAACTTTCTCGTAACTGTTTTTCTTGTAACAGATTTGTAAATAACATAAAATAAACAAGGTTTTTCTTCATAACCTGTTTCAGTACATAGTCATGACCCTATCTTTACATGTTAAGAAGGGTTTGAGAGGTGACTTTGTTTATGAGTTTGAGAGATGACTCTGTTGTTCTCATGAATGCTGAAGACTTCGTAACTTTTTCTCAACACTTGCTTCTTTGTAGCCGATTTTTGTTCGATACTCGTATCTGTTTCTTTCTCTACACATATCTGTGTATAATCTACAGTCCCCCAAGTGTTTGAGCGGTGAAGTATGAAGCCTCGAGCACTTGTTTATTTCTTTTACTTTGGCCCTTTTCCTGAAACAGAAATATATACGGGACTCGACGGTGCGATTATAGATGAAGACTGCCTAACTCGTGTGTATTTCCATCAGATTAATTGTAACCCTGGGCTAGGAATTTAAGAATACTCCATTTTGCCTTGCAGGTTGTGACTCATCATTTGGCACGAGTTAGGATATTTTGCCTAGCATCTAAAATCGTTAGTAAAATATTAATAAACCAAGAGAGAAATTTTAACATGATGATACCTGACCGTAGGTACTTTCTTAAAAGTAATATCTTTTTAAGTGGACAACATTCCAATGTGAGGGTAAAACTTTACCATCCATTGTTTCCAACTGGTATGCTCCTTTTCCCGCAATGCCACGGACTTTGTATGGTCCATCCCATGTTGGACTTAGCTTTCCTGAGTTAGCAGCTTTTGCAGATTGGAACACCTTTTTAAGCACGAAGTCCCCAATTTTGAAAAATCTGAGGCGTGCTTTCCTATTGTAATATCGTTCTATTACTTGCTTTTGTGCTGCCATTCTTATCAAAGCAGCTTCTCTTCTTCCTTCAAGTAAATCTAGGCTAACCCGCATCTCTTCATTATTAGATTCCTCCGTTGCCTGATCGTATCGTGTGCTTGGCTCACCTATTTCAACTGGAATTAAGGCTTCCGTACCATAAACCATCGAAAATGGTGTTTCTCCAGTGCCTGTTTTGGTCGTTGTACGATAAGCCCATAGTACTCCAGGTAACACCTCAGGCCAATTACCTTTTGAATCTTGTAACCTCTTTTTCAAGTTATTAATAATAACTTTGTTAGTTGATTCTGCTTGTCCATTCCCCACTGGATGATATGGCGTAGACGTTATTCTTTTGATCTGCCAACTTCGAAGAAATTCTGTAACTTGTGCTCCAATAAATTGTGGTCCATTGTCACACACGATCTCTTTTGGTACTCCAAAGCGGCATATTATATTTCGCCATATGAAGTCTTTAACTTCTTTTTCTCGTACCTGTTTAAATGCCCCTGCTTCCACCCATTTAGTGAAATAATCTGTAAGTACAAGTAGAAATTTTACCTGACCTTTTGCTTGTGGAAGTGGACCTACGATATCCATTCCCCATTTCATAAAGGGCCAAGGGGCTAAAACAGGATGTAGTAACTCAGCTGGTCTGTGCATATTATTGCCGTACCTTTGACATTTATCACATTTGGACACGAAACTGGTTGCCTCTTCTTCCATCTTAGGCCAATAATATCCTGTGCGAATTAACGTTCTTACCAGTGACCGTCCTCCTGCGTGATTCCCACAATGTCCTTCATGTACTTCTCTCATGACATATTCGGTTTGAGAGGGACCGAGACACCTTGCTAGTGGTCCGCCGAACATCTTTCGATAAAGATTACCTTGATATAAACAATATCGTGCAGCTTTTTTGCGAAGCGCGTAAGCCTTTCCTTTGTCATTAGGCACAGTTCCGTGCTGTAAGAAGGCAACAATTTCATTTCTCCAGTCCCATGTTAGATGATTAAAATTTACCTCGTTTTTATCAGGTTCAAGAATGGAATGAAATAGATGTATGACTGAAGCATCTATATTGTTTGCCACGTCTGCTGCGGATGCAAGGTTAGCTAAAGCATCTGCCTCTACATTCTCATCCCTTGGGATCTGCACTACTTTCCAAGTTTGGAATTGCTTTATTAACTCCCGTACCTTTGCGAGGTATTCTTGCATTCGTGACTCTCTGGCTGTATAAGTCCTCAGCATCTAATTAACCACGAGTTGAGAATCACTCTTGATTATAATCTGTGTTATGCCGAGTTCTCGTGCCAATTCTAAACCTGCAATTACAACCTCATACTCTGCTTCATTATTAGTTATAGAATGACATTTTATAGCCTGTCTAATGGTCTCACCCGCAGGTGGTACGAGGACTATTCCTAAGCCTACCCCTTTTACATTAGATGAACCATCAGCGTATAAAACCCAAGTCCCCGGGTTCGCACCATTAAAAACTAATAATTCTTTTTCTGCTTCTAAATGCATCCCCTTGCTAAAATCAGCCACGAAATCAGCTAGTACTTGAGACTTTATAGCGGTCCTGAGTTGATAAATAACTTCATACTCACTTAGTTCTATAGCCCATTTTGCTAATCTTCCTGAAAGTTCGTGTTTATGCAAAATATTTCGAAGTGGAAAAGCAGTAACTACTACAATGGGATGACATTGAAAATAAGGTCTTAACTTTCTAGATGCCATGATCAAAGCTAATGCTAATTTTTCTAGCTGTGGGTATCGTGTCTCAGCTTCCAATAAGGACTTACTTACATAATAAATAGGAGATTGTTTACCTTGGTCCTCGCGGACTAAAACAGCACTTACTGCGACTTCAGATACGGCCAGATAAATGAGAAGTTTTTCCCCCACCTTCGGTTTTGCCAACAACGGTGGTTTTGACAAATAAGCTTTCAAATTTCTAAGGGCTTGTTGACAATCTTCATTCCATTCAAAATGATCTTGCTTTTTAAGTGCAGAGAAAAACTTAAAACACCTTTCCGAGGATTTGGAAATAAATCTCCCCAAAGCTGCAATTCTTCCCGTTAATCTTTGTACTTCCTTTTTATTAGTAAGTATATCCGGGATTTCTTCTATTGCTTTGATCTGAGAAGGATTCACTTCAATACCACGATTAGAAACAAGAAAACCCAAAAACTTACCTGATGCAACCCCAAATGCACATTTTTCTGGGTTGAGTTTCATATTAAATTTTCGCAAAATTTCAAAAGTAACAGATAGATGAGAAACATGGTCGTGAGATTGCTGGGTTTTGACGAGCATATCGTCTATATATACCTCCATTGTTTTCCCTAAATGTTCTTGGAACATTTTGGTGACCAACCTTTGATAGGTTGCCCCAGCATTTTTGAGGCCAAAGGGCATTACTTTATAACAGTAAGTCCCCCTGTCTGTGATGAAAGAAGTTTTTTCTTCATCACCAGGATCCATTTTAATTTGATTATATCCTGAGTATGCATCTAAAAAACTTAAAAGTTCATGACCTGCGGTTGCATCAATTAGTTGGTCTATATGCGGTAAGGGAAAGGAATCTTTTGGACAGTCTTTATTTAAATCGGTATAATCTACACAAACACGCCACTTACCAATTTTCTTGGGTACGACCACCGTATTAGCTAACCAAGTATGATATTTTACCTCACAGATTGATCCGATTTTTAATAACTTTTGGACTTCCTCCTGAATCACCTGGTTCTTGAAAGCACCTTGTTTCCGTTTCTTTTGCTTTATTGGTGTGAAAGAGGGGTCCTCATTGAGTTTGTGAGTTACCACATTCGGTGGAATACCTGTCATGTCAGCGTGGGACCAAGCAAAGCAGTCTAAGTTAGTTTTTAAAAATTCGATTATCATACCTCGCATGTTCGTGGTTAAATTGGCCCCGACATAAACCTTCCGTTCAGGCCATTGATCAAATAACATCACTGCCTCAAGATCTTCAATTGTCGTTTTGATGCTTTCATTTTCTTTAGGTTCTTGAATTGTGTCAGGTCTTGAGTCCAAATCCGTGTTTTCCTGTTCAGTTGAAGTTTGATCTTTTTTACCTTCAACTGTTTCCTGTAATTGCTACTTTTCTTTATTCTCAGCGCTCGTACTTGTTACAGTGTTGACACTTTTAGCCATCTGCTGATCCCCACGAATTTGGTAAATTCCCCATGGTGATAGGAATTTAATAACCTGATGTAGAGTTGATGGGACAGCGTCCATATCGTGTATCCATGGTCTCCCCATGATCATATTGTAGGCCATTTCCATATCAACTACCTGAAATTTAGTTTCCTTCACAACACCCATAGCAAAAGTTGTTAGAAATACCTCACCTTTTGTTACTACACTTGAATTGTCAAAGCCTGACAAGGTGTGCGCCTTGGGTATCATTTTGTCTTCAGCTTGCATCTCTCGTAGTACCCTTAATAATATAATGTTTACAGAACTCCCTGGATCAATCAAAACTCGTTTTACATTAGTATCATGTACAAGTAAAGATATTACCAGTGCGTCATTATGTGGAGTTGTTACTCCTTCGGTATCTGCGTCATCAAATGAAATACTTTCATTTTCAAGGACCTGCCGCACCCGTTTCCCGTGTGTAATTGTTACCTTAGAAACCTTGTTGGAGGCTGTATAGGTTACGCCGTGAATGTCCTCTCCCCCGCTTATGACATTCACTGTCCTTTTGGGTGAAGGAGGTTGTGGTGGCTCTTGTCTGTTTTTCATATAAGCTTGTTTTCCTTTCTCACTAAATAACTCAGTGAGGTACCCTTGCTTTAATAAATGATCCACTTCACTCTGCAGGAATCTGCATTCTGAAGTTTTGTGCCCGTGATCGTTGTGAAATTCGCACCAATGATCTGGATTGCGTCTACTTGGATTTGACCGCATCTCTTTTGGCCACCGTACCTTATCTCCCATGCTTCTTAAAACAGCTACGAGCTCGGAGGTAGATACATTAAAATTATATCCACTGAATCGTGCCTTTAAACTCCTGTCATCATCTCGTGATTCTTGTCTGTTTCGATCATTCCTGAACTTTGAAAAAGAACCAGAATCCCGATTCCTTGATTTTTGATCATATTGCTGGCTATCTTGTTTCGACCGTGGGTCATTTCCTGCGGGTCCCATATATGGATCGTACCTGTTTTTACCTGATATTTTTCGGTTTCTGACCTTCGGGTACCGCCCCTTTTTTCATGATGGAGCTTAGGTACGGTATCTTCTTCGATTCGCAACTTCGTGCTATACCTGTTGTAAACATCATTCCATGTGGTTGCAGGAAATTCTCTAAGACTTTCTTTGAGTCGTCTCGTGGCTTCAGAACTTTTGTCATTTAAATTACTTGCAAAAGCTATAGCAGCCCAATTGTCAGGCACACGAGGTAGAGTCATTCTTTCACGCTGGAATCTATCAACGAAGTTTCTAAGCAACTCCGAATCCCCTTGTTTGATTTTGAAAATATCTTCCATCCTTTTCTCAACCTTTTGTGCTCCCGAATGTGCTTTAATAAAAGAATCTGCAAGCTCAGCAAAAGAATTAATAGAATTTTCAGATAAAAGAGAATACCAGGTTAATGCACCCTTGGTGAGTGTTTCTCCAAATTTCTTGACCAATACTGATTCAATTTCTTGTTTGGTCAAGTCGTTGCCTTTTACGCCGGTTGTAAATGCAGTCACGTGGTCACGTGGGTCTGTAGTACCATCATATTTCGGGATGTCAGGCATTTTGAACTTTTTCGGAATTGGAAGGGGAGCAGCACTAGGCTTCCATGGTTGTTGTGAGTATTTGTCCATGTCTACTCCTTTTATTACAGGTGGAACTCCAGGGATTTGTTCAATACGCTCATTTTGTTCCTTAAGCTGTTTCTGCAAGGTTAGTACTAAATTTTGCAAATACGAATTATTTAAATTACCTGGTCCCCCTTCTTGTGGTTCACTGGGGGTTGCTCCATTTCCAGAATTATCAAGACCAGAACGGGGGTTCTCCAATGTATTATTATTAGGAGTTGGTGTAGGTGGGGCAGCAGGCAATCGACTAACAAGTGCCTGAAGAGCTTTGCCGACCTGTGCATCAATTAGCTTTTGTAAAGCTTCAGTTGTAACTCTTTCAAAATGTTCAGATTGCTCTTGTTGATCAGCACGTGATTCAGTAACATGAGTGCCTTCACGAGATTGACGTGGTGAATTTAGAGGAGAGGGAACCACATTATCTTGATTTTGATGTATTTGATTCTCATGGTTTCCCAATGTGTTGTTACTATTGTTGTCGGCGTTGTTGTTTGACATGGTGTAGCTTAAAAGGAAAGATTATCAGATTCCCGGTAACGGAACCAATTTGTTTAACCAAAAATCTGAGTCTTTGGTCAAAGCTAAAAAGAAATTCGGGTTACTGATAATCAGGAGACAAAAATAAAATACTTTTGAGAACGATGGTAAAGAAGCAAATAGATGTATATTTCAATAAATTCTCAATAGTATTCCGTGTCCTTACAAATGATGATACTTCTTCCTTTTATAGATAATTCTAGGTAAAGGAATGAAGCCTCAGCTTTAATGATATAATCATGAGTAATAAATGATATTAAATAAGCCGTTATACAATCATTCCTATTAAATACCGATTTCATAACGTATCAAGTATTTAATAATGAATTTGGACTCCTTTCTGTCACCAGATCTTTGCTTTCAATGCCTTCTATCCGTTGGCTGTAGATAATTTAAATTGGTACGAGACTCGTATCTATACATCGTCTCGTGCCTATTTAAATTCTTCTTCCCGTGGCTGTTTCCATTCGTGCCTCTTAGTCAATTGCTGCGCTTTGACCATTTAACTAATCCACGTGTCATGCCACATCATCTTTTCATATAAACTCAGTTTTTTCCCAATACAGTTTCCCTCAGCATTCTGGCAGTCGGTGACTTTCTTCCTCACTTTTCCTTCCAATTCTAACAGGTTTTATTCCAGATATTCCAGCTTTTCGCTAGATTCTCTTTCCATTCATTGATTTGGTCATCTGATGGAAGATTTCTTCACTAGTCTAGCAAGAGTAAGGGTGTACTAACCATACCGAAGTTGGGGACCTCGTTCCTCATTTTCTGCAAAACAAAAAAGGGTTAGGCCTTTCCCCCCACCATACTCGACTATTTATATATTCATGATTAGCATATTGGTATTTTGTTCTCCAAATTAATGAACAGAATGTGGTTGTATCCGTTGGAATTATGGAAACCCCGGTGGACTTTGGATAAGGCTTATCTTAAAGGATCATTATATGGACAATATAATTGATCCGACTAGGTTTGACCATGATGCATGCACAATTTCGATCAGAGTAAGGTTACTATGGGATTTTAGACTAGTACCCTCAAGCGGACAACTTGAGGGGGAAAGACACGAAATCGTCGACTGCACTGCTGATCGACTGGTTTTACCACAAATAAGCCTTTCCGAATTTAAGGGTAATAAATAGGAAGAGCGCAACCACTCATTAAACGTTGCTATAGGATTTGATACGCATGAGTAGAATATGATATGGAGCATGATTTATGCAACAATTAATATCATGTAGTCAGGTATTTGCACGTAGGAAAAAATAAATACAATATTTAAATAGTTGAAATACAGTTATGGAAAAGGAAAACAAAGAGGCATGTCAGTTTCATGAATAAAAGAAATATAAATGCTTAAAATAGGCAGTTAAATTCAAATAAGGGGAAAGGGTACGGGGTAAAACATGCTTGGACTGATTCACAAAAGACAAGTTCGTTATGGTAAGAGCCTAAAGGTATACCTAGCAGAGTCGTCATGCTGTCGCACCCCCTTTTTTCCTCCGCGGAGAAAGTCCGGGTTTCGACATTCATGGGGGGTAATAACTTATTTCCTTTTGGGAATTGGGTATTTGAAGAGTCGCCACCTAACCGATTATGGTGCGTTAGGGCACCCATAGCGATTAACTCTTGGATTGATTTGAATTACCAGAGATTTAGGGTAAGGGCTCGAAATAACCTTGAGGGGAAGGTGTTAGGCACCCTTCTCGGTCCACAACGGTGGGTCCTGACCGAACTTATACTTTTGAAATAGTCCATTAACGAATAAATAGTTTTAAACACATAATTACAAGTAAGAGCATGACTCAAATAATGAGACAAAGGAAAGGCTTAAACAAATTGTACACATATGAAAAGTAAAGGGAATTTGGGAAGGAGGGATCCTAGGTTGGTTAGCCTACAGGATCACTCCACGCAATGTCCGGTAAACACTCCTCAATGAGGGGATACACGTGACATTAGCGCATAGTAATCATATTCATATCTACCCTTCCCACCCCTTAATGGTTATTATAGCGAGTGTTGTTTAACGATCTCTATTGCGTGTTGTTACCCGTCCCTTCTGAATGGTCTTGGAGGAAATCAGGACCTCTACCTATATGCAGTTCTAGACAGACCCTTAAGGTTTAAAAGGAGAAAATACTAGGCGACAGACAAGAACAAATAGGACTTTAGCAAATAAGGCAGGAAAGAAGAAATTAGAGGCTCATGTTTACCTCCACAAATAATGCACTTAACAACACGACTCGAACACAAATAAGGGTAGTATTATTAAACAAGATCCTAAGGCATGATGTCTAAGTGAATATCAGAACACAAGAGACATGCAGATTTTTTTTTAAACTTAGAAGCAAGGGCCTAATCAGTTTGCTTACTGTTTTTAAGCATGTTAATCATTAAGCAATAAACACAAAGAGATGGTTTCCAGGTTTATAAGAAATTTAATTACCTAAGGCTTGCCTAGGCTTGGGGTAATGCACAATTATTACCAGAACTATTAAAACATGGTAGAAGATATTTTACCTAAAGCATGTTGTTCTAAGTTTTACAAGATACAGAATTATTACCAGTTTTACTTAAACAAGATAATTAGACGTGAGATTGTTTTATATCCTTTTTCATGCATCAGTAGATTAACTAGGTGTGACTGAGCGAGTATGAACGAGATCTTAAATGGTATCTAATATGCACATATAAGGTTCAGAATGGTTTATATGCAGAATTCCTAAAGCAGGATTTCTAAATGCATAGCAGGTTACAATATGATTTCAAAATATGCATAAATAATAGTTTATTTTAATGTTGTCGTTTATCCTAGAAACAGGATTTCTAAGTGATAATAAGGATGTCAAAATGAGATGCTGAAAACAGTATACATGAAACCTAGGAGCATGGTATCTAATGCATGATATGCTTTGCATGTATTGGTCCTAAACATGGATTCTAATGCACATATGGGAAATGTAAACCTAAAGCATGGTTTCTACCCATTGATATTTATAACATATATGACTACCCTCCCCTTTTCACTAGCTAACCCCAATATTCATTTACAATAATTATTACGAACCAGTATTGAAATGAATTACATAGAAAAAGAAAAATAAGAAGTTACACTATAGGGAGCCTGAAAACAGGCCCAGATTTCCAGAACCTCAAATGCCCAGATTATTTTATAGCCTTTCTCATATCTGGGTGTGTCAGAGCTCCCTAAAGGACCTCAAGGGATCCCGGACAGTGCTCATACCCATATTTCACAACCATAATTGAGTAAGTGCAGTGTGGAAGATCCAACTCCAATGCATCAGAGTTTAGAGAGATCACATAGGGGTCCCTAAGCAGTCACACATCAGAGGGGCCAGAACTTAAGGACCTAAGAGTAGTGTGAGAGTGCTTGACATAGTTTTGAAAAGGTTTGAATGAAAATAGTGTTGAAAGAGACTCAGTTGAAATAGTTTTATTTAATAAAGAGAGTTGCTCAGTAAAATAGTCTTTTGATAAGAGTTGTGGAATCAAATAAACAACATACCCAACACAGAACCAAAATAGGTTCTGCAGCATACAAAGAACAACCTTCACATAGGGGTAATGGGAATTGGGGACATATAAAGCGTATGCAATGAACACACAATAGACAGAAGTGCACATAGCTACAGATAGGGATTAGGGTACAACATGAACTTCAGAATTAACACAGAACCAAGTAACTTAAGGTACAAATGTTTTTGCCAAAGAAAGGTTCATACTAAAACCAGTTAAACATAAAATGGAACAGAGTCACATTGAGACATACTTCAAGGGGGGGGGGGGTAATATTTCATAATCATGCTGATCCTAATGGGGGTAGTACATAACATAACCAGATAGACAAGAAAACATCTCAACTACAAGTTGCACAACAAAACCATAGATAAAAACATACTAGAAACAGGATGAATGAAGTAGTAAAAGAAACATATTGTTTTTGAAACTTGAATTAAAATCAGAACATACCAGTAAAGAAGATAGTAAACACAAAGTGGAGGATAAGAGAGCACAATAATTATCCTTGGCTCACAGCCGGCTAATTCAAGACAGTAGCAAGCAGTAAAGAAAGAAAGCATAAAGCTTTAAGTGTGAGAGATACTTTTTTAAAACCAATGTGTTCGTGTGTTTGTGTTAATGAGAGAGTATGTATATATAGTTTGATACTAGGTAGAATAATAAGGTAAAAATCAAAGTCAAGCAGTAATTATGGGGACTCAGAACCAATCAGTATAAAATCAATGTAATTACTCCTCAATTAAGGGAGTTAACTTCAAACGGTAAAGACAAATAAGAAAAGAGATCACATAACACTGGAACATAGCACATAAGGAAATATTTTCAGGCATAGTAAGTATAGAACAAGTAATTAGGCTAGGTTCAGAAAAATCTAATTAAGGAAAATACTTAAGAATCGATTGACAGCATAGTCGACCAAAACATAAGGAAAGAAAATATCTTACAGGTTGAAAATTAGAAAGGAAATCATCACAAGAGATTAGTGAAAGGTATCAATTATTGGAAATTAGGGATTCAAACATGAGTAGTACTGATTAAGGGGAGATTACCACAAGTCTCTATGCATACACGGAAAAACACATAATAGGGAAGAAGAGGCAAAAAATCAGAAACCCTAATGAGCACAGTAGTAAAAATCACATAGAATCAGGGATTCAACTAGAAAAAATAGTAATAATTATAGGAATTGACAGAATAAACATAATATAAGCGGAAGAAGCAAAAATCAGAAACCCTAATGAACATAATAGGGTAAAATTTCAGAAACTCAGAACGTTCATGAGAAACAAGCACACATACGGATCAAATCATCAGAGACAGACTCAGAACCTAGGATTAGGACCAAGGGACTTAAGGTTTTAACATAATAAATCAAATAAAAGGGTAAAAACATGAATAAACGTTCATACGTAGTAAAAATCATAGAATAATACGGAAAATCAGAAGGAAAAGTCATTTTGAAAAGGTGTTAAGAAATCCTAGTTTGAAGATGAAAAGGCATTTTTGAAAAATTGGAGAGATTCTTAAGAAAATAGTAAAGATAACTCAAAATATACTCAGATCTGTGGTATACTGAAGAGTCAAGAGATGAGTTAGGGTTTCAGAGAGAGATAACCCAGAGATAAAGAGATTCCGACTTAGAAGCCATGGATCTAGCCGGAAAATATAAAGATCTTACTCGAACGGCCAAGGGTGGCCTAATAACGGCATGAAAAGGCCATGGGTGTGAGTTGAACAGCCTCTGGTCCCCTTGAGGACCTCAAGGTAGCAAAGATCTGGCATGTGAGGGAGCCATGGAGGCTAGGGATGGTGGTTGAGCCACCATTGTTACCAGCGATCCAACGGCCGGTGAGAGGAGCTTAGGGTTTAGCAGAGAGAGCTTGAAAGACATGAGAGGATGTAATGGCGGAGCAGAAGAGAGAATGAGAGAATCGGAATGAGGGTTTGGGGGGGTAGTCTTTTAGGTTAATTATGGAAAGTGGAGATCTGGATAGTTGATTAAAATTGATCAACGGTCCAGATTAGATAAGGGATTGGGTCGGGTAGGATAAGGTATTGGGCCTGGGGTATTTGGGCCGTTTTAATTGGGTTGGGGTTTGATTTAATTAGGCTATAATTGAAATGAAAGTGGCTATTTATTAAATACCCAATGTAAATTAATTAAAAAAAATTACAAAAATAGTTGTTAATTATAAAAATGAATTTCATGCATAGAAAATAATTTAAAAATATTTATTTAGTATTTAAAAATACACATGATTAATTTCTGGATGAAAATAGTATAAAATCATATGATTGGGCTATAATTGCAAAGTTATTGTAATTATAGCCAAAAGGTATTTAGTCTCCTCGTGGATTCTCAGCTTTTTTTCATTTAGGTTACTTGCAAATGCCATAGCCTCCCAATTATCAGGTACACGTGGTAACATCATCCTTTCACGCTGGAATCTATCCATGAATTTCCTGAGTAGCTCTGTATCTCCTTGTTTTATTTTGAAGATGCCTTCCATCCTCTTTTTGATTTTTGCGCTCCCAAGTGTGCTTTTATAAATGAATCTGCAAGCTCAGCGAAAGAATCAATAGAATTTTCAGGTGTTGATACCTAATTTTTCCCAAAAGATATTTCAAATTGCATATATGTCTTCAAAATCATGCATTGATTAGCAATTGATATTTTTCTATATTTTTATTAATTTATCCAGCATTTTATTTCCATGAAATAATTACAAAATTACCTCAAAAATGATTTCAAAAGCATTTCTTGATGTAATGTATTATTTTTGGTCCTAATAAGACCAAGTTATTTTATAATTAGCCAAATAAAAGAGAGTTTACGAGAATTCCCTGCAACAACTTGGAATGATGTTTGCAACAGGTATAGCACGAAGCTGCGGATAGAAGAAGATACTACTACTCAGTCAGGGGAGGTGAAAGAGTAAGTTCGAGGCAACCAGAAACTAAAAAAAGTCCAGTAAGAACAGGTACGAGCCTTACATGGGACCAGCAGGAAAGGATTCATGATCTAAACAGGAGAACCTGAGATACAGTTCTAGATCAAGGGATAGAGACACTGGTTCGTCATCCAAGTTTGGAAAGGAGCGAGACACACAGGACGACAACAGAAGTACAAAAGCAAAGATTGGTGATTACAGTTTCAATGTTAGCACATATGAGTTGGTAGATGTTTTAAGAAGCATGGGAGATAAAATGCAGTGGCCAAAAGAAATGAGATCGAACCCAATAGAAGAAACCCAGATTTCTGGTGCGAGTTTCATAATGATCACAGGCATAAAACAACAAATTGTAGATTGCTACAAGGTGAAGTAGAGCACTTATTAAAACAAGGCTATTTAACCAACTTGTTTAGTGAGAAGGGTAAGCAAGCATATATAAAAAATATACAAGAGCCACCAAACCTCCGTCACCAAAAAGAACGGTTACGTGATAAGCGGAGGAGAGGAGGTAAACGGTGTGACATATACAGCTGCGAAAAAGGTTTCAAAAGTCACATTCACCCACGGAAAGGGACCACGCCAAGTTTTGGAAGAAGACAACATAACATTTGATGATACAGACGTAGATGGCGTGATGATTCCACACAATGATGCACTGGTAATATCTTTACTTGTACATGATACTAATGTCAAACGAGTTTTGATTGATCCAGGTAGCGCTGTAAATATCATTCTTTTAAGAGTGGTAAATGAGATGCAAGCTGGCGACAAGTTGAGCACGTACCTTATCTGAATTTGAAAATTCAAGCGTTGTTACAAAAGGGGAGATAGTGCTCACCGCATTCGCAGAAGGAGTAGTCAAAGATACGAAATTTCAAGTAATAGATATGGACATGGCATACAAAATGATCCTCGACAGACCTTGGATTCACGAGATGGATGTTGTTCCGTCTACCTTACATCAGGTTATTAAGTTCCCTTCGCAATGGGGAATTAGATAAATCCGTGGTGATCAACAGGCTTCTAGAAGTATCAATTCATTGGCAGATTCAAGCATGAAAAATGATGTTGCAGACAAAAAATAGCAATTATAGAATTCAGTTGAGGATTCGACAACACAAACCTCAACTAGAGATGGACAAATAGAAGTGGACTCAAGGCGTGATACTATTCAAGAGACAGAAGAGAAAAACATCAAAATAATAATTAAGGAACTCGAAGCGGTGGTGTTGTTTTTATATTGGTCGGACAGAAAAGTTTACATAGGAACTAACCTGAGCCTAGAGATGAAAGGTAAGTTAATTGAATTTTTAAAAGCTAATGCAGATTGCTTTGCTTGGTCGCATATAGATATGACAGGTATACCACCTGAGGTGATGACCCATAAGCTGAATAAAGATCCAACGTATCCACCAATCAAACAGAACAAAAAGAAGCAAGGATCCTTCAAAAACCAGGTGATTGAGGATGAGGTACAAAAACTTTTAAAAAATCGGGTCTATCCGCGAGGTAAAATATCCTAATTAGCCAGCTAATACTGTAGTGGTGCCCAAAAAGAATGGTAAATGGAGAGTTTGTATAGACTATACTGACTTGAATAAAGCTTTCCCTAAAGATTATTTTCCTTTATCACACATAGATCAACTAATTGATACTACTGCAGGACACAAATTGTTGAGTTTTTTTTATGCATATTTAGGATATAATCAAATAAAAATGGATCCTTCAGATGAGGAAAAAACTTCCTTTATTACAAATAGAGGGATTTACCATTATAAAGTCATGCCTTTCGGCCTAAAGAACACTGGAGCCACATACAAGAGGTTAGTAACAAAAATGTTTCAAGAATATCTGGGAAAGACCATGGAGGTTTATATCGATGATATGCTAGTCAAGTCACAACAGGCGGGGGATCATATCCAACATCTGTCAGATACATTTTATATTCTCCACAATTTAAATATGAAGTTAAACCCTGAAAAATGTGCATTTGGCATGTCTTCAAGTAAGTATTTAGGTTTTCTTGTTTCTAACTGAGGAATTGAAGTAAATCCAGCACAGATTAAAGCCATCGTAGAGATACCAGATGTATTCATGAGCAAAAAGAGGTGCAGAGGTTGACATGTAGGATAACAACATTAGGGAGGTTTATTTTTAAATCTTCGGAGAAAAGTTATCGAAAAAAGCAAAATTAATTTGAGTGGACTGAGGAATGCCAACAAGTACTCAAAAATCTAAAAGCATACTTGTCAAACCCACCGTTGATGGCTAAACCAAAGGACGGAGAAAGGCTACTCATCTGTCTCGATGTTTCAAAAGTGGCGGTAAGCGCAATATTAGTTCGGGAGGACAAAGGTAAACAATCTCCAATTTATTATGTTAGCAAGTCCTTATTGGATGCTGAAACTCGATATCCTCATTTTGAAAAACTTGCTTTAGCGTTAATAATGGCATCTAGAAAGTTGAGGCCTTATTTTCAATGTCACCCTATCTCTGTGGTGACCGCTTACCCCTTATGAAATCTATTGCATAAACAAGAATTATCAGGTAGATTAGCCAAGTGGGCTATAGAACTAAGTGAATATGATATCACACACCAACCTAGAACTGCGATAAAATCATAGGTTTTAGCAGATTTTTTGTGGCAGACTTCAGCCCAGGGATGATAACAGAAGCAGAAAAAGAACTGCATGTATTCAACGGGTCTAATCACTTGGACCCTATTTACAGATGGCTCCTCAAATGTTAAAGGAGCGGGTTTAGGCATCGTCCTAATCCCACCTTCGGGAGAAACTATAAGGCAATCCATAAAGTGTCATCCCATTACTAACAATGAAGCAGAATATGAAGCTGTAATTGCAGGTCTAGAATTGGCACGAGAGCTTGGAATAGAGCAGGTTGTAATCAAGAGCGACTCAGCTTGTAGTTAATCAAATACAGGGGACTTATATAGCTAGAGAGGCAAGGATGCAACAATATTTGGAAAAGGCACGAGATTTAATTAGACAATTTCAATCTTGGAAAATCGTGAAAATACCCAGGGAAGAAAATGTCGAAGCAGACACGCTGGCTAATCTTGCGTCCGCTGTAGAAGTGACAAATGAAGAAAATGCTTCCGTAATATATTTGTTTCATTCGCCACTCAACCAAGATAAAAATGAGGTAAATTTCAATAATTTAACTTGGGATTGGAGAAACGAGATCATCAATTTTTTTCAGTACGGGATCCTACTTGAAGATAAGAAAAAGGCACAGGCACTTCGCAAAAAAGCTGCGCGTTATTGTTTGGATCGAGGTAATTTATATCGAAAGATGTTCGGTGGACCTTTATCAAGGTGTCTTGGACTTTCTCAAACAGAGTATGGGATGAGAAAAGTACATGAGGGACACTGTGGAAATCACGCAGGAGGAAGATCCTTGGTAAAAACTCTAATTAGAACAGGATATTATTGGCCAAAAATGGAGGAAGATGCGGAAAGCTTTGTGGCCAAATGTGACAATGTTAATGATATGGTAATAACATGCATCTCCCAACGGAGTTATTACATCCGATTATTGCACCACAGTCTTTTATGAAGTGGGGGATGGATATCGTGGGTCCACTACCACAAGCCAGAGGAAAGGTACGAGTTTTACTAGTACTAACTGATTATTTTACCAAGTGGCTAGAAGCAGGTTCTTCAAACAGGTACAGGAAAAATAAGTCATGGACTTCATTTGGCGAAACATCATATATCGGTTTGGAGTTCCAAAAGATATCGTGTGTAATAGCGGCCCCCAATTCATAGGTGCGAAAATCACAGAATTCTTTTAGAGTTAGCAGATTAAAAGGATAACTTCAACACCTTATCATCCTGTGGCCAATGGATAAGCTGAATTAACAAACAAGGTTATCATTAATAACTCGAAGAAAAATTAGAAGAGTCAAAAGGTAAGTGGCCAGAAGTGTTACCAGGAGTCTTATGGGCTTACCGCACGACAACAAAATAGGTACGGGAGAAACTCCGTTCTCACCTGTGTATGGTGTTGAAGCCTTAATTTCAATTGAAATAGGTGAACCAAGTACGAGATACATCCAAGCAACCGAAGAGTCAAATGAGGAAGAGATGCAAATAAATCTCAATTTACTTGAAGAAAGGAGAGAAACAACCTTGATAAGGATGGCAGCGCAGAAGCAAATTATTGAGCGATATTACAATCAGAAAGCTCATCTTAGGTACTTCAAGATTGGGGACTTTGTACTCAAAAAAGTTTTTCAATCAATGAAAGTAGCCAATGCAAGAGAGTTGATTCCGAATAGGGAAGGACGTTACATGATTCGAGGTATTGCAGGAAAGGGTGCATATGAGTTAGAAACAATGGACGACAAAGTACTCCCGTCAAATTGAAATGTTGTTCATTTGAAGAAGTATTACTTCTGAAAGGGAAACCTCCAAATGATGATCTTAGACCTAAAAGACATGCGAGATGAAAAATTATTCCCGGTCTGGGTTGCAACCTTTCTGATGAAAATAAAAAGAGTTAAGCAGTCATCATGTAAAATTATACCTCCGAGTCCCGTATGTTTTTTCTTTTCAGGAAATGGACCACATGGAAGGAATAATCAAGTGTCCGAAATTTCATACTTCAAAGCTCTTAACACTTGGGGGACTCTATATATATGGAAGGCGAAGAAGACTAGAAAAGTCTGAATTTAAGTCAAGCCTGAGGCAATCTACCCAACAAATCAAAAGTTAAGAGTGAGCAAATCAAGAGCCAAAAATTCAAGCCTAATTCAAAAACCTATGATGAAGTATACACTCGCAGATGTAAACTATAAAATATTAAGAGTATCTAGGTTATATGCAATATTTAATCGGGGGTTGCAAGATATACCCTTCAATTTTGTTAAATTTGTTATAAAGAAAACAATTATAAAAGAGTTGTAGATATTACTCGAATACATGTAAAGTATACAGTTTGAAAGTTCAAGAATACAAAACTTCCTCAGTTCATTCTAAGAAATATGTATGTTCCTACTTCTTCTTTCATATGTTTACATCAATATGAAGTTGAGACGTCTTCTTCATTAAGTATTATTTATAAAAAGGCCGTCTTTTATAATTCTTTCTTATTCAAAAAGAGTCACGAAGCATTGAAGCATTTTTAATGCAAAACTTAAATAGCAAAGGGTAAAACAAAAACCCAAACATTAAAATAGGCGGAAAATAAAGCCCAAATTTATAAACATAAGGCAAACACTTGTCTTCAAAACCCATAAACTGATAAGATGGTCTAATAGAACTCAAAATAAAGATATTATAAGAGTTAGACAAAAACTTGAAAAGTAATATTATATAAACTTGGTTAAAACTAAGTATAAGAACTTAGATACAACCTAATCATTTGATTCTAAACCCCAAACAAACTAGGGGTAAAATTTCTTAAATATTACTAAAACCCAAACATGACTTGGGGTAAACTTCCAAACGTTCTACAAAAAAAAAAAGCAAAAAACTACAAACCTTTCAATCAAACTTTCACTATAGGGCAGGTTTTGAACCAGTATTATAAGAAGGATTCAAGATGGCATCATCAGCAGCAGGAGGTTCAACTTGAGTAGAAGAGGTTTGAATAACAACTTCACCAAGAGTAAGTTCATCACCCACGGGCATGTCAACCTCAGGTGTTGAAAAGTTTTGATGCTGAGTTTTGTCAATGGTTTCTTTAGTTTTTGCAATTTCAGCAGCCAAGTCAAAGCCTTCCTGGCTTGATTCCATTAAAGTTTTGAGGCATGTGTTCAAGAAAGCCCAACTAACATCAACAATAGCTTTATCCTTAAGGGCTTCATAATTCCTCTCCCATTGCTCAATTTCGGCAATTAGCTCTTCCTTTTAAGTCAAAGCAACATCATAAGAAGCTTGTAAGGGGGCGAATGACCTCTCTAAGAACTGAACCTTGTCAGAAGAAACACGAAGATCTTCTTGAGTTTGGGTGAGCGTTTGAACAAGCTTCCCGGTATAAACTTCCTTTTGGTTCAACAGTTCTTTCAAACTTCTAATTTTCTCAGTGGCTTTGGAAAGTTGCTCGACAAATGAAGACTTGAGGAGGACTTTATCCTTGCCCACTTGACTAGAAGAGGCTTTTCAACCGCCAACTCTGCCGCCATTATCTTCACTTGTTCCTCCAAGGTACACTTCTTCTTATCTAAAATTCCTTTCTCAAGTTCAAGGCTATCAAACTGTTCCTTCCAGTTGTCTACTTCAATGCGATAGTCGTTCATTAATTGCTCAGTATGGATGATCCTCTTCATCAGCTCCGTGCCAATTAGGTTGATATACACAAGCAAAAGGAAAGTGTGATTATAGAATACAGATGAAAAGAAAGTCACATACAAAATAAAAAGCTAAGGCTTATACCTTTAAAGATGAATGAACAATATCATTCATCCACGTTAAAGAACTGTTACTTTCCAACTTTGACTTCTCAACTGGGCCAATCAATGATTTCATCCATACATCAGCTTGCCAGATTTCTTCAAAAGATTGCCATCCTCAGGAACCTCGATGGTAACTTTTTTCATTACCCTACTGTTACTAGAGGAACCAACTTCAACATGAGAAGTTGTAATAGTAGGAACAGTCGAGGGAGTCAAAACAGGCACGGGCGGAGCAGTAGCAGCAACAACGGGTGCGGAGAACTGAGGATCAACTGGAACAGACACTGGAAAAGAGGCAAGAGGTGCTTCCTCAGAAATAAAGTCAAAATTATCATGGTCAAACCCATGAGCAAAAAGCTGTTATGTAGAGTCATGGGGTACGAGAAGCATCTCGTCATCAGAGCTCACCAAAGTGGGACTTCTGGTCTCGTGCATGGGAACTGTACTTAGAGGAGGAGTAACTTCATCATTCGAAATAACACGTCTCTAACTCGAAACCTGCGAACTAGCGAGCGCACCTCTTGATCCTCTTCAACCTCTGAACCGGGTGCCTTGTCAGCTTTTCTCTTTGATGAAGAATTCAAAATCATATCTTGAGCCCTAGAAAGAGAAAGTCTTGAAGCAGCATAGATGTTGTGCTAACACCCCAAATAGGAAACTCTAACAAAGAAAGAAGTTAGAAAATTTTCAAGTAAATATGGATGCATGGAAGAAAATTAAAAGGAAAGATACCACGAGTCTTCACTTTCCAACCAAACCTATTAGAAAGGTACTTCTAAGACCTTCCTTCCATATTAATAACAATCAACAATTTTTCTACCCAACCACGAAAGTCTAGAATCTCCTCAACCGCTTCCATGGTTGCTGAAAAAGAAAAGTAAAACAACTATGAGATTGCAGGTTCTTCACAAAAAAGAAGAAGAAGAGAAATAGAAAATCTGAAAAGAAACTTACGTGCAAAGTTGCACTTTTCTGTAAAAGGCATATTCTCTTCTCCCACTAACCTACTTGTGGGAGTAGAAACGAATCGGGCATACCAACTACGATCCTTATCATCTTTGGGGCTCACTAAAACACTCTTACTCCTGGCCACGAGAGTAAACACCCCAAAATAAAATAACTCGGGGGAATAAAGATGAATCAGATGATAAAAAAGTGAAGGGTAAAGCAACCAAGTTTGACAAGTATCTAAGGCATGCCACAACCCTCCATATAATATGACCAATATGTCCTAAGAAAACATTAAAGAAACATCAAAATTCTATAATGACTAGATCAATAGGTGGTCTGAAGCCTAATGTAAAGGGATATATATAAACAAAAGAATAACCAGCTTTGTATGAAGTAATCCTTTGATTTGCATTAGGGACTAAAATTGGGAAATCAAATTTCCAATGGCATTCACTTCGCACAAGGGAAATCAAGCCCTCAGTAATCTGGAAAGGGTAAACATCAACATGATCATGTGAAGTCATAGATGTAACTTAATTTCTAATCGATTCTCGATCAGTAGAGAAGGAAAGTTCACCAGGGACAATCTCATCAACACTGGGCTCTCGAAGAGGTTCACTAGAATCCCTACTTCTAGCAGAAGATCTATGAGAAGAAGAAGCCCTAGTTCTAGAAGATGAAGGGGGAGTAACACTGGGTTGAGAAGAAGAACTATGAATAGACATAGACCCTAAACTACATAATCTTCCACCTCTTCTACTTCTGATAGGAGTAGATGAAAGGGGAAGTTCATCTACTATAACTACTCTACGAGGATTGGGATTTGAAGAAGACATAGTTGTATAATATGAGCTGATGAACAAGAACTATTATGGAATAAGAATAATGTAGATTGAAGGTTTTCATTAAAGCAATGGCATAAGGAGGTATTTATAAGAAGAGGCAACCGTCATAAAAAGTGAGTCACGATAGAAACGCTATAATGAAGTAGTCACTTCATGTGACGACCCGACAAGTCGTCTCATGAGTTACCGCTTTGTTTCGCCCATTTTTGCTTCTTATTGCTTTGTCTTTTGGTTCTATATGTGATCGGGTTGGTTGGCTCGGGTTCGGAAAGGATTTGGTAAGGTTTGAGACACTTAGTCTCTCTTGAGGAAGCTAAAGTTGGAAAAGTCAACCGGATGTTGACTTATGTGTTAGAGGGCTTGGATAAGAGTTCCGATGGTTCGGATAGCTTTGGGAGGCGATTTGGGACTTAGGAGTGTGATCGGAATGTGTTTTGGAGGTCCGAAGTATATTTAGGCTTGAATTGGCGAAATTGGATTTTTGGCGTTTTTCGGTTGATAAGTGAGATTTTGATATAGGGGTTGGAATGGAATTCCGAGAGTTTCAGTAGTTCCGTTGTATCATTTGTGTTGTGTGTGCAAAATTTTAGGTCATTCGGACGTGGTTTGGTTGGGTTTTTTATCAAAAGCGTAATTTAGAAAATTTTGGAATTCTTAGGCATGAATCCGATGCGAATTGAGTGTTCTGATGTTGTTTTGAGCATTTTGAAGGTTGGAACAAGTTTGAATGAGGTAATGGGATATGTTGGCATTTTTGGTTGAGGTTCTGGGGGCCTCGGGTGAGTTTCGGGTGGTCAATCGGACCATTTCATGTTGTTTGGAATTGCAGAAAAACTGTTGAAATGTTGCAGAGAATTTGACCTCCGCGTTCTCGAGTAGGTCCTCGCGTTCGCGAAGGGTTAGTTAAGGAGGCTGATATTTTAGATTTTGCGTTCGCGAGGAAGGTTTCGCGTTCACGAAGGGCTGGGAGGTGATTCATCGCGTTCGCGAGGTGGAGTCGCGTTCGCGTAAAGGAAATTGGTTAGCTGGGTTTGAGGTCGAGTTGTTCATCGCGTTCGTGAGAGAGGGAGTGCATTCGTGAAGAGTTAGTCTGAAGAACTATCACATTCGCGATGGGCATGTCACGTTCGCGATGGGCATGTCGCGTTCGGGTAAGAGGATTTTTGGTCAAAGTTATTTTGTGCTTCGCGAATGCGAGGCATTGACCGCGTTCGTGAAGAAGGAATTTAGGCCTGGGCAGAATGTTTAAATAGTTGTCTTGTCCGCAATTTTGGGGTTTATTTCCACCATTTTTGAGTGTTTTTGGAGCTTTTTGAAGAGGATTGAATAGGTATTCAAGGGGAAACACTTGGAGGTAAGATTCATGGACTTAATACTCGATTCTAAAGTGAAATCTATCTAATTAATCATGGAAATTAAGCCTAAAATTGAAGAACTAGACCTACAATTTGGGATTTGATGGGTCGTTTGTGGATGGATTTATATGCTTTTAGTATGAATGAACTCGGGGAGTGATAAGGAATCCATTGATGTGATTTTTACCGGGATCCGAGACGTGGGCCTGGGGGTCGAATTTTGGTAATTTCGGGATTTATGTTGTAAATTGAATATTTTTCCTTGGGCTTCGTTCCCTTAGCATATTTTGATGTCGTGGTTCTGATTTTGGATAGATTTGACGCGAGTGGAGGCCAATTCGAGGGACAAAGGCGTCGCGGGCTAGAGTTGGACCGGATTGAGGTGAGTGATGATTGTAAATGATGTCCTTAGGGTATAAAACCCCGAATTTGCACATCGTTGTGCTATATTAAGGTGACACACACGCTAGACGACGAGCATGGGGTCATGCACTATTGGGGATTTGAGACTTAGTCCGTCCCGAATGACTATTTTATCGCATATTTGACTGAAATCTATTTGCTATCATCTTGTTTTAGGCTGAATGCCATATTTGGGCCTCGTGCCAACTATTTGAACCCTTATGGGATTTTTATTGATATTTCCTCACTGTTTTGACTTTATATTTGAACTCAGTCATGCTATAATCTACTGTTTTTCATAACTCAGCCATGTTTACTCTGCTTTAACACTTAAATGATATTTTGGGTTGAGCACTATATTTTACTATTGCCCGAGTGGCTTGTAAGGATTTTGACTGAGCAAGGCCGAGGGCCTATGATGTGAGGAAACACCTGATTATGATTATGAGGCCGAGGGCCTGAGATTTGTATGCCATGAGGTGGCTTGTTGATATGAGGCTGAGAGCCTAGTGATGATGCCACGAGATGGCTTGATATTGTGCTTGGGCCGTAAAGGGCCCCTCCAGGAGTTTACACACCCCCAGTGAGTGCGGGTACCCATTGTGATGTGAGATATAGCCCGTGGAGCTGGTATTATTTCTGAGATATTGCCCGAGGGCGGATTTGTTAACATTGTGCCCGAGGGGCGATCCTTTATGTGTTTATCTTTACTATTTGCCTGTCATTTCATTGTTTAAATTGTTAAAAAGGCATTTTATGAAGTTTAAAAACTGAACTCAGTAACTTTACACATCCTTACTGCTTCACTATTTTACTCGCTTTTACTGCTTCCTTATAGCCTATTATGTGCCTTACGTGATTTCGTATTCTTCAGTCTTTATTTATGATTATTACTCGCTGAGTTGGAGTATTCACTTTACTCCCTGCACCCCGTGTGCAGATTCAGGCATTGCTAATCCTGCTAGCGAGGGTTGAGAGATCCCGGCAGATTTCAATGTTCACAAGGTAGTTGTTCGGTGTCCACAGCCCCGTGCTTCTCCCCCTTTATCTCATTTCTTTTCCCTTATTAGTGACTCTATAGTAGCTTTTTAGACTCTTCAAACCTGTATTAAATTGATAGATTCTCATGACTAGTGATACCCCGATATCGGGCTGTGTTGGGTTTGTTTTTTCGCAAATTATTTTGTCACTACTCACTTTAGGATTATTTATTGCGTTTTAGACTTAATTCATATTGTTGAATTGTTTTAAAATGAATCGGGAGTGTGTCAACTGGCCTTGTCTTCACGAGAGGCGCCATCACGACCAGGTCTGAGTTTAGGGTCGTGACAAGTTGGTATTAGAGCCTAGGTTACATAGGTCTCACGAGTCATGAGCAGGTTTAGTAGAGTCTCGCGGATCGGTACGGAGATGTTTGTATTTATCCTCGAGAGGTTGTAGAACCTTTTGGAAACGTCATATTCTTGAAATTCTTATCGTGCAAATTTGTTGATCCGAGTACTAAACTTCTATTATTCTATTATCTCACAGATGGTGAGGACACGTGCTACCGGTCAGGATGGATGACCACCAGTACCACCAGCTATGGCCACTAGAGGCCGAGGACACGGTCGTGGTCGCGGTAGGGGTAGTGGTGCGGCCCGCACAGCAGCTAGGGCAGCACCTACAGATCCACCCTCCGCCACAGTTCAAGATCAGGTCCCAGTTGTGGACGCTCCAGCAGCACTAGCTCAGGCACCAGCTGTGCCCATTGTGATTCGGGTCTTCAGGAGGCCTTGGCTTAGATCTTATCAGTTTGTACTGGACTAGCTCAGGTGGTCTCAGTTACTACAACTGCAGCTACTTCTCAGGCCGGGGGAGGAACTCAGACTCCCACTGCTCGCACACTTGAGCAGGTCGTGCAGGGACTTCAGAAACCGGGGGCACATCTAGCCCGGCCGGTTGTAGCTGCTCAGGACTATGTAGTTCCTGCTATGACAGAGGACGAACAACGTAGGTTGGAGAGGTTTGGTAGACTTCAGCCTCCGACCTTTAGTGGTGCAGAGTGTGAGGATGCCCAGGGTTTCTTGGATAAGTGTTAGAGGATGCATCGTATCGCGGGTATTCTGGAGACTAGCGGGGTTGCTTTCACTACTTATCAGTTTTCTCGAGCTGCCTTCACTTGGTGTGAAGCTTTTGAGAGGCATAGGCATGTTGGTGTAGCACCCCTTACCTGGCAGCTGTTCTTCGTTCTTTTCTTGCATAAGTATGTGCCACAGTCTCGCAGAGAGGAGCTGCGCAGGCAGTTTGAGTGGTTGTGTCAGGGAGACATGACTGTGATACAGTATGAGATGAGGTTCTCTGATTAGCTCGTCATGCTATTTGGTTGGTTCCGACAGATAGAGAGAGGATTAGGAGGTTTGTTGATGGTCTCACTTATCAGCTTCGTATTCTCATGACTAGGGAGAGGGTGATTGGTGCTACTTTCGAGGAGGTTGTAGACATTGCTCGTGAGATTGAGTCTGTTCGTCGCCAGGAGCGAAAGGAGATGGAGGCCAAGAGGCCTTGAGGATCTGGTAGTTATAGTGGTGCTCCTTCGAGAGGTCAGTTTCAATACGACAGAGGTCGTCCATTCAGGCATGCTCAGCCAGCTCGCCCAGGTTATCGTGGGGCATCATCGGGTCATGGTTCTCACAGTTCTCATTAGGGCCAGTCATCACTTAGTGCCCTTCCAACTTAGAGTTCATCCCGTGCTCCATCGATTCAGGGCTCTTCTATGTCAAGTGCATCTGCTAGTCATTCCGGTGCTAGGGGTTCCCTTCAGTCCCCTTCTCTAGCACCTGGGAGTTGTTATGAGTGTGGAGAGATGGGTCATATGTGGAGGCAGTGTCATCGTCATCTTGCGGGTTCATCTCAGCAGAGGAGTTAGCCATCAGCTTCAGTGCTAGATACTTCACCACCACTCGCCAGCCAGCTAGAGGTGGAGGTTAGTCAGCCAGGGGCCACCCTATAGGGGGAGGTCGAGCAGGTAGCGGTCAGGCCATTTCTATGCACTTCCAGCTAGACCAGATGTTATTACTTCCGATACTATTATTAAAGGTATTGTTTAAGTCTGCCACAGAGATGCCTCTATATTATTTGATCCCGGTTCTACCTTTTCTTATGTGTCATCATACTTTGCTCGTTATTTGGGTACGACTGTGAGCATGTGATTTTTGTTTTACGCGACAATCGCTCCAAAAGAAATAAAATAATAACAAATGGTCCTGCTGTACAAGTTTTGGATTTTATGTGGCATATTTGTTAGTTATCTGTAATCTCGTCCGTGTTTATTTTATTCAAAAAAAATATATAAAAAATAAAAAATGTGTGCATCTTTCATTTTTATTTTTTGTCATTAAGTGATGTTAGTATAATTAAATGTTAATTGTATGTAAATTGTTGTTTATGGTTTTATATGGTATTATTTGGCAAATTAATTTAAGAAATTAAAAAGAAAAAAAAAGAAGAAGAAAGAGTTTTCGGACTTGGGCCAGTCCAATTTTAGAACAAATTGGCCCAAACAACCCAACCCAAAACCCCATGAGTACCCGGTCCAGACCAGCTGACCTCAGGGGGCGTCCAAACGACGCCGTATTGATCTGGTTTGATCTGGGCCGTTGATCTCAGAATGATCAACGGCCAAGATCACATTCCCCATAACCCATGAACAAACCCGACCCATTCCACCCGGACCGACCCAACCCCCTTTAGTTTAAAACGACACCGTTCCTTACTAGCCAAAAGATCCTGACCCTTCATCTCACTCCATCCGACGGCCAGGAATCGATCATTCGCTTACTATATAATCCCACTCCATTACCCTGCCCCCCTATCCAAACCCCTATAGTCGTCCCCTCCACGGACCTCAATCCCCCAAACCCTAGCCGCCTCTGTACACCTTCACCATGAAAGCCGGCGGCCTGGACGCCGGTGACTCCCACCTTAACACCGTAGGACCACCTCACTGCCCTGAACATGGATCTGTTAACCGCTTAGATCGAATCCCATCCCACCTTCTCGAATCTTCATTTGAAGATTCGAGTCAAAACTCGATCTACACCGATCTGCCCTAGATTCATACCAGACAGTCCCCGGACTTCCCTCGTGACCAAACCATGCTTGGTTTGGTCCAAATCTAACCGTAGAGACTCAAAACCCAAATCTGTCATTTAGGAACCATAGAAAACCCCAGGGCCTGGTCCGCGTCTGTTTGAGCCAAGTGATTAGGGTCTAATGGACCTTAATTGAAGTGTTTCTCATTTGAGAAACACTTCGATTAAAGTCCGTTCAACCCCAAGAAAGGTCTATTCAAGTCCGGCTAAGGCTTTCTGAATTTTCGGGGATTTAAGGTAAGTTTGTTTTTCCTTTTTCTTTATTCAATCCATGTGTTGATTAAAGGTCTGTTCGTTGGCCAAATGTCTTGTTTAATTTGTGTTTTGAATTTTACCAACTGTATCCTGTCCACCTTGCTTGAACCTCTGTGTTTGATCGAGTCTTTCTTCTATTCACTGATAATGTGTAGATGTGTATGTGCTATGCAATTAATTGAACTTTGAACTTGACTAATTAACTGATTCCTCGGTACAGTTTCTGCTTAGTCATTACAATTCGAATCATGTGTTCGATACTGTTAGATGTCTGATCATGGTTTCGATTGTACGTGTTATGATTAGTATAGTCGAGTCGACATATGTCGTCAATTAGTTTCAGCTATTTGAACAATAAAAATTGATCTGCTTCTGTTAAGCATTGTTTGAATCAATTAGGAATTGAGTTTTAGCTACTTATAGTTGTTAATTTGAATCAAAAGGATTTGTTTTGTTTATTTGCAATCTGAATTGTGGTCATGTGCACTTCTGCACAACATGGCATTTAGGGGCCTTTTTAGGATTAAAATAAGCTGTCAACAGGTGTTGTCAGAACACACCCCTGCTGCCCATGCCCTGTTTTTAATTTAGAAATAATGAGCCCCATCCAGATATATGTTTGTCAGGGAATATCATGGGAGGGGATATACTTAAATGTTTGAGTGGAAACTGAAAAGAGAAAAAACAGCACATGGGAGGGGTTTTCTGATTGATTAACAGGCTGTTTAAATGGCCTGATGTTAGGCTTATAAGGGGGGAACATTGAGAACTGAGGTGGGAAAAAAAAAGAGAAAACTGAAAAAGAATTATTTTTGATAACTCAAATAGATTTCAAGACTAAAAATTGGCACTGGATTTTGAAAAGAAAAGAGATAGTGAGAGGGATATCACAGAGAGGCTTATACAGATACACATTGAGAGAGGCATAACAGAGAAAAATAGGAACTGCATTTCCATTGTTGTCTTGATTTTCACTGGTCTGGACTTTCCTGCTCCACACTAATTTCTTCTGAGTCCTGACTGAGGTTAATGGTTGTGTGTAGCATTAGTTCATTTCTGGATTTGTTCTGCTTGAATTCTGATTCCATACTACTGGTTATTGCTGTCATTCTGCCATTTTTCCATCGACTCTAGCTGCATCTTGCATTGGGATTTGTTCTATTTGTTACCTGCTGTTACTGCTGCTGTTTGGTATTGCTTCTATTGCTCTACTGACCTCCCTGCTTCTTCTGTTGTATCCAACATCCAGGTACATACTAGAACTTCGCATCTGATGTAACAATGAAAGCATGAAATAAAAGATACGCTGGAGTTTTAATTATTCGTTACTGCAGTTACAGTTTTTATGAATGTTATTAGATTTGTGTAACTTGTTTAGTTTGTAACTCAATAAAGAAACACATTAGGTAGCCTGTACTTAATTGGAGCTTAGTTTGTTTTAAAATTGTGAATTCAGTTATTTAGTGGGTTGTATGACAAGGAATGCATGAGTGTTTGGCACACAGATAATTAGACTTCCTTTCGGCCATATTTTGTATGCATAGAGCAGAATGCTTTAACCTTTCGGCTATATTTTGCATGTATAGAGCAGAACGCCTTAACCTTGCCAAATATAATGTAGTTTTAATCTTTAGAGTTCTAACTTTATCGGATCTCGTTAGGTAGTTCACATGACCACGTTCAAACCCTATTAGTAGCAGCTTCCGATAGTTAATTCTACTTCTTCATCTAATAATGTTAGTTGAATTAATCTGTTTTTGATATTATTGTGTATCTATCTCATGCTCTAGTATTAGTAAATAATAGAATGTAGAATTAAAGCAGTTTTTCCTTGTACAAACGCGATCGCAATTTTCCGTTCACATTAGTCGTAACTTAATAAATAAGTTACGTTTTTCAGCATGTAAATAATTAAGAAATTTTCTTTTATTTTAGAGATGAACTTAATAGAAAATATAGTCACTGTAGGTTTATCCTTTTAAATAAAAATGAGACGAGCCTCGACAAACAAAAATGCACAAGCTGCGGGGCCCTCTAAATGTATATATTAAAATACTTAGAATTCGGGACAGGCCGTTTAGCGAATTTTACGGCCTTCCCAAAATAACAATACGCTAGTTGCTTTAGGCGCACCTTTAATAATTTAACCTTCTTAAACACGGGTGCACATTGATGTGACCCAAATCCAAATCTCAACGGAGTCAAAATGTGTCGACGACCACGGGTGCATTGATTGTGACGTGGTTCGAGATGCATTTTCACGACGTTGCAATTCTATAAAAATAAATGATAATAATAAAAGCGGTTTAAACTTAATAAAAGCACGTAAGTCATAACATGTATTTAAATCAGATATTTAGCCATTATAACAATTTAAGCGACCGTGCTAGAACCACGGGATTCGAGGGTGCCTAACACCTTCCCTCGGGTCAACAGAATTCCTTACTTAGAATTTCTGGTTCGCAGACTTCATTTGGAAAAGTCGAAAACTTCCTCGATTTGGGATTCAAGATAAACCGGTAACTTGGGACACCAAAAGCCAAACCTTTCCCAAGTGGCGACTCTGAATTAAAGAAATAATCTCATTTCGAATATTGTCACTTAAATTGGAAAAACTCCCTCGCGCATTTTCTACCCTTCGGGGCGGAGCGCGCAAAAAGGAGGTGTGACAGCTCTGGCGACTCTGCTGGGGAATATTTATGTTCCCAGAACCACTGGTTCAGGGTTCAAGAATTCGAGCTTAGAATAATTGTTATATTTGGCTTTATTATTTGATCTTTATTACATATTTTTGCATAACGTGCTAAATGTTGTCTTTTACCACTTTGATATTATCTGAACTGTATATAAACTGTGCCGAAACCTTTCTCTTCTTACCTCAGGGGAGAAGCTCGCTGGTCGAGGCTCCCTATTCTGTTAGTGTTAATACCTGAAATAAAAAAGAGGACGGATAAGTTACGAAGCCGGACGGCCTTTTGGTTCCCGGTAAGTTGCCCCTCCTCGACTCGAGTTGTCCGCTCGGGTACACAGTCTAGAACATCTACCCAGGTTATAAACCTAGTATAACGAAACCTCATGTCGGATCCCTAGTAGGAACGCTTATCTGCATCATGTTGCATTTGACATAGGGGACTCAACACAGGGGTTGGGTCCGTCTAGGACAGGCAACCTGGAATGAAAAGACCATCCTGCTGCATCCCGTTTGTTTTGCGCATCTATTTGCTTCAGATCTGCATGTTGACCGGTTTTCGAAAAATTTTCAAAAAAAAAAAAGGAATAGCAGGGTAGGGAGATAATTACTTATTCTTTTGGAAAAAAAAAACCAATGTCCAAGTAATGTCAAAACCTCACCGGAATTTTCTTTTTAAAAAAAAATATATATATAAAAGAAAAAAAATGAAAAAAAAAACAAAGCTTGTCTTTCAGTTTGACTATTCCTTTTAATCGCTTTCAAAATCCAAAATATATATAAATAAAAAAGTTAATAAAAAAAATTTGTTTCATTTGTAGTATCTCTTTAAAAGATCTTCGAAATTTCAAAAAAATGAAAAATAAAAGGAAGTTTAAAATGTATAAGTATTTCCTTGGTCTCTTTTCAAAAAATAAATAATAATAAAAAAGAGTTATTCTTCTTTTCTTTAGAGGATTTTATTTTTTGTTTTCCCTATTTTGATCCGACCGAACTACGCCGGTTTGATTCTCGCACGGGGTGAGATACGTAGACAACCTTTATCGGGTCCAACCTCCCGTTTTTGCAAAAAAAATCTCTAAAAAAAAAATCTAGATAATTTTAATTTTTGAGTAATAACAGTTTATCACCCTAAATAAATGTGCAGGATGAGCACGATACAAAATGAATCGTTTTCAATAATGACCAAGATCCCTTTTGAGTTGCGATTATGGTGGAACGACTTAGGCAAAGAGGGGCAAGGCAAAGTGAGGAAATATCTGAAAAATCTCCCGGATTTACTAGACATTCAGCCTCGGGGCGATATTATCAGATCATTGGTCACTTACTGGGATTCGGCGCACAATGTATTTCATTTCTCAGACTTCGAACTCACCCCGACGTTGGAAGAAATAGCGGGATACATTGGGGGTGATGAAGCTCCGTTAAGGTTCAAATACTTGATTGCACCTAGGGCCGTCACGGTACACCGGTTTCTGGATTTTCTGAAAATACCCCGAACATTTCACCATCCAGATCTTGCCAAAGGTTTCTGCAGTCTCCACCTCATGTATGCTAGATACGGTCACGAGGGCGGGTTCAATAAGCCGGATTTCAAACTGTGTAGTAAAGGCAACCGACAAAAGTGGGACGAACACAGGCTGTTAGCTTTTATGACGGCCTTCTTGGGTCTTATAGTGTTCCCAAGGAAGGACGGCAACATCGATCTAAAAATAACTGGGGTCGTCAGTACTTTGCTCACCCAAGATAAAAGTACTCTAGCGCCTATGATTATGGCTGACATTTTCCGGGCTCTCACTGCTTGTCGAGCCAGGGGCGACTTTTTCGAAGGATGTAACCTACTGTTGCAAATATGGATGACCGATCATTTATGCCACCGCTCCCCGCTCTTGGGTTACGGTTCGCCCGAAAAGACTTGTATTGGAGAATTCTACACTAGAGTCAAAGGTTTCAATCTACCTGAGGGCGTCACATCATGGACCTCATTTTTCCGAACTTTCACTGCTAGCCAAATCCAGTGGACGCTCGGATGGTCGCCTGTTGAGGAAATCATATACATGCCGGCAACCAGGCCCCATTTCTTGTTGATGGGACTTAAAAGCATCCAACCCTACGCACCATATCGGGTTTTGAGGCAACTTGGGAGATATCAAGTGGTGCCGAAAGATGAAGATCTGAGTACCCAAGTGATTGAAATCAGTCCAGACGGTCGTTTCCCCGAAGAAGAAGTTCGCCAAATCTGGAGTGAGTGCCAACATCTGACAGCAAGCACTTGTGTGATAGATATAACAAAAGGGGAAGTTGCCCCAGGGTATCACGCTTGGTTCAGAGGCGACCTGTCTTGCGAAAGACCAGCTAAGAGACCGCATCTCAAAGATTTTGTGGAATCATCCCAAGGGCAATAGAACTGGTTAGCAAAAGAAAAGGGGTATCGGGCAGAGATCGGTGATTTGAAGCTACAAATTGACAGTCTGAAATTCAATAACAGCATACAAATCGCGGCGGATCAAAGCGAAAAGAATAAATTGGTCCAAGAGAATGAAGAACTTAAGGCCCAAATCCAAAAATTGAGATTGTGTCTTGATGAACAACCCAGAAGTTGATCAGACCAGCAGTTGATTAAGGGTTTAAAAAGAGAAGTCGCGGAATGGCGAGATGGTTTAGATGAATCGGGAAAGATTATGGCAAATCTCGAGGAACAGTGGGGAATAAGAATAGAGAAGCATCGCCGATACTTGAACCAATCCAAACACGACCACGAGAAAACGGTTGCCAAAATGAAGAGAGAGATGGCTATGCTTGAGATCAAAGCAGCTAATCAGGCTAAGGATTTCCAAATTGAGAGCAGATACTGGTACGACTCATTAGCCCAAATAAAGTTAGAAGTACGGCGACTGAAGAATCAGCATATACAGGATTCTCAGGTATTCAAGATATGTAGTGATCAGATAAAACGCCTACTCATAGAGAAGAAGTAAACCAGAGATAGGATCAAGGCCATTGCCCATGCCATCACCAGGCGATGCCTACGATGTGAGGACATGACCAATGTTACCGTCCTCTCGGCAGTGATGGGTTATGTCAAATAGACCATGCATGAGCTGGAGAAGCTTGAGAGGGATCTCACAGCTAGGACCGCGGCGAGGACGAATGATGCCCCGCGGGCACCAATTTTCAAAACCATAATGTACTCATAAGTCGAGTCTGTATCTTAGCATTTTCGTCATGTTTTCCCATCAGTTTGTTTTAGTCTACGTTGAGTCTAGGTTTTGTTTTCAAGGTTTGCTCTTTATTTTGCAAAATGTAGTTTGTAATAGACCGTTTCAACAATAAAAGGCATGTTTCTTTAACACTCATTTGTGTTCTTGAACTACGTAATGATCTGATTCACGTGGTATCGTAATACGTAGGCAATCCTCATCGGATCCGGTCGCATTTTTTACCGCAAAATAAAAAAACGCAAGAGAAAAACAAAGAAAAGAAAAAGAGAGAAATGATTAAAAAAAAGAAAAAATAATAAAAGCCTAAAAGAATGCCGGAATGACACATGCTTTCGTCGCAAACATGTAGGAATCCATTTAACTATATAGGTGCATCATGCCCCAACGTGAGGTTGCTTATCTGTTATTTAATTCGAATTAACCATTCGTTTGTCATTAAGTTTATTCCAGGTTTTTGGAAAAGGCGTTTGGTTTGGTGAAAGTCTGGCCTCGCACTCATACTTCACGAGGTCGAAAGGGAGTGTTCTATTACCTATTGTTAAGACAGGAGGCAGTGCTCACACTTACTTCACAAGGTCAAAAGGAAGTGTAGAAATGTCTTCAGAGATTCCGATGCCAACAATCCCTGTTTCCGAGGAAAGTTCGATCTCGGCTGTCCTCACACCCGAGTCCGCAACTGCGGAGGAAAATAAAATCCTACGGCTCCGCATGTTGGAAATGCTGGACGACTGGAATAATGGGAAAGAGTCGCCAAGTGTCGTCCCCGGATTCCCTGAGTTATTCTCCAGGTCAAGCGGGACTTCTAATGTCCCCATAAATTATCCCGCTACCCCATTCGGGTACCCAGCCACTTCAGCCTTCTCTGCTGGATCGCCTTCTGAGCCTCATCCCCGAATGTCAGCCACCGATGCAAGCATGAACATCTTTACTGCACTGCCCTGCCCGATTACGGCTCAGCCTACTACGTACAAGCCAGGTTTTGACTCATCCTCCTTTACATTCCAGGCACCCTCTTTATCAATGGAACCAACTCGGTTCGTTACCAGCACCCATCCTTCACAGCCTCAGTACGAGCTCGCCCATGGGCAGGATCAGAACCCCAGAATTGCAGAACAAAATGAGATGGCCAAAAGAATGGAAGCCTTGAACAGAGTTTGAAGAATATGCAAGGTTTGAGCGGACAGAAGAGCGTCTCTTACGCCGACCTATGCATATTCCCTCACGTACACCTACCAGTGGGTTTCAAGACCCCAAAGTTTGAGAAGTACGACGGGCACGGTGACCCTATTGCTCACCTAAAGAAATATTGCAACCAATTAAGGGGAGCCGGCGGAAAAGAGGAATTGCTAATGGCATATTTCGGGGAAAGTCTGATAGGAATAGCCTCGGAATGGTACATGGACCAGGACATGTCCCGATGGCATGTCTGGGATGATCTCGCTAGAGATTTTGTGAGACAATTCCAGTATAACATCGACATCGCACCAGACCGAAATTCTCTGTCGAACTTGAAAAAGAAACCTTCAGAAAGCTTCAGAGAGTATGCTATTAAGTGGCGCGAGCAGGCGTCGAGGGTGAAGCCTCCCATGGATGAAGTGGAAATGGTCACTACCTTTCTCCAGGCTCAAGAGTCTGACTATTTCCAAAACATGATGTCAGCCATGGGAAAGCCGTTTGCAGAAGCAATTAAGATTGGAGAGATGGTGGAGAATGGTCTGAAAACAGGTAGGATTTTGAGTCAAGCAGCCATAAGGGCGACCTCCCAAGCCGTCCAAAGCGGGTCCGGGGGAATGGCAAGAGGGAAGAAAAAGGAAGAAACGACCATGGCAGCCTCAAAAGCAAGGGAATATCGTAATCCCAGGCCCCGTTTTCCGGAAAGAACCCCACAACACAACTATCCCCACTCAAATCTGGCATATGCTCATCAACCCTATATGGTCATGAATGCCCAACCTTATGCCCATCCGCCGCAACAAGCCAATCGAGGCCAAGCTCCACCTCCCAGAAATCAGCCTCCTTACCGCAACCACTATAATCCACAACCTCCGCAGAATAACTTCCGTCCTCAGGAGCCACCTAGAAGGCGGACTTTCACGCCCATCGGTGAACCGTACTCTACTTTGTTCCCGAAACTAGTCCAGTTGGGCTTCCTGCAACCAGTCCCTCAGACAAGGCAAAACCCGACGTCACCTTCTTACAAAGCTAGAGTCAGATGCGCCTATCATTCAGGGGCCGAGGGGCACGATACAAATGACTGCTGGTCATTGAAAAGAGTGGTCGAGAATTTAATAGAGCAAGGGAAAATAGTGCTAAGGGACGAGGAGGTCCCAAATGTGACTAACAATCCACTACCTGCACATAATAACGGGCCGCTGATCGGAATGATTTGCGAAGACAAAGAATTCGACCTTACTTTGAAGGCTATAATCGCCATTGTCGAAACGGGGAAAAAGCCTGAGACAGCCCAAGAACCAGAATAGGAGGAGGAGGCCAATGCTGTAAAGAGCGAGCCTGAAAAGAAGGTGGAGAAGAAAGTGGTACCAGTAAAGGATGGAGTTATTTACATACCACGAGGTCGAGCAGAGAAGCCGCAGAGCTTCGGGGTCAAAAAGGCAAAACCTATGTACGTGCCAAAGGGGGCCTATGTGGTCCGGGGGACGATTCAACCACCTCGGCTGAATGAGCCAGTGGTTATCGGACGCGTGCCACAAAAGCCAATGACAAACCTGTCCACAGTACCGTGGAACTATCAGAGGACGTTGGTAACGTACAAAGGTAAAGAAGTCACGGGGGAACTTCCGGAAAATACTTTCATTGGAAGGCATTCAAATACCCAAGAGCTGAACAACGCCACACAGAGACGCTTCCCACCAAAGAATCCTGTAAGCGTTGAAGAAGCGGAAGTGTTCTTCCAACAAATGAAAATGTCGGATTACGAAGTGATAGATCAACTGCGCAAGTTCCCCGAGCAAGTGTCCATGCTATCATTGTTGATGAGGTCGGCCGAGCATCAAAAGATCTTACTGAAAACCCTGAATGAAGCATACGTGCCAGTTGAAACCTCAGCTGAACAACTGGAACGGATGACAGAAAGGTTTTTCGTCGTTAACCAAATCTCTTTCAGCAAGAATGACTTACCTCCATGGGGGAAATATACCTGTTGTTGGTCATAGGACCAGTCGAGTTTGAAGTGACCTTCCAGGTGCTCGACATGGATACATCCTACAATTTTCTCCTCGGCAGACCTTGGATCCATGCGGCAGGAGCTGTGCCTTCCACTCTTCACCAGATGGTGAAGTTTGAGTACGAAGACCGAGAGATCGTGGTCCATGGAGAAGACGAGCATGCTATTTATCGGGACCCATCCATCCCATATCTTGAACCAAGAGAAGGGAGCGAACATACGGTCTATCAAGCTTTCGAGATTGTACTAGCAGAGCAGCATGAAGAGGGAATACCCTGCCCCCAGCCTTTCTTGTCTAACGCCTCGGTTATGGTGGCCAAAGAGATGATCCGGTACGGATTTAGGCCAGGGAAAGGGCTTCGACGAACCCTGCAGGGAATAACAGAACTCATCACCTTGCCGACCACCAAGAAACCTTTTGGAATAGGTTTCAAACCCACTCCAGGAGATGAAGAGTGGGCAAAGAAAAGGAAAAATAAGGGTTGGGAGTTACCTCGACCATTTCCGGATTTATATGAAACTTTCATCAGGCCAAGATACACCGAAGAAGAAGACGATGAGGTCTTCACGGCTGAGGAAATCGAGGAGATATGTGGGGCAATGAGAGAAATTCTCTACGAGACTCACATGGTTCAACCAGGTGAAGGCACAAGCACTGCTGAGATGCTGTACGTGGGGCCGAATGCCAAACTTCGAAACTGGGAGGCCACGCCATTCCCGACTAGACGGAAGTCCGGGTAGACCTGTCCTGCCACCTTTCCTGTGTCACAAGTTATCTCCAGGACATAACTTGAACGTTTTCTTCCTTTCAATTGTTGTTTTGAATTTCTAAGTTGTAAACGTTGTTGTCTTCCAACTTCCCAAAGAAAATGAAAAAAAATCGTCATTTGCTTCCCCATTTTTTCCTTTGTTCTGATTTTTGTTATTCTTCCTTTTATCTTTCCTTTCAATTATAATAATGCGGCTTTAAATATGACCTGCTTGTGGACTTCATGCCCAGATCACAACGAGCTATTTAACTGTGAATTAATGAACCCAGAACCAGAATATGATGAAGAAGAAGCATTTAGGGAAATAAACCGAGAGTTGGAACATTTTGAGAATAAACCTAAGCCAAATCTTAATGACACCGAACCGGTTAATTTAGGAACTCCTGAAGGAATCCGGGAGACCAAAATAAGCATTCACACGGACAAGAAAACGCGAGATGCGATAATTCAACTTCTTTTTGAATTTAAAGACGTGTTTGCTTGGTCATATGATGACATACCGGGGCTAGGTGTTGATCTAGTGGTTCATAAATTGCCGATTCATCCTGATTGTCCTCCAGTTCAACAAAAGCAACGAAAGTTCAAAACTGAGGTCAGTCACAAGATTAAAGAGGAGATCACCAAACAACTGAAAACGGGAGTGATTCGGGTAGTCCAGTATACAACGTGGTTGGCAAATGTGGTGCCAGTACCGAAAAAGGACGGGAAAACTCGGGTATGTGTAGATTACCGAGATCTGAATAGAGCAAGTCCCAAAGATAATTTCCCACTGCCCAACATCCACATCCTCGTTGATAATTGCACCAAACACGAGATACAGTCTTTCGTAGATTGTTACGCTGGGTATCATCAGGTATTGATGGATGAAGAGGACGCCGAGAAAACTGCCTTCACCACGCCTTGGGGCACCTACTGTTATCGGGTCATGCCATTTGGTTTGAAGAATGCTGGGGCTACTTACATGAGGGCCATGACTGCCATTTTTCATGACATGATGCATCAGGAAATAGAGGTGTACGTGGACGACGTGATAGTCAAGTCCAGGACGCAGGATAATCACATCCAAGACTTGAGGAAGTTCTTCGAGAGACTGAGGAAGTATGACTTGAAGCTGAACCCAGCCAAATGTGCTTTCGGAGTTCCGTCGGGCAAACTTTTGGGCTTCATCGTAAGCAGGAGAGGTATCGAACTAGATCCAACTAAGATAAAATCTATCAGAGATCTACCTCCCCCGAGAACGAAGAAAGACGTGATGAGTTTGTTGGGCAGGTTGAACTACATCAGTCGATTTATTGCCCAGCTGACAAGCACGTGTGAGCCCATATTCAAGCTGTTAAGGAAAGATGCGGCGATCAAATGGACAGCTGAGTGTCAAGAAGCCTTTGATAAAGTCAAAGAATACCTTTCAAATCCCCCAGTTTTGGTCCCACCAGAGCCAGGAAGACCACTATTCTTGTATCTGACAGTCTTGGAGAACTCTTTCGGTTGCGTCCTCGGGCAACACGACATAACCGGAAAGAAGGAGCAAGCAATCTACTACTTGAGCAAGAAATTCACCGGCTACGAGGCCAAATACACTCTGCTGGAAAGGACATGTTGCGCTCTGACGTGGGTTGCTCAAAAGCTGAGACATTATCTCCAAGCCCACACTACTTTCCTCATAAGCAGGCTGGATCCTTTGAAGTATATATTTCAGAAACCGATGCCTACTGGGAGACTGGCCAAGTGGCAAATCTTGCTTACTGAATTCGACATAGTCTATGTCACTCGCACGGCAATGAAAGCCCAGGCGCTAGCAGATCATTTGGCCGAAAATCCAGTCGATGAGGAATACCAGCCATTGAGTACCTACTTTCCAGATGAAGAAATAAACACTGTAGAAGTAGTCTCAGAGAACGCTCATGTTTGGAAGATGTTCTTTGATGGAGCCGTAAACGCCAAAGGTGTAGGGATTGGGGCAATTTTGATTTCGCCTTCTGGTCAGCATTATCCCGCCACAGCTAGACTGCGTTGTTTTTGCACAAACAATACGGCTGAGTATGAAGCCTGTATTATGGGCATGCATATGGCGATCGATCAGGATGTCGAAGACTTACTGATTATGGGAGATTCTGACCTGATTATCCGGCAAGCCCAAGGTGAATGGGAAACTCGGGATGTCAAACTTATCCCTTACCGACAGCACGTGGAGGACCTCGGCAAGCGTTTTAAATCAATAGAATTCAGGTATATCCCGAGGTGTCACAATGAACTGGCAGATGCCTTTGCTACTCTGGCTTCAATGCTACCCTACCCGGGCAACGCCCACGTCGATCCTTTGGAAATCCAAATCAGGGAAAGACACGGTTACTGCAATGTAATCGAGGCGGGATCAAATACACAGCCTTGGTACCATGACATCAAGAGGTTCTTGAAGATGCAAGAATACCCCGAGCATGCTACTGGAGATCAAAAGAGAACCATTAGGCGACATGCAAGCGGTTTCTTTCTGAGCGGTGAGTTGTTGTACAAGAGGACCCCGGACCTCAACCTACTAAGATGTGTCGATGCCGAGGAGGCGAGAAAGATCATGCACGAAGTACACGCAGGCGTGTGCGGACCTCACATGAACGGGTATGTCTTAGCAAAGAAAATCCTTCAAGCAGGTTATTACTGGATGACCATGGAAAAGGATTGCTTTAGCTTCGTTCGGAAGTGTCATCAGTGTCAGGTGCACGGTGATTTGATTCATGCACCTCCCACGGAGCTGCATCCCATGTCTGCACCTTGGCCATTTGTCGCCTGGGGCATGGACGTCATTGGACCAATCGAACCAAAGGCTTCGAATGGACACAGGTTTATACTGGTTGCCATCGATTACTTCACAAAATGGGTAGAGGCTGTCACTCTCAAGTCGGTCACTAAAAAAGCTGTAGTGGATTTTGTACACTCAAATCTTATCTGTCGTTTCGGTATTCCTGCGACTATCATTACAGATAACGCAGCAAACTTGAACAGTCACTTGATGGGAGATGTATGCGAGCAATTCAAAATAACGCATAGGAATTCTACTCCTTATCGGCCAAAGGCCAATGGCGCTGTAGAAGCGGCAAACAAAAACATCAAGAAGATTTTGAGGAAAACGATCCAAATTTCCCGACAGTGGCATGAGCAGTTACCATTTGCATTGTTGGGGTATCGCACTACGGTACGCACATCAGTAGGAGCGACTCCTTATCTTTTGGTTTATGGGACCGAGGCTGTAATACCGGCAGAGGTAGAAATTCCTTCGCTTCGAACCATTGTCGAAGCAGAAATCGAAGACAGCGAGTGGGTCAAGACTCGGTTAGAGCAATTGACTTTGATTGATGAAAAGCGAATGGCCGCGGTTTGTCACGGACAGTTGTACCAACGAAGAATGGCCCGTGCTTACAACAAAAAAGTCCGACCCAGGAATTTCGAAGTAGGTCAGCTGGTACTGAGGCGTATTCTGCCACATCACCAGGAAGCGAAAGGGAAATTTGCTCCAAATTGGAAAGGCCCATACATCATAAGGAAGATATTGCCGAGAGGAGCATTGTATCTAGGTGATATCGAAGGAAATGACCCCGAAACAGCAGTAAATGCAGATGCAGTTAAGAGATACTACGTCTGAATTATACTCCAGTAGTCCTGACACATTTGAAATGACGAAGGTTTTATTCCCCACTACCCTAAACACTACCAACTCTCTCTACAAGCCATTTGAGCCGGTCACATCCCTTCGGCGACCTATTTAAAAAAACAATTGACGAGAGCCTGAACTACGTTTGACTTGATTCCGAAAGGATACGTAGGCAGCCTCTCTCTGAGGTTCAGTCACACCAACAATAAAATCCCATTTACCCTGAAATTGAAACCGGTGCACGCTAAACGGTTTAGAAGTTAGTATCATCTACCTATCTTTACCAAAGCACAAGCCTTCAGATCAATTACCAAAGATAGCGGGAAGCCAAGAAGCGTCACGAATGGAGGCCGGCACACTCTAAATTGAGAGAGATAAAATGAGAGAGTCTCGTCGGTGAAAACCTTCGGGCACCACGAGGCGACGGGAGTAGAGAAACCAAAATGAGAGAGCTTGTTTAGTAAAAACTCGCAAAGAGTGCTATCAAGCGATGACAGGAAGAGAAATGAGAGAGGTCAGCCAGCGAAAACCCGCAAAGGGCGCTGTTTGCCGAAAGAATGACTCCACCCAAGGAGGTCTCGGCAAAGTTCCACCAGTTTGGAATCACAAATCCATTTTGGTTCAGGGAAACACAAGTTCATTGAAGGTCAGGCATCCAGTCCAAAGAGCATGTCATGTCCATTTAAAGCCAGCATTGTCTTCCTCAGATAAGTCTTTCTCGTCCCGAAAGGGACACTCCTTTCTGAAATTTGCTTTCTCCTTTCTTTGTTTTTCTTCAAATCCCTTTCATGTTTAACCCCAAGTTCCAGATATACCGGAAAGGACATGTGGCAGGTTTGGTTTCACGGAATTCCGTTTCATGAAGGAAAGCACCTCGTTTCGTTGGTATATTTGTCCAAACCTGATGAATCATGATGATTGACTGCGTTAGAAGTAAAGACGAAAGAGAGAAATTTCCCCAGCAAGTCCGCCTCGTACAAATCCCCACAGGGCTTCCCTTTGTACAAATCCGCACAAAGAATCCACTGCGTAAATGTTCCCCAAAGAGTTTTCCCCAGCGAAATCCACACAGATTTTCTCTCTTGTACAGATCCCCACAAGGTCTTCCCTTTGTTAATACTAATAAAAAAAAGAAGGATTTCCCCAGCAAATCCCCAGCGAGTCCCTTTGTAAAAATTCCCCAGCGAGCTTACCCCAACAAATCCTGGAAAGTCCGCTTTGAAACAAATCCCTAAGCATGTCCCCGTTGTACAAAAATCCACACAAAGAATCCACTTTGTAAATATTCCCCCCACATAGTTTCCCTTTGTACAAATCCCCACAGAATACCTCCAATAAAATCCCTGTTGAGAATCAAAGCAAAACGGGACACAAAAAAAAGAGCCTTACAAGGCAAATCATCACGGAATTTGGAAATACAAGCCTGAGCAGTCCAAAAGGGTTTCGCCATTTGAATCCAATCAATAGTAGGATTTCTCAACAGAAATAAGGACGCAACAAAGCAATGGGAACAATCAAGGTCACCAAACCAACCGCCATTTCCGAACTAACAATTGTTCTTTGTTTGAGAAGTTGAAACAGGTATAATCCAAGACAACCGTGCAAGAAGCAGGTGTCACCCAACGGAGAAGGTACTTGAGTACAAGAAACAGTTTGGCAATAAGGAATTCACTCGAAAGGTAAGTTTCCAAGAAATTCCCTTTTATCTTCTACTAAAACAAGAAAATTCAAAAAAAGAGGTCAGTTGGTATCCTCGAACTTTGTCCCCAGCCAGTCAGCATTAGGGTTTTAAACCTTAAACTGAACTCTTTCCTTTAGTCAGCATTAGGGTTTAAACCCTAAACTGAACTTTTCCATTCAGTCAGCATTAGGGTTTTAAACCCTAAACTGAACTTTTTTCTTTAGTCAGCATTAGGGTTTTAAACCCTAAACTGAACTCTTTCCTTTAGTCAGCATTAGGGTTTTAAACCCTAAACTGAACTTTTTCCCTTCAGTCAGCATTAGGGTTTTAAACCCAAAACTGAACTCTTTCCTTCAGTCAGCATTAGGGTTTTAAACCCTAACTGAACTTTTCCATTCAGTCAGCATTAGGGTTTTAAACAATAAACTGAACTTTTTCCATTCAGTCAGCATTAGGATTTTAAACCCTAAACTGAACTTTTCCTTTAGTCAGCATTAGGGTTTTAAACCCTAAACTGAACTTTTTCCATTCAGTCAGCATTAGGGTTTTAAACCCTAAACTGAACTTTTGATTGAGTCAGCATTAGGGTTTTAAACCCTAAACTGAACTCTTTCCTTTAGTCAGCATTAGGGTTTTAAACCCTAAACTGAACTTTTCCTTTAGTCAGCATTAGGGTTTTAAACCCTAAACTGAACTCTTTCCTTTAGTCAGCATTAGGGTTTTAAACCCTAAACTGAACTTTTCCTTTAGTCAGCATTAGGGTTTTAAACCCTAAACTGAACTCTTTCCTTCAGTCAGCATTAGGGTTTTAAACCCTAAACTGAACTCTTTCCATTCAGTCAGCATTAGGGTTTTAAACACTAAACTGAACTTTTTCCTTTAGTCAGCATTAGGGTTTTAAACCCTAAACTGAACTCTTTCCTTTAGTCAGCATTAGGGTTTTAAACCCTAAACTGAACTTTTTCCTTTAGTCAGCATTAGGTTTTTAAACCCTAAACTGAACTTTTTCCATTCAGTCAGCAATAGGGTTTTAAACCCTAAACTGAACTTTTCCTTTAGTCAGCATTAGGGTTTTAAACCCTAAACTGAACTTTTCCTTTAGTCAGCATTAGGGTTTTAAACCCTAAACTGAACTTTTTCCTTTAGTCAGCATTAGGGTTTTAAACCCTAAACTGAACTTTTTCCTTTAGTCAGCATTAGGGTTTTAAACCCTAAACTGAACTCTTTTCCATTCAGTCAGCATTAGGGTTTTAAACCCTAAACTGAACTTTTCCTTTAGTCAGCATTAGGGTTTTAAAACCCTAAACTGAACTCTTTCCTTTAGTCAGCATTAGGGTTTTAAACCCTAAACTGAACTTTTCCTTTAGTCAGCATTAGGGTTTTAAAACCCTAAACTGAACTCTTTCCTTTAGTCAGCATTAGGGTTTTAAACCCTAAACTGAACTTTTTCATTTAGTTAGTATTAGGGTTTTAAACCCTAAACTGAACTTTTTCCATTTAGTCAGCATTAGGGTTTTAAACCCTAAACTGAACTTTTCCTTTCAGTCAGCATTAGGGTTTTAAGCCCTAAACTGAACTTTTCCATTCAGTCAGCATTAGGGTTTTAAACCCTAAACTGAACTTTTCCAGCCAGTCAGTATTAGGGTTTTAAACCCTAAACTGAACTTTTCCTTTAAGTCAGCATTAGGGTTTTAAAACCTAAACTGAACTTTTCCATTTAGTCAGCATTAGGGTTTTTAACCCTAAACTGAACTTTTCCAGCCAGTCAATATTAGGGTTTTAAACCCTAAACTGAACTTTTCCTTTTAGTTAGCATTAGGGTTTTAAACCCTAAACTGAACTTTTCCCCAGTTGGTCAGCATTAGAGTTTCAACTCTAAACTGAACTTCTCCCCAGCTAGTCGGTATTAGGGCTCCAACCCTGAACTGAGCATTCATATCCTCTTTCATCAATTTTATGAACTTCCTGGCAAATAATTTACGAAATTTTCCTAGTGAAACTGGGGCAGAAAATTTTGTTCGTTTGTTCTTCCCCGCAGGTCTAACCTCGAGCCACACGGATCGAAATGACCCACGATATGAGTCTCAACTCGGAATAAAAGGAGAAAGACAAAAGAAGACGTCCCGAGATACCGGAGAGAATGGAAGGCGGATCGCTCCAAGATTTAATTAAGGTCCCGAACTCTGCCAGTCGCGTCTCACTCAGTATCTCAGAGATTAAACAAGCACCTACAACTCACAAGCGTCAAGATTCGGATCGAAGTCTCCAAGCAAAATCAGCTAAGACCCGAGATCAAGTCGCAAAAGAATCATAGATAGGAATCTTGTAACTAGCAGTTGACATGCATATGAGTACTTAGTTCAGTTCCAACTTTTCTTTGTTTGTAATAAGGCGGTCAGTAAAGCAGCGGTGACAACAGCAAAAGCAGTAACAACAAGCATTGCAATCCCATGGTAGCCCCCAGCTGCCAAAACTTTCCGAACTACATTGACCTGATTCCTGTTTAGCCCAGGATATGTAGGAAATCTTTGAAGCAAAGATTCGGTCAAATCTTTCAAAACATGCTTCACACGGAGTAGTCCATAGGCAAAAATTGCTCATATCCGCTCACTTTATCTTTGCACGAAAACTCTTCGTGTTTCCGAACAAAGAGGGGCAGCTGTGAGCACGTGATTTTTGTTTTACGCGACAATCGCTCCAAAAGAAATAAAATAATAACAAATGGTCCTGCTGTACAAGTTTTGGATTTTATGTGGCATATTTGTTAGTTATCTGTAATCTCGTCCGTGTTTATTTTATTCAAAAAAATATATAAAAAATAAAAAATGTGTGCATCTTTCATTTTTATTTTTTGTCATTAAGTGATGTTAGTATAATTAAATGTTAATTGTATGTAAATTGTTGTTTATGGTTTTATATGATATTATTTTTTCAAATTAATTTAAGAAATTAAAAAGAAAAAAAAAGAAGAAGAAAGAGTTTTCGGACTTGGGCCAGTCCAATTTTAAAACAAATTGGCCCAAACAACCCAACCCAAAACCCCATGAGTACCCGGTCCAGACCAGCTGACCTCAGGGGGCGTCCAAACGACGCCGTATTGATTTGGTTTGATCTGGGCCGTTGATCTCAGAATGATCAACGGCCAAGATCACATTCCCCATAACCCATGAACAAACCTGACCCATTCCACCCGGACCGACCCAACCCCCTTTAGTTTAAAATGACACCATTCCTTACTAGCCAAAAGATCCTGACCCTTCATCTCACTCCATCCAACGGCCAGGAATCGATCATTCGCTTACTATATAATCCCACTCCATTACCCGGCCCCCCTATCCAAACCCCCTTAGTCATCCCCTCCACGGACCTCAATCCCCCAAACCCTAGTCGTCTCTGTACACCTTCACCATGAAAACCGGCGGCCTGGACGCCGGTGACTCCCACCTTAACACCGTAGGACCACCTCACCGCCTTGAACATGGATCTGTTAACCGCTTAGCTTGAATCCCATCCCACCTTCTCGAATCTTCATTTGAAGATTCGAGTCAAAACTCGATCTACACCGATCTGCCCTAGATTCATACCAGACAGTCCCCGGACTTCCCTCGTGACCAAACCATGCTTGGTTTGGTCCGAATCTAACCGTAGAGACTCAAAACCCAAATCTGTCATCTAGGAACCATAGAAAACCCCAGGGCCTGGTCCGCGTCTGTTTGAGCCAAGTGATTAGGGTCTAATGGACCTTAATCGAAGTATTTCTCATTTGAGAAACACTTCGATTAAAGTCCGTTCAACCCCAAGAAAGGTCTATTCAAGTCCAGCTAAGGATTTCTGATTTTTTGGGGATTTAAGGTAAGTTTGTTTTTCCTTTTTCTTTATTTAGTCCATGTGTTGATTAAAGGTCTGTTCTTTGGCCAAATGTCTGGTTTAACTTGTGTTTTGAATTTTACCAACTGTATCCTGTCCACCTTGCTTGAACCTCTGTGTTTGATCGAGTCTTTCTTCTATTCACTGATAATGTGTAGATGTGTATGTGCTGTGCAATCAATTGAACTTTGAACTTGACTAATTAACTGATTCCCCGGTACAGTTTCTGCTTAGTCATTACAATTCGAATCATGTGTTCGATACTGTTAGATGTCTGATCATGGTTTCGATTGTACGTGTTATGATTAGTATAGTCGAGTCGACATATGTCGTCAATTAGTTTCAGCTATTTGAACAATAAAAATTGATCTGCTTCTGTTAAGCATTGTTTGAATCAATTAGGAATTGAGTTTTAGCTACTTATAGTTGTTAATTTGAATCAAAAGGATTTGATTTGTTTATTTGCAATCTGAATTGTGGTCATGTGCTGCACAGCATGTGCATTTAGGGGCCTTTTTAGAATTAAAATAAGCTGTCAACAGGTGCTGTCAGAACACACCCCTGCTGCCCATGCCCTGTTTTAAATTTAGAAATAATGAGCCTCATCCAGATATATGTTTGTCAGGGAATATCATGGGAGGGGATATACTTAAATGTTTGAGTGGAAACTGAAAAGAGAAAAAACAGCACATGGGAGGGGTTTTCTGATTGATTAACAGGCTGTTTAAATGGCCTGATGTTAGGCTTATAAGGGGGGAACATTGAGAACTGAGGTGGGGAAAAAAAAGAGAACACTGAAAAAGAATTCTTTTTGATAACTCAAATAGATTTCAAGACTGAAAATTGGCACTGGATTTTGAAAAGAAAAGAGATAGTGAGAGGGATATCACAAAGAGGCTTATACAGATACACATTGAGAGAGGCATAACAGAGAAAAATAGGAACTGCATTTCCATTGTTGTCTTGATTTTCACTGGTCTGGACTTGCCTGCTCCACACTAATTTCTTCTGAGTCCTGACTGAGGTTACTGGTTGTGTGTAGCATTAGTTCATTTCTGAATTTGTTCTGCTTGAATTCTGATTCCATACTACTGGTTATTGCTGTCATTCTGCCATTTTTCCATCGGCTCTAGCTGCATCTTGCATTGGGATTTGTTCTATTTGTTACCTGCTGTTACTGCTGCTGTTTGGTATTGCTTCTATTGCTCTACTGACCTCCCTGCTTCTTCTGTTGTATCCAACATCCAGGTACATACTAGAACTTCGCATCTGATGTAACAATGAAAGCATGAAATAAAAGATACGCTGGAGTTTTAATTATTCGTTGCTGCAGTTACAGTTTTTATTAATGTTATTAGATTTGTGTAACTTGTTTAGTTTGTAACTCAATAAAGAAACACATTAGGTAGCTTGTACTTAATTGGAGCTTAGTTTGTTTTAAAATTGTGATTTCAGTTATTTAGTGGGTTGTATGACAAGGAATGCATGAGTGTTTGGCACACAGATAATTAGACTTCCTTTCGGCCATATTTTGTATGCATAGAGCAGAATGCTTTAACCTTTCGGCTATATTTTGCATGTATAGAGCAGAACGCCTTAACCTTGCCAAATATAATGTAGTTTTAATCTTTAGAGTTCTAACTTTATCGGATCTCGTTAGGTAGTTCACATGACCACGTTCAAACCTTATTAGTAGCAGCTTCCGATAGTTAATTCTACTGACCTGGTTTAAATAAGTGAGTCTCAAATTCGGGTTTGAAGAACATTTAACATAGGCTTTAGCAGTCTAGTATTAGTAAATAATAGAATGTAGAATTAAAGCAGTTTTTCCTTGTACAAACGCGATCGCAATTTTCCGTTCACATTAGTCGTAACTTAATAAATAAGTTACGTTTTTCAGCATGTAAATAATTAAGAAATTTTCTTTTATTTTAGAGATGAACTTAATAGAAAATATAGTCACTGTAGGTTTATCCTTTTAAATAAAAATGAGACGAGCCTCGACAAACAAAAATGCACAAGCTGCGGGGCCCTCTAAATGTATATATTAAAATACTTAGAATTCGGGACAGGCCGTTTAGCGAATTTTACGGCCTTCCCAAAATAACAATACGCTAGTTGCTTTAGGCGCACCTTTAATAATTTAACCTTCTTAAACACGGGTGCACATTGATGTGACCCAAATCCAAATCTCAACGGAGTCAAAATGTGTCGACGACCACGGGTGCATTGATTGTGACGTGGTTCGAGATGCATTTTCACGACGTTGCAATTCTATAAAAATAAATGATAATAATAAAAGCGGTTTAAACTTAATAAAAGCACGTAAGTCATAACATGTATTTAAATCAGATATTTAGCCATTATAACAATTTAAGCGACCGTGCTAGAACCACGGGATTCGAGGGTGCCTAACACCTTCCCTCGGGTCAACAAAATTCCTTACTTAGAATTTCTGGTTCGCAGACTTCATTTGGAAAAGTCGAAAACTTCCTCGATTTGGGATTCAAGATAAACCGGTGACTTGGGACACCAAAAGCCAAACCTTTCCCAAGTGGCGACTCTGAATTAAATAAATAATCTCATTTCGAATATTGTCACTTAAATTGGAAAAATGCCCTCGCGCATTTTCTACCCTTCGGGGCGGAGCGCGCAAAAAGGAGGTGTGACAACGACCCATGAGTCTCTTGCTTCACCTGTTTATGTATCTACACTGGTGGGCGATACTATTATTGTAGACTGTGTGTACCGGTCGTGTGTGGTGACTATTGGGGGTTTGGAGACCCGAGTGGATCTTTTATTATTGTGTATGGTGGACTTTGATGTTATTTTGGGCATGGATTGGCTATCTCCATGTCGTGCTATTCTGGACTGTCATGCCAAGACAGTCATATTGGCTATACCGGGTGTGCCATGGATTGAGTGGCGAGGTTTGACTAATTATGTTCCTAATAGGGTAATTTCATTCTTGAAGGCCCAGCGTATGGTTGGGAAGGGTTGCCTTTCGTATCTAGCCTTTGTGAGGGATGTCGGTGCAGAGACTCCCAATATTGATTCTGTTCCAGTTGTGAGGGATTTTCCCGATGTGTTTCCTGCAGACCTGCCGTGCATGCCACCGGACAGGGATATTGATTTTGATATTGACTTGGTGCCGAGAACTTAGCCCATTTCTATTTCGCCGTATCGTATGGCACCAGTGGAGTTGAAAGAGTTAAAGGAGCAACTTCAGGAACTCCTTTATAAGGGGTTTATTCGGCCTAGTGTGTCACCTTGGGGTGCGCGGGTTCTATTTATGAAGAAGAAGGATGGCACTATAAGGATGTGCATTGGTTATAGGCAATTGAACAAAGTAACAGTTAAGAACAAATATCCTTTGCCTCGTATTGATGATTTATTTGACCAGTTTCAGGGAGCGAGAGTGTTCTCCAAGATTGATCTCCGTTCAGGTTATCACCAATTGAAGATTAGGGATTAGGATATTCTTAAGACAGCTTTTAGGACCCCGATATGGTCATTATGAGTTCTTGGTGATGTCTTTTGGGCTGACCAATGCCCCAGCAACGTTCATGCATTTGATGAACAACGTGTTCCGGCATTATCTCAACTCGTTTGTCATTGTCTTCATTGATGATATTCTGGTGTATTCGCGTAGTCAGGAGGAGCTCGCGGAGCATTTGATAGTTGTGTTGCAGAGGTTGAGAGAGGAGAAACTTTATGCAAAATTCTCCAAGTGTTAGTTTGGGCTCAGTTCAGTGGCTTTCTTGGGGCACGTGGTGTCCAGTGAGGGTATTCAGGTTGATCCGAAGAAGATAGAGGCGGTTCAAAGTTGGCCCAGACTGTCCTCAGCCATTGAGATTCGCAGCTTTCTTGGTTTGGCGGGTTATTATCGCCGATTTGTTCAGGAATTCTCATCTATCGCATCGCCCTTGACCAAGTTGACTTAGAAGGGTGCTTCATTTTTATGGTCGAATGAGTATGAAGAGAGCTTTCAGAAGCTCAAGACAACCTTGACCATAGCTCTAGTGTTAATTTTTCCATCAGCTTCAGGTTCATATACTGTGTATTGTGATGCTTCGAGAGTTGGTATTGGGTGTGTATTGATGCAGAAGGGCAGAGTTAATGCTTATGCTTCTCGTTAGTTGAATCCCCATGAGAAGAACTACCCCATTCATGATTTGGAGTTGGCTGCCATAGTTCACGCGTTGAAGATTTGGAGGCATTACTTGTATGGTGTGTCTTGTGAGGTGTTTACTGATCATCGTAGTCCCCAACACTTGTTCAAGCAGAAGGATCTTAATTTGAGGCAGTGGAGATGGTTGGAGTTGCTAAAGGATTATGATATCATTATATTGTACCATCCGGAAAAGGCCAATATGGTGGCCGATGCCTTGAGCCGAAAGGCGGTGAGTATGGGGAGTTTGGTATATATTCCAGTTGGGGAGAGACCTCTTGCAGTTGATGTTTTGGCCTTGGCCAATCGGTTCGTGAGGTTGGATATTTCGGAGCCCAGTCGGGTATTGGCTTGTGTGGTATCTCGGTCTTCCTTATATGATCTCATCAGAGAGCGCCAGTATGATGATCCATATTTGCCTGTCCTTAAGGACAGAGTTCAGCATAATGATGCCATAGATCTGACCATTAGTGATGATGGGGTGTTGAGGATGTAAGGCCGGATATGTGTGCTCAATGTAGATGGGCTTCGGGAGTTGATTCTGGAGGAGGACCATATCTCGCGGTATTCCATTCATCCGGGTGCCGCAAAGATGTACTAGGATTTCAGGCAGCATTATTGGTGGAGGAGAATGAAGAAAGACATTGTGGGATTTGTAGCTCGGTGTCTCAATTGTCAACAGGTGAAATATGAGCATCAGAGACCGGGTGGCTTGCTTCAACGGATGGATATTCTAGAGTGGAAGTGGGAGCGGATCACCATGGACTTTGTAGTTGGGCTTCCACGGACTTTGAAGAAGTTCAATGCTATTTGGGTGATTGTGGATCGGCTGACCAAGACCGCAAACTTCATTCCTGTGTGTACTACCTATTCTTCAGAGCGGTTGGTAGAGATCTATATCTGGGAGATTGTTTATTTGCATGGTGTCCTAGTTTTCATAATTTTAGATAGGGGCACTCAGTTTACTTCACAGTTTTGGAGGTCGGTGCAGTGAGAGTTGGGTACTCAGATTGAGTTGAGTATAGTTTTTCACCCTCAAATGGACAGGCAGTCCGAGCGCACTATTCAGATATTGGAAGACATGTTGCGTGCTTGTTTCATCGATTTTGGAGGGTCATGGGATCAGTTTCTACCGCTTGCAGACTTTGCTTATAACAAAAGCTACCAGTCGAGTATTCAGATGGCTCCATATGAGGCTTTGTATGGGAGGCGGTGTAGATCTCCAGTTGGTTGGTTCGAGTCGGGTGAGGCTAGGCTATTGGGGATAGACTTGGTGCAGGATGCTTTAGAAAGGATGAAGGTAATTCAGGAGAGGCTTCGTAAAGCGCAGTCGAGGCAAAAGAGTTATGCTGGTAGAAAGGTTCGGGATGTGTCCTACATGGTTGGCGAGAAGGTTCTATTGAAGGTTTCACCCATGAAGGGTGTTATGAGATTTGGGAAGAAAGGTAAATTGAGTCCTCGATTCATTGGGCTTTTTGAGGTGCTTTGGAGGATTGGGGAGGTGGCTTATGAGCTTACTTTGCCACCCAGCTTGTCGAGTGTGCATCCGGTATTTCATGTTTCTATGCTACCGATGTATATTGGGGATCCGTCTCATGTTTTGGATTTCAGCACGATTCAGTTAGATGGTGATTTGACCTATGATGTGGGGCCAGTAGCTATTTTGGGTCGTTAGGTTCGAAAGTTGAGGTCAAAGGATATAGTTTCTGTGAAAGTGTAGTGGAGAGGTCGGCCCATGGAAGAGGCTACCTGGGAGACCGAGCGAGAGATGCGGAGCAGATATCCTCACTTGTTTGAGGCTTTAGGTATATTTCTTGACTCGTTCGAGGACGAACATTTGTTTAAGAAGGGGAGGATGTGACGACCCGGCCAGTCGTCTCATGAGTTACCACTCTGTTTCCCCCATTTCTGCTTCTTATTGCTTTGTCTATTGGTTCTATATGTGATCGGGTTGGTTGGCTCGGGTTCGGAAAGGATTTGGTAAGGTTTGAGACACTTAGTCTCTTTTGAGGAAGCTTAAGTAGGAAAAGTCAACAGGATATTGACTTATATGTTAGAGGGCTCGCATGTGAGTTTAAATGGTTTGGATAGCTTCGGGAGGTGATTTGGGAATTAGGAGCGTGATCAGAATGTGTTTTGAAGGTCCAGAGTAGATTTAGGCTTGAATTGGCGAAATAGGATTTTTGGCATTTTCCGATTGATAGGTGAGATTTTAATATAGGGGTCAGAATGGAATTTCGAGAGTTGTAGTAGTTCCGTTGTGTCATCTAGGATGTGTGTGCAACATTTCAGGTCATTCAGACGTGGTTTGGTTGGGTTTTCTTATCAAAAGTGTAATTTAGAAGATTTTGGAATTCTTAGGCTTGAATCCGATGCGAATTGGGTGTTTTGATGTTGTTTTGAGCGTTTCGAAGGTTGAAACAAGTTTGAATGAGGTTATGAGATATGTTGGCATGTTTGGTTGAGGTCCCGGGGGCCTCGGGTAAGTTTCGGGTGGTCAATCGGACCATTTCATATTGTTTAGAATTGCAGAAAAACTGCTAAAGTGTTGCAGAGAATTTGACCTTCCCGTTCGCGAGATCCTCGCGTTCGCGAGTAGGTCCTCACGTTTGCGAGTAGGTCCTCGTATTCGCGAATGGTTAGTTAAGGAGGCTGAGATATTAGCCTTCACGTTCGCGAGGAAGGCTCCGCTTTCGCGAAGGGCTGAGAAGTGATTCATCGCGTTCGCGAGGTGGAGTCGCGTTCGCGTAGATGAAATTGGTCAGCTGGGTTTGAGGTCGAGTTTTTCATCACGTTCGCAAAGAGTTAGTTTGAAGAACCATCACGTTCGCGATGGGCATGTCGCGGTCACGTAAGAGGATTTTTTGTCAAAGTTATTTTGTGCTTCATGAATGCGAGGCATTGATCGCGTTCGCGAAGAAGGAATTTAGGCCTGGGCAGAATGTTTAAATAGTCGTCTTGTCCGCGATTTTGGAGATTATTTCCACCATTTTTGAGCGTTTTTGGAGCTTTTTGAAGAGGATTGAAGAGGGATTCAAGGGGAAACACTTGGAGGTAAGATTCATGGACTTAATACTCGATTCTAAAGTGAAATATACCTAATTAATCATGAAAATTAAGCCTAAAATTGAAGAACTAGAGCTTGAAATTGGAGACCTAGAATTTGGGATTTGAGGGGTCGTTTGTGGATGGCTTTTGATGTTTTTGGTTTGAATTAACTCGGGGAGTGATAAGGAATCCATTGATGTGATTTTTATCGAGATCCGAGACATGAGCCCAGGGGTCAGATTTTGGTAATTTTGGGATTTATGTTGTAAATTGAATATTTTTGCTTGGGCTTCGTTCCCTTAGCATATTTTGACATCGTGGTTCTGATTTTGGATAGATTCGACGTGAGTGGATGCCGATTCGAGGGACAAAGGCGTCGCGGGCTAGAGTTGGACCGGATTAAGGTGAGTAATGATTGTAAATGATATCCTGAGGGTATGAAACCCCGGATTTGCACATCGTTGTGCTATATTGAGGCAACGCACACGCTAGATGACGAGCGTGGGGTTGTGCACTGTTGGGGATTTGAGACTTAGTCAGTCTCGAATGAATATTTTACCGCGTATTTGACTGAAATCTATTTGCTATCATCTTGTTTTTGGGCTAAATGCCATATTTGGGCCTCGTGCCAATTATTTGAACCCTTAGGGGATTTTTATTGATATTTCCTCACTGTTTTGACTTTATACTTGAACTCAGTCATGCTATATTGTACTATTTTTCATAACGCAGCCATGTTTACTCTGCTATGATATTTTAAATGATATTTTGGGTTGAGCACTATATTTTGCTATTGCTCGAGTGGCTTGTGAGGATTTTGACTGAGTAAGGACGAAAGCCTATGTTGTGTAAGGACGAAGGCCTATGTTGTGAGGAAACACTTGATTATGATTATGAGGACAAGGGCCTGAGATTTGTAAGCCACGAGGTGGCTTGTTGATATGAGGCCGAGAGCCTAGTGATGATGCCACGAGATGACTTGATATTGCGCTTGGGCCGTAAGGGGCCCTTCCAAGAGTCTGCACAGCCCCAGTAAGTGTGGGTACCCATTGTGATGTGAGATATAGCCCGAGGTGCTGGTATTGTTTCTGAGATATTGCTTGAGGGGCAGATTTGTTGACATTGTGCCCGAGGGGCGATCCTTTATGTGCTTATCTTTCCTATTTGCCTGTCATTTCATTGTTTAAATTGTTAAAAAGGCATTTTATGAAGTTTAAAAACTGAACTCAGTGACTTTACACATCCTTACTGCTTCACTGTTTTACTCGCTTTTATTGCTTCCTTATAGCCTGTTATGTGCCTTACATGATTTCATATTCTTTTTTATTTATGATTATTACTCACTGAGTTGGAGTACTCACTTTACTCCCTGCACCCCATGTGCAGATTCAGGCGTTGTTGATACTGCTAGCGAGGGTTGAGAGCTCCCGGTAGATTTTGGAGTTCACGAGGTAGTTGTTCGGCGTCTACATCCCCGTGCTTTCCTCCCTTTATCTCATTTCTTTTCCCTTATTAGTGACTCTGTAGTAGCTTTGTAGACTCTTCAGACCTGTATTAAATTGATAGATGCTCATGACTAGTGATACCCCGGTATCCGACTGTGTTGGATTTATTTTTCCGCAAATTATTCTGTCACGGCTCACTCTGGGATTGTTTATTACGTTTTAGACTTATTTCGAATTGTTGAATTATTTTAAAATCAATCGGGAATGTGTCAGCTGGCCTTGTCTTCATGAGAGACGCCATCACGACCGGGTCCGGGTTTAGGGTCGTGACACTTAATGACAGACGCAACCGTAAAAAAGCCTTAGAAAACGCTGAAGAGTGGTAAACTCAATCGATGAAGGCCATGTGGCACATGCATTAAATGGAAGTGACATACGACGCGTTGGTTCTAGAGAAGACATAATGATACATGGGAAACGACGACAAAAATTCCCGCCATAAATATATACCACTTTCAAAATATTCAATTGCAGAATATTCGGCAAATGGGGGGACTATCTGTATTGGTAAAAATAAATATTACACGTGAATTTATATGACAAGACACATGGATCATTAAGAAAGCGACAGCTGGAGAGATGCATTATAAGAGGCACGAGTCGTAATAGATACGAGCAAATCACCCACGAGAGGAAAATATATGGTCGCTCAAGTTTAATGGTTACATGAAGAGGTACCGGCGGAATGAATCAAGACAATAAAAGGAAAGGTTCATGAATCAACAATTAATGAGCGTGAATGATCTCAAACATTACAGAATCTTCAAGAACAGTTATGATTACCAATTATAACGTCTCATTAATATCATTAATGCTCATAATGATTCGGTCATGAAAGGAAAAAGATGTTGTACTTATAAATTCCTATATAAGGGAAAGAGATATCATTTGTACAGAGTCGTTCTGATTGTTATTGGAATACAATTATTTTCTTTTGCTTTTTATTGATTACTTTGCTATTTCATATTCTAATTTCCTTTCTTAATCACTGTGAGAATATTGAATTTCTTGATTATCAGTAGCCCGAGTACTTCTAAAAATAGATTTTGACCGAAATACCCATTTTTGGTTAGACATTAAGTAGTCCACAATGATTAGACAAATACCTTAACTAATTCATTTATTATTTAGACACTTCAAGTGTCTACTAAGTAGATCAAGTAAATATCCGGGTGCAATAGAATATATACGTGAGTTACACTTGCCAATGACGTATCAAATAAGCCAATTAATGAACAAAATTAAAATTTAACACATATAATTTTTAAAAAAAAATGAATTTAAGGAAGGAAAACCCCCTTTTCCCTCACTTTTAACCAAACCAGCGCCCTTCTGCCCCCACCCCACCCCCGCCCCTATACTTCATCTTATCCCTTCTACCCAAAACCAGCTCCACCCCTCCCTCCTTTCATCTTCTTCCTTCTCTCCATCTTCTGCGTCCCACATCCCCTTTTCCCAAATTCATCCTCCATCCATCCAATTAAACACAAGTCTTTCCCATCAGATCCCTTCCCCTTCCCACCTTCTTCTCTGACCGCCCTATACTCTATATTTACCCATTCATATTCAAAATTTAAATCTAATTTTTTTTCATAAAACTAATACAAATACGAAATAACAGAGAATATCCAAAACAGAGAACCCATTAAGGAATTATTAATGGACCTCACTGGAAAAAGCTCATCTCTCTCATCGAAAAATTGATCTTCGAGCAAAGATGAAAGAAACGATTCTACTAGAATCTTCAGTCTTCTCTCTCATCATTTTCTTGGAATGAAGGTGTTAATGGATGAAAAGGGGGCGTTTATCTAGTGGAGATTTGGTAGTTTTTTGTAGCTGTTGTTGCTGCAATTTTTGCTGCTTCTTTCAGCTGGGATCAGGATTGATTTTAGCTCGACGGAATTAGGCGGAGCTCTGGAGGTTACAGGCACGGTAGCTTAGCTGGAGCTTTAGTGTTTGATTTTCATGGCCTCTATGGTGGTTTCATGGTGAGTTGCAGTTAAAATGAAGAAGAAAGGCTATGCTGCAGCTATTTCTTGGTCCCCCTCCTCCCCCACCAAAAAAAAAGATTAGGTTAAAAAAATGTGTTTACGCGCTCAATTATTTTAGCAAACACGCATATGCCACATAAGCGACATGTATTTACATAATTTATTTAATAGATATTTGAAGTGTCTAAATGATAAAGTGATCAATTAAGATGTTTGTCTGATTGTTGTAGACAATTTAAAAGGTCATTTATGTATTTCGCCTTTTCCCTTCCCAATTTGAATATTACACCAAAGACTCTTTGTAAAGCTAATGGGTTGTCCACTCAAGATGGGGCCGGGTCGCTTTCATTGCCGACTGCCGAGTAGTCTGCCACATGGGTATTGACATTAAATACATTAAATTAAGAGACGTTTTCCTTTCTATACCATATATGAAACCTTATTACCAAAAATGTGCATAGTTTCATATTTACCCGCCATGTTCACAGTTTTTCTACAATTATTATACCATTCATTAAATACTAATTATTAGGAGCTAATTCCTTCCTAATTAGGCGCGCTACAAATTAGGAACAGAATATTCTAATTGATTTAGCGACCTTCCGATCAAATTTGAAACGCAAATCCTATATCTTCAATTTAAAATCAAATTACATAGACTCTTTTCTGCAAAAACTCTGTTCTTCGATATTTTTCCTTAAGCCACAAATCAAAAAAAGACAAAATCGTCAACAAATTCGAATAAAATTGTAGAAATCAGTTCTGCAAAAGCTCAGTTCGTCGACATTCTCTCTGCATCTCTCTTTATTTCTCAATCGCAAATTTCAGTAATATAAAGCAAATGAAAAGAGAGCAGCAATTCCACCATTGACAGCCATTAAAAAGCTTGAAAGTTTGAATTCAAATTTGGGTTTTCAAAAATCACTATTTGTTTGGATTGGGTGTTGTTGAAAATAATCGGAAATATGGTTTGGAGTTTATATCTCAATTTTGAGGGGTTTTGGTGAAGATTAGACTTGGTTTTGACTGAATTTTAGATTGAAACTCGAAGAAGAAGAAGAAGACATATTGCAGGAATTATAGATAAATTGTAGATAAATTGTAGATTATTTATATTTTGATTGTAGATGCTTTATTTTCTATTTTCACAAATAAAAAACGGCTAAAACTTCTACAAATCTTCTGAAAAAACACAATTATATCAAAAATCCCAATTATGCTACAATTGAATGGGAATTGGGATATAAAAATTCAATATACCCAGTTTGTAGATATTTTGTAGATAAATTGTAGACTATTTGTATTCTGATTGTAGATGCATTATTTTCTGTTTTCACAAATCCAAAACGACTAAAACTTCTACAGAATCTTCTGCAAAAAACACAATTATGTCGAAAATACCAATGAAGCTACAATTGAATGGAAATTGGGTTATTAAAATTCAATGTACCCAGTTTGTAGATATTTTGTAGATAAATTGTAGATTATTTGTATTCTGATTGTAGATGCTCTGTTTTCACGGCGCAGGTAGTATGTTTACCTTTTACTCTTAACTTATCCATGATCCGGCAGTTACTTGTTTATTCCCTTTATCTAATCTAATGTATGTTACTTTCTTTCATTAGCGTGCAAAGATGAAAGAGTTAGCCAGGCAGCGTGCCTTACATCTATAGAAAGAAGAGGAAGAACGAAGTAAACAACAGAAAGCCAAAGCTCTTGCTAAATTGGAGGAATTGAATCGCCGTATGCAGGCAGGTGATGCTTTGTCTCAGAAGGCTATAAAGGATTCGTCACCTGATGTTATGAGGCAAGATCTGGAAGGCTCCTCACCCCCAGAACCAGTGGTGCCTAGTATCAGTACATAAACGTGGGTGAGGGTGATGTTTTGGGAGAGAGAAACGTGGGAGGGGTGGGATATACGGTACCTTGAATTAATGAGGGATATACGCTGCATTAATTGTACCCTTAAAATACACTATGGTATAGAATTGGTAATTTGGTATACTAAGTGTAATTAAGTCAAACCTTAAACATTGAGGGTAATAAGATTTGTTATGTGGCATAGGAATGTAAAAATTCCTTAAATTAGTGAAAATCTTCAAATAAATCCTATATTAGGGACCCCAATAATGGTGATTGGGATCAAAAGGCCAGGAAGGGAAGCAGGAAGCTTCTCAAACATTGAATATTTGCACACAAAAAAAAAGGCACTACTAAATTGCAAATATAAGTAACGTTTGTTGTAGTGTCATTTCCAATTTCATTTCATTTAATTGCTTTTCATTTTTCATAGTAAAGATATACATTAGAGCACTCGAGATCGACTAATATTATGTAATCCTTAAATAGAGAGTATTGAACCATTAAGGATTCGAATAGAGAAAATAGCACGTTCTAGCCAATTTTTGGACTGGTCATTCAAAAATAGCCAGCATTTACCAAGTCAATGAAAAATAGTCACTATTTTGCTGCAACAGAGACCGGTCCAGCATAATATACTGGAGTTCGATGCACCTGTGTATGAACTTCCAGCATATTATGCTGGACCGGTATACTTTACTGGCTGCAGTATAATATACTGGAGACTGGAGCACCGGTGCTCCAATCTCCAGTATATTATGCTAGACCAATATATTATACTAGAATTCCAATATATTAGACCGGAGTTCCAGTATATTATACTGGAGTATTTTTTCAGATTTGAATAGTATTTTTGTTCAGATTTATCTTTACATGAAAAGTGGCTAAATTTCGATTACTTTTGAAACTGTGGCCATTTTTGAATGACCACTTATAAATCTGGCTATTTTTTAATTTCTCCCCGTTTATGATATTAAGGATTCATACCATTGGGCTCAACTAATTTTGGTTGAGCCGTATTTGTTATTATTGATGTTGCTATGTTTTTCGGGAGAAATTCAAAAATAACCAGATTTACAAGTGGTCATTAAAAAATAGCCACAGTTTCAAAAGTAATCGAAATTTAACCACTTTTCACGTAAAGATCAATCTGAACGAAAATACTGTTCAAAATCCGAAAAAATACTCCAGTATAATATACTGGAGTCCTGGTATACTTATGTTGGAACTCCAGTATAATATACTGGTCCAGCATAATATACTGGAGATTGGAGCACCGATGCTCCACTCTCCAGTATATTATACTGGAACTTTCCGCATGTTGGAGTTCCAGCATAATATGCTGGAGTTCATACACAGGTGCGCCGATCTCCAGTATATTATGCTGGAACTTTCCATGTTGCAGCAAAATAATGACTATTTTTCAACGACTTTGCATACGCTGGCTATTTTTGAATAACCAATCCAAAAACTGGCTAGTCCGTGCTATTTTTACATGTTTTTCAGGAATGTTAATATACCTTGCCATAAATTTTGTGTACCGGAGCAATTGTAAGTAAATGTCTGCATGCAAACATAGTTTGATAACTTGAAAAAAGAGAGTAACTTATCGGAGTAAGCCAAACTATAATAGTTGTGAAAGTATCTCTATTCTCTAACATGACAGTACAGAAACCTTAACTTCATAATTTGTTATTTGCATTATTTACAACTTCTCTATCCATATACAGAATGAAATTTTTACTTTAAAATTTAATCATTATAGTAGTTTGAATTGTTAATTTGGTAATGGACCTTGTCTAACACTGGTGGGGACTGGGGATAGAGTACTCAATAATTTATACTATGTGGCAAGTTAAGAGCTTTTGGTTACCTGGATTGGAGCTCTGCTTGCCAGCCTTTTGTTATCTTTATTTTATTTTTATCTAGAACAATAATAAGATTATCATCTTTGAGATTAATTGCATTTAGAATTTAAACAGTATTTGTTATTAATATAGGGTCGTTTGGTAGGGTGTATAAGAATAGTGCAGAATAAGGTGTATTAATAATGTATGGATTAGTAATGAATGGGTTAGTAATGCAAGCATTAGTTATGCAAATATTATTTCTTATCTATTGTTTGGTGTGGTGTATTAAAATTAGAATGCATTGCATAATTTTTAAGAAAAATAGTTGCTTACAAAAATGCCCTCCATATTCTCTAGCTTTAAGGGACTTTAAGGACAATTTTGACTTTAACCACGCTAATTCATGCATTAAAGCCTTGGTATTACTAATGTCATGGTTTTCTATGCATTACTTATGCATAGGATAATGCCAAGTATGATGTATAACTAATACAAGTATTAGTTATACACAAATTAAAAAAAAATATACCAAATAAGATTTACATATGCATAGAACTAATACTTGCATTATTTTTTCTAATACCTCGTACTAAACGACATCGCAAGAGAGTACACTTGTAAGGTACTATGTTGACACTAGAAAGAAATCTAAATCTAGTATGTCCATGTATGGGTAGCATCAATCGATTGACCATATTTATTCATGTGCTACTCTGTTGATAGTGGAAGCAAAAGGACAATAATAGAAAATTGTGACTAAAAAATTATTATTATTATTATTATTAAATAATACCGTCTCTTGCTAATGTTAAAGGGACAATTGGCATGGATTAAGGGCGGTTCGACATAATTGGGGGCCTAAATCGTAACTACAATTAGAGGCCCAAATTTTTATAATCGATTTTTTTAAGTAATTATTTTCCAATTGATAATATAGTTAATCGATTTGATCATTCTTGAGACGTTGTTGATCTTATGTATTTTTTTTTTTTTTGAAAAACTTCTTTTCATTGTAGTAACTATTAGGCATTTGAAAAAGAATCAAGTTTTTTTTATATAATTAAGTATATTGATTAGAGTATTATCTTCTATTTATACTATTCTCCTTAACACTGTCTAAAAATATAAGTCTAAGCTATCAATATTAAAGTGACTATTATGCTTTAAGAATCATCAGAGGTTAATATAATATATATTTTCCCTCAAATTCTCATCATTTAACAATCTCAATTTTTTAAAATAATACTTATAGATCTTAGTGGTCAGAATATAAAAATTACCAAAGACTTTTTCATCCCTCAACAGTCACATCAACTTCACAATAACAATTTTTTACTATAAAATACTTAAATTATTTTAAGAAAAAATTAACACATCGCTTATTTGTTTTAAAATTGGGCCCCTCGAATTTGGAACCTAAGGCATATGCCTTATTTGCCAAGCCTAGCCGGCTCTGGCATGGATAAGTTTTCACTCTTTCTTTTTTGTTTTTCTGAAAATTCTTTACAGATTGAACTTCAAACAAATAGGAGTTCAGATCTTTGAATCAGTGGATAAGAATTATATTTGTCAACAAGTAAGATTCTTTAAGAATTTTTAAAACTAAATTTTGTTCATACCATGTCGTAATAAAACTAGACAACTGTGATCGGACCTTTATTCTAGGTTCATTGCAAAATTTGCAAATGACACTTGAAAACAACTTTGAACGTAAACATGGAAAAAAAAAATCCAGATTCGAAGCACAAATTTCAAGTTGCCACTCATTTGAACCTTTGTTTTAAATTCATTTCAAATGGCACTAGAAAACATGTTCGTGCCGTCGATATCTCTTGAAAATTATCTACTCAATTTTGATATAGCGATATCAATACTGTTCCTAACCATATTTTTGATTTTCCACCCATTGCTACAAACTCCTTTTACGCAGAAAAAAGAAAAATTAATTTCCTACTTTGAACCCACCAAAGCAGTTCCAATTAATATCTGAAGGAGCCTTATCATTTTTATCTCTTTTGTGTCTTTAAATGGATAAGTTAATTAATAAACAAAAAGAAAAGTTATTGTTGACTTAGTTTTTAAAAAATTGAAGAAAGAACTTAAAAGTGAATAGTACAACTATATGGTACATGGATCCTTGACTCTCCTTATTAGAAATCCCACATGGGGTGGCCCCTAATTATAAGTAAAGGGGCAGTGACATTTTACTGCTTAGTGATTGGAAATGGTTGAACTATAAAATTGTACAAGTGCAAAGACTAGCTGTGCACAAATTTATGAATCTCATCCTCCCCCATTACAATAAAAGGCCATGAAATAGTTGGGGTCTTTGTGTTTTTTCTTTTCTTTTTGCAAATTGTTTTTCGGACAACACTATATCTAGGCAATGTTAGTATGGATTCATTAGAGAAATTTAATAGTGAATTATTATTATTATTATTATTATTATTATTATTATTATTATTATTATTTTATATTTTGGTGGGAGTGGGAAGAGGATTTCTTTATCTTTATCACCAAACAACCGACACAATATAGTGTATGTGGATATTCCTTAGCTCCTGTGTTCTCTGCCCTCTACGGTCATTGGGAATAACTGTTGAGCGGTGCTAGAATTTTGAGCTTATGAGTTTTGAATTCTGAAAAAAAAAACATCTTACTGAATTCATCATAAATTATTTGTACGTATTAAGTGGATCTTATGATATTGTTTACTCTAAAAAATAGATAACAATTGAATTTATATGTGGTTTTAAGGATATGCGAATTAATTCAATACAAATAATAAACAACATTAGATTGAACATATAAAAGGCGTAATAAATTGTCAAACCAATTAAGGGGAATGACCTCGGACTCAGTAACAGCTTAATGAAATGTCTGCCTTCGATCCCGGGCTCACACTAATGAAGAACTGATGAACAAAAGTAAGAACTTTGAATAACATAGAAAATAAGAATATATTGCCTTGATATGCGTGTTACAATGTGTCTATGAATAATAATCTTTTTCCTTTATATAGTGGAGGAGTTTTACCCTAAGTACAATTCTCAAAAAAGGCAAAAATCTTCGTCACGCCGTTCATTGATACGAGCCGAGATTCTCGTCGTGATATCCTATTGGGTATGGATATCATGGCCCTTTGTTAGTCATGTGCAGCTGCTTGGCGATGCTCTCCGAAGTCTCAACCCTTAAATCGGACCTTGAGAGTATGGCTCTGATACCCTCGAGAGCAGGTGTTTGCCTGATCCTTGATACGTGGGGTTCTTCATTCTGCCTCCGATATGTTATGGTCATCTTCCCACTCTGCTTGGCTCACCGGGAAGTCGAGTCATATGATGGGCTCGATTTTACCCGTATGCAAATACAAAAACAATATTTAAGCTGAAGTTTAAATTCCAGCGAACCCGTAAATATAATTGCAGCTCTATCCTTGGAGGATTATCCTTTTGAAAAGATTTAACACTTTACTTTGCCCTGATAGCTAGAGATAAGAAATTTCCTTATCAGTAAACATTGCAACATAGTCCTTCTAACTTCTTTTTCTCATATATAGACAAAGTTGGTACTTTGTTTCTAAACTAATTGATGAAGTTTCTTGGTTTATTTGGGATAATTGAAGAAAAAGCAAAGTGCTAGCACTATTTGCTAGGGTTTGTCCTGACCTTTTTTCTTTAATTATATTTGGATTTTACCTGTTAAAGGAAGGATAAAATATTTAACATATTTTTTTTTTTTTTAAAAATATAGATCTCTTCCATATTTGACGAGAGGAAAAGGTTATGCACCTCTATAAATTAAGGATCTCTCCTTCACATGATAACACATAACATCTACAATATAGTCATTTAGGTTTTGAAAGTTTTGTTTAGGGGGAAAATTTTCTTTTAATATCTTTATGCTCTCCTTTTATTTTAGTAACTCGTTCATATGTACGTAGGTTAACCAAATAATATTAAAATATGATATCTTTTAAATATATTTTTATTATTGTCTGATTTATCCTGTTAAAGATTTACTTTGTTAGCATTCATATATAACGCTTTGTTATTTCAATCTCAATAGTGCTTGATGGTTAAGGTGTGCATTGATATTTTCTTCAATTTGGCCCACGTCGTTATATGTCTGGAATTCTTGTGAATCATTTTCAGTGCGTTTCCTTTAGCTATTTTAATCTTTATGTTCTCTTCTTCTGTTGTCTTTTTCTCTGTGGCAAGTAATCCTACACTATCCCTGCAATATTTTGTTTTAGTTTCCTGATATGTTTTTCCACTGGATGCAAGTGGCAACGATGCATGATTCTTGGTTTCTTAATTTTAACTATAGCAAATTAAATGAGATAAGATCGAAAAGGTAGTTGATATGAAAAGGATGTCACTTAAGCTACATAAAAGGACATAAATGCTTTAAACAAATAATTTTGCTGCGTATATGTAGTATATTCGATTTTCTTGTCCTCCTAGTCTTGGTGTGTCAGTTATTAATAATCGTGGGGCAAGAACAACATTAGCGTACCTGTCAATGCAACAGAAGAATTGTTGAACTCACCACCGAAACAATTGCCCCAAACCGAACTTTGAATCACTAGGAAACAAAGTTAATCTTCCACCAATTAGATGCCCTTACTTGTGTGTGTTTTTCGTTGGGAGAAGAAGAGAGTCAGAGAAAATTCTTACGGTGCTCTGTTCTATATTGTCTCCTTCAGATAAATAGAGAGAGTAATAGCAGTTAAGGAAGATAACCCACCACTCACCCCTTTTGCACGTTCAGTTTAGTGGGTGTTTGTGCTCTAGTGGTAACTTCCCTTTAACCTCTCTCCCTTATCTCTCCTAACCGGGTCGGGCCAGCCCACATGGAGCGACTCATGACCCATAATCCAACATCTCCCACTTAGCTTATAGTGGGCTAGACCGATGTCTTTGACACACTTTTCACACTGGCAAATAGTTGGTGCGACCTGCGAGCACAAAGAGCTATAAAATTCCAAACCTAATTAAAGGTTGTACTAAAGCTCTACGTAGAAATCCAATCACATATGGAAAGGATTCACTACTAGCATGAGGATATTATTACTCGCAATATCCCAGACATCATTCGCTATTGCAGTAGTTACTTATTCGATCCCTCATCCTCGAAAGAGGCAAACTCGAGTTCTCATATAATATTGTGTCCAGAATTACACCCAATACCCTCATGGTAAGTGTAATGGTCGACCTATGAATACAAGTTAAATTACTAATTTTTAGTCGTCTTCCCTCTCTACTTGAATCTTTCCATACCAAATCAACTACTTTCCTAGACATGCACTGCATTGCCGAATCACTCATGGCTATTAGTAACATGCTAAAATAGCAACACTGATTGGCACTTCAAGAAACAGTAAAAGGTCAAAGGGTATTCCAATAAAAGTTAATGTAACTTCTTTGGGATCTCACACAATGAAGAAGCAGGGATTTATTCTTCCATTTTCCCATTGGTCGATAGCACACGTGGTATGAAACAAATGTCACGGTGTTCTCACCTTATATTGGTACGTGTGTCTTATTATTTTAATCATCCAACACCGTACAGATTTTGGTCTAGACACATTCAAGCGTCTAACCCGAGTTTCTCACTTCAATAATCCTCAAACCATCTTCTTAGAGGAACTCGTACCTGGCTTACAAAACAAGTCATAATCGAATAGTGAAATTCGTAAGCTATCAAGAACGACCTCTACAAGTAAATATAACCCCGCATTATCCAAGGTTCTATAAGGTCTCATCTCTTCACGATTCTTAACGCAAGAGGCGATTGCTCGTGTGAGAGAGCCAATCTCGTGACTTGTTCGACACACTTTATCAACAAGATATTCATCACATGCACAAGAGATATAAGCACAAATTCAAGAGTTAAATATTGATGAGTGTATTATAATACTTAAGTCATTTTACAATACATAAATATATTCATATCCTTCGCAAACCTAGAGCCATAACATGTTTCTCAAACAGGTCTCTAGATATCGCCTTTGTAAAAGGATCAGCTATCATGCTTCGCGTAGGAATGTACTGTAAATTTATCTCTCCACTTGCTACCATGTCTCTTACAAAGTTATACTTGATGTCAATATGTTTGGCCTTGCTGTGATACTTTGGATCTTTTGTATATGAAATAACCGCTTGACTATCACAATATAGAGTCATGGCACCCTGAGAGTTCTTTGCAATATCCAAATGCTCAAAGAACCTCTTCAACCAAACAGCTTCTTGTACTGCAGACGCACAAGCTACGAACTCAACTTTCATTGTTGAAAGGGCTGTACAAGTTTGTTTCTTACTTTTTCATGATATAGCACCACCATTAAGTAAGAAGGCATAACCGGATGTTGATTTTCTATCATTCCGATCACCAGCCCAATCAGCATCTGTATATCCTCTCAAGTATAAATCATTTTCACTATAACATAGTGAATAATTTGCAGTTCCCTTCAGGTATCTGAAAATTCTCTTCACAACTTTCCAATGATCTCTTCCAGGATTGGATTGATACCTGCTAACCAGACCTATGACATAACAAATGTCTGGGCGAGTACATATCATAGCGTACATCAAGCTCCCGACAACACTTGAATATGGAACTCGAGACATGTCTTCCTTTTCATTTTCAGTTCTGGGACACATTTCAAGGCTTAAAGTTTCATCTCTCGCTATAGGAGTATCCATGGATTTGCAACCATTCATGCGAAAACGCTCCAAAATTTTCTTTATATAAGTTTCTTGAGATAGACTCAATAACCTTTTGGAACGGTCCCTTTGGATCATAACTCCAAGGATATGGTCTGCCTCGCCCATATCTTTCATGTCAAATGACTTTGAAAGCCATGACTTGATAGTTTTCAAATACTCTAAATTATTTCTGGCCAATAAAATATCGTCCACATAAAGAGACAGAATTACAAACATCCCATTGAACTCCTTCACATAAATGCAATGGTCTTCATCGATCATGGTGAAACCATATGAGATCACCTCCTTGTGAAATCTCAAATACCATTGCCTTGAAGATTGCTTCAGGCCATAAATAGATCTTTTCAATTTATAGACCTTCTTTTCTTGGCCTTTAACGATGAAGCCTACAGGTTGTTCCATGTAGATTTCTTCGTTTAGTTCTCCATTGAGAAAAGCTATCTTCACGTCCATTTGATGTAATTCCAAATCCAAATGTGCAACAATAGCCAAAAGTAAGTGAATTGAGGTAAACTTCACAACTGGTGAAAATGTTTCCTCATTAATCTATTCCAGCTTCTTGAGTAAAGCCTTTTGCCACCAATCGTGCCTTGTATCTTTCTATTGACCCATCTACTTTGCGTTTAACTTTGAGAACCCATTTGTTCCCAATGGCTCTACACCCAGGCGGAAGATCAACTAAATCCCAGACTTTATTGGTTTTCATGGACTCTAATTCTTCTTTCATTGTTTTCATCCACTCATCTTTTCCAGGGCACGATAAAGCCTCAGTCACAATCTTTGGCTCATCCATTTCTGTGGGAGATACCAAGAAAATATAATATTTAATTTCATAAGTATGTTTGAGTATATTTTTCCTGGCACTCTTTCGTAGTTGAAATTTAGGTTCGTTAGAAGGATTTTGGGATTGGGAGTTCCCACTCCCACTCGGATCAAGAATAAGATCTTGATCAATTTGATTATCAACTGTGTCAGAAGACACTTGCTGGCTATGTGAGTTCAACATTTCATAAAGAGGCTCTTCATTCTTTACCTCGCCCTTCTTTGGAAAATCATTTTCCAAAATGGTGACATCTCGCGATTCAATCTCAGTAACACTTCCATCCTCTAATTCACCAATGAACACATATCCTTTGGAGTGTTCTGAATATCTTATAAAGTTACATTTCTTGCCTTTTGGACCTAATTTACCAAACTTGCTAAAAGAATCTTTTACGTATGCAGCACAACCCCAAGGTCGTAAATCCTTTAAGTTTGGTTTATGACCAGTCCATAGCTCATAAGGAGTGGAAGAAACTGATTTAGAAGGCACTTTGTTCAATATATAAGTTGCAGTCAGTAACGTATCTCCCCAAAAGGAGATAGGTAAATTTGCCTGCGCCATCATGGACCTTATCATGTCCAGTAGTGTTCTATTCCTCCTTTCTGCTACACCATTTTGTTGAGGTGTGTATGGAATAGTTAACTGTCTGGTGATTCCCTTTTCATTGCATAATCCTTCAAATTCTTTGAAAGATATTCACGTCCTCTATCGGTTCTTAAGGTCTTAATCCTTTTGTCTAATTGATTCTCAACTTCATTCATATATTTCTTAAAGCATTCAAGTTCTTTAGATTATGAGAGATCAGATAGACATAACCAAATCGTGTGAAATCATCAATGAACGTAATGAAATATAAAGCACCAGACCTAGCCTTCACATTCATTGGACCACAGATATCAGAATGGATTAATTGCAATGAAAAATCAGCTCTCTTAGCCTTTCCAAATGGTTTACGTGTAATCTTTCCAGCAAGACAATTTTCACAGGTTAGCATTTCAATTTTAGAGAAAGGACCTAGATGTCCTTCCTTAGCCAATCTATTCATTCGATCCTGCCCTATGTGACCTAATCTTTCATGCCATGTAATAACATCAACATCATTGTTACTTGAATAACATGCCATAACACAACGGTCAACATAATAATTATACGTAGAAGGATTACAATCTAACACAATAAAGCCATCATAACGATGTCCATAACCATAAAAAACATTGTCTTGAGTAATTCTAAGACCACTGCGACTAAAGTTCAAATTAAATTCTAAATCTAGAAGAATAGACACAGATACTAAGTTTCGTCGAATCTCTGGAACATATAGGACTCATGCAACATCAAAGATCGGCCACCACGCATGTCCATTATGCAAGTGCCTATCCCTTTGACTTCAAGATTTGCATTATTTCCCACATATACATGCTTTGATCCAGGTGGAACTCGACGAAACTCTATAAACGCTTCTCTATCGCGGCTCACATGGTTGGTGGCCCCTGAATCTACAATCCATACAGGATAAGATTCAGTTAGTAAAACAGTGCTAGAAACATATATAGCACTAAGATATGCATTTTGAAATGCTACCTTTTTTGGCTCAGTGCACTCACGAGCAAAATGCCCTGGGACTTCGCAATTGTAACACTTCATCGTGCTCTTGTCTTTCTTCTTGTATAACCGTTTTCCTTTCTTGGAATTTGGCTTGTTTCTTTTCTTGGAGGGTCCTTCTCCGGTCTCCTTACCTTTTCCGTCATTTTTCCAATTTCTCTTGCGTTTGAAGCTTGATCTCTTTGTACCACTTGATTCTGCCACAAAGGCATTAGGTACAGCTTTAGCAGCACCAAGCCGCTCGTCTTCAAGCTCCACATGACAGGAAACATCAGAAAAAGTTTTGATGCTTTCATTGTAGGTCATGTTAACCTTCAAATTTTCTCAATTATTGAGAAGAGACCGAATCACTGCCTGAACCTGCTGCTCATCAGAGAGAACATGGCCAGCACTTTTTATTTGAGCAATCATATTTGACATCACCCTTAAATGTTGCTTGACACAGTGATCATAACGCTTTTTGTACGTGTCAAACTTGATTGTCAGCTGACGAAGGCAAGTCACAATCGTACCCCCATATGCCTCTCTTAAATATGCCCACATGGCTTGAGCAGTAGGATACTACTCACATTCGTGGATGAGATCATCAACAACTGAACTTACAATAATTCCATGTGCAGTGGAATCTTTCTTTTTCCAAACATTGTAAGTTTCTAGAACCCTCCTATGTTGGGAAGTGTTGCCCTCCTCTGGATGACTCATAACATGGTTAATACTTTCAAGAGCATCTTGCTCTTCGAGTACATACCACATCTTACGACTCCAGATATCGTAATTTTCACCATTCAGTTTGTCACCCTTGTTCAAGTCAGCAATGATACTTTTTGATGCCATGTCTGTTATTAGAGACAATATTACAAGTTTAACTCATCAATATATACTTCAGTTAATTTATGCATGTGATTACACACTCAAGAAAATTAATTATAATATTAATTCTACATTTAGTATAGAATCGAACGGTCACTACGTTTCCATTCATCATTTATATCTAAATATTTTAAATTAATATTAAGATCACTTCTTAGTGTGTACATATTTTAAGTCTCAATCCATTACAAAAGGATATAATAAACAATGTATGTAACTAGTTTACACACTCAAGAAAATTAATTAAAATATTAATTCAACATTTAGTATAGAATCGAACGGTCACTACGTTTCCATTCATCATCTATATCTAAATATTTTTAATTAATATTAAGATCACTTCTTAGTGTGTACATATTTTAAGTCTCAATCCATTACAAAAGGATATAATAAACAATGTATGTAACTAGTGAGACAAAAAATATAATATAAATTTCATTAAAATAAAACACATAATAACAATTTACATGTTTACTAGGACATCCATATACCACTCGAACACTAACTCTTGCTCATATATGCTAAAAGGTGCACTAGGCCAAACATCATAATAAATCTCAGTTAAAATTTCACCCCAAGGCTCTCGAAGAGAGTCCGCTAAAATAGCTAATGCTTTCTAATCAATAATTTCTACGTAATTAGCCAATTCAGTTCTTTTTATCTTAAAAAGGTGTACATATTCAGGAATAGAAACATCAGAGCCCATTTTAAATTCCTTAAACTCCCTAAAAAAAAATTCTATTTCCTTTCGTTCAGTCCTTCGATCCCTTAACTCATTTTGTCTTGCTCTTGGGATATTCCTGATGACTTCAGGCTCCGAGTCTGAATCATTATAGAAATAAGTCCTGTGAAGGCGTACCCTTCTACGTTATCCCCTTCCTTGACTTCGAGAACTCCCACTTAGAGTAATTTGAACTTGTCCTTGTTCAGCCATATCTGAAATAGGACCAAGGAAACAATAAGAATGGCTACAACCACTCAATGTGACAACATAAATCACAATTACTTGTAGAAGGATATTAGTTGAGGGATTAAGATAAAATATATTTTAATATTAAGATATGGTAAGTTGTATACAGAAATATATATATATATATATATATATATTGTCTCTGTTTCTGACACCAACCCTTTCTTTGATCATTACCATATTTTTGCCCATTTTGGCTTCAGAATTGACCTGACGTAATAGAGCAGTAGTTTTACTAGCAAACATTGGACCAAAAATTACCCAAGCTAGATAAATGGGTTTACCAAGAAACAGGAAAAGAGAAAGTATGAGCAGGCCAATAAGGTGATTCTAATGAGTGTAGGACAACTAGCAAGTACACGGTATGCAGTAGATGCAGTGGTGACACATGACGGGACAAAATTCCCATGTTGGTCATTGCTTGATCTCTCATCTTTTAAATAAAGATTCGGTCAAGTTGCCTATGAAAAGGTGCAGTCCTTTTCTTACTTTCCTCTCTCCTTATAATATTCTTGGACTTACCTTATGTGAATTGAGACTTAGTGCCAAAAGACGACTAATTCTTTTGAAACAAGTAGAAACTTTGGAGAAAAAAAATCTTCTTGGTCAAAAGTACAATCTGGCCTCTTATGCGTCAATTTAAAAAAATATCAATTATACATTAGAGATCAAAGTAGCCAAATAACTCATCACAAAATAATTCACTGATTACGAGAAGTTTGGATCAAAATTGAAACTGGTCGTTGGCAACAATTAGGAGCAAACAATCTGGCTCTGATACCATTGTCAGTTATTAATAATCGTGGGGAAAGAACAACATTAGCGTACCTGTCAATACAGCAAAAGAATTGTTGAACTCACCACCGAAACAATTGCCCCAAATCGAACTTTGAATCACTAGGAAACAAAGTTAATCTTCCATCAATTAGATGCCCTTACTTGTGTGTGTTTTTCGTTGGGAGAAGAAGAGAGTCAGAGAAAATTCTTACGGTGCTATGTTCTATATTGTCTCCTTCAGATAAATAGAGAGAGTAATAGCGGTTAAAGAAGATAACCCACCACTCACCCCTTTTGCATATTCAGTTTAGTGGGTGTTTGTGCTCTAGTGGTAACTTCCCTTTAACCTCTCTCCCTTATCTCTCCTAACCGAGTCGGGTCAGCCCACATGGAACGACCAATGACCCATAATCCAACATGGTGGGTGCTTCATTATCTTCTCAACTTAGCTTCTACTTTACCTTCCCCTGGTTGGGATCCTGAATTTTAAAAGGGCATTGATTATAAAATATTATACATTTACTCGAGAAGTTCATAAATGGTTAAAAGACAAGTTTGAGTCATAGCTGGAAATCTTGGGACATATATAGCTTCCACAATATCAAGAGCATTAGATTGATATTGGTTAGTTAAGAAACTAATTAAGGGACCTAAGTGTAGACAAAAGAACTTTAAGGGTCACATTGTTAGAGGGGTGTGAAGGGCATGTGATTCTGTTATATAGAACAGTGCCCTTCTTCAATTCAGTTGTATCATTTCCTTTTATCTAAGCTAAGAAAATGTTCTCTCTACTCTCCATCTCTTCTCCCCATTTCTCTTCCTAGATTTTGTCATATGCAACCCAAGATTCATTTTGCATGTTATGAAGCTTGATTCATAAAGTGTAGATTCAACAAATTGATATGGTATCAGAGTAGCGATCATTGTAATTGCGCAGATCGGAGTACTAAAATTGCAGAACTTAGAGCTCGATCATGGCGACAGATGAGATCGGGCAACTACCATACAATCACGCACTGTTTCTTTGAGATTCAGATGCACCTGGAACAACATTGATCTCGTTAAAGCTCACAGGGGTAGAAAATTATGCCCTGTGGAACAGATCAATGAGGGTTGCATTTTTAGTAAAGAACAAGTTAGGGTTTGTGGACGGTACATGTGTAAAAGGAGATCGTACAAAAGAGAATTGGAGACACAGTGGGAAAGATGCAATGATGTTGTGGTTTCGTGGTTGAGTAGCACTGTAGCTAGTGAATTGGTGCCTAACATCATGTATGTTTCTAGTGCGAAGAAGGTATGAGATGAGTTTAAAGAGAGATTTGATAAGGATAATTTGACCAGGATCTTATCAACTTTGGGCTGAGATTGCAAGCATGAAGTAAGGAACTGAGTAAGTTACCTCATATTTCTCAAAAATAAAATATCTAAGGGATAAATTGGACATTTTGGTACCATTTCCCTCTTGTGACAGTGAAGAATCAAGGCCCTATGTGGAACATCTAGTGAGGCAAAGATTGTTGTTGTTTCTTATGGGTCTCAATGAGAGCTACAGTCAATTGAGAAGCAATGTACTGCAAAAAAGGCCAGTTCTATCAGTAAATCAAGCTTATGCAGTAGCTGTGCAAGAAGAGAGTCAAAGAGAACTAGGTGTTGTGGAACCAAACAAGGAACCACTGATAATGCTTGCAGGAAGATGTCAGATGTGCAAAGGCAAGAAACCAGGGCTAATTTGTGAGCACTGTGGTTTTAAAGGTCACCTGAAGGAGAACTGCTACAAAATAATAGGCTATCCTCCAGATTTCAAAAGCAAGAAAAAGGACAACTAGGTACATATAAACCTTTTGCTAATAATGCTAACACAGATGCATGTATTGAAACCAGAAATCAACCACAAGGAAACTATCTCATAGAAGAACAGTACAAACATTTGATAAACTTGTTGGAGAGTACTTCACTAGGAGAAATGAGTGCAGGACCATCAGAGTTAACAGGATCCTCAAACATGCCAGGTATTATGTCATTGATGTCTAATGTATCCAATGTATGTGTATATTAATGGATAATAGACCCAGGAGCATCACATCACATAACCTTCTACAAAAATGTATTGGATTCTATTAGACCTATAGAGGGACAAAATAGTTATGGAGAGCAAACACCTATAGGAGATAGGTCTGAAATCACACATGCTGGAGATGCTAGAATCTTAGAGAATTAGAAAATTAAGAATGTCTTATATGTGCCAAAACTTTAAGTTCAACCTGCTCTCAGTGTCCAAGTTGACTAAGGATCTATGTTGCTCTGCATGTTTTTTCCTTAATTTTTGTGTGTTTCAGGGACTATACGGTGGCAGGGTGCTGGGGGTTGGTAAAGAGGATAGTGGACTCTGCATACTTAGCAGAGGAGATGTTGTTGCTGCTGATTCATTTCACAAAGAAGGGGTAACAACTACACTGTGGCATCGAAGGCTAGGACATGCCTCTACACATGTCACACCTCCTTTTTCTACCACCGAAAAGGGTATAGGGGAGTTTTCCCAATTAAACTGACAAAACTGAAACAGGATCATTTATTAAAATTCAAAGTAGCCACTTGGAATAATTTATGGTGTCCCAAGTCACCGGTTTAATCCTAAATCGAGGAAGTTTGACTCTGTTTTACAGTCCGCAAAACACAGAAATCCGGGTAAGGAATTCTGTTAACCCAGGAGAAGGTGTTAGGCATTCCCGGGTTCTGTGGTTTTAACACGTCGCCCAACTATTATTATCGGCCTAATTATCTGATTAATTACATATTTTAAACTTATTGCATTTTTTAACCTTCGACCGCTTTTAATTATTTATGAAATTATTCTGGAACAAGTTACGATTGTCGTACACTTGTTTGTTTGGTACACATTGCAAATCGTGTCATGAGAACCATACCCACAATTTACAACATGTTTAAATTATTAAAATTATTAGTTGTTATGGCCGGATCACATAAATGTACCCCCGGATTTGAAAATTAAGTATCACAACTACGTCACGGGAACCGTACCCGTAGCTATGATAATTTATTTAATTAACACGCCTAAAGCAAACTACGAGAGTTCAAAGCATTTTTCTACATTAGTTAAAATAATTAATATGAGGGCCATAGATTAGGTGATTCAATTGTGTGAATGGCGCGTCTCAATTTCTTTCAAAGGAAATGCGTTCAATTAAATGAACTACGAATACTCATTGTTTAAACTAATTTGAAATTAGGTATCACAACCACGCCATGGGAACCATACCCATAGTTGTAATGATTTAATTACGTGCCTAAAGCAAACTACGAGATTCATGTATTATTTTCCTTAAACTACTTTGAGATTTATTGCAAGGCCATAATTATAGCTAAGGCATTATGAAATTGGTACATGCTTTTAAACATTCTAAACTATTGGGCCAATAGGAGGCTTGTCACATTATTTAAGTGGCACAATCACTGAAAGTCGTTGGGCTCGAAATCAAACCCAAAGTGCAAGAAAAAGCAGACGAAGGCACTCCCAAGCCTGGTTTGGAAAGCTACCCCATTCGACTTGGGTTGGGCCTAAATAGCTCTCTGCCGGCCCACAACAGAGGAAATGTTCATTGATTCCCATAACTTACTTATTTTAATAAAGTATTTGCATTGTTCCTTAGGTACAATGGCAACACAATGCCACTTTTAACTAGCTAATTAATAAACAACGAATTCACAATAACAGCCTTAAAAGGCAATGAATCAGTGAAAAGGTTTTACTCAGATTGAAGCATGGAAAAATAAACAAGTGAAATATCTGACTAATTTCATAACATCTCCTTTCATACATTGATCACATGGCAAGAAATAAACTTAAATTATTACCTTAACCAATGAATTCCTATTCAAACAAATTTAAACTTGATTTGCAGCCACTTAACCTCATTGGTATCATAATACTTAGGCCTTGACAATTTAACACCATCACAGCTAAAGTAAGGTAAGCAAATCATGAACTCATGACTAACAAGACATCTACTTAAACAGGAGATTCAAATCAAATCCCCAAAAAATAAAACTCATATGCTCAAGTAACTTCCCAGAATATCATGTTGCAGTTCATATTTGGACATCATCTTTTAAAAGTCATGTAATCGAGTTAAGCTTCAAAGAATCCTTACAGAATTTAATCATACATATAATGGGATAATTAATACATACATGGGAACCATACCCATGGAGATGCTTTTTGCCCGTTTGAATACTCCGTGGGAAATATTTTTTGAAAGATCTGACCGAACTTTGCTTCCGAGGTTGCCTACATATCCTTGGCTATAAAGGAATCAGGTTAATGTAGTTTTGGAAGTTTAGGTAGCTGGGACTACCGGGAAGTTGTGATTTCACTGGGGCTGCTGCTTCTATTGCTTGCTGACCTCCTTATTACACCGAGACAAAAATGAAAATAAGCTAGGCTAAACTATGATCTATGAGTTACAAGAATCCTATCTATATATCTTCAAACTTGATCTTGAAACTTCTGCGGTTCTACCGTGCATCTTGAAGTATTGACTCTCACTCTCAAGATGAGCTTCTGTTGTTCCTTGCTCAAATTGAATTTTGAAAGGACTTCCCTTGTTTTCCAGGTGGGCGTCTGATGGTTGAACTCGAAATGAATTCCCTTATTTCTCCAGGTGGGCGCCTGATGCTAATACTTGACATGAATTCTATTGTTTCTCCAGGTGGGTGCCCACTGCCAATACTTGAATTGAATTCCCTTGTTCCTCCAGGTGGGCGCTTGCTGCCAATGCTTGAAATGAATTCCCTTGTTTTCCAAGTGGGTGTCTGATTACCAAAACTTGAACTGCTTTCCCCTATTCTCCAGGTGGGTGCCTGATTGCCGAAACATGAACTGTATTCCCTTGTTCTCTAGGTGGGCGCCTGATTGCCGAAACTTGAACTAATTTTCTTGTTCTCTAGGTGGGCGCCTGATTGCCAAAACTTGAACTGTATTCCCTTGTTTTCGAGGTGGACGCCTGATTGCCAAAACTTGAACTGTATTCCCTTGTTTTTCAAGTGGGAACCTGATTGCCAAAACTTAAACTGTACTCCCTTGTTCTCCAGGTGGGTGCCTGATCTCCAAAACTTGAATTGTCTTCCCTTGTTCTCCAGGTGGGTGCCTGATTGCCGAAACTTGAACTGTATTTGCTTGTTCGCCAGGTGGGCGCCTGGTTGCCGAAACTTGAAATGTATTCCCTTTGTTCTCTAGGTGGGTGCCTGATTGCCGAAACTTGAACTGTATTCCCTTGTTCTCCAGGCAGGCGCCTGATTGCCGAAACTTGAACTGTGTTCCCTTGTTCTCCAGGTGGGCGCCTGATTACCGAAACTTGAACTGTATTCCCTTGTTCTCCAGGTGGGCACCTGCTATTGCAACAAAATAGACAAAACAAAAGGAACTTTTCTACCTCAGTTTGGTATCTGGGCACATTTGTGAGTGTTAATCGAATTATGTTACCCAAAAGAGCTCTGAGAATTTAAAATCTAGATCCTATTATCCAGGAGAGCCCTAAAAATTTTAAATTAAATCTCATCTTAATGGTAAAAACTTTAAAGCTAAATTATATTTCCTACATGTAGAATTTACACTAAATCTTGTTAACTATGAAGGTCTTGAAATCTAACTAGGTCCCATTATTCAGGAGGGTCCTAAAAATTTACGGTCGAACCTGTCTGGCACATGCTTTCCTTACGGAGGGTTCCTCCGAAACAAATAAAATTTCCTGCCCGTGTTTCAATCAAAGAAAATCTTATCAGTTTGAAAATGTGGTGGTTAGTTTGAGGCATTCTTGCTTAAGGTGGCCTTTCCACTGCCATGCATTGTTCTGATTAGCTGCCTTGGACTGACAAAGAATTGTTTGACCTTCTGATTGGACCTCAACCACAGGACCCTGAATGACCTGATTGCCCCACACTCATCCTGCTATTTTACATTTCAACCCTTCCAATTTGAACCTTTGTATTTCCCCAAAGTTCACGAAACCACTCGACCACTCGAACTTCCACTAAAACCTTATTTTCCATTTTGCATCATGCTATTTCTGGTATGCTTTGGCCGCACTTTGCTTTGTGGAATTTGAAAGTTGGTAATAAGCTTTGAAATCCTTTCTTACTTGCTTAACAAGGCTAACATTGGAAAATCCTTAGAGAAGTAGACTCAAAAGAAAATGAAATGCAATGACTTCGAGAGTCAGGAATAAAGAAAAAAAATCTGAAACAGGATGATTGTTTGAGGAAGAAAAGGAAAAGAGACTTATCTGAGTGAGGCAGCTGGCACCAATGATCATGTCATGGATTTCGCATTAATCAACCTAGTCCATTCAACCAATCATCTTTCAGTCTTCATACTTTAAGCCCGGGGTTCCCATAATCCAATTTCTCTGTAAAGTCAACCTTATTCGGCTTGTGGCGCCCTGAAGGGTTTTCACCAACAAACCTCTCTCATTTGTTTATCTCTCAACTCACCATCTCCTTACAGTGTCCGTGAGGGTTTTCACCAATAAAACTCTCTCATTTTAATTTCTCTCAGCTTTCCAGAGTATTCAAAAAGGCAAAAAATGTTTTTTACATATTTCAGATAATTAATGAAACTCAGGGTTTGACTCGTTTAGGGAGATGCTTTTCCCTAGAGGAATTAAGGAAAGCTAAGTCGCTGAAAGATAGTCCAATTCTTGTGAAGAAACCAGTCACCGAAGAGGAAGCGGAAGAATATTTGAGAATAATGAAGGTGCAGAATTACTCCATAGTAAAACAATTGAGAAAGACCCTCGCTCAGATTTCTCTTCTGTCATTGTTGATACATTCAGACGAGCACCGTCGGGCCCTCATGAAGATTCTGAATAAAGCTCATGTCCCTGACAAAAAATTAAAGTAAACCATTTAGAGAAGATTGCCAATAAGATATTTGAGTCAAACAGGATTACCTTTTCAGATGATGAGTTACCTCTACAGGGTACGAAACACAATCGGGCCCTCTATCTCACAGTGAAATGTGAAGATTCTGTGATCACAAGGGTGTTAGTTGACAATGGTTCCAATGCAAACATTTTCCCTCTCTCTACTCTGCACAAGTTAAAAACTGATGCTGAGAGGATCCACAAGAACAGTATATGTGTGCGAGGTTTTGACGGAGGGGGAAAAGACTCTATTGGCGATATCATTCTCGAACTAACAATAGGACCAGTTGAATTTACCATGGAGTTCCAGGTACTGGATGTGGCTGTCTCTTACAATTTGTTGTTGGGTAGGCCCTGGATACATGTTGCCAAAGCAGTTCCGTCTTCTCCACACCAGATGGTGAAGTTTGAGTGGGATAGACAGGAAGTCATTGTACATGGTGATGAGAACTTATGTGCTTACAATGATACCTCCATCCCATTTATTGAGGCTGAAGATGTTAAGGGGCCATGGGTTTACCAAGTTTCCAAAACAATGTCAGTTGAGAAAGTTCCAAAAATGGAATACATTTCGGGTCCAAAGCTAGCTTCTGCGCCTGTCATGGTAGCAAATGAAATGTTGAAGAATGGTTTTGTGCCGGGCAAGAGTCTGGGCGCATCTTTGCAAGGTATCGTGCAGCCAGTGTCTCTACGTAAAAGTCTGGGTACATTTGGTCTGGGGTTCAAGCCTAAAGGGGATGATGTGAAACGGGCAAAAAAGTTGAAAAAGAAGGCATGGTCGCTCCCTAAGCCTATCCCATGCCTCTCCAGGACTTTCGTCAAGTAAGGGGTAGTGAAGCATCCGATGTCAGCAGTTCCAAAGCCTGTGGTTGACTTTGATGAAGAGTTGATTGAAATGTTCCAAAGTCTATTTGATGAGGTGAACATGGTAGATGTCGCGTCCCTTTTTTCTCGCAAAATCGGGTTTATGACATTTGGGAGGACAACTTATTCCCTTTTGGGAATTTGGGTTTGCATTTGAAGAGTCACCACCTAATAATTAAGGTGCATTAAGACACCAAGAAGGTTTGATTTGAGTAACCAGAGATTAGGTAAGGGCTTGAAATTATTGCAAGGGGAAGGTGTTAGGCATCCCTCAGAATCCACTAGTGTGGTTCGCGACCAGACTATTGTTGTGAATTTAGGTGCAAATAACATGTAGACAAATAAAACTTCAAATAAGAGGGGATTTTCACATAATGGTTACAAAAAAAATTGGAATGAATTAAAAGGAAGTTGATTTTCTTAAAAGAAATAGTTTGAAATCTTTAGAAGAAACAAAGAAACAAAAGGGAAAAGGGTGGGTCCTAGGTTTATTAATAATATGGATCACCCCACACAACATCCGGTAATCACTTCTCAGTGAGGGGATACACGAGATGTTATCACGTGGTCATCATATCCATATCTACCATTTCCCACCCCGTTAAGGTATTAAAGCATGGAATGGTCTCGTTTACTCATTGCATGTTATTACCCATCCCAATCCTATCAGTCCAGAGGCATTTAGGATTACTAATCCTAAGAGGGAGGGATATTAGGCATATTTGTAGTTTCAAAGGCAAAATTCTAAGGCGACATACAAAAACATGTATAGCAAGTTGGGGAAAGCACATAACAAGTAAAAGGCTCAAATATACCTCCTCGAACAAAGAAAGCACATAATTAGCATGACTTTCACATACTGTTTAGGGTCTGATTAAATACTAAATGTGAAAGAACTTAGAGGTTGAGGTAGACTGATTTTACATATTTCAGATAAGAAGCCCGAATCAGGCCTGCCTGCTAGTTGTAGCTAATAACACAGATTCAGTTTATAACTTTTATCCTAAGGCTTGCCTAAGTGTCGGAAAAGAATCCTATAGGCATGGTATCTATTGAATTCAGGAAAGCCATGAAATAATAAGGTCTCAAAAAAATAAACTGAGTACATGCTGGTAAAAAAAGGGAAGTCAGATTATGAAAAGAAAGCGCACTTTAACGAAAGTTATAGGCTCTGAAGCTGATGATACTCGTTATTACTGATTTTATATCTGACATTAAGCGAGGCGAATCAAATTCAATTAGAAACTCCTATAGGCATGCTTTCTAGGCGTTACTAATTTAAAACCTTGAAGACGTAGTATAAAAATGCAGAAGACTTGTTTTAAACCTATGAACATGATATCTAGATGCTGAATTCTGTTTAAGACATGATGCCCAAGTGCAATTGAATGTTTAAGTCCTATGAGCATGGTATTTAGGTGCAGAAATTTGTTTAAGACCTATGAACATGATTTCTATATGAGAAAATGGATATACAGGATTCAGAAAGACCTATAGGCATATTTTCTATATGCATATGCAGAATTCAGATTGACTTATAGGCATGATTTCTAGACGAGAGTAGCAAACCTATGATCATGATTTCTATATGAAAAAATGGGCCTTCAGAATTCCCTATAGACATGCTTTCTATATGCATTTGAATGTGCAGAATTTGAAAACCTATAGACGTGGTATCTATGCAGAATTCAGAATTCCTATAGACGTGGTATCTATGTGAGAATACAAAATTGAGAAATACCTATAGGCATGGCATCTATGTGAGAGTGCAGAATTCAGAAATACCTATAGGCATGGCATCTACCCTTTGCATACATAGTTACCCACCCTTTCACTAACCAGCCCCCAATATTTATTACAAAATTATTACAGCCCAGAATAAAGTAAAATACATCCAAAAAAAATAAAAGTACAACCTAAGAGAGCCTGATTCAGACTTCATGTCTGAAATATGAGGTAAACCAACTCCATAGGATCAAGATCCAAAGCCTTTCTCCCATTCGAGTGTGTCAAAGTTCCCTAGGAGCCTCAAAAGGACTCCGGGCAATGCTCACACCCAAATGTATTATCAAATTAGGACAAGTGCATTGTGGAAGGGCCAGCCCTCAAGTGTCCAAGTTCAGAGGGAACTCAAGGTCCCAACGCAAGGCTCACAAGAGGGGGGGCAAAACTTAATGACTAAGAGGGAGTGCAAGTGCAGAAAAGAATTCTGAGAGAGGGAAAGGGGAAGGGAAGTAGCTACAAATAAGTACACACAGGGGTACAGGGGAATATGGAGGTTGTAAAGAGCTAAGGAGGCTGTGGGCATACCCAACAATGGTGAATGCTAGCACACCCATAAGCCTGTTAGAACTCACTATTAGAGGCTAGGATCCCAAGGGATCAAGCTTAATTCATGGATAATAATTTGCATATTGCCATGCCTTAAGCCATAGCTCAAACACACAGGGGGCAGGGGTTTGGGTTTCATAATAGAAACAAGAAGAAAGAAATCAACATGCTAGAACTGTACAGAAACAGTAAGTATGCATGGATACAAAAGCAGTAAATAAACACATTGTCGTGGTGCTAAAGCTTAAATTAGAACGTACCAGTTTCAAAGAAACAAATAGAAAAATGCAGTAGGTCTTGTAAACAGGCCACGATGCAAGCAAATAAGAGAGAATACTATTGTGTGTAAGTGTAGTTTCAGAAGAAAACTATGAGTGAGTGCTCGATTTTTGTGCTATGAAAGAGTAGTGTATTTATAGTGTGAAAAATAGGCAGAAATAAGGTAAGAAAGAAATTAAGGGACTGGGGTATCAACTAAAAATCAATCAATATAAGATTTCCCTTAATTAAGGAACTCAGATTCAAACGCGAAAACTATTTAAGGGAAGAAATCAAATAAACATCTTGTGCAAAGCATGCAATTAGGGGTAAATACATAAGAAGTTACTTAAGGGCAGAATTTTGAGATACACGGTTACATAAATAAGGTAAGAAAAATCAATTAGTAGCTAGTAAATCAAGGATCAGAGATTTTGTAATCACTGGTCCATGAGTGAACCAAGTTAGAAAAGCTGAGAAAAGTTTTAACTTAAGTCGAGTCACAGGGAAATCAGCCAACAAGGAAAGAAATCAATCAAGCCTATACAGAAGGAAGTCTGGACTAATCACAAATTTGAAAGCCATTTTAGAGGGAAGTTCAACACATATAAAGAGCATACAAACATGCTAAGCTGAAAGAAAATGACGTGTCATTGCAAAATCAGTAGATAATAGACTATAGGAGCATGGTAGTCACATAGGTTAGCGATGTAGAAGAGAAGTAGAATCAAATAGCATACAAAAGGTCTAGTGTAAAAGACCTTAGAAGGGTTTAGTGGAAAATCAGAATTGCTTAAAGAGACAGAGGTTGAAAGATTTCGAGACTCAGTTGAGAAACAAATTCAGAAACTCGAAATAGTTAGGGTTTCTGAAATCATACGGTTTTAAAGATGAAGAACAAACATATCACATAACCAATGTTCTCAAACTCGGATGAACCCCAAATTCTAGGGTTTTACCATCAATCGAGTGCCGAGATGAGAGGACAAGTAAGAAGAAGATACTAGTTGAAAACAAGTTCAAAGATCTCAGAAGGGAACTTGGGCCTTCGACATCTTTTATCAGTAACGGAAACTCATGAGAAACATGGTAAAAGAGTAAAATGTGAATTATAGTAGAAGAGCTCAAAGAAACATAGTAGAAGAAGACTAATCAGAACACAGTAGGAGAAACATATAAAGAAACATGGTAGAAGAAACTAATTAAGAACATAGTGGAAAAAAACTTAATAAGAAACTCACAGAGAACACAGTAGAAGAAACGTAGTAAAAAAAACACATAAAAGAAAAAGAAAATCAGAGAACCCTCTAAATAACTTAGAAACCATAGGTCGAAAAAAAATAAAGGGTTTTGAAAACATAACTTTGAAAGAAATATCAAGAAATCATTTAAAAACTTAGGGAAAACACATATCTGGAACAGATCTAAAGAGAACAGAAAACCCTCAAAAGCTAGGATTTCAGAGGAACCCAAACGGTGAGAAAGGCCTGGATCAAAGAAGGAGGAATCGAAGCCAGGCTCGAAACAGACATAGCTTGCCGGGGCAAGGCCAGAGATGGCCATAAAACTTGAATCAACGAGGCCTGGATGAAGATTCTTCATGGTCAGTCCATGAAACCTCAGCAAACGAGCGTGTATGCACCATGGAAGGTTGGTAGGTGGTGAGACCACCATAGATTCAGGCTAGGACATGGCCGGAGAAGATGGATGAGACTCATCGGAGAGGAGGGGGAAGGGGAAGGTTCTAGAGAGAACCAGAGATAGAGAGATAGAGAGAGAGTCGGTTGAGTGAGGGAAATGAGTGGGGTTTGGGGGGTCGTTTGGTTTAATTTACGAAGGGTGAATGGTGGTCGTTGATCATTTTGATCAACGACCTGGATTAAATGGGGATCCGGGCGGGTTATTCAAATGGGTTGTGGGTCAGGTAGATTTAGGATTTGGGCTGGGTAATTGGGTTTGAGATTGGGTTTAATTAGGGGTTCAAATCTGGCCAAAATTGAAATACAAATGGGCTATCATTTAAATAACCATTTTCCCTTATTTATTTTATAAAAAAATAGTAAAATAATTTCCAGAAATAAATTAAAAGCACTAAAATGATTAATAATACAAAATTATCCAATTAAAAATATTGATGTTAATTTTATAAATATAAACACCATTAAATCTTTAAAAAAGGCTAATGTCGCAATTACGTGCAATTTAGCTTTAAAAATACTAAATAAATTTATAAAAAATATGCAAAAATTATGTTAGCTATATTTAATGAAAATATGAGAATCCAATAGATGAATCACTAAAATGATAATTTTGGGAATAATTATTGGGTTTTTGTTGCTAAAATAAGGCAATAAATTGATTTAAAAATTCTTAAAATTAAGAGAAAAAATATTAAAACTTTGGGACATATTTATATATGCATATTCATGCTATTTTGAAAGTATTTTGCATATTAAAAATATACAGAAAAAATTAGGTATCAACAGTAGAAATTGGGGAAGGTTCCAGCAAGGTAGTCGTGCAGTTTATTGGGCCAAAAGTGAAGCTTAACAATTGGAATGCTACTCCTCTCCCTACTCGGAAGGAGTATTGGTAGTTTGCTTTGTTTTTCTTTCTGTTATCTTGATTATTTCAGGGTTGTAATCCAGATTTTTATTTTTTGCTTGTTTTGATGTACAAACCCTCCTATCATTTATTTTCAAGGAAATGCAATTTCCCTTTTTCCATTACTCCTGATAGTGTTATTTTTTCTTTATTTGTACTGTTCTTTTTATATTGGTTTCAATGACATGACATGCATGAGGAATCTTTGGCCAAGTCTTAAAAGCCATTCTAACTCTGAAATAATAATCTAAGAAATAGAGTGTGATGATGAAACAGAATATGATGACAAGGAGGCATTTGAGGAAATTAGTAAAGAACTAAATCATTTTGAAGAGAAACCCAAGCTTATTTTGAATGAAACTGAAACAATCAATTTAGGGGATCCAGATAATATCAGGGAAACCAAGATAAGTGTACACTTGGAACCACAAATCAAGGAGGAAATAATCGAAGCACTATTTGAATATAAAGATATTTTTGCATGGTCATATGACGACATGCTGGGTATAAGTACTTACTTGGTAGTTCACAAATTGCCCACTGATCTGGCATTCCCTCCCGTCAAGAAGACGCTAAGGAAGTTCAAAACTGATATGAGTGTGAAGATCAAGGAAGAAATTACAAAACAGTTGGATGCAAAGGTCAACAAAGAAGGATGGGAAAACCAGGGTGTGCGTTGACTACCGCGATCTCAACAAAGCAAGTCCAAAGGATAATTTTTCATTGCCAAATATCCACATTTTTATTAACAATTGTGCCAAGCATGAGATCGGTTCTTTTGTGGATTTCTACAAGGGGTACCACCAGATCTTGATGGATGAAGAAGACGCAGAAAAGATAGCTTTGATCACACCATGGGGAACCTATTGCTACCGGGTAATGCCATTTAGTTTGAAAACACTAGGCAACTTACATGAGGGCAATGACTATTGTGTTTCACGACATGATACACAAGTAGATTGAGGTTTATGTAGATGATGTGATCATAAAGTCAAGGCAGCAGTCTGACCATGTCAGAGATTTGAGGAAGTTTTTTCAGAGGTTCTGCAGGTATAATCTCAAGCTCAACCCTGCCAAGTGTGCATTTGGCGTTTCATATGGAAAGTTGTTGGGGTTCATAGTCAGTCGGCGACGCATTGAGTTGGATCTGTCAAAGATCAAAGCTATCCAAGAATTGCCACCTCCAAGGAATAAGACTGAGGTGATGAGTTTGCTCGGGCATTTAAACTACATCAGCAGGTTTATTGCTCAACTTACAACAACTTGTGAGCCCATTTTTAAGTTGCTAAAAAAGGATACTGCAGTCAAATAGACTGATGAGTGCCAGGAGGCATTTGATAAGTTCAAGGGGTACCTATCAAACCCACATGTGTTGGTCCCTCCGGAACTTGGGAGACCTTTAATTCTCTATTTGACAGTCCTGAATAATTCATTTAGCTGTGTGTTGGGTCAACATGACATCACTGGCAGGAAGGAACAAGCCATCTATTATCTCAGCAAGAAGTTTACATCCTATGAGGTTAAGTATACTCCCCTGGAGAGGACATGTTGTGACCTGACTTGGGTGGCACAAAAGTTGAAGCATTATTTGTCGTCCTACACTACTTACCTCATTTCTCGTCTGGATCCTCTAAAGTATATTTTTCAGAAGCCTATGCCCACAAGAAGACTTGCAAAGTGGCAGATTTTGCTCACAGAGTTTGACATCATATATGTGACTCGAACCGCGATGAAAGCCCATACATTGGCCGATCATTTGGTCGAGAACCTAGTGGATGAAGAGTATGAGCCATTGAGAACTTACTTTCTCGATGAATAGGTAATGCATATTGACAAGGTGGAGCAAGATGAAAAGCCAGGTTGGAAACTCTTCTTTGATGGGGCTGCTAACATGAAAGGTGTCGGAATAGGGGCTGTGCTCATTTATGAAATAGGGCATCACTACCCTGTTACGGCCCAGCATCGTTTCTATTGTACCAACAACATGGCTGAGTACGAGGCATGTATTTTGGATTTAAGATTAGCTATAGACATGGGAGTCCAAGAGGTCTTGGTTTTGGGAGATTCAGATCTGTTGGTGTACCAGATTCAGGGAGAATGGGAGACTCGGGATTTAAAGCTCATACCGTATCGACAATGTTTGCATGATCTTTGTCAACGGTTTCGATCGATAGAATTCAGGCATATTCCAAGGATCCATAATGAGGTTGCCGATGCCTTGGTTACTTTGGCATCAATGTTGCACCATCTGGACAAAGCTTATGTTGACCTTTTGCATATCCAAGTTTGGGATCAACATGCCTACTTTAATGTGGTTGAGGAAGAACTTGATGGTGAACCGTGGTTCCATGATATCAAGGAATACATCAGGATGGGGATATATCTGGTACAAGCCACAGGTGATCAAAAGAGAACAATTCGACATTTGGCTAGCAGATTTTAATTGAGTGGGGGAAGTTTGTACAAGAAGATTTCCATTTGAGGCCATTTGATGGCGCCAATCTTAACAGCCATTTGATGAAAGAAGTATGCTAGCAGTTCAAGATTATGCATCGAAATTCCACTCCATATCGCCCCAAGGCAAATGGAGCTATTGAGGCGACCAACAAGAACATAAAGAAGATACTTCAAAAAATGGTGCAAGGTTCTAGGCAATGGCATGAAAAGTTGCCTTTTGCTTTGCTGGGTTACAGCACTACTATTCCCACTTCAGTAGGTGCAACTCCTTATTTGTTGATATATGGTACTGAAGTAGTGATACCCGCAGAAGCTGAAATTCCATCACTTCGGATTGTTGCTGAAGCTGAAATTGATGATGATGAGTGGGTTAAAACCCGTTTGGAGCAATTAAGTCTGATTGACGAGAAAAGACTGGAAGTAGTGTGTCATGGTCAATTGTATCAGAAGAGGATGACAAGAGCATATAACAAGAAGGTGCATCCCCGGAAATTTGAAGTGGGGCAGCAAGTATTGAAACGCATCCTTCCACATCAGGCTGAAGCCAAAAGCAAGTTTGCCCCAAATTGGCAGGGGTTATACGTTGTAACAAGAGTGTTGTCCAATGGTGCTTTGTATTTAATTGATATAGAAAGCAAATGTGTAGATATGGCTATCAATTCTGATGCAGTCAAAAGATATTATGTATGATTTCTTTGGTTTGTCTAAATGTGTTGTTTGTACTTAGCATGTTTTGAAGATTGGAATGACGAAGGACCGTAATGAGAGAGTCTTATTGGTGAAAACCCTCACAGACACTGCAAGGAGATGGTGAGTTGAGAGATGAACAAATGAGAGAGGTTTGTTGGTGAAAACCCTTCAGGGCACCACAAGCCGAATAAGGTTGACTTTACAGAGAAATAGGATTATGGGAACCCCGGGCATAAAGTATGAAGACTGAAAGATGATTGGTTGAATGGACTGGGCTGATTAATCCGAAATGCATGTCATGATCATTGGTGCAAGCTGCCTCACTCAGATAAGTCTCTTTTCCTTTTCTTCCTCAAATAATCATCCTGTTTCGGATTTTTTTTCTTTATTCCTAACTCTCGAAGTCATTGCATTTCATTTTCTTTTGAGTCTACTTCTCTAAGGCTTTTCCAATGTTAGACTTGTTAAGCAAGTAAGAAAGGATTTCAAAGCTTATTACCAACTTTCAAATTCCACAAAGCAAAGTGCAGCCAAAGCATACCAGAAATAGCATGATGCAAAATGGAAAATAAGGTGTTAGTGGAAGTTCGAGTGGTCGAGTGGTTTCGTGAACTTTGGGGAAATACAGAGGTTCAAATTGGAAGGGTTGAAATGTAAACCAACAGGATGGGTGTGGGACACTCAGGTCATTTAGGGTCCTGTGGTTGAGGTTCAATTAGAAGGTCAAACAATTCTTTGTCAGTCCAAGGTAGCTAATCAGAACAAAGCATGGCAGTGGAAAGGCCACCTTCAGCAAGAATTCCACAAACTAACCACCACATTTTCAAACTAATATGATTTTCTTTGATTGAAACAGGGGCAGGAAATTTCATTTGTTCCGGAGGAATCCTCCGTAAAGAAAGCATGTGCCAGACAGGTTCGGCCGTAAATTTTTAGGACCCTCCTAGATAATGGGACCTAGTTAGATTTCAAGACCTTCATAGATAACAAGATTTAGTGTATGTTCTACATGTAGGAAATATAATTTAGCTTTAAAGTTTTCACCCTTAAGATGAGATTTAATTTGAAATTTTCAGGGTCTTCCTGGATAATGGGATTTAGCTTTTAAATTCTTAGATCTCTTTTGGGTAACATGATTCGATTAACACTCACAGATGTGCCCAGATACCAAACTGAGGTAGAAAAGTTCCTTTTCTTTTGTTTGTTTTGTTGTAATGGCGGGTGCCCGCCTGGAGAACATGGGAATACAGTTCAAATTTCGGGAATTAGGTGCCCACCTGGAGAACAAGGGAATACAGTTCAAGTTTCGGCAATCATGCGCCCGCCTGGAGAACAAGGGAATACAGTTCAAGTTTCGGCAATCAGGCACCCACCTGGAGAACAAAGGGAATACAGTTCAAGTTTTGGCAACCAGGCGCCCACCTGGAGAACAAGAGAATATAGTTCAAGTTTCGGCAATCAGGCACCCACCTGGAGAACAAGGGAATACAGTTTAAGTTTTGGCCATCAGGCGCCCACCTGGAGAACAAAAGAATACAGTTCAAGTTTCGGCAATCATGCGCCCACCTGGAGAATAAGGGAATACAATTCAAGTTTTGGAAATCATGTGCCCACCTGGAGAACAAGGGAGTACAGTTCAAGTTTTGGCAATCAGGTTTCCACCTGAAAACAAGGGAATACAGTTCAAGTTTTGGCAATCAGGCGTCCACCTCGAAAACAAGGGAATACAGTTCAAGTTTTGGCAATCAAGCGCCCACCTAGAGAACAAGGGAATTAGTTCAAGTTTCGGCAATCAAGCGCCCACCTAGAGAATAAGGGAATACAGTTCATATTTCGGCAATCAGGCACCTACCTGGAGAATAGGGGAATGCAGATCAAGTTTTGGTAATCAGGCGCCCACTTGGAAAACAAGGGAATTCATTTCAAGCATTGGCAGCAGGCGCCCACCTGGAGGAACAAGGGAATTCAATTCAAGTAATTGCAGCGGGCACCCACCTGGAGAAATAACGGAATTCATGTCAAGTATTAGCATCAGGCGCCCACCTGGAAAACAAGGGAAGTCCTTTCAAAATTAAATTTGAGTTAGGAACAACAGAAGCTCATCTTGAGAGTGAGAGTCAATAGTTCAAGATGCACAGTAGAACCGCAGAAGTTTCAAGATCAAGTTTGAAGATATATATACAGGATTCTTGTAACTCATAGATCATAGTTTAGCCTAGCTTCTTTTCATTTTTGTCTCGGTGTAATAAGGAGTTCAGAAAGCAATAGCAGCAGCAGCCACAATGAAATCACATTCCCGGTAGTCCCAGCTACCAAAACTTCCAAAACTACACTAACCTGATTCCTTTATAGCCAAGGATATGTAGGCAACCTCGGAAGCAAAGTTCGGTCAGATCTTTCAAAAAATGCTTCCCACGGAGTATTCAAACAGACAAAAATTTCTCGTATCTGCTCACTTTTTCTTTGCCCGATTCAAACGGGCAAGACGATGTTCAGCATACGTACTTGTTTACAGCAAAAATTAACCAAAATAGAAGTAAATTTCTGAAAATGAGCAGATGCAGCAGCCAAAATAGAAGCAACAAGAGTGATGCAAAGTGAACTTCAGCTCTTAACCCGGAGATCCAAAGAACAGTACTTCACACTTTAAAAGAAAAACCAAAATAGAAGAACTGATGCCTTTCTTTCTACGAATTGTGTGTGTTCATAAGAATTAAACTTTTTGAAGAAGGGATTCTGCAACTTATCAATACCTCAGCCGTTTTCCCTTTTTGGTGTCCTAGATCTCTGCCCTAGAAATAAGGAAAATGAGCTTCTTATAGAAAGGCTTTAGGGCAGCATAACCTGAGTTTTTTAATTAACTTTTAACCTTCAAACGTTTTTTATTTTACCTCCTAGTCCCTTAAAAATAACTGAACTCCCTTCATTTCTTAGCAGCCTTCTCTTAACTTCTAGAAGCTTCTCTCCTAACAAAAAATATTCCCTAGACCTAAGATGCCCAAAATACCCCCTAACAGCCCTGTATTTATATCCCAAACTAAACCAATCATAGGTCAACTGACCCAAGACTCAGAGCCAGACGAATGGGCTTCTTCTGCCAGCCCAAAATAGACCCAAACATAGCAATCTAAGGAATCAACGAAATTAAGATAAATATTATGACCTAAAACTAGTTGGTTCATTAACCAAAAGAAAAAACTAAAAGCAACAAATCAAATAAACAAAACAAATAAGGAACAAAAATGCTCTCGACGCACTTTAATATGAATAACTAAAATACGCCATCAGCTATGGGAGGGCGAGGAAGACCTAAGAAAACTGTCACGAAGATGTAGCTAGCTGAATTCATAGAAACAACGAGCAGAAACAACGAATCGAACAAATCAACTCCAAATCAAGGTGCACAAAATCGAGATCTGGAGGCGATAACATCAAAGACAGGAAGGACTGAAACAGCGAGTACAAGTAAGAACTTGAATGAGCAATTTACGGCAAAACAAGCTGAAATTCAACAGGAAAAGGTACAAAACTTGAATAACACAAGTAGTAAAAAAGATGATGGAACACATGCAGAGGAAATCCGCATTGAAAAATAACCTATCGCAATAGAAGCAAATGCAGAGAAAGTCAATGAAGGTAAATCATGGGCAAATTTAGTCGATGGTAACACGTTTGCTGCTAGAGAAATGGGACTATCGTTCGTGGCACCAGTGATACAAAATGGTGAGAAAATAGTCGAATTGCAAAAAGAGGAAATTGAAAAGGAAGCTGAGAAGTGGAAAACAGTAGTTATCATGTATGTGGTGGGAGATACACCAAGTATTGGAGCAATTGCGAGGTTTATTGCATCGCAATGGAATTTTATAGCAAAACCGAAGGTGTACTACCACAACGATAGATTTTTTGTTGTGAGATTCAAAAATTAAGAGTAGAGGAATGAAGTACTATACTCAGACCCATGTACAATCCAAAACAGACCAGTAATCACTAAGGCATGGACAACAGATTTTGATTTCAATGAAGAAGTGCTGAAAACTCTACCGTTATGGGTTAAATTACCAAATCTTCCACTGAACTGTTGGGGAATGGATTCACTGAGCCGTATAGGGAGTGGGTTGGGAATTCCGATATATGCAGATGAATGTACAACAAGAGTGGAAAGTATATCCTATGCTAGAATCCTTGTGGAAATAGACATTACCAAACCATTACCAACAAAGATAACAGTCAAGGATCCGAATGGTAGACAATTTGATCAGCCAGATGTCTATGATTGGAAACCAATATCTTGTAGTACTTGCTTATAATTGGGACATAACTGCCAAACTAAACAAACACAAGCTATGATGAACAAGCAACAGAAGATGAAGCAGGAATGGAAACCAAAAGAGCAAGAGAACCAAGGAAGCATGAATCATAGGGCACAAGAAGCAGCAAGACATACAGAACAAGTGCCACAACTACAGAATGCAATGAAAGCAACAATGGAAGAAAACAAAGGATGGCAAGCAGCAAAAGGTAAATTAGCCACAAAGAATTCCCAAGCAGCACCAGCAAGAGAAATACTAGTGGGTAATGGATTTGATATTCTAACAGAAGCAAGCTCTAATGATATAAATAGGGAAAAAAGAGGCAATTTAGTTATGGGGGAGGTGTGTAGGTTGGGATAACAAACAATATAGTGCAATGTAATTAGTTACTTGGAATGTTAGAGGTATGAATAAGCTATATAAGCAAAAGGAGATGCAGAAGTTTATTAAAGATCATAATATTAGTATTATAGCTATTATAGAGCATAGAGTACAAGAAAAATTTTCAAAAAAATCATCCAAAAAATAGCTCCTAGATAGGAGTGGTGTACAAACTATGATGGAGGAGGGAAGGGTAGAGTATGGGTGATATGGGATCCAGCAGAAATAAGATTCATTATGAAGGAAGTTAAACCACAGTACATATATGGGGAGGTAGTGGTACTAGACACAAGGCTAGAATTTGATTTCACAGCAATTTATGGGTTACATACAGTGGAGGCAAGGAAAAGTCTATGGAGAGATTCAACAAGCTGGAACCATTATCATAGGAAACCATAGTTATGTATGGGAGACTACAATGCAATAAGGGCAGTAGAGGATAAAATTAATGGCAGCACAGTCCATGAGAATGAAATAAGAGATTTCAATAACTTCTTAATTGATACAGGAATGTGTGAAATGAGAATTGTAGGCAGGGACACATATGGACTAATACCCATGTGTTTAGCAGAATTGACAGGGCAATTATAAATGTTGAATGGATAAGAACAATGCCACAAGTAGATGCAGTGATCATGGATCCTTTATTCTCAGATCATTCCCCATTATATGTCAAGATTGGAGAGGAACAAAAGGCCCCAAAACCTTTTAGATTCTTCAATTATCTAGCTGAGCATAAGGATTTTTTAGATGTAGTAGGGGAAGCATGGAATAAAACACTAAAAATAGGCAGAATGGCAGAAGTCTGGAGAAAAATGAAGGAAGTTAGATATGCACTAAAGAGGCTAAACACAAAAGAATTCAAAGCAGTAGATTTGAAGGTTAGAAATGCAAGACAAAGGTTACAGGAGTTACAAGGGCAGATGGGAACTACAAGTGCAGCAACATAGAGGTCTGAAGAAGAGAAAGAGCTAAAGAAACAATTGGAAAAATGGATAACTATAAAGGAAAGTATATAGAAGCAGAAATCTAGGAATCAATGGCTGAAGCTAGGGGACCTCAATACAGCTTTCCTTTTTGCTAGCATGAAGAATAGAGTAAATAAAAATAAGATTAGAAGTCTCAAAAATACAGCTGGTGAAATTATTCATTCTAGAGAAGCAATAGAAATGGAAATAGTGGGATTCTACAAAGGGTTATTGGGAGCAGCAGCTGATAGCATACCAGCCATTCAACCAAGCGTCATGAAGGAGGGCAATGTACTAGACAGAAAGCAACAGTTAAAACTAATTGAAGATGTTACTATGGAAGAGATACAACTTGCTTTGAAGGGAATAGATGAACTAAAGGCCCCAGGATGTGATGGTTTCAACTCAAAGTTCTTTAAGAAGACATGGGGGATTACAGGGCAAGAAGTATCTGAGGCAGTACTCCAATTCTTCAACAAAGCTGAAATGTACAGACCTATTAATGTAACAACTATTACCTTGATCCCTAAGATTCAACACCCTTCAACTGTCAAAGATTTCAGACCTATTTCATGCTGCACAATATTGTACAAGATCATATCAAAAATATTGACCAGCAGATTGCAAGGAGAGATGGATCACCTAGTTGACAAGAATCAGTCTGGTTTTATTCCTGTAAGAGTTATAATGGATAACATAATCCAAAGTCATGAGCTGGTAAAAGGGTATGGAAGGAAGGGCATCTCTCCTAGATATATGATAAAATTGGACCTGCAAAAGGCATATGATTCTATAGAACGGGATTTCTTAGAACAACTGTTGAACCAAATAGGAATGCCAGAGAAGTTTGTAAAATGGATCATGGTATGCATAATAACTATTTCATACTCCATCCTCATCAATGGGAAACCAATGGAACCATTTCAAGCTAAAAGAGGACTAAGGCAAGGGGATCCATTATCACCTTTTTTATTTGTATTGGGTATGGAGTATCTTACAAGAAGCTTTAAAACACTGAGGTTTAAGCCGGATTTCAACTTCCATCCTAGGTGTGACAAGTTAAATATCATTCAACTGGGGTTTGCAGATGACCTGCTGCTATTCAGCAGAGGTGATACTGTCTCCATTCAAATGGTGTTCAATTGTTTTATGGAATTTTCAAAGGCATCTGGATTAAAAGAAAATATAACAAAATCTCCATTTATTTTGAAGGGGTTCCACATATTATACAGGAACATATAGTGCAGGTAACTGGATTTAGCAGGGGAGAACTACCATTCAAATATCTTGGAGTACTACTCAGCACTAAGAGGATATCCTTGCTACAATGCCAACCACTACTGGAGAAGATTCTAGGCAGGATCACTTCATGGACCTCAAAGTTCTTATCTTATGCAGGCAGATTACAAATGATCAAATTAGTTCTATTTTCCATTCAAATCTATTGATCACATATCTTTATTATCCCTAAGAAGATAATGAAGAAGATAGAAACAATTTGTAGAACATTCTTATAGACTGGAGGAATAGAGGCTTCAAAAAGAGCCTTGCTATAATGGGAAAAAGTGTGTTCACCAAAGACAGCAGGTGGTTTCAATGTTATGGATATTCAAATATGGGACAAAGCTGCCATTTGCAAATTATTATGGAACCTATGCAAAAAGAAGGACAAGTTATGGGTCCAATGTGTCCATCTATATTATGGGAAGAAAAAGGAAGTTTGGGAGTGCAAACCAAAGAATGCCTCGTGGATGGTACAGAAAATAATCAAAGCAAAGAGCTACATAAAAGAAGCAAGAACCAGCATGGAAGAAGTAATAGAATGGAACTACTTCTCTATCAAGAAGTGTTATAATAGCATGTGTGAGAAATATCAAAAGGTATCATAGAGGCGACTAACATGCAACAATCTAGGAGCTCCAAAGTGGATTTTTGTGCTGAGTTTAGCTATACAAAATAGGCTACTCACAAGAAGCAGACTACACACATGGGGGATTACAGATGAAGTAAGTTGTTCTATATGTACTGAAGCAGAAGAGACTATTGAACATTTATTGTTTAACTATCAAATTACTGGAGAAATCTGGAGCAAGATACTATACTGGCAAGGAATAACTAGAGCTCCGATGGAATGACAAAGGGAGATACAATGGGCTGAAAGCAATGCAACTGGAAAAAATGCAGCAGCTCAAGTCTATAGATTGACCCTGGCATGTGCAGTGTGCCACATATGGAATGAAAGGAACAACAGAATATTCCAAGACCAGAAGAAAATAGTAGAAATGATAGTGAGACAAATTGTAATAGAGGTAGCAATCAGAGGACCGATGAATAGTAAGACAGGGAAGAAAATAGTAGAAATAGATACTTACTGTAAAGGAGGATAGAAAAAGTGTAGAAAAGGGAATGGAACTGGGAATGCCCTGTTCCAGATTGAATTTTGTACATATTGCTATTGGTAAATAAAATCATTTAATTACCAAAAAAAAAGATAAACACTGCTTTCCTCTTTTAACTCAAAGAATCAGTAGTTGCTAACAAACAAATAATCAAATTGATCAATGCAAGTTAATCCCAACCGGCAAATAATTGAACCATTTAATTGACAAAAATCCAAACAGAACCTAAAAATGATTATCTAAAAGCTAAAAACATTTTCATTACTTCATGCATACTGTAAACACACTGGTTCTAGAAAGAAAGAAAGAAAACAACAAAAAAAAACAATAAAAGGGGTAGAAAATTACCTAACTGATTCAAAACAACTTGGAGAACATGAAACTCCGGCGACCCTCAAAACCTCATGAATTCAGTCAATAGGGCGGACTGGTCTAAACTTGACGGTTTCAAAATGAACAACAACCATTTTAATTTGATTGTTCTTGTCTAGAACTCTCTATTGACGTAGGTTCTAGGTCACTACGAATGGCCATGAGCCAAGAAATCAAAAAAGGAGAAAAGAAACAAAATTAGGTTTTTTTCCTTTGGATTTTCGGATCTGAAATTGAAAGGATTTGGTGAGGATTTAGGGTGAACTCATGATGGATTATGAAAGAGGGGTAGGTGGTGATTGTATGGTGATAGTTTGGGGCGGTTTAGGGCGTCGCCGCCGGCCGGTGGAGTTTGGGAATCTGGGGGCGGCTAGGGTTTCTAACTGGATTTAGGGTAGGAGACTGAATGAGGGGGGATTCAAAGGGGGGTAAAGGGTTTTGGGACATATATATACAAAGTCAAAGCCCGTTCCCAGTCGTTGGATCACACGAGATCAACAACTGGGATTCAATAGAGCAGAAACGGGGTCATTTGGCTTTAGTGGGGCGGGCTGGACCGGGTAAAGGGTATTGGGTTTGAGTCTAAGGCTGAATTGGGGTGATATTTGGGCTTAGCATCAATTTTGGCCCAATTGAATTTAAAACCAGCCTTTTTCAATTTCCTTTTTCTTTTTGTTTTTGTTTTCTTTCTTTAATTAATTAAAAACCTAAATTAAATTCCTAAATTAATTTAAATTATAAAATTAAGCTAATTATCTAACTATAATATTTATAAAAATTAGTTGATCCTAAATTAAAAGAGAAAAATTAATAATCCAAAATTAAAAGCTAAGAATGTAAAAATGAGCCATTTTGTGATTTTTATTTTTAATAAAGTAATTAATTAATTAGTTAATCCTAAAATGCGAACAAAAAATCTAAATGCAATGCATGGTATTTTTGGTATTTTTTTATGATTTTAATAAAAGTAAACATGCACAGAAATGCAAACAATTAATAAAAATCCTACAAATATCCTATAAAATTGAAAACAATTGGAAAAAAATCTATTTTTTTAATTTGTAGGAGTATTTCACATATGGCAAAAATCACGTGCTCACAACACATGCTATGCAACATTTGCCAGACTTGAAGAATAAAGTGAAGCTAGAAATGCAAAAGGACTGTCAAATTTTTCCTCTAGCTAAACAAAGTAGACTAAAATTTCCTATTAGTAATAGTAGTTTAGGTTGTGTGTTTCAATTAGTGCATGCTGATGTATGGGGCCTTTATAAGGTAGCAACCTTTGATAGGAAATAATATTTCGTCACTTTGTTTTATGACTATAGTAGGTATACTTGAACTTGTTTGCTGAAATCAAAATGTGAAGTCTTTGTTGTATTAAAAGATTTTCTTTCCTTGATCAAAAATCAGTTTGGTACGATTAAGACATTGAGGACAGACAATGGAACATAATTTTTCAACAATTAGTGTAATGAGTTGTTCAGTTCACTAGGGATTGTTCACCAAACAGTTGTCCATATACTCCACAACATAATGAAGTAGTGAAAAGGAAGCACAGGCATATCCTTGATGTGGCTAGAGCACTCAAGATTCAAAGTAATGTGCCAATCAGATTCCGTGGAGAGTGTATTGGGACAGTGATAACTAGGGATTATGATGCATTTTATACTCCTTCTTACTTGATTTTTGATTAAAAATGTGTACAAAATAGTCCCAAAGGCTTACATGTTGTACTTGTTTGCAGGGTTTGGTCAACAAGGTGACAATTCGTGAAAACCATCTCATAAAGGAGTGAAACATGCACAAGTACCAAGAACAAGTTCAAGCACAGTGCAACAAGTCAAATGCGGCTGCACTCCATTCTGTGCGGTCCGCACTGAGGAAGTTCAGAGAGGTGCTCATTTCAGGCACTCAAGCAATGCGGTCGCAAATCATTTTGTGCGGACCGCATTGGCTTCATCGCGGCCGCACTCGATATTGTGCGGTCCGCAAAGCTGAAGTTTAGAGAGTTGCCAATTTGGGGAATCATTGCCAATGCGGTCCGCGGTCCTTTTTGTTCGGACCGCAATGCGGCCTGCGGTGGCCAAGTTCAGAGAGCAAAAGCTTTAAGCAAGGAGCCTCAGTGCGGCCGCGCTCAATTTTGTGCGGACCGCACTACCCCCGCAGGGGTATTTTTGTCCAGAAAATTCGACCTAATATAAATAGTTTCTTTTCCCATTTTTTGGTCATAAGTTATATTCTAACTAGCAGCTGCACTCGTGAATAGTGTTCCTTTATCATTTGAGTAATTTTACAATAGTTTTATCATTGAATCTTTAAATTTTAGCTTGTAATTAAATATTATGGGTTTTTCATCATCTATTTTTTTTTGTTTTCCTCTATTATAATGAGTAGCTAGACCCATTAGCTAGGGTTGTGTCTCAACCTTAGTGTGGGTATTTGATGGGTCATGCGTTTTAGGGCTTGAATGTCTATGGGTGTTTGATATTTGGACTAATTTATGGTTTCAATGTTTAATTAGTGGTTGTAAACACTAATTTGATCCTATTTGACTTGAGCTCTTCTTGAGAAAGAGAGCCTAAGTCTAGGAAAATTAGTCCAACATGGAATTGGGGCGTATTCAAGAGATTGATAGCCCCAATTAAAGGATTAAACCTAGAGATAGTAATACCCGACTTGAACCTCAATTGCTTGCACAAATTATCATACCCAATTGGTCTTGAAAAAGTCAATTAGGGAAAAATCACTCAAACTACCGAGAGGTATAGAGTGAGTAGTATCGAGCAAGGTTATATAGCAATCCCCAACATCACAACCTAGCCTTAGACTCGAGAACCCGTCAAGTGTCCACCTAGGAGAAAGTCACTTCCCTAGTGTCTTCTTAACTATTTAGACAACCTTTAAGTAGTTTACTCTTAGCTTAACTTAGCTTAATTTAGCATCTTATTAGTATAAATTTATAAGTAATATCAAAACCAACTATGATTAGAAGTGCAATTAAGAGCAATTACGCATCTCCAATTTAGATAGAAACTCAATTCCCATTTCTATCTTCCTGTGGAAATCGATCCCGACCTTCTCGGGTAAAAGTTATTTCGACCACTCTTGCTACTTTGTAGTAGTGCAAGTTGGCTCCGATCACTTTTTGGCACCGTTGCCGGTAAGCTAACGGTTTTGGCTATCTATCTAAATAGTTTTGTTTATTATTCTTCTTTCCTTCTATGTTACTAATTTGTATGTTTCACAAGTTCAGGTAAAAAATGGCAACAAAATTAAACAATGCACCTCTTGGAGATCTTCCGCCGGGGGAGGAGGTAGATGACAATGTTGATGATGATGTCCCTATTGTGCCTCAAGGACAAAGGAGAGGCCTCTAGGCCAATGATAATATTCCAGACCCTCTCCCGCCACCTTCAAGAGTGGCTCCTCGAGTGCTTCCCAGCCAAGGATATGCAAGTGTAATTGTCCCACCCCGGATCCAGGCGGACAATTTTCAAATTACCAATGTGATGCTGATATTGCTGGATCAGCGCGGGTATTTCACGGGCGCTGCCAATCATAATGTTTACAAATATCTCAAGGGTTTCATGGATACCTGTTGGGGGAGAAAGCAAACTAATGTGTCAGAGGATGCACTTCGGTTGAGACTCTTCCCTTTCTCACCTAGAGGGAAGGTATTGGATTGGCTTGAGCGACTTCCCAACTATTACATCACTACTTGGAATGAGTTGGCATATAAGTTCATTGCAAAGTTTTTCTCACCAGGGCACATGGCAACATTGAGAGATGAGATCTTAGCCTTCAAGCAGGAGCCCACCGAACCATTACATAAGATTTGAGAGTGATATAGAACAATGGTAAAGGAATGCCCCAACAATGATATGACTGAGGTGATGATCCAACAAACTTTCTACCGGGGCATTAACACAACAAACCAGTGCATAGTGAACCAACTTGCTGAGGGAAATTTCATGAAGCTGTCGTATGATGAGGCTCGTGACATTCTTGACGAGATGGCTAACACGTCCTCCGCTTGGCAAAGTAGAGCCAATGTGCCACAGGGTGACCCCACGGTCGCTCACTTGCACAAAGGGCTACATGACCATGGGTAGGCTATATCAGAGCTAACAACTACAATGAACCAGCTAGCTAAGGCACAGTTACAATAGGTTCAAAATCCGCACCAAGTAAATACTTTGGAGGGTGTCAACATGCTAGTAAACAAAAGAAGACAAAGAGGTTAACAAAACCAAGGGAGTTCGGATCAATTTGATAATGATTGTGGTGGATTCCAAGATGATGGTTATGATGGGCAGAATGAAGAACTGCAATATGTGAACAATTATCAAAGCCAAATGGGCAATTCTTCCGACCAACAACAATGAAGACCCCAAAGCAACTGGGAAATCAACAACAACAAGGTAATGGTAATTGGGCGAACAACAACCAAAATTCCAATTGGTCAATCAGAACAATCAGGGTAATTGGAATGGCAACAATAACAACTGGGGTGGTAACAACAATTAGGGAGGTTGGAACAATGGCAATCAAAGAAATCGGGGGCAAGGCTTTCAAAGGCCCCCAATGTACCAACAACTGAACAATCCACCCCCATTTCCATCCCAAGGTCCTAGTTCTTCCAACAACGAAATGAGAAGAATTGAAATGATGTCTGAACAGATGATAAAAAAGAATGCAGACTCTGATGCTCAGTTGTCTTCCCACAATACTTCAATCAAAAACTTGGAGGTTCAATTAGGTCAAATCTCAAAATCCTTGAATACTCGCCCTAAGGGGGCACTACCAAGTGATACGGTAGTTAACCCGAAGGGTGGGAACAATAATGTGATGGCGGTGACTACGAGAAGTGGAAGAGGCGGTGATGTGAATACCTCCAAGCAAAAAGCAGTTTTGAGTGATGAAGTTGAGTTGCAAGAAGATGAAATTCCTTTGGTGGTTGAAAATGTGGTTTATGAGAACGTGAGTGAAGAAGTTAGGATGATATCCAAGATGCCGAAGTGGAGACTCAGAATGACGTGAACCCGTCTAGGAAACACGTAATAGACATGTCGGAACCGGTTGTGCCTAAAGCCATGGCTCCTTTGCCAAGGCCACATCCACCTTATCCTCAAAGGCTCGCGAAACAGAAAAATAAGAATCAGTTTAAAAAGTTCATTGACATGATGAAGAGCTTATCCATTAACGTGCCTTTGGTGGAGGCTCTAGAACAAATGCCGGTCTATGCTAAATTCATGAAGGACTTGGTGACAAAGAAAAGATCCATGGATTGTGAAACTATTAAGATGACCCACCAAGTTAGTGCAATAGTGCATGTAATGGCCTCGAAGCTTGAAGATCCCGGTGTTTTCACCATTCCTTGCACCATTGAGAGTGCGGACTTTGCTAAAGCTCTATGTGATTTGGGGGCAAGTATCAACTTGATGCCCTACTCAGTTTTAAGACTTTGGGTATTGGGCAACCGAGACCGACTTCCATGAGATTGCAAATGGCGGATAGAACTATGAAGAGACCATTGGGTATTCTTGATGATGTCCTTGTTCGGGTGGACAAATTTATCTTGCTAGCTGATTTTGTGATCTTGGATTGTGAGGTAGATTATGAAGTTCCAATCATATTGGGAAGACCTTTCATTGCTACTAGGAAGGCCTTAGTTGATGTGGAAGCATAGGAACTCACCTTCCAGGTGGATGATGAGAAAGTGGTCTTTCATATGTGCAAGTCAATGAAGAAGCCCAACAGTTATGAGGTGTGCTCTTTTGTGGACCATGTCACGGCAGTGATAGTTGATGATACTAGTGCAATGATCAATGTGAAGGACCCTCTAGAGGCCATATTGTTGAATCTTTATGTAAATGATGATAAAGGCCGAGTGGATTGTGTGAATACTTTACATGGGATGGGCTCTTACTGTTATGATCCTAGGAAACTATCTTTGGATCTTGAAAATAGGAAGACTCCACTAACAAAACCTTCAATTGAGGAACCTTCGGTGTTGGAGTTGAAGTCGTTTCCTCCACACCTCAGGTATGAGTTCTTAGGACCTAGTTCAACTTTACCAGTTATTCTTTCTTATTGTCTTACTAACATGCAGGTTGATGCCACATTGGCGGTGCTTCAAAAGTGGAAGAAGGCAATTGGATGGACCTTGGCTGATATTCGAGGAATAAGCCTTGCATTCTATATGCAGAAGATTATTCTGGAAGATGATGTAAAGCCCTCCTTAGAACATAAAAAGGAGATTGAATGAGGCAATGCAAGAAGTTGTGAAAAAGGAGGTGATCAAGTGGTTGGATGTCGGGGTTGTGTACCCCATTTCTAATAGCTCTTGGACTTCGCCGGTGCAATCTGTACCGAAGAAGGGTGGCATGACCGTGGTTGCAAATTTGCAAAATGAGTTGATTCATACCAGGACAGTCACCGGGTGAAGGGTATACATGGACTACCGCAAGTTGAATAAAGTGACCCACAGGGATCACTTTCCACTACCTTTTCTTGATCAGATGTTAGGTCGACTTGCTGGGCGTGCCTTCTACTATTTCTTGGATGGGTATTCTCGATACAACCAAATCTTGATTGCTCCAGAAGATCAGGAAAAGACCACATTTACTTGTCCATTGGCACATTTTCCTTTTCTCGGATGTCTTTTGGGTTGTGTAATGCACCGACTACATTTCAGCGGTTTATGATGCCCATTTTCACCGATATGGTGGAAGATATTTTGGAGGTGTTCATGGATGACTTTAGTGTCGTGGGTGATTCATTTGAGGAATTCTTGAAAACTCTTGATGGAGTGTTGGCCCGTTTTGAAGAAACCAATCTTGTTCTTAATTGGGAGAAATGTCACTTCATGGTTGAGGAGGGCATAGTTCTTGGCATAAAATTTCAAAACATGGTATAGAGTGGACAAAGAAAAAATTGATGTGATTTCAAGGCTCCTCCGCCAACCTCTGTCAAGGGAGTTAGAAGTTTTTTTGGGCATGTGGGGTTCTACCGGAGATTTATTAAAGACTTTTCGAAGGTAGTGAATCCCTTATGCAAGTTATTGGAAAAAAATGCCAAGTTAGTGTTCGATGAGAGATGTATGCAAGCCTTTGAATTTCTCAAGCACAAGTAGACCACCACTCCTATTATTACAGCACCTAATTGAAACTTGCCTTTTGAGCTCATGTGTGATGCGAGCGATGTTGCGGTTGGGGCAGTTTTGGGACAAAGAGTGAACAAAATATTTCATCTGGTGTACTATGCGAGCAAGATAATGAATGATGCTAAAGTGAACTACACGGTGACTGAGAAAAAGCTTTTGGCTATTGTGTTCGCGATGGAGAAATTTTGGCCGTATCTTTTGGGTGCCAAGGTCATAGTCCATACCGATCATGCCGCACTTCAGTACTTGATGACGAAGAAGGATTCCAAAGCTAGACTGATGCGATGGGTCTTGTTACTTCAAGAGTTTGATTTGGTGATTGTGGATCGGAAGGGTAGTGAAAACCAAGTGGTGGACTACTTGTACCACTTGGAGGAGGAGGGGAGGCCTCGTGATGACCTAGATATCAATGATTCATTTCCCAACGAACAACTCCTTTTGGTGTCGGTGAATGGTATGCCATGGTTTGCGGACGTTGCTAATTTTCTTGTGACTGGTATAATCCCGTGTAAGCTCTCTTCTAACCAAAGGAAGAAGCTGTCACGGGATAGTATGGATTTCTATTGGGATGAGCCATACTTGTTCAAGATTTGCACGGATGGGGTGATCCGAAGGTGTGTCCCGGAGGAGGATCAATTGAGTATATTAAAGGCTTGTCATTCCTCTCCCTATGGTGGCCATCATGGCGGGGCGAGGACGGCTTCCAAAGTTCTTAGTTGTGGGTTTTTTTGGACAACTTTGTACAATGATGCAAGTGAACTTGTTAAGAGGTGTGACGAATGTCAAAGAACGGGTGGAATTTCGAAGAAAGATGAGATGCCTCTCAATACCATCCTTGAAGTTGATATTTTTGATGTATGGGGCATTGATTTTATGGGCCCGTTTATTAGCTCGTGTGGGAACACATACATTCTTGTGGCGGTTGACTATGTTTCAAAGTGGGTTGAAGCTGTGGCTTTACCCAACAATGAGGCTGGAGTGTTGTTGCGTTTCTCAAGAAGAGCATTTTTACAAGGTTTGGCACTCCTCGTACAATCATAAATGATGAGGGTCTCATTTTTGCAATAAAGCTTTTGACACTTTGCTTGCAAAGCATGGTGTCAATCACAAAGTTTCTACTCCTTATCATCTTCAAGCGAGTGGCCAAGTTGAAGTCTCAAATAGGGAAATCAAAAGTATATTGTCAAAGACGGTCAATGCAAATAGGACCGATTGGTCAAAGAAGTTGGATGATGTTCTTTGGGCTTATAGGACTGCTTACAAGACTCTGATTGGTATGTCTCCATATCGGTTGGTGTTTGGGAAAGCTTGACATCTATCGGTTGAGTTAGAGCACAAGGCCATGTGAGCTTTGAGGAAGCTGAATCTTGAAGGGGATGTGGCAGCAAATCTTCGTGTGGAGCAGCTTAATGAACTTGATGAATTCTGATTCCATGCCTACTCCAGTTCATCCTTGTAAAAGGACACGATGAAGTACCTTCATGATAAATATGATCGTGGCAAGGAGTTCAAAGTGGGTGATTTGGTTCTCTTGTTCAATTCTTGGTTACGTCTGTTTTTGGAAAAGCTTAAGTCAAAATGGAGCGGACCTTTTGAACTAGTGTTTGTGACTCCGTTTAGTGCACTTGACTTGAAGAACAAATATGGGTAGGTTTTTGTTGATTCTCATGGAAAGGCATTGAAGGAGCTTGCTAGGGAGGCAAAGAAAATGAGAAAGACTCGGGCTTCAAAAGAGTCGGTGAAGGAGGGTGGAGGTAGAGAGGTTGAAGGCGGATCACCTACATCTCGATCTGTTGTTGCATGACCCGGCACCAGAAGCCCAGCCCCAGCTAGAGCAAGAGTCAGAGAGGCCACCCAAGAGGAAGAGGGTGATTCCCCGTACTGACGATGCAGTCATAGAGTTGGAGGACCCGTAGGGAGGTTCCTCCAGCCAGCCCCAGATTGTAGTACAAGCCCAGGTCCCAGTGGAGACATAGATCACAGGGAGCCAGTCACAGGTTCCCGAGCAAACAGAGGACCCAGGGACCGAGACTTAGGATCCTATGCAGATGGAGGGCCCATAGGGAGTTTCTTTTTCCTCTCTTTCTTATTTTGTGCTTATTTTGGTTAGTCGGCATTGAGGACAATGCCAACTTTTATTTGAAGGGGTAGCCCTATTTGGATGACTGTATATATGACAGTATTTGTTTCTTTATGCCTTCTTTTTACCTTTGGTATGCATATAATTTTATCATTTTATTGCACTTTTCATACTTTTTACTTTTGGTATGTATATAAAGTTTCATTCTTATGTACATATTCATTCTCCCTATTGTATATTCGACTAAATTCCCTTTTGTACATATTCATTTTTACTTTCTGCATTTTTCCTTTCATAGCTTCTTATTTTATTTTAGTAACTTCTTGTTTTGAGTTTTTGCGTGCAATAAGCCTTTAGTTTTCTTAATACCACAATTCTTTCCAAAGGTGGAGTTTGTGTGAACCGGGTGACTCTTCCCGAAGATGGATGGCATGACAACCTTCTTAAGAGTTTGAGTCTATTTTCTTTTTGCTTTTAGTAATTAGTTGGTAAGGGTGCCTTAAGCAAAGCTTCACTTGGGCCTAACACATTTGTCTTTGATCCTATGGTCAAAAATAAATTATTGTGCATAGGATGGTAAAAGTGGTGACCTTGAGACTCTTGTGTTGAGCGATAATCATCAAGTGGTTTTTCGGGACCATTGTGTCGCTCAAATCTCAACTAAGGTTGTTGTGGGCCCCCGACTCTATTTCTTTAGCAATCCCATAGCTTGTATGGTGAGAATTTGAATTACAAGTCCAAGTCCCGAGCCATTGGTCTAGAACTTGCCCTAAATGTTTGTCTAGGGGAAATCCTCAGTGTAATTTGACTTGAGATGTGATTATAGGCTCTCCTTGATCCAAATGATATCTTGAACACTTTCATAAGCCTACCAATGATAATATCCCTAGTCAACCCTTTTGAGCCTTAGACCTTTTTCTTTCAAAAACCACGAAACAAGCCTTTACCCATTCTAAAAATACCCTCTCTTGGCACCCGATATTTCCTTAGCATAAGGAAAAAGCATAAGTTTGGGGGAGAGACGAGGAATGCAATAAAGTGGTAAAAGGTACAAAATGAAGAAAAGGAAAGGCAATTAAAAAGAAAGAAAATCAAAAAGACTAAAAGAATGATCAATATAGAAAAGAATGAAGGGATTCAATAAAAGTAAAGAGATGAAAGGTGTGGAAAGTTGAGATAGGAGAAAAAGATTTGAAATGAACAAGAAAGAGTGACAGTGTGTCTCTCTAACCCCTTAGAAAGAAGTTAAAGGACTTAACAAGTCAAGAGAATATGTGCCAAAATAAAGCAAAAGAAGTGCTAAAGGGAAGATGGAACCTACTTAGACAAAATATTTCCTACCCTGAACCAAAAACCTTCGTTATATCTCCACAAAAGCCCTATATGATCTTGAGTTGAATAAAGCTTACATTAGTGGGGACTTACATAAGGGTCAAGCATATGGTACTTAGAGCCGAACTTGTGTCTTTTCTTTGAGAGAGATGAGTGTATTTCCATTAACCTCGTTCTGAGTACTACAATCCTAAAGGTGAGGTTTGCTTAGGGAGAGTTGAGGATGTGTGAGTTTGGGTTTTACAATTACCAAGGTAGTAGAAAGAGTTTCTTGATGTGTTGAGTCAACTCTTGATGCTCTTATGTCACACTAAATCTATGGTGCTTAAAAGGTCGAATGTTGTTAATGATTCATTTGAATTGAGGGCAATTGTTAGCCCCAATTGATGCTAGATGAGGACACTTTAGGTCAGCTGAATTTTCTTGGATTTACTCTAAAGGGGTGGGTCTTATTTTGTTTACTTGAGGACAAGCAAAAGCTTAAGTTTGGGGGAATTGATAACTAGGGATTATGATGCATTTTACACTCCTTCTTACTTGAGTTTTGATTAAAAATGTGCATAAAATAGTCCCAAAGGCTTACATGTTGTGCTTGTTTGCAGGGTTTGGTCAACAAGGTGACAATTCGTCAAAACCAGCTCAAAAAGAAGTAAAACATGCACAAGTCCAAGCAAAGTGCAACAGGTCCAATGCGGACGCACTCCATTCTGTGCGATCCGCAGTGAGGAAGTTCAGAGAGGTGCTCATTTCATGCACTCAAGCAATGCGGCCGCAAAGCATTTTGTGCGGACCGCATTGGCTTCATCGCGGCCACACTCGATATTGTGTGGTCCGCAAAGCTGAAGTTCAGAGAGTTGCCAATTTTGGGAATCATTGCCAATGCGGTCTGCGATCCTTTTTGTGCAGACTGCGATAAAAGTCATCGCGACCGAGGTGCATTATGTGCGGCCCGATATGGCCAAGTTCAGAGAGCAGAAGTTTTAAGCCAAAAGCCTCAGTGCGGCCGCACTCAATTTTGTGCGGACTGCACTACCCCTGTATAGGTATTTTTGTCCAGAAAATTTGGCCTAGTATAAATAGTTTATTTTCCCATTTTTAGGTCATCAGTTATATTACTAGCAGTTGTGCTCATGAACAGTGTTCCTTTATCAATTTGAGTAATTTTACAATAATTTTATCATTGAATCTTCAAGTTTTAGCTTGTAATTAAATATTATGGGTTTTTCTTCATCTATTTCTTTGTTTTCTTCTATTATCATGAGTAGCTAGACCCATTAGTTAGGGTTGTGGCTCAACCCTAGTGTGGGTATTTGATGAGTCTTGTGTTTTAGAGCTTGAATGTCTATGAGTATTTGATATTTGGACTAATTTATAGTTTTAATATTGAATTAGTGGTTGCAAATACTAATTTGTCCTATTTGACTTGGGTTCTTCTTGAGAAGGAGAGCCTAAGTCTAGAAAAATTAGTCCAACAAGGAATTGGGGCATATTCAGGAGATTATAGCCTCAATTAAAGGAATAAACCTAGAGATAGTAATACCCGACTTGAACCTCAATTACTTGCACAAATTATCATACCCAATTGGTCTTGAGAAAGTCAATTAGGGCAAAATCACTCAAACCACCGAGAGGTATAGAGTGAGTAGTGTCAAGCAATGGTTATATCATAATCCCAAACATGACAACCTAGCCTTAGACTCGAAAACTCGTCAAGTGTCCACCTAGGAGAAAGTTACTTCCCTAGTGCCTTCTTAACTATTTAGACAACCTTCAAGTAGTTTACTCTTAGCTTACTCTTAGCTTAACTTAGCTTAATTTAGCATCTTCTTATTATAAATTTAGAAGTAATATCAAAACCAACTATGTTTAGAAGTGCAATTAAGAGCAATTACGCATCTCCAATTTAGATAGAAACTCAATTCCCATTTCTAGCTCCCTGTGGAAATCGATTACGTCCTTCTCGGGTAAAAGCTACTTTGACCACTCTCACTACTTTGTAGTAGTGCAGGTTGGCTCCGATCAGACAGCAGTATACCTAATCAACAAAATACCTATAGAGGTCTTAAATAAAAGATCTCCTTATGAATTGCTATATGGAAAGCAACCAAGTATATGTCATTTGAGAGTATTTGATTGTTTGTTCTATGCAAGTACCCTCCCTAGAGGAAGATAAGTTTGCTCATAGAACAATAAGGACAGTAATGATAAGGTACTCAGAAACACAAAAGGGGTACAAACTGTTTGATTTAGAGTCTAACATTTTCTTTGTCGGCGGGGATGTAAACTTTAGTGAAGATGTCTTTCCTTTTCAAGGTGAAGAAGCCTATCAGGAGGATATGTTCACTATTGTTCTAGAAGACATGGACACTACTGCACCAAGAACAAATGCTGTTGATGTTCCTGTTGCAACTTTGGAAGACTTAAGCAATGGAAGTATGGATACATAGACAATCCCTGCCATTCTCCCTCAACCAAGCCACATAACAATAGACTCATCAGATACAAACCCAGATGAGTCAGCAAGAGCAAATGTAGATATGCTAAATGTATTAAAAGATGTTGTAGTTGAATCTCTAGCAATTATGGAAGAAACTGAAGCAGATTTGCAAGAGCAACAAACAACACCTCAACAGTTGCAGTCATTTGAATCTATTGATAATGCAGAAGCTCCCACTATTAGGAAATCTACCAAAGGCACAAAACCAGTAATTTGGCTCAAAGGCTATGTTACTAGCTGGAAACCATCAGGACACAATGCATATCCAATCTCTCATTATGTCAACTACATACATTTGCCACAACATTACCAAGCATACCTCACCAAATTTTCTGCCCTTACAGAACCAAAGACTTTCTATGAAGCCTCTACAGATGAGAGATAGATTAAAGCTATGCAAGAAGAAATTCGGGCACTTGAAGCCAATAGGACCTGAGAGATAGTAGAGTTACCACTAGGAAAGAAGGTAATTGGCTCAAAGTAGGTATACAAAATTAAATACAAGGCAAATGGTGAGGTTGACAGGTTCAAGGCACGCTTGGTGGTTAAGGGTTATACACAACAGGAAGGTTTTGACTACCATGAGACTTTTTTACCTGTTACAAAAATGGTCACAGTGAGGACTGTTATTATCCTTGCAGCCTCTAAGGGTTGGAAGTTATTCCAAATGGATGTAAACAATGCATTTCTGCAGGGTGATCTTTATGAGGAGGTGTATATGACTTTGCCACAAGGATTCCATAGGCAAGGGGAGTCTCAGGTTTGCAGGTTACTTAAGTCTCTTTATGGACTCAAGCAGGCATTAAGGTAGTGGAATAAAAAACTAACTACTGCTCTTACTAAGCATGATACCTACAAAGTACCTATGATCATTCCTTGTTCACAAAGAAGTTAGGAACAAACTTAGTAATCATCCTAGTATATGTGGATGACTTGATGATTATTGGGAGCAGCAATGATATGATAGATGAAGTTAAAAGGACCTTACATAAGTCTTTCAAGCTGAAAAACTTAGGAAAGTTAAGATATTTTTGGGAATTGAAATCATGAGGTCACACAAAGGCATACTACTGAATCAAAGAAAGTGTGCATTAGAGCTTATATCAGAATTAGGACTCAGTGGTGCTAAACCTGCAAGTTCACCCCTTGAGCGAAATCAAAAGCTTATTACTATTGACTATGATCAGTATGTAAGGCTCAAAGGAGATGGGGTGCTAACCGATATTGGAGGCTATCAGAAATTGATTGGAAAGTTGATCCATTCGACTATAACCAAACCTGATATCTGCTTTGCAGTGCAGGTCCTAAGTCAATTTATATAACATTCAAAGCAATCACACTTAGAGGCATCTATGAGAGTGGTGAAATATATAAAAAAAAGGCACCAAGAAAAGTAATACTATTGAAGAAGGGATCATTAGAAGAGATTTCAGCCTATTGTAATTCTGAATGGGCAGTCTGCCCAAACACCAAAAGATCAGTGACATGCTATGTCATTAAGCTTGTTGAATCACTGATTTCCTAGAAGTCTAAGAAGCAACAGACAGTAAGTAGAAGTTATGCAGAAGCAGAGTATAGAAGCATGGCAGCTGTTAGTGCAGAATTGGTATGGCTAGTAGGATTGCTGAAAGAATTTGGTGTATCTTTACAGATGCCAGTGAAGGTTTTTTGTGATGGCAAAGCAGTTTTATAAATAGCTGCAAATCCAATCTATCATGAGCGGACAAAACATATAAAGATTGATTGATTGCCACTTTGTGAGAGAAAAGACCAAAAGTTGACTAATGTCCACTCACTATATATCTACAAGAGAATAGGTAGCAGACATGATGACCAAGGGCCTTGGAGTTGCTCAGCATCAGATGTTATTATCCAAACTGGGAATGTTCGATGCTTTCCATTCTCCAGTTTGAGGGGGCGTATCAAGAGCATAGACTGAATTGGTTAGTTATGAAACTAATTGGAGGACCTAAGTGTAGACAAAAGAACTTTAAGGGTCACATTATTAGAGGGGTGTGAAGGGCACGTGATTCTGTTATATAGAACAGTGCCCTTTCTCAATTCAGTTGTATCATTTCCTTTTACTGAAGCTAAGAAAATGTTCTCTCTACTCTCCATCTCTTCTCCCTATTTCTCTTCCTAAATTTTGTCATACGCAACCCTAAATTCATTTTGCATGTTATGAAGCTTGATTCAAAGAGTGTAGATTCAACAAATTGACACACAACAATAACAGCCTTTCCCTAACATATGTGTGTGCTTTTCTCCTTGTGCAGAGGCAGATTCATGAATTAAATCAGGAAACAAAAAGTTTTCTATGATACCTCTACTTTCTGTGATATTTAAATGTGCAGCAATTTAAGTGCCTATTTAATACAAAATTCAAAACATTACTATATACATACACACACTCCTCTATGTATATTGTTAGAATAAATACAATATCTAAATGCATGGACAAGAAGAAATTATTTTCATAATAGAAAGTCTCATTAATTAATTTTGTGGTTCTGAGTCAAATTAGGACTTCAAAAAAACCTTTTCTTGGTAGAAAAAAAAGAAGCTACATGTTCGATAAATGTTTATCCAAAATAAACGTGGGCTTAAAAACCAGGGAAAGAGGCAGCTGCTTTTTCTTTTTTGGCTCAGAGAAATGGACTACGTTTTCGTGAGAATACTTGCCCACAAAATAATTAATAGTGTTTGGATATAGATTTGACTGAAACTTAAAAAAAGAGTTTTTAAGTTGTGTTGAAAAATAATTTTTGAAAGTTGAAGTTGTGTTTGTACATGTATTTTATTTGAAGAAAAGTTAAAGTTTTGTGAGTAGAAAAAAAATTTCACTCAAAAATCGCCTAAACCAGTTTTTGGGAACTAAAAATTTTTTAATTTTTTTTTCCCAAAAAAAGATCATATTTCATAATAATATTTTTAATTTTTTTTTAAAAAAAAATGAAGACAAAATCCTTAATCAAACCACCTAAACTGCTAACGTCCGGCGATATTTTGGGTCTTGCAAGAGAAGACGCGGAGAAAGATCAAGTTCACACTTTAAATGCTAAGTGTCAATTTTATATTTGGATAAAATTTATAAAAATATTATCTATATTATATGCAACTAGTCCTATTTTTAAATTCCGTAATATTCCATCAAATCAAATGCATGTCGTTTGAGTCGTGCGACATAGTTGGGTTACTGTACTCTGTAATTGACAAGTTGAGAGCTAGTGCTTTTGTTAGAAATTCCATTTCACTAAACTTAAATACCCTTAAAGAAAAGATGATACACGCATCTCGAACTAAAGATTTTTCCTTTTATTTTTTTTATGTTTGTACAGTTCACTATCCATCTCGTACAGATGGATAGAATTTAAACTAGGTGGCAATACCTTCCATAAAGAAAAACAAAAACAGGAATTGTAAGGTTTTAATCGCACTACATAAACAAATAAATATTCAATCAATAGTTTATTTTTTACTAATCCATCTGGATTTAGGGAATTATTCTAAATCTTTTCTTTTTGTTCCATTTCGAGGTTAGATTGACTAGCGGGTCCCGTAGTATGTTGCACCTGGCAAGTAGTATGATTATAACATATCAAATCAGTAAAGTTTAAGCCTTAAATATTCTTGTGGTTTGTAATAAAAAGAAGATAATCTTCTCGGCACATAATCAAATCTTTGTTAAGTATTAGTACTTTTAAAAAGATAATATGATTATTTTAAAAGTTATATAAATTAATCTTTTTAATCTCTTGATTCCCTTTTCGAATAACAAAAAGGAAAGATTAAAATTTACTTTTGTACTCAAAATTGTTTAATTTTGCCTCCATTAAACTTTTGATCAATTTATATCTTTGACGTTAGCGAATCATTTCATATATGTTATTGTCATTAACAGAGTTCGGTGCAAATAAGTGGAGTGTTCCAATTCTTGAGAAAAATTTGTACAAATTATCCTTGTAATTTTTACTTTTGGTTTAGAATTATCCTCAGGTTACGTCGTTAGAGGTCAAGAGCAAAAACGGGATAGCCAGTTTTTAAAACGGTCATCCAAAAATAGTCAGGGTTTGTAAAGTCATTTAAAAATAGTCATTACTTTGCTACAACAAAGACTGATCCAGCATGATATACTGGAGATCGGTGCACCTGTGTATGAACTTACAGTATATTATGCTGGAACTCCAACACGCGGAAAGTTCCAGCATAATATACTGAAGATTGGGACACCTGTGTATGAACTTCCAGCATATTATACTGGACCGGTATATTATACCGGAACTTCAATATATTATGCTGGAGTTCCAGTATAAGTATGTTGGAACTCCATTATAATATGTTGGAGTTCCAGTATACTTATGCTGGAACTCCAGTATACTTATGCTGGAACTCCAGTATATTATGCTGGAGTATTTTTCGGATTTTGAACAGTGTTTTCGTTCAAATTTATCTTTACATGAAAAGTGGTTAATTTTCGATTACTTTTAAAATTGTAGCTATTTTTGAATGACCCCTTATAAATTTAGCTATTTTTGAATTTCTCCCGCAAAAACGAGATGTTCTCCTAATTGCGAGGGCAATATTAGACCAAAACTTTAACAAATGGTAAACTTGCTCAATTTCGTACCGCACACAAGTAAATCTGTCCCTTCCCCTGTTAAAGAAAACTCAGTAATTCTTTTCTTTTTCTTTTTCTTTTTCTACAGGAAGAAAGAAAATCTAATCATAAAGAAACGGAAATAAGTAAAGTTTAATTTTTATATACACTTGCAAGTCCAATGAATCATTTGAAAATTACACTGGCGATTCGGCCTCATGCTAGCTCGCTAAAACATTTCTAACAAGACAAAATAAATAATTAAACTAAGTATCAACTTAAAAGCTAAGCTTCTGATCTAATTGAGTGTGTGTGCTACATACCAATCAATTAACTATACATAGCCGAGATACCACTCCTATTTTTTCTACCTAAATTTGATTGTTAGATGTAACACCTTCACGTTGGAGAGGCTCAATCCTTATTACGATTTCTTGAACTGCTGCTGATGAAGTACTACTATTAGTTACTATAGTAGAACTCCCGCCGTTAATAATTTTTTGGCAAGTCTCAATAAGGCAGTGCCTACAAGTAGGACAAGAAGAGTGGGAATTCAGCCATTTATCAATACACTTGACGTGGAACCCATGATTGCACTTAGGCAGAACCTTAACTTTTTCTCCAATTCCAAATTCGGATAAGCAAATGACACACTCAGAGTCAAGCCCTGCATGTTTCAATTCAGTGGTATATGTTACAATCGGGAATGTGTTGAGGGCTTTTTTCTTGATTCCTGTATTAGCTAGCTTTGTGGCTGAAGGGTTTCTATGGTTTGAGGATGAGTCTAGCGCTGATGCTAGGCTGGAGCACCTTAATGCACACTTTATGATAGAATTCAAGACAAGTGAACAGATAAAGGCAAATACAAGTACGGCCAAGACCATAATAGCATTTGCATCAAATGTGTTGTTGTTCCCAAGTAGTAGATCTGTCGCGTCGTGGCTGATTTCGGCTGCAGGAGGCGGCGCCATGTTGGCCTCCCGGTGGTATTGTGGTATTGTAGCTGGTAATAAAAGTAATCTTCTTGAGTAGTGGAAGTTCTCCATGAATTCTTGAATTAATATAGAGTGGAAATAGTTGCTATTAGAAGTAGTACTCTTCTTGGTCTTTGAATGTATTTTTTCCTTGAATTGTTTCTTTCGTTTGTTGGTGTTGAATGGATTATTGAAGTCTCCCGTTGGAGGCAGTTGCTTATATAGGACAACTTTATAGTGGAAGGATATATTAGTATTATTTTACTTTCAATTGAATGAATAATTCGGATTTCCAAGTCATCATTCTTTATAATTAGCCTTAGCACTACATATATTAACATAAGTTAGCTCTAAATATATTTTCTTCCCAATTTGGATACCCCACTAAGACTTTGTGATAGATAATGGGCTATCCACTCAAGATGGGGCCAGGCCACCTCCATTGCCGACTGATGAGTATTTCTAAGGAAAAACTATTACATATCATTTATTATAAACTAAAATAATTTTAAAATATTATTACTTATAGCTATCTTTTCTATTTTATAGCAAAATAAGTATTTATTTATGCCTATTATTGAGGTATGAGATATGCCTTATGTTCTTTCTCTCTCTCTTCTTTCTCTTTCTATCATCAAGATTCTCAATCCTCTCTCTTCTCCCTCAAATCAGCAGAATTGTCAGCGTCATCATCGTGGTCATCGTCATAATCGTCGTGGGTGTCAGAATCGTTGGCATCATCATCCACTATTAGCTCATCCTCTTAGGCGAACAGATCTGACCATGGCTACACCGAAGAAGATTTGAGGCCCGGATTTTTGTTCGTCTCCATTTTTAGTTTTAATACAATGTATATACAGTATTTTGCTTGACCGGAAAATGCCATCTCCAGCAAATTCTTCTCTTCTTTGCTATTTAATCACATACAATGATACAAATACATTGTATTCTGTACAAATACACTCAAATATATTATTTTTTCGTATGTATTTATGTATTTCGAAGGTCTGTATTTTTGAATACAACCCAATATCACTGTGTTTTGTGATTTTTTGTTGTTTGAATACAGTCGAATTGAATTTGGTGAATTGAATACAATGTTTAAGTGAATAATTAATATATGTGAATTGAATACAATGTATACAGTCGAATTTAATAGAACAGTATACACCCTATTTCTTGATTTTTTTTATTGTTTGAATACAACTGAATTCAATATAGCGAAATTGAATACAATTCAATATCGCACTTTTCGTTATTAAACACATGTAATCATTATTTTTAGGCGGATTACCTTACTGTATTTATGAATAAATTCGAGCGAATACATGGAATACATAATTAAATAGTTGTCATCCCTGTTTTTTTATCACGACCCAAACTGATAGGCCGCGATGAGCACCCGGTGCCTTACTCAACCGAGTACCAACATAATGTATTTTTTCATATCATGCTATCATAGGTAAATGAGACAGAAAGACTGCCATAGGATAACAAGAATAAAACATGTAATACCAACTTATACATAAGACATAGGGGCCTATAAGACCAAAATGATCACTCGTATACTAAACATAGGCCGACAAGGCCATACAATCTATTACGTACATGACATATGTCTGCAAGCCTCTAATAGTAGATAAATACCATAAAGGTCAGGACAGGACCCCGCCATACCAATCAATACATGACCAAATCGTATTGACCAAATAAGTAACTCCGGAGCAAATGGAGTGCACCAACACCTTCCGATGAGCTGATAGCCTACTTGGAGGACTCTCAACCTGTCTATCGGGACCTGCTGACATGAAACACAGCGTCCCCAAGCAAAAGGTATGTCAGTACAAATAACGTACCGAGTATGTAAGTAATGAAAATCAGTAATAATAGACATGAGAGAAACTTGGAGCAAAAGACTCGACATGTAAGTCTGAATAGTTCTGTGAATTATTTAATACTTATAATATCATACATATGCGTATAAATACCATACCATGCATGGGTATATGCGTTCATAACATCTTCAAGCCTCTGAGGGCATCCCATCATATCATCTCAGCCACTGTGGGCAACATCATCAACATATATCAGTTGATCAGGTGGTGGTGCGTATATAACGCCGTAACCTTTTCTCATATCCCATATATATATAAGCGTATATAACTCCATCTGGTCATGGGTCAATGTACATTTATAAATAAATGCAATGCATGAGAAGTATGTAAATAAAATCTTTCGGAATATCATAAGACCATTATGACTTTGATTAATATCACGAAGCAAACTTTATCAACTTACGTATTTTCTGAGACCCATGAACAAATGATAGAATAATAGGACATATGAGGAATCAAGAACAAAGCATTTCTAGCATTTCTATGAATAGAGTCATTTATGAAAGTTGTGCATTTGCTCGTTTTGTTTGTATCGTATGGATCATGCCAAAAGGAACGAAGGGATAGCCTTAACATACCTGAGCTGATTCTCTTGACAATCGTTCTAACACACGTCAATTGCGACAAATCACATAACGTCGGATCAAAGTAGGGAAGAATTCGTATGATATTCTTGAGAAAGATTACACCGTATTCCCTTAAAATTGCAACATATCATATTGCTAAAATACTAAGAATTCTCGTTTGAATTCTTGAAGATGCTTATGAGACCTCGTTGAATTGTGAAGATGCTATGAAAAAATCTTCACGTTACTCATGAATAAGCATATCTCTTTTAAGTTAGAGAGGTCTTATACCTTAGTGGGTGCGGGCCCCACTAAGGTGATGACTAAGCCTTTAAAATGACAACTTATCAAGTGACTTTAAGAGTTATCAATTTGGCAAAGTTTGTTGCCACGTTTGGGAGATTTAATCTTATCCAAAATAATTCATAAATTATTCACTAATCTCTTGATTATCTTGTTAATCTCCCACAGATCAATAATTATCCAATTATCCACATAATTAAGAATTATCTCAAATTACTTAAAATACTACTCACTTTTAACACACCTTATACACCTTACTATCATGGTCATGTGGTACCTTGTATGACACTAGTCCATAAATACCGAGTATTTTAGCTCGGGCCGTATTATCCCAACATGTCAAACTTTGACGAAAATTCATTTTCTTTAATTTTCTTACCCTCTCACCTTCACGAATTTACTCATCACTTGTTTGAAATAGCATAATGCTTATAATCTCAAAATAATCTCATTCCTGAATCGATTAGCTTACGACGAAACTTTAACGTACGAAAATGCGGAATGTACCATCTCATTTTTACTTATGACATACTTCCTTATACGAAAACATGGGGTGTAGCATTTTTAGGCGGATTACCTTACTATATTTATAAATATAGTCGTGCGAATACATGAAATACATCACAATAACAGTGAAACTTATGTAGAATTAATTTTGTTGAGTTAAATTATGAGTGATATACGCTAATTGATCCTCTTTTCATTATTAAACAGTTGGACCCCCTATTTTAGGCGATTTTCGCTATTGTATTTTTGAATATAGTAATGCGAATACAACGAATATAGTTGCACATCTGGACTCCCCTATTTTTTAGGAGAATTCCGCTACTGTATTCATGAATATAGTAGCGCGAATACAGCGAATACAGTCGCATAACAACTGAATAGTAACTATAGGAAATAATTTTATATACGGTAGCTATAGGAAATTAATAGCCACTAAACAATAGTGGTTTCTGAAAATTCCACAAACCTTAAATTCATTTGCTATTTGCCTCATTTACAACTTCACTATTTACTATAGATTTTAATCATTATTGTTTGAATTGTTAGTTTGGTAATGGAACTTGCCAACACTGGTCGAATAAGGAATTCAATATCTAGCAAGTGTGAATATTTAATTTTTGCACTATTTTAACATCTCCTAAAATTATTAATGTCTTGTTACTTTAATCATTTTTCTTATTTTTTGTATCTTTAATTACATATTTCTTATCATAAAAATATAAAAAATATTTCTGTTTCATTTCTGCATTTTAGTAATTAACTAATTGTTTAATTGGTGAAGTAATCTAGCGGACTGATCATTTGTATAATTATTTAATTAATTATTTGTTTGTGTAATTATAGTTTAATAAGATAGGATTAAGAAAAAATGGGCTAAAATTTTATTTCAGCGGAATGGGTTAAAATATCGAAATTCAGTGGCCCAAATCGCATGAGGACCTGGTCCAATCCATGCAATTGTTTAACCATTTATCTCTATGCTGCCGCCGTGACCTCCACCGTGCGCCGCCTCCAGTGATGCTCCAAACACCATAAATTTTACACCATTTTTCTCCTATCTTCACCCTTTACTCGTATCCAAATCCCAAATTCCCAAAATCTTCACCAATCTCCCTTAATGTAGCTTTAACCGAAATCCTCTCCGCCACATCTTTCAAAATTGTCAAGTTCCAGGCCTATAGACACCACAAATACATAAACATTTAGATATCAAAGAGATCTACATTTCCTCTCTAATTTTACCCCTAAATCCCGACCTCCGACCACTACCGTTTGACTCCGACCACCTCACTGCCGAACCACTACCACTGTCTAAAATTGCCTTCTTTTATGATGCATTAAGCTTGAGACGTTGTGCGCTCTTCAAAACGTTGCCTAATTCTTAGCACATCGATTGGAGGCGACACATTATCCCAAGTTTGGTGGCCACCCGTTTGTTATTCCGGCAAGGCGATTGGTTATCCAATACTTGAGCATTTGGTAAACCCCGTCTCCTTTTACCCTTTTTTGATTTTTGCTTTTGTGATTAGTATTAGGTTTAAGGTTTAATTTTTGTTCGACTCTCATCCCTTAAACCTGTATATCTGTTGGGAATAAACCCCCCACAAAATAATATTCACGGTAATAAAAGCGGAATAAAAACATAGCACCGAGATACAATAATCAACAATAATAAAAGAGCAACAGCGACACTAAGATTTTTACGTGAAAAACCTTTCTGAATAAGAAAAAAATTCACGACCCCGAGAGGAGCAACTGATATCACTATATAAGGAATTTTACATTTTGTAGGCTCGAGTAAAATACTATAAAGACCACTACAACACTCATAAGAAATAATTCTCTTTTGATATTTCCACCTCACTACAATATCACTCACACTCTCTATTTTTTCCCATATACTATTTTCTTATACCCTGTCTCTGATGACTCACTCTTTCTTTCTCTCTTGTTGGTGTATTTGAAGAAGTGAAAGAGTTCTTCCTTTTATAGGAGAAAAAGAGTCGTAGGCTCCAAGTATGCTACTGGAGCATTTTTAATCTCCTTAACTTATTTCCAAACTTTAGCTCCAAGTAAGATCTTTCACCAAAGATCTCTACCATAGTATAGGCAAAATAGGCATAAGGCTATTGTCAACTTTTGCCAACCAATGGGATGGACCCCACAATCTCCCCCTCCAGTCCCATTCACCTGAAGGAAGCAACACCGGGGTTGCTAGTTTGAGTGCATGTTGACAAGTTCTTTACATAACTCAAACTTGTCTCTTGGTACCACTTTAGTCAGCATATCTGAAGGATTCTCACTTGTATGGATCTTCTTGACTTGCATAGATTCATCCTCTATCTTTTCTCAAATCCAATAATATCTCATAATGATATGCTTCGTCATTGCATGATACATGGTGTTTTTGCTCAAGTCTATTGCGCTTTGACTGTCGTAATAGATTACGTATTCCTTCTGGTGCAATCCAAGTTCTTGAAGAAACCGTTTCAGCTATACCATCTCCTTGCCAGCTTCAGTAGCAGCAATATACTCTGCTTCAGTTGTAGAGAGTGCAACACACTTCTGCAACTTCGACTGCCATGATATAACTCTCATTGAAAATGTAAACAAGTATCCAGTAGTAAATTTACGATTATCAAGATCACCTGCCATATCAGCATCCTTGTAGTCCTTCAAGATTTGATCAGATCCTCCAAAACACAAGCAATCTCATGCGGTACCTCTTAGGTACCTGAGTATCCATTTGACTACTTCCTGATGTTCTTTTTCTAGATTTTCAAGAAACCTGCTAACAACACCAACTACATGAGCAATATCTGGTCTGGTGCATACCATTGCATACATCAAGCTTCCAACTGCTAAAGAATAAGGAACTCTAGCCATGTTCCCTTTCTCCTCTATTGTTGTAGGATACATCTTCTTGATCAACTTTAGATGACCAGCAAAAGGTGTACTGACTGGCTTAGCACTTTTCATGTTGAAGTGTTCTAGTACATGTTTAATGTATTTCTCCTAAGATAGCCACAACTTTCTGCTTGTTCACTCTCGAACTATATTCATCCCTAGAATTTGTTGTGCTGGGCTCAAGTCCTTCAAATCAAATGACTTGAAAAAATCTCCCTCCAGCTTTTCAATCAGCTCTTTATCTTGTCCTACAATCAACATGTCGTCCATATACAAAAATAATATGATACAATTGTTATTGGAAAATCTTTTGAAGTATACACATGGATTAGAATAGATTTTTATGTATGTTTAACTTTTTCATGAATGAGTCAAACTTTATGTTCCACTGCCTTGGTGCCTACTTCAACCCATAAAGACTCTTATTCAATTTGCACACCATGTGTTTCTTTCCAGCTACTTCAAATCCTTCTGGCTACTCCATATAAATCTCCTCTTCCAAATCTCCATGAAGAAATGCATTTTTCACATCCAACTGTTCCACTTCAAGATCTAGGCTAGCTGCTAAGCTCAAGATTGTTCGAATATAAGTTATTTTTACAACAGTGAGAAAATTTCATCAAAATCAATACCTTTCTTCTGTTCGAAGCCTTTAACCACCAATCGAGCTTTGTATCTGACTTGCTTGCTATTTCCATCTTTCTTGAGCTTAAAGACCCACTTATATTTGAGTGGTCTTTTACCCTTTGGAAGTTCAACCAACTTGTACGTGCTATTTTTCTGTAGAGATTCCATCTCTTCTTGCATGGCTTTCATCCACCGATCCTTTTTTGGATGGGACAATACCTCCTTAAGACTTTCTGGCTCCCTCTCATCACTGACGAGGACGTACTATGTGGAAGGGTACCTGCATGACTCTACCTTTGGCCTGTCTGATCTCCTTAGAGGTTGAGGTTGTTCTTCTTCCTGAGTCGGGTGATCCACTTGCTCGACATCATCATTAAGTTTCTCCCCCTTGATCTCGGCCAAATCCACACTGCAATTAAGTAGTAAGGCAGTCGATGCAATAATAACCCAACAAAGGTCGGGATCGAATCCATAGGGAGTTAAAATATGGGACTAGGTGTATATCTAAGTTGATTGCAAGTTTTGGCTTCAATTGTACTTCCACAATGTTGATCGGTGTACTACTTCTACTTTACTCTATCAAATGCAAAGATTAAACTAAAGGACGATATTTTTGGTTTAGATTTGTTTTTCAATTGATGAAGGAATCTAGGGTCATGATTTCCACATAGGTGGCTACCTAACGTGTTGTAAACTATAGGGCAAGTTTGATTTATCAGGATTGTGGTATAGCAATCACACGCAATTGCTCACTTTATACCTCTCGGTAGTTTGAGTGATTTTACCCAATTTGGCTTTCTCAAGCCCAAATGAGTATTGCACAAATCAAGTGATATAAGCTCAAGTCAGGTCTTACTACCTCTAGATTTGACCCTTTAATTGGGGCTATCAATTTCTTGAGTTCACCCCAATTCCTTGTTAGCCAAGCTTTCCTAAACCTAGTCTCTCTTTCTCAAGCAAAAACTAGGTCACTTAGGCATGAATCAATGTTTGCAACCATTAATTCTAGAAATTAAGCATAAACAAGGCTAAATATCACTAACCCAATCACAAACAAGCCCCAAAATTAGATAACCATTAAGTACTCATACTAGAGTTGGGTCACAACCCTAGCTAAAGATTTAGCTACTCATAGAAAATGAAGAAATATAAGAATAAATTAAGATAATAATCATTTATTAAATAAAGAAAATCTAATGTTAATAAGTCAATCTAGTAAATAATTGCTTAAAGAAGTAAAGAAAATGGCTTAGGTGTACCTCTGCAGACTAAACTTAATCTAAAAATGACAAAAAGTTATATTTACACTAAGCTAAAAATATCTGACAAAAATGCTCCTACGGAGGTTATGCTTCCGCATAATTCTGATGCAGACTGCAAAATGGCTTATGCGGCGACACAATTCTGGTGCAGTCCGCACATTTGGTAACTTGGGACTGGAACTTGAGGTCTTCTGCAGTCTGCATAAAAATGGTTGCGGCCGCACAAAAGTGATGCGGTTCGCACTCTTCAGCTATTGGACTTTGATCAACTCTCTGATTCTTCAATCTTGCGAACCGCATAATAATGATTGTGACCGCATTTGTCCTTCTCCGGCTGCACATTTTTTGTGCGGTCCGCACTTTCTGAGTTGTCTAAAACCTCCTCTCGGAATCTCATTCTGCGACCGAACTAGAATTGTGCGGCCCGCACTGCTAGCCTATTTGCCCTGTTTTGGCTCTTGTTTACTTTTGACTCATTTATGAGTTGATTTTGACTTATTTGGCTCATTTCCCAATATTCATGCAAACAAGCACATTTTTTTAGTTTTTAGGAGTACCTTTAAGCATTTTGAGCTAAAACGCAAGTAAAAGAGAGCAAATAAGCAGTCAAAATCCCTACTTATTAACCCCCCCAAACTTAAGCTTTTGCTTGTCCTCAAGCAAATAAGGCAATTCCCAACTCCACTAGAAAAAGGGATATTTCAGTTGGACTAAGGTGAATCAGACACACATCAATTGGGACCAACAATTACCCACAACACATATGAATTATCAACAATGCAATGATTTGACTCTTTGAGTACAATAGTTCTAGTGTGACACTAAAGCATCAAGAGTTGACTTTATTCATCAAGGAAACTCGCTCTTTCACATAGGTCATTGTGGATCCCAAACTCCTCCTCCTCTACTCTCCATTAGCAAATCTCACTTCACAATGTAACACTCGAACAAGGATTGTGAAAAGTTCACTCATCTCTCTCGAAAGAACATCACAAGTCCGGTTTTAAGTACCATAAGCTTGCCCCTCATGTAAATCACCACTAATGTAAGCTCACTCAACTTGAAATCATGTAGGGCTTTTGCGGTATGTAATGAATTCTTTTGGATCAAGGTAGGACTTGTTGGACTAGAATGGTTTCATCTTTCCTTAAGCATTCCATTTTCTCTTTTCGGCTCATACTTTCTCGACTCTTTGAGTCATTCTCTTCTTCCTCGGGGGAACTAGAGAGATGTAACGTCACTCTTTCTTGAGCATGACATTCATTTTTCTCCTTTTCTATTTGATTTAGCTTTTCCTCCTTATTTTCTTTTGGATTCCCTTCAACTCGTCACTTTATTCACTTTCTTTTTGGTATTTTTCGTTTTGTTCTTTCTTTCTTTTCTTTGCCTTCATTTTTCTTCATTTCTTTCTCTTCTTTGTACCTTTTATCACTTTCAAACTCCTATTCTCTCCTCCAAACTTATGTTTTTGCCAATTGTTTCTCAAGAATGCTAGAAAAGATCGGGTACCAAGAGAGGGTCATTATGAAATGGATGAAGGCTTGTAACATGGTTATTGAAAGAAAAAGGGTTTTGGCCCAACGGGGTTGACTAGGGATATCACATTGGTAGGCCATGGAAGATTTCAAATTTCAAATTGTATCAAGGAGAGCCTATGATCATTTCTCAAGCCAAGCTACACTTAGAATTTCGCCGGGACAAACATTCGAGGCAAGTTCTCGACCATTAGCACGGGTACTTAGACTTGCAACTAAACACCTCACCTATCACACTTCTAGATTGCTAAAGAGAATAGAGTCGAGGGCCCACAACAACCCTAGCTAAGATTGAGAATCACAAAAGGCTCGATTTGAACCACTAGATGACTGCTTAAGTCAACACAAGAGTCAAAAGAGTCACAACTAGAGCTATTTTCTGCCAACAACTTGTTTTTAACCATACAATCATAGGTAAATGTGTTAGTACCAAGTGAAGCATGCTTGAAACCCCTTTTATTCATTAGTACTGTATTTACCAAAACATAAAATAAAACGGACTCAATCCCTTAAGAAGTTTGTCACACCATCCATCATTGGGAAGAGCCACCCGGTTCACACAAAATCCACCTTTGGAAAGAACCGTGGCATTAAGAAAATCAAAGACTTATTGTTCACTCAAAACGTAAAAAGAAGCTAGTAAATTAAAAAGAAGCTAATAAAGTAAATAAAAAGTTATACTACTAAAGAAAAGCGATTAAAGAAGCTATGAAATAAACTACAGACAGCGAGATAAAAGAATATACAAACCGAAGTCAAATGAATATATACATAAGGGAGATGAGTATATACATAAGGGAAATGAATATTTACATCAAATGGAGAAAGATATATACATACCAAAGGAAAATAAATATGAAATAAAAATAATATTAGAGTTATTACAGCCTAAATGTCAAATAATCAGAATAGACCACCCCCAAATGAAAATCAAGCATTGTCCTCAATGCTTAACAAAAATAAGAACAGGTAAAAGGGTAGAGAGTTAAGAGAACTCCCTATGTGGTCTCTGTCTACATATGATCATCAGCAACGTCAGCCTCAAGTTGTATCTCATCATCACTAGGTTAAAGGTCAAAACTAGGTTGCTGAACATCCGGATCATCTCCTTAGCTATGTGGGAAGTGGCAACCGGCTCCTTAGACTGGCCATCTGCTGCCTCTGATGCTGTTTGTGCTGCTAGTGGCGCTGTCTCCATGAGCATATCCAATGGCAAATCCACTGCAGATGCAATCTTCTCGACCTCCGTGGTCAACTTCTCCACGGACCTCTTTGATGCTTGAGACTTCTTCATCTTCCTGACCTGCTTGGTCGAGTCTGTAGTGGCCTTCCCATGTGCCACTAGAGTATCTGTAATAGACTTTTGGTTTTCTAGAATCTTCTTCAATGCTTCCTCCACTGACGAAGGTACCTGTGGTTGTGCTTGGCTGTTGGGGCTGAGGACTGTGCTGCAACAACATTGGATATACCAGTCAGCTTTGTAGTGGCTGCCTGCATCCAGTTGTTGAGACTCGCCAATGTCTGGTAGACTCGCAGCGTAGTCTGAGGATAGGTAGTTAAAGCTGGCACTAGCAATGGTACTGAAAATCTAGCAGAAGCAGGAGGTCTGGTAGATGAATATGGTGGCATGGCAGTTGTCCCGATGGTAGTACCGGCTGCTGTGGAAGGCTCGACAGCTAAATTAGTAACCACTATCGCTGTCTCCTCAGACTGGCCAGTGGAGGTAGTAGCTTTACCCTTGAACTTCGGGTTGTCAGCTCCCCGAAGGTGGTACCAGGAGAAAGGCTTCTTGGCCTTCACATCTGTATCATAATGCTTGGACTCCACCCCTTGATCCTTGAAGTACTCGGTAAGGAAGTTTGGGTACGAATAAGATCTCTCTCCCTTCTGGACAACTAAAGTGATATTTGTGGACATGATAGCACCAATATTTATCGGATACGCCGCCATAATAGAAGCCACCAAGACTGCACAGGGAAGTGGAAACATGTTTTCATTGAGGCACGGGTCAATGCGGCTACATACGAACATTTGCCACCCTTTTGCTTCAAAGTTTAGGGTGGCCCGAAAAATTGGAAACCCTGTTGTGAGCCACGGAGGTGTTGACCTTGGGATTGCCAGAATCTCAGCCAACCACAAACGAGCTGCATCACCTATGGCTAGCTTCTCCAGATACTGCACTACCTCCAATTCTTCAAACCCCACATATATGTTCAGTACAACAAGGTTAAAGCGGATTTTTATATTCCGCACTTTGGTCACCTTAGTACCCTTTTTTTATGTGAGCAATATTCGCGTAGAATTCCTTGACCAAGTACTCATTTGCATCTAGAATTTTGTTGGTGAACTAGCTTCAACATTTCCTCTCTTAGAATTGCATAAGGACATTGGGATTGTATTTGTTCAGGTCTTTCATTAAGAACTGTCGCTCAAGAGTGAGCAACCTCAGTGGCCACCATTCCCTAAACTTGGCAAATACATTAGCGTTGACAAATCTATCCTCCCATATCTCCAGCCTCCTTGATCTTTCCAACCCTGGCACTGCAGTATCTCCCCCTCTCCCATAATCTGGAGCATCATCATCTAAGTTTATTAGAGCAGGGGGAGCAAGTGAGGAAGAGGGCTCAGAGTCTTGGATGCCCTCTTCTGAACCCTCAGATGAACTGGCTCCTGACGAAGACTTATCGACCAAATGAAGTCTCCCTAGAAATTGTTGTGATTGGGTTTCTAGCGGTGCTTGCACGGAGTTACCCTCAGAAGCTTCCCCGGATGGGACATACTCACTGGTCTCCGAGGTATTAGGGGCTCTATTAGCTATGGCTTTCTTGTTTATGACCTTTTGGATTGCTAGAGGAAGATTGCTTTTGCCTCGACCCAGGCCTTGGGAGGGTTTTGCCCTCCCTTTTGACATATCACCCTTGCCAGGTCAGCGAACCATTGTCTGCACATATAAGAACTAGAAATCAGTTACAAGTGAAGCTTATAATGCATACTTAGACATAATTGGAAGTTGGAAGAAATAATTCTCAAAAGGGCAATGCAGACTGTACAAAAGTGAGTGTGGCCGCAGACTGCCCATTGCAGACCACGCAATAATGAGTGCGGCCGTAGAGTGCCCATTGCAGACCACACAAAAATGAGTGCGGCCATAGAGCCCCAAATTAAGACTAATGGGGTCTCTGAACTTCTGTCACTTGGACCGCAGAAAATGAGTGCAGAAGCATAAGACCATTGCGGACCGCACAATTTTGAGTGTGGCTGCACAAGTTAAGCTCACTACTTTCAGAACTCAGAGAACTGCGGACTACACAAAAATGTGTGCGGTTGCATAGCCTCCACTATGGACCACACAAAAACCTCCTCTCTGAATCTCATTCTCCGGTGCACTGCTAGCCTTTTTGCCCAGTTTTGGCTCTTGTTCACTTTTGACTCCTCTATAAATTGATTTTGACTTATTTGGCTCGTTTCCCAATATTCCTGCAAGTAAGCACATTTTGTTAGTTTTCGGGAATATCTTTAAGATTTTTTGAGCTAAAACGCAAGTAAAAGAGAGCGAATAAGCGGTCAAAATCCATACTTACCACCCCTGCTCAATAACCTCACCAAGTTGCTCCATCTGCTCGGCAACCCCGTCGGCCCTATTTTCTGCACTTGCGGGATTGTTAGAAGTAGAAGGAATGGTAACAAGGTTAGTGATTATACCATTGTTGGCCTTCTCTGACTGATTATCTACAGCTCCAACTTCACTTTCTCAGAAGATTACATCTCTGCTTTTGATGATATTCTTCTTCATAGGATCCCACAATCTATACCTGAACTCTTTATCTCTATATCCGATGAATATGGAGGGAACAGATTTATCATCTTGCTTTGTTCTCTGTTCCTTTAATACATGTGCAAAAGCTCTGCAACTGAACACCTTCAGATGTGAGTAGGACACCTACTTGTTGGTCCAAACTCTCTCTGGGATGTCAAACTCCAATGGAACTGATGGAATCCTATTGATAAGGTAACAGGTTGTCTGAACTGCTTTGCCCCTGAATGACTTAGACAGTTTAGCCATTTTGAGCATGCTTCTCACCTTCTCAACAATGGTGCGGTTCATCCTCTCGGCTATGTCATAGTGTTGTGGGGGGTTTTAGGAACTGTCTTTTCATGTCTGATCTCATGACTTGAACAGTACTCTTCAAATTTCCTTGAAGTGTACTCACCTCCATTGTCACTTTAGAGATGCTTTAGCTTTTGGCCTGTCTCCCTTTCCACCAGAGCATGAAATTTCTGGAAAACTTGAAAGACCTAATATTTGGTTTTCAAAATATAAACCCACAATTTTCGTGAAACATCATCAATAAAAGTAACAAAATATTTGTTACCACCCATCGATTTAATTTCCATTGGACAAGAAACATCAGAATATACTAAATAAAGCATATCCAATTTTCTTTCAAACGATGTCTGAAATGAGACTATATGCTTCTTACCAAATAAACAACAGTCACAAGGTTTTACTGTTGTACCTTTGGCAGAAGAGATGAGTGATTTCCTGGAAAGAATCTGCAACCCCTTCTCGATCATATGACCCATTATTTTGTGCCACAAATCTGCAGAAATCTCATCTTGTGCCGCGTTCAATTCACCTCGGCATATTTCTGCATTTGTCCTGTACAACATGCCACGAGCAACTCCCTTTGCAATCACCAATGATCCCTTGGTGAGTCTCCACTTTTGACTTGCAAAATAGTTCTCGTACCTATCTCGGTCCAAAGCATTTTTCGAGATCAAGTTCATCTGCAAATCAGGTATATGTCGCACGTCCTTTAGAACCAATGTGCATCTGACATTTATCTTGATACAAATGTCACCAATCCCCGCAATCTTTGAGTAACTTGTGTTACCCATTCTCACAGTGCCGAAAACACCTGCTACATATCTGCAAAAAAAAATCTCTTACCTGTGTGGCATAATAAGATGCCGCTGTGTCAACCACCCATTCCGACTCTGGACCTGCTAAGTGCATGCATTCCTCTTCCTCATTTATGAAGAGAACAACATTATCATTGATTTGCACCATGACGGTTGTGTTGTCGTCATTCTTCTGGCAACTGGTTTCACCTTTGCCCTTCCTTAGATTTGGGAAATCTCTTTTGAAGTGACCTGATTGATCGCAATTGTAGCAATTTCTGGCTTTTGATTTGGATCGGTTCTTGGACTTCCCACGACCTCTAGATCTACCATAGTTGCTCGAACTCCTCTGATAACTCCTACCTCTACCTTCTGTGATGAGAGCCCGTCCTTAATTTTCAGGCTTCTTTCTCATCTTCTCATTGAGTAGAAGAGCCAATGTGACGTCTTTCAACAAATAGTAGTCTTACCGTGCAGGATGATTGTTGCCAAATTATCATACGAAGATGACAACGAGTTCAATAGCAAGATGACTTTATCTTCTTCCTCGATTTTACTCCGAGGTTGGCCAGTTGTGTGATTAGTTCGTTAAACACATTAAATGTGACAAAAAATTTGTACCTTCACCCATGCGTAAGGCGTATAGCTGCTTCTTCAGGTACAATTTATTTGTCAGTGTTTTGGACATGTATAGGCTTTCTAACCTTGTCCAAATGCCACATGTGTTATATTCATCAATGATGTTATTTACAACATCATCTGATAAGTGCAACCTGATTGCACTAGCAGTCTTTTCATCCAAGTCAGCCCAATCCTCAGCTTTTATTGTATCAGGCTTTTTAGCATCAGCATCTAGTACCTTGTGTAATCCCTGTTGGATGAGCAGATCCCTTATTCTTCTTTGCCATGTTGAGAAACTGCTATATCCGTTGAATTTTCTACGTCGTACTTTACTCCGGATATTTTTCTGAGTATAGTACTACCGACCGTGAATAATATTTTTGTGTATGAGCAGAACCTGTGCTCTGATACCAGTTGTTGTGAATAAACCCCCAACAAAAATAATATTTACGGTAATAAAAGCGAAATAATAACGTAGCGCCGAGATACGATAATCAACAATAATAAAAGAGCGATAATGACACCAAGATTTTTACGTGGAAAACCCTTCTGAATAAGAGAAAAAATCACGACCCCGAGAGGAGCAACTGATATCACTATAGTAAGAAATTTTATACTTTGTAGACCCGAGTAAAATACTACAAAGACCACTACAACACTCAAAAGAAATAACACTCTTGTGATATTTCCACCTCACTACAATATCGCTCACACTCTCTATTTTTCCTCACAGACTATTTTCTTATATCCTATCTGTGATGTCTCACTCTTTATTTCTCTCTTTGTTGGTGTATTTGAAGAAGTGAAAGAGGTCTTCCCTTTTATAGGAGAAAAAGAGTCGTAGGCTCCAAGTATGCTACAAGAGCATTTTTAATCTCCTTCACTTATTTCCAAACTTTGGCTCCACGTATGATCTTTCACCAAAGATCTCTACCATAATATAGGCAAAATAGGCATAAGGCTATTGCCAACTTTTGCCAACCAATGGGATGAATCCCACAATATCCAGCAAACTCCTCCAAGGTAGGAGTCATCTCAAGCCCATTAAACAAAACACATTTTCTTCGGGCCTGGACAGGGTAGGTTCAGTTTGGGGCTAGGGTTTGGGGTTGGTGGGATGAGTTAGAAGGGTGACTGGGGTAGATTGGTGGTGGGGTTAGGGGCAGGGAGGTTGAAATTGGGAATTATTTTTTCTCCTTTTGGAAGAGAATTGTTGGAGGGAGATGAGTTTATAATAACCGAAATTGGTCCATTCAAAACACACCCTGAGTTACATGATTCTCATGAAAAAATTCCACTGGAGCCCACTACGAAGTATTACGATAAATACGATTATAACCTTGTCAAATCAAATAAAATCAAGTGGAAAATAAAAGAAGTTTATTTGGTGGGGAAGTTTATAAGAAGAATACTTTTAGAAATTAACTGAAACACGCAACTTTTTGTTAATCTCTTCTTTTCAAAAACTAATTTTTCTAAAATTAACTAAAACTAAATCCAAAAATAAATGGAGATGTCTTATTTAATGGGAAAACCATAACAGCAAGAGGTGAAGAAAACCATATTGCATCAAACAGGTAGATCAACTGCAATTCCAACTGTATCAAATTACCAATATCCCCTGTTTTTTTAAGAATGTTGTCATCCAATCCCATTTTATTCAAAGGAAAAGAACGTAATTGTTATTAAAAGATAAGAGAATCAGTAACAAACAATTTGTTGTAAAAACTTGAAACCATATCTTCCCTTTCAATATTTGTTACTACCTTTTTAGTTTTTCCACTAGCTCTTTTTGTAAGTAATCCTGTAGATTCTGTGCACAAAACCAAATCCTTGCTTAAGAGCTTTCTAGTATTTAACTAGTCCCCATTTTGTAGGAAATTTGAAGAGATTATTCCGATCCTGTCGTATTAGATGTTTGCTTGTTTCTTCTGTAATTTTGATTGGTACCTTTAAGACATATAATCAAGATGATTTTTTATTTAGCCGAAAATTAAGAATTTAAAGGACTAATCAATTTCCTTATATACCATGATTGTTGAAGACAGTTGGAAGGAAGAGTGGTTGTCAACATCATATATAAGCTGATTGAGAAAAATAACAACAACGTAACATGTTGCAGAAACTTGAAACCATATCTTCCACAATATAAATTACTTTTTCTAGGGTATCCTTTTGTTATCTCCTAGTGTACCGATACAACTACTTAATTGTAAAAGGATATTCTGATGCACGAAGCATTCGGCCTTCAGGTAGGGTTCGGGGAAGGGTGCAACCAAGGAGGTGTGACGTAGACGGCCTACTGTAATGCAAGTATCAGTGACTAATTTTACGGCTCGAACTTATGACCTATAGGTCACACAAACCTTACCGTTACTCCAAAGCTCCCTTCCAACTACTTAATTGTCATTTTTTGAATAATCCTATAGGATATTCCTAACATACAATAAATCGTAATGCTTATGCTGTTTCAATTTGGTTGAGAGCATCTTTCTAGTTTGGGTTGAATGCTGGTTTAAGATGTACACTATACTCGAGCTAGTAATAATCACCAAGTTTGTAGATTAAGATGGAACAGCAGCCCACTTGTTGTAAGTTGAAGATGACAACACACCAAGATCAATATCGGAATCAAGATTAAGCTTAGTTATCTTGGTGGCTTAGTTAAAGAAAGATAATCTGTTTGAGATACTTGATAAAATCTTTTTAAGTACACTCCTACCATTCTTAAAGATTAAACAAAAGGCTTGAAAGGTGGATAAACGGTAGAACTGTGAAATATTATGTTCTTATAGAATTTAAGTTATGCATATGGTTAGTATATAAAATATTTATAACAGCAGGCCACCATTACCTGTTGTAGCAGAGAAACTGTCTTAGTTTTAAAATTACGATGATATAAAATTAAAGTTTTTATAGTGGCGTGTATATAACTTAAACTCAATCTTATTGGAATAGTTAACTTTCCTTTTTTGTTTAACTCGTTAGTTTTTAACATTTGTGCTAATTAAGATATTTAATTATGATAGACTCTTAAGATATGGACTAGCTTAATGTGTTTGTTAATAGGAATTTTTACTTCATATATCAAAGGTTGATACCTTATTTATTTTAAATAAATACCCTTTTAAAAAATTATATTTCATAGCTACCTTTAGATTTCTATAGTCAAATATCTATTTATGGTTACCTTTTACCCTTAAGCTATAAAATACTCTTTGTATTATTTTTCTCTCTCATTCTTTCAGAGTCTTTCCCCATGAATATAACCACTATTCTCCATTAATTCATTTCCATTGTCTAGCGAAATTTTCATTATCAGTGGGCTGGGGCTCTGAATCAATCTCTTTGGATTCCATAGCTGATTCTATCTCCTCTCTTGCCTCTGCAAACTTGAGGTTAATTTTATCAACACTGTATTTCCTTACATTCTGCGAAATTATGAACTGAGTCGATGAATTTGACCTCGTTGGACCAAGAAAATGTTTGTTAAGGAAAAAGAAGATTTGGGTATCGTTGACATGGCCACTGCAACTCTTGTCTCTCACCACCTCCATTGCTGCTTTTCTTCATCTACCAGATTCGCAATTACTAACAAAAGAAGACAATCTGTTATTGAAAATAAGGAATTTCTTTCGTTTTTGCGCCAAATTTTGAGAGTTTCGAGTCAGATCGCGACCCTTTTGACGAGACGACATTAGAATTGTTCTTGAACAAAGACAACTTCGGAGCTGAGCAACTTGAAGAGTCTGTTGTCTTTTTTTTTTCATCGTATTTCAATGTATCTCGCTGTATTCTATGTATTTCATTGTCTTTTTTTATTGTATTTCGATGTATTCTATGTATTTTATTGTATTCACTCTCTCGCTATATTCTATAAATGTATTCATATGTTTTTTTAATTAATATAATTTATGTATTCAGATGTATTATATAATTTCTCTGAAGATTGCTATGTTTTTGGGGTGTTTTTCGGTTGAGAATCTTTTTTATAACTAGAAATACAAAATTGTATGTTATAATTGAGTTTGTTGAGTTATATTAGGAGTCTAATATGTTAATTGATTCACTTTCTGTTTAAAAACAATGTAATCCCCTGTTTCACGCCGTGAATACAGTCGAATACAGTCAAATACAATAATCTGTCCAGTTGTAATCCCATGTTTCACGCCATGAATACAGTCGAATACACCCGAATACAAAAATCTATCTAGTTGTAATCCTCTGTTTCACGCCTAGAAATGCTACTCTATTCATGAATACATTAGCTTAAATACATCGAATACACTCTAAAAAAAATCTAAAAACATAGCTATAAGAAGTAATATAGTAAACGATAGCTACAATTAGCTAATAACCACTAAAATATAATGATTTTTGAAAGTTTCGCTGGTTAATACTTGGTTGTTGTACTTCTTTTTGTTGCTCGTAAAGTACATAGTATTAATAACCACTTCGACCCTATCCAGTTATGGACTCAAGTACACTGGTAAAGTATGTGTATATATTATTGGCCCGCCTTTTTAAAAGATAAAGAATGAAATCTAGTCTAGTAGATTTTATCATGGGTTGGCATCAGTCAATCCACAATTTATTCACGTGATAATCTGTCGATAATGGATGTAAAAGGGTAATAACAGAAAAATGTAGAAAAGGCAAAAAATAAAAATAAAAAAATTTATAGAAAAAGTACCGTCTCTTGCTAATGTAAACTGTAAAGGGGCAATTGGCATGGATAACTGATAAGTTTTCACTCTTATTTTCTGAAATTCTTTTAGAAATTGAACTTCAAACGAAAAGGAGTTTCAGATATTTCGCTCTGTGGATAAGAATTATATTTGTCAACAATAAAGATCCTGTATACGATCAAAATCGGAGAGCTCGATTTTGAGGACTTAACGATGCCCCGGGCTCGAGTTCGGGCAACACGAAGTAGAGACCAGATCTGACTGGAAAATGCATACCTCCAGGGAGCAAGTCGAAGGCCTGACACGACCTACCTCGAGGGAGTTCCATTTCGATGACACTCAAGAAAGAGCGAGAATTTCTCAAGGACACGTGGATCAGAGCATAAATTATGGCATAAGATTTGTACGAAATAGTACAAGTCCGTACTAGGTTGTTATACAACTGTATTAATAGAATTCTTTACCATAATTGAAAATGTACCATATTAGAGTTTTCCCCTCCTATTTAAAGGGGACCCCAATCATTAGTAAATATCATCTCATTCACCGCAATAGAACATTCTACTATGCTTTTCTCGTTTACTATGCTCCACAATTGTTCTTTAGCTTTATTGTTCATACTTCATTGCTCTTAACTTACCTCGAGGCCCCCGAGATAATCGAGCTCGAGGTCCCTATTGCTCTAACAGCACTGGTTTGGTTCATCAATTCTTCTTACTTAAACCTAATATTACTTGTATATTCACTAGTATTGGAATAAATCACATATCTTTAAAACCACAAATCAAATTTAATTGTTACTCGTATTTTTGAGGTAAACATTTTGGCGCTCACCGTAGGGGTTAAAGATAATAGTGATTATTTCAGTACTGATTTTGATAACAAACGTTATTTTTACATTTGTTCTTGTCAGAGATTCTTTGTTTTTAGGTTAAAACATGTCAAACTCACAAAACGCTCCCGTGCACGGCGATTACGGTCTTGGATTTCATGGGGAAACAACAATGTAGGGGTCGGTGTACCACCGATAAACCCCGGGGGAAGTGTATGCAGGGAAGTCAGATCTGGTGGCCAAGAACCACAAGGAATAGGAGATGGGGGAGTCAGCCTCCAAGTGATATTCGAGATGTTGCAAGCTCAATAGATTGCCATCACTCAACTTCAGAGTCAGAATAAAACTTCGAGTATGGCTGAACCGGGGAACACTCGACGTGTTGAACCAGCACTAGAGAGATCAAACGGAAATGGCTCGGGGACTGACCCCACAATTATGAGGATGCTCGAGGAATTCACCAAGAGAATCAAGTCCGGGGAGAAGAAGATCGAGGATAATGACAAAAAAGTGGAGACTTATAACTCCCGTGTTGATCAAATACCGGGGGCACCCCCGATCTTAGAAGGACTAGATTCTAAAAAGTTCATGTAAAGACCATTCCCCCTAGTACGGATCTGAAGCCAATTCACAAGAAGTTCCGTATGCCCGAGATTCACAAGTATAACGGGACGACCGATTCGAATGAACACTTCCTCGTATACGAGCGCCATCAAAAGAAACAACTTGGAAGATGACGAAATTGAATCTGTACTACTGAATAAGTTCGGGGAGACTCTGTCCAAGGGTTCCTTGATATGGTATCATAACTTACCCCCTAATTTTATTGATTTGTTTGCTATGCTTGCAGATTCTTTTGTAAAAGCACACGCTGGAGCCATTAAAATTTCAACGAGGAAGTCGGACCTTTTCAAGGTAAGGCAGAAAGAAAACGAGATGCTCAGGGAATTCGTGTCTCGATTCCAAGCGGAGAGAATGGATTTGGCTCCGGTCACCGATGACTGGGCCGTTCAAGCTTTCACTCAAGGTCTCAACACTCGGAGTTCTATAGCTTCGCATCAGTTGAAGCAAAGTTTGCTCGAGTACCCGGCCATCACTTGGGCCGACGTGCATAATCGATAGTCCCAGAGGATCAAAAGGGACGTTGAACGAGAGCCGAGGTCGGATTGAGATTGATATCAACCACACAACGGGGACCATAGAGGCAACAGGTCTAGGCGAAGCTTCGCACAGAATGAGAGGAGAAATGGTCGAGGTCAAAATTCACGACGGCCTGATACCGAAGAAGATCACATTAAATATCCAAAATACGAATAAAGGTACAACCCCAGTCCGATTCTTTCTATTTTTTTTGACTAACATTTGCAGGCTATCGACAAGGATCGGCACAAAGCTTTGAATCTTAAAGCACGTGTTGCACTCTTTTTTCCTTGGACCGATTTTGTCCCAAACGGGTTTTTCTGACAAGGTTATTAATGAGGAAACCATTGTTCGTGCTGACTTAGGACAAGTCAACGACATCCGAAGTTCCCTGAGATAAGCCTCGATATCTGGGAGACATTGCCCTCGAATGTCTGCTTTGTTGAAAGGAAATTACTTCTTGACAACGGGGCCTCGATATGAAAATCTTGTAAGGGTCAAACGGTTAGACGAGTCGTTCCCATGTAGGATACTCGAGCCCTAATATCAAACATGCGTGAATGTATAATCGTCTATCAAGAGAAGTATTTTTCCTTACTGATATCTCATGCTTCTAGAAAAAATTTCTATTTCATACTCTTGATTTATTGTGTAAATACGCTTAAGGGCCGATCATAACGGAAGTTCAAACTGCTAACATTTCAAGACCGTAAGACCTTAAAGGCAATCCTCGATTTTGCAGGCCGCGGCCGCCCCACTCAAGGACTAACCCTTCAGTCAAGCTCGAAGTGAAACGGAAGATAAGCCCAAAGGGTAAGTTTCGAACTAAGAAGGCCATGACCAAGTTAACGCGGATCGGGGGCGTCCGAAATCCATAACAAATACAAAATCCCAAGGCCTATCTCAACCCGAGTTCGAGCAAACTCTCATTCGGGGACTATCTACGAAAGCCTAAAGGCAAACCTTACTTCAGGTTCGAGCAAATCCTCAGTTGGTCATAAAAGCCCAAGGGCTATCATAACCCAAGTACGCGCATACCTCAAACACTCGGGGACTACCTACTCGAGCTATCCTATTCGAAATCATAAGACCTCAAAGAGGCACCCCCTGATATATAGGTCAAAGCCATCATACTCGGGGACTAACCTTTCGGACAAGTTTGAGAGGTTATCTGGAAGCAAGTCCAAGAGACATACCCAAAGGCTATGACCATATTAAAGGCTATGGCCATATCAAAGGCTACGACCATATTAAACGCTCCGCCTATATCAAAAGCTACGGCCATATCGAAGGCTACAACTATATTAAAGGCTACGACCATATCAAAGGCTACGACCATACCAAAGGCTACAACCATATTAAAGACTACGATCATATAAAAAGGCTACAGCCTAAATAATTCGGCTCAGAGATGTCCGACTTCCTCCATAAAATTAAAGGCCTTCGAATAATTCAAAAAACCGGTTAAACTCGGCCACCCTCGGCAAAAGCAAAAAGAGCTTCGATAAAATCAGCCCTCAAATGATTTAAAAGCTTCAATAATATCAGCCTTCGAAAAAACCTCAAGAGGTATTCAATTATTACATAAAAAGTTACTAATAAGGTTCTGATACATCAAAACACCCAAACACCTAACGGGGTACAAGAAACACATGCTAAGGCATAAAGAAATTTTCACTAAATCTTTTAGCCGAAAAGAGGGAAAAATTATAGCCGTCTTAGAGGCCGAATTGGCCCAACTGAAATAGACCAAGGGCCGATCTAAAAGAGCCTAAGGGCTGATCTAAAAGAGCCTAAGGGCCAATATACAAAAAAAGCCAAAGGGCTAACTTTATTTCGAGTTCGAGCAAATACTCACTCGACTACTAAGCCCAAGAGCTACCCGAGTTCGATAAAATTCTCACTCGGGGATTATCTACGAAGCCTAGGGGCTAACTTTATTTCGAGTTCGAGCAAGTACTCACTCGACTACTAAGCCCAAGAGCTACATGAGTTCGAGAAAATTCTCACTCGGAAATTATCTGCGAAGCCTAAGGGCTAACTTTATTTCGATTTCGAGCAAGTACTCACTCAACTACTAAGCCCAAGGGCTATCCGAGTTCAAGAAAATTCTCACTCGGGGACTATCTATGAAGTCTAAAGAGCTAACTTTATTTCGAAATCGAGACCTTGCTTTCACTCAACTCGGACTGAGGAGTCCCGGTGTCCCGAGCTCGCATCAAATCAATTTGAGCTTAGCTCAAGGATTAACAAAAAACCTTTAGGGGTATTATATTGTTCGATTAAAAACCTAAGGTTTTATTAAGTTTTGGGTCCAGTATTCGGACTGATCATTAAAGTTGTACACTCGGATTTTTTCACGAATGAAGGCAGAATGGAATTCAACACGAATCGAAGATGAAATAGAGAAATTCTTTATATTCACACAAGATACTTACAAAACACTCGAGGGGCCCTTACACAGAAACCAAGAAGCAAAAACAAAAAGCCAAGACCTAATCTACTTTTGGGGCCATATCCTTGAGAGCGGCATCTGCAGGAACCTCTTCCCCGGGGACTCCGTCTTGGTCTTTGAAGAAAATTATGGTTTGGTGAAAAACTTGGCGAGTATGGGCCTTATCAACAAAACTATTTTAAAGCCACTTCTTGAGACGATGTACTAGTGTGGGATGCAAAAGTTAGTAGATGATAGTGCCACCTCACTCCATGGAAAGCAGAAGGAATAAAGTGCCACACCAGGTTGAAGTTAAGTGAGATGAGCAGCAGGGCAAAGTTCGCATATTTTCTGATGCGGGAAGGATTCTGCGCCCTTTTCTCGTTGTTTTGAATTGAAGCTTTGAAAAAGGGGAGCCTTGGCGTAACTGGTAAAGTTGCTGTCATGCGACCAAGAAGTCGCGGGTTCGAACCATGGAAACAGATGGTTAGAGGAAGAAATAAATAAGGGAAAGAGTCAGAGTAAATGTGATGAATGAGTACATTTCTATGTTCAACGGAGTAGCCTCAAATTTATAGAAAGGCTACAATGGTTCGGCGATGCTAGTGGCCGACCAGTACTGGCGATCATTTGATATTTTGGGGAACCGTATTGATATGACATTTCCGATCACATCGAGAGCCTACGTCACGGGCATGACATCACATAAGTGGCTCGGGAAAATCGAGGTTCAACTCGTTTCTTATCGTCTTATTCTAAGAAACGCGGGGACTATCTGTATAAGGTCAAAATCGGAGAGCTCGATTTCGAGGACTTAACGGTACTCTGGGCTCAAGTTTGGGTAGCACAAAGTAGAGACCACATCTGACTAGAAAATGCATACCTTGAGGGAGCAAATCGAAGGCCTGGCACGACCTACCTCGAGGGAGTTCCATTTCTATGACACTCAAGAAAGAGCAGGAATTTCTCAAGGACACGTGGATCAAGGCATAAATTATAAGATTTGTACGAAATAGTACAAGTCCTTATTAGGTTGTTATACAGCTGTACCAATAGAATTCTTTACCATAATTAGAAATGTACCATATTAGGGTTTTCCCCTCCTATATAAAGGGGATCCCAATCATTTATAAACATCATCTCATTTACCGCAATATAACATTCTACTCTGCTTTGCTCGTTTACTGTGCTCCATAATTGTTCTTCAGCTTTATTGTTTTTACTTTATTGTTCATACTTCATTACTATTAACTTACCTCGAGGCCCCCGAGATAATCGAGCTCGAGGTCCCTATTGCTCTAACAACACTGGTTTGGTTCATCAATTCTTCTTACTTAAACCTAATATTACTTATATATTCACTAGTATTGGGATGAATCACATATCTTTAAAACCACAAATCAAATTTAATTATTACTCGTATTTCGAGGTAAACAGATTCTTTTAGAAGTTGTTTTACTAAATTTTCTTCAAACCTTATCATAACGAAACCAGAGAATTTTGATTGGTTTGATGTGAGTTTTAAAGATTTTAGTAACTTCCAACAATAAAGTTGTATACAGTCAAAATTGTATGCCTCCGACTTATAAGCTCGAGGGTCCTTCCTAAGCCCCAGTCTGGGCGAGGCCAAGTTCGAGACCGATGGGCTAGACTCGATATCGAAGATAGAATGCAAGGACTGGAGATAGGAGTACGAGGAGTACCGAAGATGAGTACGCTCGACCCTAAAATAGTACCATTATGAATTTGTAACAGAATGAGCTAGATTCCTGCCACGTCCCCAAGATCGTGGCACAAATACCGGAATAGAATTGTACAATTTCGTACTAAGCAGTTAGACAGCTGTATCAAGAATATTCCTTACTGTAAATAGAAATATTCCTTATTTAGGGTTCCCCTATTATAAAAGGGGACCTCTAGCATTTGTAACATCCATCTAAACATTAGCAAAAATATACTATTCCACTTTTCTCTCTTACTGTTCATTAGAGTTGTCCTTTTATCCTTATTGCTCTTACTTTTCTGCTCTTGGTTCATCTCGAGGTCACTAAGCTCGAGGTCATCACTGTCAAGTAACATTGATTTGATTCACTTGTATCTTTTATTTCTACCTCATATTTCTTGATTATTAATTGGTATTGAACTAGATCACATATCTTTAAAACCAAAAATCAAATTTAATTGTTACTCGTATTTTCGAGGTAAACAGTTTGGCGCCCACCATGGGGCTAAAGATAATAGTGATTATTTCAGTACTGATTTTGATAACACACGTTATTTTTACACTAGTTCTTGTCAGAGATTCTTTGTTTTCAGGTTAAATCATGTCATACTAACAAAATACTCCCATGCACGGCGATGACGGTCTTGGATTTCATGGGGAAACAAAAATGTAGGGGTTGGTGTACCACCGATAAACCCCGGGGGAAGTGTAGACAGGGAAGTCAGATCTGGTGGCCAAGCAACACAATGAATAGGAGATGGGGGAGTCAGCCTCCAAGTGATATTCAAGATGCTGCAAGCTCAACAGATTGCCATCACTCAACTTCAGAGTCAGAATAAAACTCCGAGTATGGCTAAACCGAGGAACACTCGACGTGCTGAACTAGTACCAGAGAGATCAAACAGATATGGTTGGGGGACTGACCCTACAATTATGAGGATGCTCGAGGAATTCACCAAGAGAATCGAGTCCGGGGAGAAGAAGATCGAGGATAATGACAAAAAAGTGGAGACTTATAACTCTCGTGTTGATCAAATACCGGGGGCACCCCCGATCTTAGAAGGACTAGATTCTAAAAAGTTCATGTAAAGACCCTTCCCCCCTAGTGCGACTTCGAAGCCAATTCCCAAGAAGTTCTGTATGCCCGAGATTCACAAGTATAACGAGACGACCGATCCAAATGACCACTTCACCTTGTATACATGCGCCATCAAAGGAAACAACTTGGAAGATGATAAAATTGAATTCGTACTGCTGAAGAAGTTCGGGGAGACTCTATCCAAGGGTGCCTTGATATGGTATCATAACTTACCCCTAATTCTATTGATTTGTTTGCTATGCTTGCAGATTCTTTTGTAAAAGCACACCCCGGAGCCATTAAAATTGCAACGAGGAAGTCAGAACTTTTCATGGTAAGGCAGAAAGAAAATGAAATGCTCAGGGAATTCGTGTCTTGATTCTAAGCAGAGAGAATGGATTTGCCTCCGGTCACCGATGACTGGGCCGTTCAAGCTTTCACTCAAGTTCTCAACACTCGTAGTTTTATAGCTTCACATCAGTTGAAGCAAAGTTTGATCGAGTACCCAGTTGTCACTTGGCTCGACGTGCATAATCGATACCATTCGAAGATTAGAGTCGAAGATGATCAGTAAGGGACTCCTTCAGGGTCCGTTTATCCTAGCAGGATCAAAGGGGACGTCGATCAAGAGTCGAGGTCGAATAGAGGTCGATATCAACCATACAATGGGGACCATAGAGGCAGCGGGTCTGGGCGAAGCTTCGCACAAAATGAGAGGAGAAATGGTCGAGGTTAAAATTCATGAGGGCCTGATACCAAGGAAGATCACATTAAATATCCAAAATTCGAATAAAGGTATAACCCCAGTCTGATTCTTTCTATTTTTTCCGACTAACATTTGTAGGCTATCGATGAGAATCGGCACAATGCTTTAAATCTTAAAGCACGCATTGCACTCTTTTTCGCTTAGACCGGTTTTTGTCCTAAACGGGTTTTTCCAACAAGGTTTTTAATGAGGCAACTGTTGTTCGTGCTAACTTTGGACAAGTCAAAGGTATCCGAAGTTCTCTGAGATATCTGGGAGTCATTACCCTCGAATGTCCGCATTATATCAAGGAAATTACATCATGACAACGGGGCCTCGATAGGAAAATATTGTAAAGGTCAAATGGTCAGATGAGCCATGCCCATATAGGATACTCAAGCCCTAACATCAAACATGCGCGCATGTATAATCGTTTATTAAGAGACGTATTTTTCCTTGTTGATATCTCATGCTTCTAGAAAAATTTTCTATTTCATACTCTTGATTTATTGTGTAAACAAGTTTAAGGGCTGATCACAACAGAAGTTCAACTACCAACATTTCGAGATCGTAAGACCTTAAAGTCAACCCTCGATTTTACGGGCCACGGCCGCCCCACTCGGGGACTAACCCTTCAGTGAAGCTCAAAATGAAACAGAAGATAAGACCAAAGGGAAAGTTCCGAACTAAGAAGGCCACGACCAAGTTAACACGGATCGGGGGCATCCGAAATCCATAGAAAATATAAAAACACAAGGGCTATCTTAACCCAAGTGCGCTCATATCTCGAACACTCGGGGACTACCTACTCGAGCTATCCTAGTTCAAAATCATAAGACCTCAAAGAGGCACCCCCTGATATATAGTCCAAGTCTATCATACTCGGGGACTAACCTTTCGGACAAGTTCGAGAGACTATCGGGAAGCAAGTCCAAGAGACATACCCGAAGGCTACGCCCATATCAAAGGCTACAACCATATTAAAGACTACGGTCTTATAAAAAGGCTATGGCTGAAATAGTGCAGCTCGGAGACGTCCGACTTTCGCCATAAAATTAAAGGCCTTCAAATACTTCGAAAAACCAGTTCAACTCGGCTACTCTTGGCAAAAGCAAAAAAGGCTTCGATAAAATCAGCTCTCAAATGATTTAAAGGCTTCAATAATATCAGCCTTCGAAAAAACCTCAAGAGGTACTAAGGTTCCGATACGTCGAAACCCCGAAAAAACCAACGGGTGCAAGAAATACATGCTAAGGCATAAAGAAATTTTCACTAAGTCTTTTAGCCGAAAAGAGGGAAAAATTATAGCAGTCTTAGAGGCCGAATTGGCCCAACTGAAAGAGCCTAAGGGCCGATCTAAAAGATCCTAAGGGCCAATATAAATAAAAAGCCTAAGGGCTAACTTTATTTCGAGTTCGAGCAAATACTCTCCCGACTACTAAGCCCAAGGCCTACCGAGTTCGAGAAAGTTCTCACTCGGGGACTATCTACAAAGCCTAAGGGCTAACCTTATTTCGAGTTCGAGAAAATACTCACTCAACTACTAAGCCCAAGGGCTACCAGAGTTCGAGAAATTTCTCATTCGGGGACTAGCTATGAAGCCTAAGGGCTAACTTTATTTCGAGTTCGAGCAAGTACTCACTTGACTACTAAGCCCAAGGGCTACCCGAGTTCGAGAAAATTCTCGCTCGAAGACTATCTATGAAGCCTAAGGGCTAACTTTATTTCGAGTTCGAGCAAGTACTCACTCAACTACTAAGCCCAAGGGCTACCCGAGTTCGAGAAAATTCTCACTCGGGGACTATCTACGAAGCCTAAAAACTAACTTTGTTTCGAATTCGAGACCTTGCTCTCACTCAACTCTGACTCAAGAGTCCCAGTGTCCGGAGCTCGCATCAAATCAATTTAAGCTTACCTCAAGGATTAACAAAAAACCTTAAGGGGTATTGTATTGATCGATTAAAAACCTAAGGGTTTATTATGTTTCGAGTCCAGTATTCAGACTGATCATTAGAGTTATGCACCCGAATTTTTTACAAATGAATATGGAATGGAATTCAACACAAATCGAAGATGAAGTGAAGAAATTCTTTATGTTTACAAAAGATATTTACAAAACCCACTAGGGGCCCTTACATAGAAACAAAGAGGCAAAAACAAAAAGCCAAGAACCTAATATACTTTTGGGGGCATATCGTCGAAAGCGACATCTTGGGGAACCTCCTCCTCGGGGACTCCATCTCGATCTTTAGAGAAAATTGTGGCCTGGTGAAAAACTTGACGAGTATAGGTCTTATCAACACAACTATTTTGAAGCCACTTCTTGAGACGTTGTACTGGTGTGGGATGCAAAAGTTAGCAGATGATAATGCCACCTTACCCATGGAAAGCAGAAGGAATGAAGTGACACACCAGGTTGAAGTTAAGAGAGATGAGCGGCAGGGTGAAGTTCGCATATTTTCTGATACGGGAAGGATTTTGCGCCTTTTTCTCGTTGTTTTGAATTGAAGCTTTGAAAAAGGGGAGCCTTGGCGTAACTAGTAAAGTTGCTGCCATGCGATCAGGAGGTCGCGGGTTCGAACCATGGAAACAGATGGTTAGAGGAAGAAATAAATAAGGGAAAAAGTCAGAGTAAATGTGATGAATGAGTACATTTCTATGTTCAACGGAGTTGCCTCAAATTTATAGAAAGGCTATAATGGTTCGGCGATGCTAGTGGCCGACCAGTACTGGCGATCATTTGATATTTTGGGGAAGCGTATTGACATGACATTTCCGATCACATCGAGAGCCTACATCACGGCATGACATCACATAAGTGGCTCGGGAAAATCGAGGTTCAAATCGTTTCTTATCATCTTATTCTAAGAAACGCGGGGACTATCTGTATACGGTCAAAATCGTATGCCTTCGACTTATAGGATCGAGGGTCCTTCCCAAGCCCGAGTCCGGGCAAGGTCGAGTTCGAGCCTGATGGACCAGACTCAAGATCGAAGATAGAATGCAAGGACCGGAGATAGGAGTACGAGGAGTACCGAAGATGAGTATGCTCGACCCCAAAATAGTAATGTTATGGATTTGTAACATAATGAGCTAGATTCCTACCACGTCCCCAAGATCGTGACGCAAATCCCGAAATAGGATTGTACAATTTCATACTTGGCACTTAGACAGTTGTATCAAAACTATTCCTTACTGTAAATAGAAATATTCCTTATTTAGGGTTCCCCTATTATATAAAGGGGACCCCAATCATTTGTGTAAGCACGTGATTTTTGCCCTATATGAGAAATACTCCCAAAAAATGCAAAATAAAATGATTTTTCTTGATGTGCAATTTTGAGTGTTTTTGTGATATTTTTGGATAATTATTTGTATTTGTCTGTGTTTGCTTATTTGTTAAATTAATAAAAAATACAAAAATACGTCGCATTTTGCATGTAGGATTTAATTCTACAATTGTTAGTAATTAAGTTTGTTTATAAAAAATGAAAATTACAAAAAATAGGCATCGTTTGCATTTTTAGCATTTAATGTCCAATTATACAATTTTATGCTTAATTAACACTTAATTGTGCGTTAATTGTTATTGGAAGTTAATTTGCGCTTTTATAACTTAATTTAGTTCTTAATAATAGTTTAAGTATTTTTATAATTTAGTTTTAGAAAAATAAAAGAAGAAAAAAGAGCGAAAATATAAAGAAAGTCGGAATTGGGCCTCTTCTTCAATTTCAAGCCATAGGCCCAAAAAATGGCCCAATCTTCCCTACAACCCAGTCCATTTCGAACTGGGTCGACCCAGTCCATAACCCAACACCCCTATTATCTTACAAACAACACAAAAAAAGAAATAAAAAAGCAAAAACCCTAAAAAAGACCTAAAACTATCCGCCCCCAACCTTGGTTTTTCTTCTTCTCCATCACCAAAAATGAAGACCTCCCATGGCTGCCTTTACCTTTCTTTTTCGTCCACCCAGACCACCCTCATCGTCGCCATCTTGACGTCCGCCATTAATGAGCAACTACGCCAGTCATTGCTGCTTCACCATGAACGACCACACCAAACGTCCGCCATTAACGACCTCCGTTGATGCTGCGTCAACCAGCTGTTGCTTCATCTTCTCCAGCTCCTCCGTCTGCTGTAACCTCAGTCCCTCCATGGACTACTGCTGTCCGCCATCGTCCACCTCCAAGCAAACCCAAACAGACCTCGTCGCCATAACCAGCTCCAAGCAGTCATGGAAGCGGTCATGGAAGCTCCAAGCAGTCATGGAAGCAATGTCCCTGGTTACTTCCCCTCCTTCGTTCCAGCTGCTTCCCGCCATTGTTGCTGCCCTCATCTTCTTCGCGCGAACAAACCAAGCGCACCTCCAGCTGCTTCTGTCTCATAACTACTGTTCCGGCGTCAACTAATTAGGTTCGATGTCGTCGATCCTTGTTCGAGCTCGTCGTTGTTTGTTGTTGAGTCCGGACAGATTTATTTCCATTCGATGCTTGTCGAAACAGTCCGTACATATTTCATCAATCCGGTTAGTAGTTTTTGAATTTTTATTTTTGTCCGTATTTTGTTTTGATATTTTTCGAATCTAAAATCGGCGAATGTTTGCTTTGTTCATGTCTATGGTTAGATATTTGATTTTTTGGTTTTGTTCATGTTCATGTTGTTTGTTAAATTAATTTTCAGATTTCAAAATAGAAGTTTAATTAGTTGTTTTCATATTCATTTCATGTTTGTATTATTGTTTAAGTGAATATTTGTTAGTTTGATGTTTGTTAGATTCAAATTGAAATTTAATTAACTATTTCTTCAATTTGTTTCATGTGTTTATGTATTGTTGGAAATTGTTAATATTGTTAAGTTCAAGCTTAAGTTCATAATTGTTTATTCGTCAATCTTGTTATTTGTCTTTAAAGAATTTAGTTGTATTAAAGGAATATATTGTTTTAATCGTTTAATCCGTCATGTTTGTTGTCTTAAAATAGATTCATTCATGTTCATACTTTGTTTGGATGATCTTGAATCCGAATTTTGTATAGTTTGATTTCTTGTTTACCATTTATGATTATTGCTTGAATTGTTCTCATAATCTTGTTTTAAGTTTAATATAAGAATTGTTTGTTGTAATGTTGTTAGAGTTGATTTTAAGTTCAATATGATTGAATTTAGAAATCTTCATACTTTGTTTGTTGTTGTTGTTGAATCCGAAAATAGGATTGTTTGTTGCTAAAATATTGTTCAATCAAATTTTAGTTGTTCTTTGTTGTTCAATTTGTGTTCATGTGATTTGTTGTTGAAATGTTGTTAAAATCATGTTCATGTGATATTGTTGTTATGATGTTCATCCATGTTCATATTGTTGTTTGAACATTGTTAGAAATTGATCATATTGTCTATATTTTGGTTAAGTTTGATTAATTGATGTGTTATAGCTGATGGGTAGTTTGGTAAATTTGTAATACGTTCAGGGGTAGTTTGGTAATTTCAGTAAGGTCGGAAGGGGTAGTTTAGGAATTGTACATTTTGAAATTGTTTATTTGAAGCATGGGGGACAAAATGAAATGGGGTGGGTTGTGATATGATTATTTAATATAAAGGGGGGACAAGATTTAAATTAAAGGGGAATCTTGCATTATTTTAAATAAAGCATGGGGGACAAAATATAATGGGGTGGTGTGATATGTTTATTTAATGTAATGGGGATGAGTGGAAAGATAATGGGTTGGGTAGAGAAAAAGTATTGATTTAATTGATTAAAAGATTTATGGGATGGGATTATATATATGGGAAGTCTTGAAGACAAATGGGAATAACAAGAAATAGAGAGAGAACACAAAAGGATACGAGAAAAAAAATACAGACACAGATAGAGAAAAAAAAGACGGACAGAGAATAGAAGAGAGAAAAATTCCGAAAAATATTTAAGCTTTCAAAATAAAAATAAAAGCTAAAAAATCTACTGCTTTCTTTCTTTGTTTGAAATTAGTATTAATGGTTGTTGTTTCATTTAAAGCTTAAAGCTTTTGTTTTTGGGATTACTACTCCACCGGTTTGTACTGGGTTGTTACTGTTGCTGGGCAGTTGTTGATGTTGTACTGTTATTACTGCCGCTGATTCTCATCTTCATTTTCTTGCTTCCAATATCAGGTACATATCTGTAAATTCATGTCATGAAAAGCTTCAACATGACATATTAATGAAGTTCGGGAATTATAATTCTGTTTTCCATTCGTTCAAGTTCATTAGTTTAAAATTTGGTTTTGTTTCAGTTGATTAATATAGTAGTACGTTTGTCGTGATGAATATAAGATAATTGTTACCTCTTAAAGTTCGTATAAGTGTTGTAATAATATCACCTATTTCGGAATTTTCATTAAGTGAAGTCATGATTGAATTATCAAGGTAGGGAACATGACATAAAATGGGCCATTAATTACATCCCGTAATATTGTTAGCTAAATGTAAAGTAGAATGGAAGTATCAAGAAATTACATTATTAGTATATCTTGTAAAAAATCTGATTTTTGGTTTAGATTGATATAAGTTGTATGTTCATATATGGCATGATGATGAGTATATATATAATCATATATGGAAGGTGATTTGATATAGCTCGTTACGATGTTAGAGTGTTATGAATGTTTTAAGACGGACAATTGTGTTGCATGTAAGGCAATTTTATTCAATCGATTTGTATAATAATTCCCTTTCTTATCAACTTGATGCCTATCTACCATCATAAACAAATTAATCAAACGATTATAATTTTGGATTAAAAAATAATTAATGTAGAAGGTGATTAGATTTATAGATTATAACATTTTTTTAGCATTCGCTTCAAATAGAACAATGAAAATTCTTCAAAAATATCACTTCCTTACATCCATTCTTTCCCAATTTTTATACATAATTTGCATGTTGTCTATTTGGGTAGGCAAATATTGTATTCACTAAATGGTAGTATTAATCACATATTTATTTTTACTCCACAAATTCGAATGGTTTGAGGAATATAATTCATACGCGAAAAACATAAATTGCGACCAACGTCCAATAAATTGTAAATTCTTTTTAAGGAATTTAGAGACTAAAAGAATATTTATTTCTCATGATGTTCACATAAAAATACGTGGATATAATAAACAATTTGTAAACAAATTTATACTACCATCAAGAATATTTTTGTGATTAGGGATACGTTCGCGTAACCTAATTATATTTCTAAAGGCAATTCGGATTATGCGTTCGCGCAACTTCGATCGAATATTTAATAAAAGGGATTTCTCGGAGAATATCATTATTAATTTCATAAAAACCCGAGATGTGAGGTTCACTACTTAATTATACAAAAAGGGCGAATATTCTTGATTTTATTTAAAGCATAATTTCGAAAATAATTATTTTAATAAAAATATTATCTATATTATTGTGTACACGTGCGCGTGACACAACTCCGCATGTTTTAAAAAATATAATTTATAACACGAATATACGTACGCGTGATTCGATTCAAAGAAGGGACTTTAAATCTAAATAGAAGCGGTAACAATAAAATCATGCAATAAAAAATGTATTTAGCAAATCAAAATAATCAAGCCGAATATAACAGTTGAGCGACCGTGCTAGAACCACGGAACTCGGGAATGCCTAACACCTTCTCCCGGGTTAACAGAATTCCTTATCCGGATTTCTGGTGCGCAGACTGTAATACAGAGTCATTCTTTTCCTCGATTCGGGATTAAAATAGGTGACTTGGGACACCCTAAATCTCCCAAGTGGCGACTCTGAAATAAAGAAATAAATCCTGTTTCGACTGTCCTTTAATTGGAAAAAACTCCCTTGCACCCACGCGGGCGCGGAAAAAGGAGGTGTGACAGCTCTGGCGACTCTGCTGGGGATAAAACCCAGAACCACTGGTTCAGGGTTCAAGAATTCGAGCTTAAAATAATTGTTATAGTTGGCTTTATTTATTATCTGATTTTTTTTCTACATGATATATGCCCAATGTGCTAAATGACACTTTTACCGCTTTAATATTATTTGAATTATGAATATATACAACTGCTACGAAACCCCTTCTTTCTGAGTCTTCTAAATTTATGGTGCACACGTGCGCGTGGCCCACCTTTCTGTTAAAGTCATACCAAATAAGACGAAGTTGAGACAAGTAACTAGGCCGGGTAGACTTTCGTGCTCCCGGTACGTTGCCCCCGCTTCGGCTCAAACTGTCCGTTTGGGTAAGCCAGGGCTAGATCAATATGCCTCAGGTTTTTTTCACTTAGAATAACTCAGCTTCATGCCGGATCCCTAGTAGGAGCGATTGTTTGCATCACGTGCATTTGACTTTGGAGACTCAACACAGGGGTTGGGTCTGTCTAGGACAGGTGTACCAAAAAAATGACCATCCTGATGCATCTTACTTGCTACTACTTGCGCATTTATTTGATCCGGATTTGTGTGTTGACTGACTTTTGAATATCATGAATAATATTTTAAAATTGAAAAAAAAAGAAATAGCGGTTAGGGAATTGACTGTTTATTTTTGAAAAAAAAAACCAATGCCCAAATACTGTCAAAACTGTGCCGAAATTTTGAGAAAAATGAAAAAAAAAAGTTTTATTAGTTTGTTTTATTAAAACCAAAGAAAAAATAGAAAGAAAAAAAAATCGTTGTTTTGTCTTATTTTTCAAAAAACTAATATATATATATATATATATATATATATATATATATATATATATAAAGGAAAATAGTTTGTCTTCCCCTGAAAATGACAATAAAAAAGAGTCTTACTTTTAAAATAGTTTTTTTATTTGTTTCAAATAATATATATATATATATATATATATATATATATATATATATATATATATATATATATATATAAATCCAAAAAGTTTTTCTTTATTTCCAAAAATGTATATATATCTTTATTTGTTGCAAAAATATTTGTCCTGCCAAAAAGTCTAGAAAAGTTTTTTTTTAGACTCCCAATTTTCAAAACAAAAAATCCAAAAATATTTTCCATTATTGACTTCTTTAAGAAAGTCTTTTTAATTATTAAAAATATATATATATATATATATATATATATAATAAAATAAAACAAATTCAAAAATATTTTCCTTCTTCTTTAAAAGTTGAAAAGAAAATTCAAAATTCGAAAAAATATTTTTTTTAGAAAGCATTTCTTTTATTAAAGGTAAAATTCCAAAAAAATATTTTCTTTCTTCTTTGAATAGGAAAAACAAAACAAAAAAAATCTTCCTTTTACTTTTGAAATTCTCAAAGTTCAAATCAAAAGAAAAGGAATTCTTAGAAGTCTTTCTTTCAAAAAGAAAATCAATCAAAAATTCAAAAAAAATATATATACTTCATTTCTTCTTTCAAAGCAGTTCTTTTACAAATTCAAAATAATAATAATTTAAAATTAGTCTACTTACTTTAATCACGATGCCCAAACTACGCGGGTTTGATTCTCACAGGATGTGAGATACGTAGGCAACCCTCATCGGGTCCAACCCCCATTTTTGCTAAAATAGCCAAAAACCAATAAATAAATAAAAAAACATGTCAAATTTTAATTTTTTTTTTTCATAAATAAGTCGGGCAGTGTCCAGCCTCCACTTTTTGCTAAAACAAAATAGCCAAAAAAAAATATGTCAAATTTTAAGAGTCATAAAGAAGTCGGGTGACGTTGTTTTATCAAGACATAGCCGAATGTTCCCGAATGGGATGCCAGAAGGCCGACTTTGCATAAACAACCACCTTTTGGGTCATGTTTAGGATTTTGGTCTAGTTGATTCACACAGCCTTAAAAATCTTCGTCCCCGAGGCGCTGAAGGGTCGTGTTTGCAACACCAGGTTTTTATTGTAATTTGAAAAAAAATAAAAAAAATAAATAGTCGGCGGTCAGGTGAATACCGTTTGAATTTTGTCATAATAAGCCGAGCCAGCTTCGGCCGCGTCTTAAACCGTTCTTGCCGAAATAGCCTCAGAGTATCTTTCAGTTGTCGAAAGGCTATTTTCGTAAAAGAACGGACAAGTGTGTAAAGTGTCATAAAATAATCCTCTCCGGCCTCAAAATTTGGACGGGGCCACATTTGCAAAAATAACCGTTTGGTTGCATTTGTCAAACGGAGAAAGGAAGCTGGCCGTTTGTTTTGGAGTTTGTAAAACTTTTGATTATAATATGTGGGTCGTTTGATTTTCAAGTTTGTAGGTCATTTTTAAACCTTTGAAACCCAATATGAAAATTGAAAAAAAAAATGATTAGTATTGCTTATCTTTTATTGGTCCGAACTACGCAAGGTCTGATTCATGCGGGGTCATGATACGTAGGCAATCTCCATAAGATTCGACCACAACAAATAATGAAAAAATGAATGAAAAAAAAAATCGGAAAAAAAAGAAAAAAAAGGATGTTGCTAGTAATAAGAACCGACTGAGTCCATTCTAACATGTTTTGTTTTGAATTGTGAAGAAAGTTGAGTTGGTCGGTTTGTTGAGAGGGTTCAACAAGAGTCTACTGTGCCGGAAAAAATAGAATACTGAAACAGCAAATGACCGGAGGGTGTCAAGCATGGGCCAGTGGGCAAGGACAACCTCGTCATGAGTCACAATTTGCGACACAACAAGAGCAGTACCACTCTCCTAAGTACCACCCGTACTCGTTTGATCTTCCTGCAAAGATTGAAGAGCCTGCCCGAAAGATGGTACAAGAAGAAATGACCCAAAGAGTGAAAAACTTAGAACAATGGTTGAAAAACAGGCAAGGGTTGTCTGGTCAAAAGAGTGTTGCCTTCAAAGATCTATGTATGTTCCCCGATGTCCACTTGCCGCCTGGTTTCAAGACTCCCAAATTTGAAAAGTACGATGGACATGGAGATCCCATTGCCCACCTGAAAAGGTATTGCAATCAACTGAGAGGTGCGGGAAGAAATGAAGAATTGTTGATGGCTTATTTTGTGGAAAGCCTTACGGGAGTAGCTTCCGAATGGTTTATGGATCAAGACACGTCTCGCTGGTATGTCTGGGACGACATGGCACAATCATTTGTCAATCAGTTCTAATACAGCGTCGACATTGCCCCAGACCGCATTTGCCTTTCAAACCTGAAAAAGAAACCAAGTGAAAGTTTCAGGGAATATGCCATTAAATGGAGAGAGCAAGCAGCTCGAGTTAAGCCACCCATGGATGACCACGAGCTAATAACTGTCTTCCTTCAAGCGCAAGAGCCAGATTACTTTCAGAACATGATGTCCGCAGTTGGCAAATCCTTCTCGGAAGCAATCAAAATGGGAGAAATAATAGAGAATGGTCTTAAGACAGGAAAAATTATGAGTCAAGCAGTTTTTAAAGCTGCAACTCACGCTGTCCGGGTTGAGTCTGATAATTTTTGCGACACAAATGAGAAGATTGAAGAAATCATGATGACATCAGGGTCAAGAAGAGGTCCTAGGAGAACATCTCGAAGGTATGAGCAGCCTCCTAAAGTTATCTATGAATCCCCTGAGCAATATTATCCCCCTCAGAACCCACAACACTCTATTGTTCCACCTCAGTATGTTGCCCGGCCACCAAAACGCCCCAGAAGGCGAGCACGAGCGTCACAAAATCTCCAGAAGCCTCCACATAACTTTCAGGTGCCCTATAACCCACATCCAAGCCAGAAGTATAAAGGGGAACGAAGGTTGAAAGATAATTTTACACCAATAGGAGAGTCCTATGAAAGCTTATTTGAGAGGTTAAAGCATCACGACATGATTGCATCTATTCCTCCAAATCATCTGGACACACGTGCAAGAAGCTTTGACCCTTCTAAAAGGTGTGAATACCATTCCAATGCCCAGGGGCACAATGTTGAAAGTTGTCGGGATTTGAAAAAAGAAATAGAAAGGATGATCCAGGAAAATCTGATTGTGATCCAAGGTAATGACACCCAGAATATCGCGCAGAATCCTTTACCTGCACATCATGATGCACACTTTATGGGGAGGATGTCTGGTAACATGGGATTTTAGAGTCATCCCGGAAAGCCACTAACTGATGATAATGATATCGAAGTTGGAAATGGTCTGGACAATACTGCAAAGCTCAGTGGCTAAAGATGCCAACTTTGATAAAATGGGAGGACGCTCCGTTCCTTGGTTAGCAAGAGAGAAGCTTGTGGTGGCTTATTTTGTTGTCATTTCTGTTGTCCGGATTATTCTTAGGGTTGTAATCCGAATATTGTCTTGTGTCAAACCTTCTTATCTTTCCATTTTGTCATATCAGTTTGTTTAAGTTTTGTCAAGGCTGTGTTAGGATTTTATTCTGCTTGTTTTGTTTGTTTTATTATTCAAACCATTTCGCCAGTAGTCTAATACAAAAGCCGGTCTTTTATTATTTCCAGTTTTCTTTTGATTAGTCCTTTTATCATTTTTATTCAAGCGCCGATTCTAGTGACATGACATGCGCACACAGTTTGGGCCTAGTCTATAAAGTTAATCATAAAACCCTGGGAAGGTGATCAAAGCATTTAAAGGAAATAAGAACGGTTTGAGATTATTTGAAGCCCGAGTCATGTGGAACTGGGGCAAGTAAAACATAAAGAAAACCGTTAAATGCAAGATTCGCCAAATTGGCATGAGGGTCGTGCATGAGAGTGAGAGTGTCGCCCAGCAGTGCTTTAGAAATGACAAATGAAAAAGCAAGTGTTTAACATAATTGTCAAATCCAGCACCATCGGAAGAGACTATAAATCTATGATCAATTGTGTTGTTTGCATTTGGCATGTTTTGAAGACTGGAATGACGAAGGCATTTTGTTCTGCTATCTAAACACTTTATCCTTCGTTACCCCTTTTGAGCCTTATTTATTTTCTTTCATACCCCTCGTTCGAAATCAATAGCAACGACTAGGAAATACGAGCCTGGAAGGTAAAGAAAACAAAAACGAAAAAAAAGGAAAAGAAAAGAAAAATGAAAAAAAAAAGAATGTCAAAAGAAAAAAAAAAGGAATTGGGAACTACGTTTGACCTGATTCCTCAAAGAGGATACGTAGGCGCTTCACGGCTCGGTCATAGGGTGCATAGTGTGCATAATGTGCATGGTATGCATGGTGTAATAAATAAAAATAAAAAAAAATTTATTTAAATAAATAATCCCCAAGCAAGAAACTGGGGCAAGGGTTGCGCTCGTGGTAAGCAAAATTGGTTCCGAATGTTGTAATTTTTAACCCCAAATTTATTTTGTTTTTGAGCCTTTAATACCCTTTCTTTCTAGCCTATCCAAAACCCACATTACGGTCCAAAGAAAGACCTTCTGATCAGTCTGCAAAAGATGCCAAGTCAGACAAATGAGAGTCTTACCGGTGAACATAACACTCTGTTCCACAACAGAAAGGACTCTAATCTCCAGCAGAGAGAGTCATACCGGCAACACTCCAAATCCCCAGCTGGAAAGTGATATAAATGAGAGAGTCTTATCGGTGAAAATCTTCACGGACACCATAAGGCGATGAAAGATGAGAGAAAAACCAAAATGAGAGAGACTTGATGGTGAAAACCTTTTGGGCACTACAAGTCGAATAAGATTGGGAATCAGATGGAGGATAGTCAAGGGAAGATCTTGAAAGACGATTGACGACGGAGGATAGGCCACATATGCATGTCATGACCATTAGAGTCGGTGTCTGCGTTTGATAGGTTTTTATTTATAATTTCTTTTGTTAAAGAGTCATCTTTTTCCTTTGTCTTTTATTCTGTTCCTTTTTATCTTTCTCCTTTCATAGAAAATTCCCCAGTAGAGTCTGTTTGGTCAGAACCAGTGGGAAATGACTTCAAAATAGGCCATCAGCTTTCCAATTATGCAAGATGAGATATGGCTAGTACATCCAAGTGGTATAGTCAGCAAGGAACGAGCACAAGGCCAGTGTCAAGAAAGATATCCCCAGCAAAAGGGAATTGACAAAAGGATTGACGAGTGTCAAGAGGGATATCCTTGCCAAAATCAGAGGTTATTAAAACCTCAAGGCCAAGGCCCGTGGACAAACAAGGAGAGCAATAAGCATGACTTGGAAAATTCATGCGAGACTAAAAGGTCGGAAAAATGCAAGTCTCCGAGCCATGCCACGAAAGAAGAGGGATATCCCTAGCAGAAAAGGATTATCCTCAGCAAATAATATCGTCCCTTGTGGAATGCAGAGCAAGGAAGGAGAAAGGGGAAAGCCATCCCAAGTAGGAGTATCACAACCAACCACCGCGTTTTAAACTAACAAATTTTGTTTAAAACAGGTAAAGGAAATGGCATTGATGTCGGAAATGCATGCCACAAGAAAGATTGTCAAACTGGGGCAGAAAATTTTCTTTTCAGTTAGAAAATTTTCTGGAAAATCAGGTACCCATTTGGGGAAGAATAAAAATAGCACCAAGGAAGTGGTCTTTGAACCAGTGTTGCCCCATTATAATAAGTTTCCAATGGAGGAAATTGATCCCCAGCAGACAGAACAAAGGGATGACATTTGTGCTCAGAAAAACAAAAGCCATTATCATCCCTAGGAGCTTCCAGAAGAATGAAGCATCGATTTGAAGGGATAAAATTCCCCAGCAACGTTATCCTCAACGACGTTATCCCAAGAAGATAACACTTTTATCCCCAGCAGTGTTGAGAGAAAATAAATTCTGAAAAAAAAATTGAATTTGAAGGAGGGGAAGAAAGAAAACTACCGCAGTGGTATTATCCCCAGCAAGCAATAACAAAGCAGCGCGAAGGAAGGGTCCGATGAAATTTTTCTCCCAAGATAAGATATCAAATCTTAGTCGGATGAATCTTTCTCCTAAGATCACAACAAAATGGACCTAGTCTGACGATTTATCTCCTAGAGTCAAAATCTTGGTCTGATGAAATTGTTCTCCCAAGATAAAATCTTAGTCGGATGAATCTTTCTCCTAAGATCACAACAAATGGACCTAGTCTGACGATTTATCTCCTAGAGTCAAAATCTTGGTCTGATGAAATTGTTCTCCCAAGATAAAATCTTAGTCGGATGAATCTTTCTCCTAAGATCACAACAAATGGACCTAGTCTGACGATTTATCTCCTAGAGTCAAAATCTTGGTCTGATGAAATTGTTCTCCCAAGATAAAATCTTAGTCGGATGAATCTTTCTCCTAAGATCACAACAAGTGGACCTAGTCTGACGATTTATCTCCTAGAGTCAAAATCTTGGTCTGATGAAATTGTTCTCCCAAGATAAAATCTTAGTCGGATGAATCTTTCTCCTAAGATCACAACAAAATGGACCTAGTCTGACGATTTATCTCCTAGAGTCAAAATCTTGGTCTGATGAAATTTTTCTCCCAAGATAAAATCTTAGTCAGATGAATCTTTCTCCTAAGATAAGATATCAAATCCTAGTCTGATGAATTTTCTCCTAGGATAATAATTAAAAAATGAAAAAAAAAATTGAAGAAGAAGTCAGGCATCCACCTGGAGAACGAGGATGAAGAATTTAAGAAGAAGTCAGGCATCCACCTGGAGAACGAGGATGAAGAATTTAAGAAGAAGTCAGGCATCCACCTAGAGAACGAGGATGAAGAATTTAAGAAGAAGTCAGGAGCCCACCTGAAGAACAGAATGACGATATATTGGTTGAAGTCAGGAGCCCGCCTGAAGAGGGGAATGGCGATTATTTTCAAAGTTGTTGTCAGGAGCCCACCTGAAGAGAGGAAAGGCATTTTTAAAAGTTGTTGAAATCTTGCCAACATAAAGAAAGGAATGACGATGTATGGTTTGAAGTCAGGAGCCCGCCTGAAGAGAGGAAAGGTAGTTTTTTAAAAAGGTTGTTGAAATCTTGCCAACCTAAAGAAAGGAATGGCGATGTATTGGTGGAAGTCAGGAGCCCGCCTGAAGAGAGGAATGACGAATTATTTTCAAAGTTGTTGTTGAAGTCAGGAGCCCGCCTGAAGAGAGGAATGTCATTCATTTTTGTTGTTGAAGTTGGGAGCCCGCCCATAGAACAGAGGCATACATTTCAGTCTTTAATTTTCAAGCATTGAACTTGGGAGCCCGCCCAGATAACAGAGGCATACATTTCAAGTCTTTAATTTTCAAGTATTGAAGTTGGGAGCCCGCCCAGATAACAGAGGCATACATTTCAAGATCAAGTCAGAGAACAATAAAACAGAGGGTTACAATAGGAATCCCCAGCAGGAAACAATAAAATTCCCCGGCACCGGGAAGCAGAAGGTTGCAACAAGAGGTCACAGCACAAACTCAAGTGCATGTGTCAAAAGAAGAAAAGTACCGGAAGAAATGCAAGCAGACAAGGAAGCAAGGCAACAAAAACAAATTGTACTCTAGCCTAGCTTCTTGTTTTCTTTTAAGCACGTTGTAACAAGGAGATCGGTAAGCAGTAGTAATAGCATGCAACAACAGTAACAGTACAGTCCAACGGTAGTCCCAGCTACCAAAGTTTCCCGAACTACATTGACCTGATTCCTGTTTAGCCCAGGATATGTAGGAAACCTTTGAAGCAAAGGTTCGGTCAAATCTTTTTCAAAAAAATGCTTCAACGGAGTACTCGAATGGGAAAAAATCGCTCGCTTTATCTTTGCACGAAAACCCTTCGTGTCTTCGGGCAAAGAGGGGCAGCTGTAAGCACGTGATTTTTGCCCTATATGAGAAATACTCCAAAAAAATGCAAAATAAAATGATTTTTCTTGATGTGCAATTTTGAGTGTTTTTGTGATATTTTTGGATAATTATTTGTATTTGTCTGTGTTTGCTTATTTGTTAAATTAATAAAAAATACAAAAATACGTCGCATTTTGCATGTAGGATTTCATTCTACAATTGTTAGTAATTAAGTTTGTTTATAAAAAATAAAAATTACAAAAAATAGGCATCGTTTGCATTTTTAGCATTTAATGTCCAAATATACAATTTTATGCTTAATTAACACTTAATTGTGCGTTAATTGTTATTGGAAGTTAATTTGCGCTTTTATAACTTAATTTAGTTCTTAATAATAGTTTAAGTATTTTTATAATTTAGTTTTAGAAAAATAAAAGAAGAAAAAAGAGCGAAAATATAAAGAAAGTCGGAATTGGGCCTCTTCTTCAATTTCAAGCCATAGGCCCTAAAAATGGCCCAATCTTCCCTACAACCCAGTCCATTTCGAACTGGGTTGACCCAGTCCATAACCCAACACCCCTATTATCTTACAAACAACACAAAAAAAAAAGAAGCAAAAACCCTAAAAAAGACCTAAAACTATCCGCCCCCCAACCTTGGTTTTTCTTCTTCTCCATCACCAAAAATGAAGACCTCCCATGGCTGCCTTTACCTTTCTTTTTCGTCCACCCAGACCACCCTCATCGTCTCCATCTTGACGTCCGCCATTAATGAGCAACTACGCCAGTCGTTGCTGCTTCACCATGAACGACCACACCAGACGTCCGCCATTAACGACCTCCGTTGATGCTGCGTCAACCAGCTGTTGCTTCATCTTCTCCAGCTCCTCCATCTGCTGTAACCTCAGTCCCTCCATGGACTACTACTGTCCGCCATCGTCCACCTCCAAGCAAACCCAAACAGACCTCGTCGCCATAACCAGCTCCAAGCAGTCATGGAAGCGGTCATGGAAGCTCCAAGCAGTCATGGAAGCAATGTCCCTGGTTACTTCCCCTCCTTCGTTACAGCTGCTTCCCGCCATTGTTGCTGCCCTCATCTTCTTCGCGCGAACAAACCAAGCGCACCTCCAGCTGCTTCTGTCTCATAACTACTGTTCCGGCGTCAACTAATTAGGTTCGATGTCGTCGATCCTTGTTCGAGCTCGTCGTTGTTTGTTGTTGAGTCCGGACAGATTTATTTCCATTCGATGCTTGTCGAAACAGTCCGTACATATTTCATCAATCCGGTTAGTAGTTTTTGAATTTTTATTTTTGTCCGTATTTTGTTTTGATATTTTTCGAATCTAAAATCGGCGAATGTTTGCTTTGTTCATGTCTATGGTTAGATATTTGATTTTTTGGTTTTGTTCATGTTCATGTTGTTTGTTAAATTAATTTTCAGATTTCAAAATAGAAGTTTAATTAGTTGTTTTCATATTCATTTCATGTTTGTATTATTGTTTAAGTGAATATTTGTTAGTTTGATGTTTGTTAGATTCAAATTGAAATTTAATTAACTATTTCTTCAATTTGTTTCATGTGTTTATGTATTGTTGGAAATTGTTAATATTGTTAAGTTCAAGCTTAAGTTCATAATTGTTTATTCGTCAATCTTGTTATTTGTCTTTAAAGAATTTAGTTGTATTAAAGGAATATATTGTTTTAATCGTTTAATCCGTCATGTTTGTTGTCTTAAAATAGATTCATTCATGTTCATACTTTGTTTGGATGATCTTGAATCCGAATTTTGTATAGTTTGATTTCTTGTTTACCATTTATGATTATTGCTTGAATTGTTCTCATAATCTTGTTTTAAGTTTAATATAAGAATTGTTTGTTGTAATGTTGTTAGAGTTGATTTTAAGTTCAATATGATTGAATTTAGAAATCTTCATACTTTGTTTGTTGTTGTTGTTGAATCCGAAAATAGGATTGTTTGTTGCTAAAATATTGTTCAATCAAATTTTAGTTGTTCTTTGTTGTTCAATTTGTGTTCATGTGATTTGTTGTTGAAATGTTGTTAAAATCATGTTCATGTGATATTGTTGTTATGATGTTCATCCATGTTCATATTGTTGTTTGAACATTGTTAGAAATTGATCATATTGTCTATATTTTGGTTAAGTTTGATTAATTGATGTGTTATAGCTGATGGGTAGTTTGGTAAATTTGTAATACGTTCAGGGGTAATTTGGTAATTTCAGTAAGGTCGGAAGGGGTAGTTTAGGAATTGTACATTTTGAAATTGTTTATTTGAAGCATGGGGGACAAAATGAAATGGGGTGGGTTGTGATATGATTATTTAATATAAAGGGGGGACAAGATTTAAATTAAAGGGGAATCTTGCATTATTTTAAATAAAGCATGGGGGACAAAATATAATGGGGTGGTGTGATATGTTTATTTAATGTAATGGGGATGAGTGGAAAGATAATGGGTTGGGTAGAGAAAAAGTATTGATTTAATTGATTAAAAGATTTATGGGATGGGATTATATATATGGGAAGTCTTGAAGACAAATGAGAATAACAAGAAATAGAGAGAGAACACAAAAAGATACGAGAAAAAAAATACAGACACAGATAGAGAAAAAAAACGGACAGAGAATAGAAGAGAGAAAAATTCCGAAAAATATTTAAGCTTTCAAAATAAAAATAAAAGCTAAAAAATCTACTGCTTTCTTTCTTTGTTTGAAATTAGTATTAATGGTTGTTGTTTCATTTAAAGCTTAAAGCTTTTGTTTTTGGGATTACTACTCCACCGGTTTGTACTGGGTTGTTACTGTTGCTGGGCAGTTGTTGATGTTGTACTGTTATTACTGCCGCTGATTCTCATCTTCATTTTCTTGCTTCCAATATCAGGTACATATCTGTAAATTCATGTCATGAAAAGCTTCAACATGACATATTAATGAAGTTCGGGAATTATAATTCTGTTTTCCATTCGTTCAAGTTCATTAGTTTAAAATTTGGTTTTGTTTCAGTTGATTAATATAGTAGTACGTTTGTCGTGATGAATATAAGATAATTGTTACCTCTTAAAGTTCGTATAAGTGTTGTAATAATATCACCTATTTCGGAATTTTCATTAAGTGAAGTCATGATTGAATTATCAAGGTAGGGAACATGACATAAAATGGGTCATTAATTACATCCCGTAATATTGTTAGCTAAATGTAAAGTAGAATGGAAGTATCAAGAAATTACATTATTAGTATATCTTGTAAAAAATCTGATTTTTGGTTTAGATTGATATAAGTTGTATGTTCATATATGGCATGATGATGAGTATATATATAATCATATATGGAAGGTGATTTGATATAGCTCGTTACGATGTTAGAGTGTTATGAATGTTTTAAGACGGACAATTGTGTTGCATGTAAGGCAATTTTATTCAATCGATTTGTATAATAATTCCCTTTCTTATCAACTTGATGCCTATCTACCATCATAAACAAATTAATCAAACGATTATAATTTTGGATTAAAAAATAATTAATGTAGAAGGTGATTAGATTTATAGATTATAACATTTTTTTAGCATTCGCTTCAAATAGAACAATGAAAATTCTTCAAAAATATCACTTCCTTACATCCATTCTTTCCCAATTTTTATACATAATTTGCATGTTGTCTATTTGGGTAGGCAAATATTGTATTCACTAAATGGTAGTATTAATCACATATTTATTTTTACTCCACAAATTCGAATGGTTTGAGGAATATAATTCATACGCGAAAAACATAAATTGCGACCAACGTCCAATAAATTGTAAATTCTTTTTAAGGAATTTAGAGACTAAAAGAATATTTATTTCTCATGATGTTCACATAAAAATACGTGGATATAATAAACAATTTGTAAACAAATTTATACTACCATCAAGAATATTTTTGTGATTAGGGATACGTTCGCGTAACCTAATTATATTTCTAAAGGCAATTCGGATTATGCGTTCGCGCAACTTCGATCGAATATTTAATAAAAGGGATTTCTCGGAGAATATCATTATTAATTTCATAAAAACCCGAGATGTGAGGTTCACTACTTAATTATACAAAAAGGGCGAATATTCTTGATTTTATTTAAAGCATAATTTCGAAAATAATTATTTTAATAAAAATATTATCTATATTATTGTGTACACGTGCGCGTGACACAACTCCGCATGTTTTAAAAAATATAATTTATAACACGAATATACGTACGCGTGATTCGATTCAAAGAAGGGACTTTAAATCTAAATAGAAGCGGTAACAATAAAATCATGCAATAAAAAATGTATTTAGCAAATCAAAATAATCAAGCCGAATATAACAGTTGAGCGACCGTGCTAGAACCACGGAACTCGGGAATGCCTAACACCTTCTCCCGGGTTAACAGAATTCCTTATCCGGATTTCTGGTGCGCAGACTGTAATACAGAGTCATTCTTTTCCTCGATTCGGGATTAAAATAGGTGACTTGGGACACCTTAAATCTCCCAAGTGGCGACTCTGAAATAAAGAAATAAATCCTGTTTCGACTGTCCTTTAATTGGAAAAAACTCCCTTGCACCCACGCGGGCGCGGAAAAAGGAGGTGTGACAATTTGTAACATCTATCTAAACATTAGCAAAAATATATTATCCCACTTTTCTCTCTTACTGTTCATTAGAGTTGTCCTTTTATCCCTATTGCTCTTACTTTTCTGCTCTTGGTTCATCTCGAGGTCACTAAGCTCAAGGTCATCACTGTCAAGTAACATTGGTTTGATTCACTTGTCTCTTTCATTTCTACCTTATATTTCTTGATTATTAATTGGTATTTAACTAGATCACATATCTTTAAAACCACAAATCAAATTTAATTGTTACTCATATTTTCGAGGTAAACATAAGTTTTATATTTTTCACTTTAATTCATTCAACATTTAATTTCCTATTTTGAACCCACCAAAGCAGTTGCAATATCTCAAGTAGCTAGCCTTATCATTTTTTTTATTTCCTTTGTGTATTTAAATGGATAATTAAAGTAATATTTGTCCATGGCTCAAACATCACCACTTAAAAATGCATTGTTGACTTACTTTTCAAAATTGGAAGAAAGGCAATTAAGACTAGTGGCGAATCCGGGATTTTGCCTCTATGAGTTTTACATTTAAGATTTTAGTATTTAATCTATTATATTTTAAAATTTATTAGTTTATATCAATTATTTATTGCAATTTTAATAAAAATTTTATATATAAATTTATATTGCATATGAAAAATATTAGATTTAAATGAATCCGCGACCCGAAAGCTGCGTATGATCGATACATGGATCCTTGAACTCCTTATCAGAATTCAGAAATACCACATGGTGTGGAGCCAAATTAAGAAAAGGGGCGGTGGCACTTTACTACATAGTGATGGGAAATGATTGATATATTAAAAACACAAGAGCAATAAGGTTAACTGTGCATAAAATTATGAATGTGATACTCTCCCATTACAACAAAGGTAAGGTTCATAAAATTGTCGGGACCCTTCGTCTTTTCAAATTATTTTTCCGACAAATGCTATATCTAGACATTGGGAGTATGGATTCACTAAATGTCTTAATCAAATATTTTACTTTTAGTGTTGGTGGGATTGGGAAGATGATTTCTTCTATATTTATCGCCAAAACCACCAACACAATATAGTGCATGTGGATATACCTCAGAACACTCGAGGGTTATCCTTTTTAAAAGATTTTTAGCACTTTACTTTTTACATTGACAACTAGAGATAAGAAATTGCCTTATCATCAAATATTTGCAACATAGTCCTTCTAAATTGTTCCAAATATTTTTCTATTTCGAGGTATGATTTAGTAGCTGGTTTCGTAATTTGTTGCACGTGGTATGATTATAACTGTTAAAATGTGTAACCATCTCGTCTAAAAGTTTAAATTGTAAGAGGGTAAATTTTTATTTTCTTATTGTTTTTAACGATAACATACAAAATCAGTTTGAAATCAAGTTGAAGCCTTAAGTATTCTAGTAGTTTATAAGTAAAAGGAAGAAATTCTTCTTGGATACATCATCAAAGTCTGTGTTAACTACTGTTCCTTTCGTTTTAATTTATGTGTTTATCTTGACTCAGGTAGAAGCTTAATAAAGAAAGAAAGCTTTTATTTTGAAATTTATGGTGTTAAGCACAAATGTTAAGCATATCATAACATTTGTGTGATTAAATTTTTTTGTAACTTGTGAGTTTAAATATGTCACAATTTATAACATTTGTGTAGTTATAAAATTATTTTTTTTAAAATATATTAAAATGAAAAGTTTAAAGTTTAATTGCTTTCAAATATGTAAATGTATCATTCTTTCTAAAACGGCATTACGAGGAAATAATGATATATATAAATGGGGAAGAAGGGAGTATACTCTTGAAAAGATTATATGAATATTTTAAAATGTATAGCCTAGTTTGATTTTTTTTTTTCAATCTCTCCATTGCGTACTTTAATAATGTCTCCAAAATAAAGAAAATGCTTCCAAAAGAAACGGAAATAAAATTTAATTTCTATATACACTTGCAAGACTAATGAATCATATGAAGGCTACACTGCCGTTGGCCTCATACTAGCTCTAGCTCACTAAAACTGTTCCAACAAGGAAAAAAAAACAACTAAACTATTAAGTAAAAACCTAAGCTAATTCTAATTGAGTGTGTGATACATACCAATTAAGAAATTTTTCTCCCTAAATTTGATTGTTAGATGTACCACCTTCACGTTGGAGAGGTTCAATCCTTATAATAATTTCTTGGACTGGTACTGCTGATGAGGTATTGCTAACTATCTGAGGGTTTGCAGTTGACCTTGTATTAGAAGAAGAACTTCCAACATTAACAATCTTTTGACTTGTTTCAATTAGGCAATGCCTACAAGTAGGGCAAGAAGAGTGGGAACGTAGCCATTTATCGATACACTTGACGTGGAAGCCATGATTGCATTTAGGCAGAACCTTAACTCTCTCTCCCGCTCCAAATTCTGATAAGCAAATTACACACTCAGTGTCGACCCCTGGATGTTTCAATTCAGTAGTGTAAGTTATAACTGGGAATGTCTTGAGAGCTTTTTTCTTGATTCCTGTATTAGCTAGCTTTGCTGCTGAAGGATTTCTATAGTTTGAGGATGAATCTGAAGCTGATACTAAGTTGGAGCACCTTAATGCACACTTTATGATGGAATTCAAGGCAAGTGAACAAATCAAGGCACATACAAGTACTGACAAGACCATAATAACATTTGCATCAAATGTGTTGACGTGGCTGATTTCGGCTGCCGGTGGCGGCGCCAAGGTGGCCTCCAGGTGGTTTTGTGGTAGTGTAGTTGGTATTAGAAGTAGTCTTCTTGAGTAGTGGAAGTTCTCCCTGAATTCTTGATTGAATATAGTGGAAATAGTTGCCATATAGAGCTTTTGGTTGGAAGTGTGTGTATTTGTGTTTTTCTTTGTATTGTGTTCTGCGTTTCTTGTTAGTGAATGAATTGAAGTTTCCTTGGAGGAGTTCCTTATAAAGGAGAAATTTAAAGGGTGAATAGGTGTAAAGTGTGATCAAAGGATATATTATTATATTTTCTTTAAGGAATATTTCAAACTTTATCAAGCCATGTTTTAATTAATGGAGTAACTATGTTTACAAGCACTACAGCTTTTAAGAGTTTGTTATAAACAAGTGGAGCCAGTGTAACCTTTTAGAAGTATATCCACTCCTCGTTGGAAAAGAGACATTGTTTTGACAAGGTTACTAAAGTAACAGTGAACATTCCATTCAAAACTTAAAAAAAATACTAGTATTCATTTGATATTATATTAATTACACCTTCGGTGTACATATACAGTGGGAAGCCAGAAATTTATCCAAGGGTGTTCAAATTTAAAAGAAATGAAAAAAATTCTCGACAAAGGGTGTTCAATATATGTTATATACCTCTAAAATCTAATATTTAACCTATATACACAATGTAATTTTTAGACGAAGGATGATCAATTGACTACCTTGTAATAATGAAGCTTCGCCCATGTACATATGCACAACTAAATTTTCATTATAGATTATAATCATTTTGGTTAGAACTTCTAGTTTGGTAATTGAGCATTGGAGCTTGTCCAAAAGTGGAGGGCATAAAGAACTTCCTGGTTTTTTTTAAAGTAGTTTCGCCGTCTAGTGGCGAAATGACCTTCAAGGTGCATGCGTGACTGGATTAAACCAATTTCGAAACATCTATCTATTTTCTATCACCATGTAAGATTACAAAAAGGAAGTTGCGATCCATGGTTTATGTATGTACTTTTTTGGGAGCTTTGCTTGCCTGCTTTTTGGTATCATTATTTATTTTTATCTAGAACAATATCGTCTTTGGGATTAATATATATTTGTCGCGATCCAGATTTCCTACCCTCGAAAGTCGTGATGACGCCTACTCGTGAAAGCTAGGCAAACCAACTATTAAGGTTTTACACATTAACAATTAACCCAAGCAATTATAAGCAGTAACTATAGCTAAACAAATAAAAAGTGGGGAAGAGTTAAAATAAATCCAAATACTTCATTACATGTCTACCCACGAATTTGGTGTCACAAATTCACGAACGACTAAGATTTTTACTACAAATACAAGTCTGGAAAGAAAAGTACAACTGTTCTAGGAATGAAAAGAGACAATAGAAAAGCTAAATAGGGAAGGGGGACTTTAGGCTCTGCGAATGCCAGCAAATCTACCTTGGTCTCCCTGGACTGAAGGCAGTTACCTCAGCTACCCACCGAGTTCGGTACCGAAACCTGCACAAAAGAGTGTAGAGTGTAGTATCAGTACAACCGACCCCATGTACTGAGTAAGTGTCGAGCCTAACCTCGGCGAAGTAGTGACGAGGCTAGGACACGACAATCAATAAACCTGTGCAGTTAAGTCATATACAGAGAAAATCATAATAACAGGAATCAACAGAATAAGGTGGGGAAGGGGACATGCTGCGGGGAATAACAGATTCTAATAATAAGCCAATAAAGAAGCATTAATAACGAAGCATAATGAACATCATATCTATATCAATAGGAATAATGAAGCGGTAACACGTGCACGACATCACCCTTCATGCTTTTACTCTCATCCTCACCATATGAAACAATAGAAATGGCATGACATCACCCTTCGTGCATTACCTCACATAATCATGGTACGACATCACCCTTTGCGCTTTAACTCTCAAATCATGGCACGACATCACCCTTCGTGTATTATCACTCATAATATTGGCATGGCATTACCTTTCGTGCATTATCACTCACTCACAATATCATGCAAGGCAACATCCTTCGTGCTTTACACTCTTCCTCACCCAAATAATAGAAACAATGCGTCCCGCCAAGGGAATCAATAATATCAACAATAACATCACGGCAAGGGAATCAACAATATCAACAATATCATCTCAGCAAGGGATTCAGCTAGAACCAATCTCGTTTTTAACAATTATTTTACAAAAATGAAACTCAACTTGTATCAATTCTCAACAATAGTCAATTACCAAGAAACTTTCATAAGCATTAATAATCATCAATCTGAGCATGATCGATACATAATAGAGTCACAACAATCATGATATAAGACTCACGGGCATGCTTGACACCAACGTATAGATACTCGTCACCACACCTATACGTCGTACTCGATACTAACACATAGCAAATAGACCATAACTCCTATTCCCTCAAGCTAAGGTTAGGCCAAACACTTACCTCGATTTCATGGACAAGATTAAGCCTCAACTACCACTTTACTTCTCGGTTCCACTTCTAATTCGCTTGTATCTAGTCACAATTTACTTAATAACATTAATAAATGCTAAATAAACCAATTCTAATGTATGAAAATAGATTTTCCATTGTTTTTCCCAAAAAGTCAAAAATTGACCCTGCTCCGCTTGGTCAAAACTCGAAGTTCGAATCGAAACCCGATCACCCATTACTCACGAACTCAAATATGTAATTAGTTTTGAAATCGGACCTCAAATTGAGGTCCAAATCCCCAAAATTTAAAAATCCTAACTTCTACCCCAAAATACCTAATTTCCCATGAAAAACTCTAGATATTGAAGTGAAATCATGTAAAAAGATGTTATAGATTGAAGAAAATAAGTTAGAAATCGTCTACCTATGATTTAAGCAAGAATTCTTTTCAAGAAAATCGCCTATGGGAGTTTAGGGTTTGAAAAGTTGTAAAAATAAAGAAGAATTCCGTCAAAATCCGACTTAACAGGTCTTAGATGTCGCAATTGCGATTGCGAACCCTTTGAAATCCTATCATCTTTGCATTTCCCATCCCTGAGTTCACAATTGCGATGAAGGCCTGCCCAGGCTTGGTTCGCAATTGCGACACTTTGGTCGCATTTTTCAAGCCTGACCACTTTGTAGATGCGAAGCCTGATCTCACAATTGCGAGATCAGAGGCCTAGGCAAAAATACCAGACGCCATCTGAAATTTTCCTAATTTCAATTCACTCCGCGACATATCCAAAACTCACCCGAGCCCTCGGGGGCTCCAAACCAAACATGCACGCAAGTCTAGAAACATCATACGGACTTTCTTGTGCGACCAAATCATCAAAATTACATCAACAACTATGAATTTAACCTCAAATTCATGAAATCACTTAAGAACATTAAAATTTTCATTTTCTCAACAAAAGGTCCGATTTATACCAAACCAACTCCGATTACTACCAAATTTTACAGATTCAACTCAATTATTATTTAAAACATGTACTGGGCTCCGGAACCAACATACATGCCCAATACCATCAAGAACACGCATCATTTCATTTCAAAAAGCCTATATATTTTACAGCAAATAGTTTTCTTTAAAAATTTATTTCTCGGGCTAGGGACCTCGGGATTCGATTCCGCGCATACGCCCAAGTCCCATATTTTACTACGGACCCTACGAGATCGTCAAATCATGGGTCCGAGTCCGTTTACCAAGAATGTTGACCAAAGTTAACTTTGATCAATCTTAAAGGCCAAATTCATTATTTTTCTTAAATTTCACATAACAGCTTTCCGGAAACGCGCCCGGACTACGCATGCAAATCGAGATGAGACAAAAAGTGGTTTTCAAGACCTCGGAATACAGTTTTGACTTCTAAAACAAGAGATGATCTTTAGGGTCATCACATTCTCCAACTCTAAAACAACCGTTCGTCCTCGAATGGACATAGAAAAGTACCTAAGTCGGTGAAAAGATGAGGATAACGACTCCGCATATCGGACTCAGACTCCGAGGTCGCTGACTCAATAGGCTGACCTCTCCACTGTACACGAACTGAATGGAATTTCTTCGATCTCAACTGACGAACCTGCCGGTCTAGAATAGCCACCAGCTCCTCCTCATAGGTCAAGTCCTTGTCCAACTGGACAGTGCTGAAATCTAACACGGGGATGGATCGCCGTGATACTTCCGAAGCATGGACACATGAAACACTGGGTGCACAGCTGAAAAAACTCGGCGGCAACGAAAGTCTAAAAGCCACCTCTCCCACTCGATCAAGAATCTCAAAAGGACCAATGAATCTAGGGCTTAGCTTGCCCTTCTTCCCAAATCTCATCACGCCCTTCATGGGCGACATCCAAAGCACACTCGCTCTCTGACCATGAATGCCACATCACAAACCTTGCGGTCGACATAATTTTTCTGTCTGGACTGAGCTATACAAAGCCTATCCGGAATGATCTTAACCTTCTCCAAAGCATCCTAAACTAAATCTTTATCCAACAACCGAGCCTCTTCCGGCCTAAACCATCCAACCGGCGACCGACACCGCCTACCATATAATGCCTCATAGGTAGCCAACTGGATGCTCGACTGGTAACTGTTGTTGTAGGCAAACTCCGCTAATGACAAGAACCGATCCCACGAACCTCCAAAGTCAATAACACATGCTCGGAGCATATCCTCCAAAATCTGAATAGTACGCTCGGACTGCCCGTCCATCCGAGGATAAAATGATATGCTTAACGCGACCCGAGTACCCAACTCACATTGAACTGCCTTCCAGAAGTGAGAGGTAAACTGCATACCTCAGTCAGAAGTAATAGACACGGGCACACCATGAAGACGAACAATCTCCCGGATATAAATCTTTGCCAACCGTTCAGAAGAATAGGAAACTGCCACATGAATGAAATGTGCTGACTTAGTCAGCATATCCACAATAACCCACACGACGTTGAACCTCCTCTAAGTCCGTGGGAGTCTAACAACGAAGTCCATAGTGATACGCTCCCACTTTCACTCAGGAATCTCAATCTTCTGGAACAAACCACCAGGTCTCTAATGCTCGTACTTTACCTGCTGACAATTCAAATATCACGCAACATACACAATAATATGATTCTTCATCCTCCTCCACCAATAATGCTGCTGCAAGTCCTAATACATCTTAGCGGCGCTCGGATGAATAGAATACCGGGAACTATGTGCCTCCTCTAGAATCAACTCACGAAGTCCATCCACATTAGGCACACAAATACGACCCTGTATCCTTAAAACTCTATCATCTCCAACTATGACCTGCTTAGCACCTTCGCACCGCACTGTATCCCTAAGGACAAACAAATGAGGATCATCATACTGCCGATCTCTGATACGCTCAAATAATGAAGAATGAGTGACAGGGCAAGCTAGCACACGGTTGGGCTCAGAAACATCCAACCTCACGAAATGATTGGCTAAGGCCTGAACATCCAAAACAAGCGATCTCTCACCGACTAGAATATATGCAAGACTACCTATACTGGTTGACTTCCTACTCAAAGCATCGGCCACTACATTGGCCTTCCCCGGATAATATAAGATGGTGATATCATAGTTTTTCAATAGCTCCAACCACCTCATCTACCTCAAATTTAGCTCTTTCTGCTTGAACAAGTATTGCAAACTCTTATGATCCGTGAACACCTCACACGACACGCCACATAAATAATGCCTCCAATTCTTCAGCGCAGGAATAATGGTTGCTAGCTCCAAATCATGAACTGGATAATTCTTCTCGTGGACCTTTAACTGTCACGAAACATATGCAATAACCTTACCATTCTGCATCAACACCGCACCAAGTCCAATACGAGATGTGTCACAATACTATACTGTATATGGCCCTGAACCTATAGGCAATACCAACACCGGCGTCGTAGTCAAAGCTGTCTTGAGCTTCTGAAAGCTTGCCTCACACTCGTCCGACCACCTGAACCAGGCACCCTTCTTGGTCAAATTGGTCATCGGGGCTGCGATAGATGAAAACCCCTCCATAAACTGACAGTAATATCCCGCTAAACCCAAGAAACTCCGGATCTCTCTGGCTGATCTGGGTCTAGGCCAGTCCTTGAATGCTGCAATCTTCTTTGGATCCACCTGAATATCCTCTGCTGAAACAACGTGACCCAAGAATGCAACTGAACTCAACCAAAACTCGCATTCGAAAAATTAGCATATAACTGATTGTCCCTTAGAGTCTGGAGAATGACTCGAAGATGCTGCTCATGCTCCTCTCGGCTGCGAAAATAGATCAAAATATCATCAATGAAGACAATCATGAAGGAATCCAAATAAGGCTTGAAAACTCGGTTCATTAAATCCATGAAAGTTGCTGGGGCATTTGTCAACCCAAATGACATCACTAATAACTTATAATGCCCGTACCGAGTACAAAAAGTTGTCTTAGGGACATCGTATGCCCTAATCCTCAACTAATGGTAGCCAAATCTCATATAAACTGATCAAACAAATCATCAATCCTCGGCAATGGATACTTATTCTTGATTGTGACCTCGTTCAACTGCCAATAGTCTATGTACATCCTCATCAATCCATCCTTCTTCTTAACAAACAACACCGACGCACTCCAAGGCGAGACACAAGGTCTAATAAAGCCTTTATTAAGTAGGTCTTGCAACTGTTCTTTCAATTCTGGCGGGGCCATACATTATGGTAGGATAGAAATGGGCTAAGTTCCCAAAGCCAAATCAATGCAAAAGTCAATATCCCTATCGGCTGGCATCCCTGGCAGGTCTGGACTACCTCTAGAAACTTATGAACAACAGGCACAGAATCCATAGAAGGAACCTCAGCACTAGAATCACGAACATATGCCAAATAAGCCAAACACCCTTTGTCAACCATATGACGAGCCTATATATAAGAAACAACCCTACTGACAAAATGACTGGGAGTGACACCTACTCGTGCAAGCTAGGCAAGCCAACTATTAAGGTTCTACATATTAACAATCAACCCAAGCAATTATAAGCTGTAACTATAGCTAAACAAATGAAAAGCGCGGAAGAGTTAAAATAAATCCAAATACTTCATTACATGTCTACCCATGAATCTTGTGTCACAAATTTATGAAAGACTAAGATTTTTACTACAAATACAAGTCTGGAAAGAAAAGTACAACTGTTCTCGGAATGAAAAGTGACATTAGAAAAGCTAAACAGAGAAGGAGACTTTAGGCTCTGCGGACGCCAGCAGATCTACCTTGGTCTCCCTGGACTTAAGGCAGCTACCTCTGCTACTCATCGGGTCTGGTACTGAAATCTGCACAAAAGAGTATAGAGTGTAGTATCAGTACAACCGACCTCATGTACTGAGTAAGTGTCGAGCCTAACCTCGTGAAGTAGTGACAAGGCTAGGACACAACAATCAATAAACATGTGCAGTTAAGTCATATACAGACAAAATCATAATAACATGAACCAACAGAATAAGGTGGGAAGGGGACATGCTGCAGGGAATAACATATTCTAACAATAAGCCAATAAAGAAGCATTAATAACAAAGCATAATGAACATCATATCTATATTAACAAGAATAATAAAGCGCTAACACGTGCACAACATCACTCTTCGTGCTTTTACTCTTATCCTCACCATATGAAACAACAAAAATGGTACGGTATCACCTTCGTGCATTTCCTCACATAATCATGGCACGACATTACCCTTCGTGCATTAACTCTCAAATCATGGGACGACATAACCTTTTGTGCATTATCACTCATAATATCGGCACGACATCACTCTTCGTGAATTACACTCACTCACAATATCATGCACGACATCATCCTTCGTGCTTTACACTCTTTCTCACCCAAACAATAGAAACAATACGTCCCGGCGGGGGAATCAACAGTATCAACAATAACATCGCGTCAAGGGAATCAACAATATTAACAATATCATCCCGGCAAGGGATTCAGCTATAACTAATCTCGTTTTCAACAATTACTTTACAAAAATGAAACTCAACTTGTGTCAATTCTCAACAATAGTAAATTACCAAGAAACTTTCATAAGCTTTGTTCAACATTAATAATCATCAATTTGAGCATGATCGATACATAATAGAGTAACAATAATCATGATATAAGACTCACGGGCATGCTTGACATCAATGTATAGGTACTCGTCACCACACCTATACGTCATACTCGATACTAACACATAGTAAATAAACCATAACTCCTATTCCATCAAGCTAAGATTAGGCCAAACACTTACCTCGATTCCACGAACAAGATTAAGCCTCAACTACCGCTTTACCTCTTGGTTCCACTTTCAATTCTCTTGTATCTAGTCACAATTTACTTAATAATATTAATAAATGTTAAATAAACCAATTCTAATGGATGAAAATAGATTACCATTGTTTTCCCCAAAAAGTCAAAACTTGACCCTGGGCCCGCTTGGTCAAAACCCGAAGTTCGAACCAAAACCCGATCACCTATTCACTCATGAATTAAAATATGTAATTAGTTTTGAAATTGGACCTCAAATTGAGGTCCAATTCCCCAAAATTTAAAAATCCTAATTTCTACCCAAAACACCCTATTTCTCATGAAAAACCCTAGATTTGAAGTGAAATCATGTAAAAAGATGTTATAGATTGAAGAAAATAAGTTAGAAATTGTTTATCTATGATTTGGGGAAGAACTCTCTTCAAAAAAATCGCCTATGGGAGTTAGGGTTTGAAAAGTTGTAAAAATGAAGAAGAATCCCGTGAAAATCCCACTTAACAGGTCTCAGATGTCGCAATTGCGACCAGGGGTTAGCAATTGCGAACCCTTTGAAATCCTGTCATCTTCGCATTTGCGAAGGAATAGTCGCATTTGCGATGAAGGGAGTCGCATTTCCCAGCCCTGAGGTCGCAATTGCGATGAGGGCGTGCTCAGGCTTGGTTTGCAATTGCGACCCTTTGGTCGCATTTCCCAAGCCTCAACACTTCGCAAATGCGAAGCCTGATCTCGCAAATGCAAGATTAGGGGCCTGAGCAAAAATACCAGATGCTAGCTGAAATTTTCCTAAGTCCAATTCACTCCGCGGCCTATCCAAAATTCATCCGAGCCCTCGGGGCTCCAAACCAAATATGGACGCAAGTCTTAAAACATCATACGGACTTGCTTGTGCGATCAAATCATCAAAATAACATCAACAACTACGAATTTAACCTCAAATTCATGAAATCACTTAAGAACATTGAAATTTCCATTTTCTCAACTAAAGGTCCGATTTATACCAAACCAACTCCGATTCTTACCAAATTTTACAGATTCAACTTAATTATTATTTTAAACCTATACCGGGCTCCAGAACCAACATACGGGCCCGATACCATCAAGAACACGCATCATTTCATTTCAAAAGGCCTTTATATTTTTCAGAAAATAATTTTCTTAAAAAATTCTTTTCTCGGGCTAGGGACCTCGAAATTCGATTCCGGGCGTACGCCCAAGTCCCATATTTTATTACGGACCCTACCGGACCGTCAAATCACGGGTCCGGGTCTGTTTACCAAGAATGTTGACCAAAATCAACTTTAACCAATTTTAAAGGCCAAATTCATTATTTTTCTTAAATTTCTTATAAAAGCTTCCTGGAAACGCGCTCGGACTGCGCACACAAATCGAGGTGAGACAAAAAGAGGTTTTCAAGACCTCGGAACACAGTTTTGACTTCTAAAACAAGAGATGACCTTTAGGGTCATCACAATATTGCATGTAGCAGTCAATCGATAATTGATTATCAGATATTGTTGAAATTCTATATGAAAATTCCTACATCATTAAATTATTCATCCCATAACAGTCGGCGCATTTTTATTTAATACATAATTGTTCTTACATTATTATTTACATAAAACGATTCTTATGATTTTTGCATGATTACACGGTGAATCAAACAAGGAACATAAACTGTTTTCTCTATTTTTTCTTTCCTTTTTGTCAAAAGCGTTATACTTGTTTGATATTACAAGATAGTGAAAATTGCTCAATAGAGCAAAAAACAACAAGTGGGAAGACAAATCCGACGAAGTTTAGTGATTAAAACTCCACCACTAGAGCAAATTTGATAAGCTACTCTATTCCATCTGCAGGGAGAGAAGAGTTCTTGTCATCATTTCATGTTGATTGAGATTGTACTGATTATTATTATATAGGAAAAGTGGTACCTAATGGTTGAAAAAAGTACTACTTGGGTCTTTGTAAATATAAATTTGTAAACCATATATTGGCTAACTTTTGATACGTGTACTTCAGCTTTTCCTCTTTTTTTAAACAAAAAAATTTAGTAAATTATCTGTGTGTTTTCATATCAGTTGTAGATTCCTAGTACATGACCAAATCTTCAGTTAGGCACTTAAGTTCCATAGTCTATTAAATAGTTCAAGTTGTTCGTGATTTTACCTGATCATCATATCAGTCCCATTTAGGATTAAAAAAATTACTTTTTAGTTAATTTATGTCCACAGATATATGGATGTCCAATGCACTACAAAGTATTAGGATGATAACCTTGTCAAATCAAATAAAATTAAGTGGAAAATAGCTCCTGTTTGCATGGTAGTAAAAACTTGAAACCATATCTTCCCTTTCAATATTTGTTACTACCTTTTTAGCTTTCCCACTAGCTCTTTTTGTAAGTAATCCTGTGGATTCGGTGCACTAAACCATATCTTTGCTTAAGCTTTTTAGTATTTAACTATTCCCCATTTGGTTGGAATTTTGGAGGATTACTCTCTTGTTGGATCAAATGTTTGCTTCTTTCTACTTTGATTTTGATTGATACCTTTCAGGTCTATCTTTAATACGATCTTTAGCCGTAAAGTAACAATTTTAAGGACTAATCAATTTCCTTGTATACTATCATGAGCTTTGGTTTTGTTGCAGACAGACAGATCGAGAAAAATATGGCTTTCAACATCAATATAAGCTGATTGTAATTATTAATTAATGAGAAAAGTAACGACAACATGTTATAGAAAACTTGAAACAACAATATAAATTATAATTCCTATTGTATCCTTTTGATTTTTCCTAGTGTACTGCCACTACTTGTCAAATTTTGTAAGTAATCATATAGATTCCTAGTACAACAAAATCTTAGTGTTTAGCTGGTTCCCATTTAGTTGAGAGTACCTTTAATTTCTAGTTTTGAGTTGATTCCTGGATTAAGATAGAATACTCGGTCGATATTGAATCGTTTAGGTGCAAGTTTTGCTTCAACGGTTTAGAGATAAGTAAGAACAATTACCAGCAAGACAACTAAGGTGGTGATTTTCACTTTTTTTGTGGCTAATTTTACTGTTTAGACTATTTCACAACATTATATAGTAAAGTAGGGCAGCACGACGCACAAAGCATACCGCATTTACGTATGGTCCGTGGAAGGGTCACACCCAAGCTAAGCAGGTGTAATGTAGGTAACCTATCCTGATGCAAGCATTAGTGGCTAATTCCACTGTCACGACCTGGATTTACCACAGTCGGGATCGTAATAGCGCCTATTCTTGAAAGCTAGGCAAGCCGATAGATACAGTTTTATCAAATTAATTATTAACCAGAACAGAAATAAATAATAGCTAAAGCCAAACAGAGATAAAGTGCATAAGTATTACTTCCTCCGTTTCAATTTATGTGAACCTGTTTGACTGGGCACGGAGTTTAAGAAAAAATGAAGACTTTTGGAATTTGTGGTCCTAAACAAGTTAAAAAGGGGCCCAGAGTATTTGTATGATTATAAAAGCTTCTCATTAAGGGTAGAAGTGTAAGTTTAAGCTAAATTGTTTCCAAATTTAGAAAGATGTCATTCTTTTTGGAACGGACCAAAAAGGAAATAGGTTCATATAAACTGGAACAGAGGGAGTATAATAGTTCAACAATTCTAATATATGACTACCCTAATGATCTGGTGTCACGATCTACGAACGTCTAAGAAATTCTACAAACATAGGTTTAAAAGAAATACATATGTTCTCAAAATAGAAAGAGACGAGAAATCCAAAATGGGGAAGAAGAGGACTCTAGGGTCTGCGAACGCCAGCAGATCTACCTTGAGTCTCCCGTGGACTGAAGGCAACAACCTAAACTCTGCTCACGAGGTCCGGCACCGAAATCTGCACAGAAAGTACAGAGTGCAGTATCAGTACAACCGACCCCATGTACTGGTAAGTGTCGAGCCTAACCTCGGGGAAATAGTGACGAGGCTAGGACACGAATATAAACATGTGCAATAAAATCATATACGAGAAAAATAGTAATAACAAGAATTTAACAAACATAACGGGAAAGGGAAAACATTTTGAGGGGAATATCAAATATGACAATAAACATTAAAGAAGCAAAATAACGTCATACTCTGAGCCAACAGAAATAATAACATAGTGACATGTGCACGTCATCACCCTTCGTGCTTTTACTCTCGTCCTCACCATAACAATTAACAGAAAATGGCACGGCATCACCCTTCGTGCATTAACACTCATGGAATATGGCACGGCATCACCCTTCGTGCATTAACACTCATAGAACATGCCACGGCATCACCCTTCGTGCATTAACACTCACTCACAATATTGTGCACGACATCTCCCTTCGTGCTTTACACTCTTCCTCACCTAAACAATAGAAACAATAACATCCCAGCAAGGGAATCAGCTATAACTCATCTCGTTTCAACAGTTAAATTCACAATATAAGTCTCAACTTGAGTCAATGCTCAATAATTACCCAAAAAATAAGAAAATATAACCAAACTTGTTCAACATGAAGAGTAACCAGCTTAAGCATGAACAATACATGATAAGAGACACAATGGTCACAAGTATAAGACTCATTTGCATGTTATGACCCAACAACGACGTATAAATACTCGACACCACACCTATCTGTCGTACTCAACAACTAAACACGTAGCAAATAAGACAACAACACCTATTCCCTAAAGCTAAGGTTAGACCAAACACTTACCTCGATTCCACGACCAAAATCAAGCCTCAATTATCGCTTTACCTCTCGGTTTCACCTCCAATCCGCTTGTATCTAGTCATAATTAACTTAATATTATTAATAAATGCTATAGGACTCAATTCCAATGCTTAATTATAGGTTTTCCAATATTTTCTCCAAAAAGTCAAAAACCGACCCCGAGCCTGCTTGGTCAAAACTCGAAGTTCGGACCAAAACCCAATTACCCATTCACCCCCGAGCCCGGATATGTAATTGGTTTTGAAATCCGGCCTCAATTTGAGTTCTAAATCCCCAATTTTCGAAATTCCCATATTTAACCCAAAACACCCAATTTCCCATGAAAATCCTTAGATTTTGTGACGAAATCTTGTAAAAAGATGAAATAGATTGAAGGAATTGAGTTAGAAATTGTTTACCTATGATTTAGGGAAGAACTCTTCTTTGGAAAATCGCCTATGGGAGTTTAGGGTTTGAAAATTTGAGAGAATGAGTTGAAATCCTGTCTAAATTGTGTTTTGATCAGTTGCAGATATCGCAAATGCGACCAGAGCTTCGCAATTGCGAAGCTCACAAATGCGAGACAGGCGTCGCAAATGCGAACCTGCTGCATGCCTGCTACTGTCGCAATTGTGAATCTTTGGTCGCAACTGCGAAGGTTGCCCCTCCCTGATGACTTTGCAAATGCGAAGGTATGTTTGCAAATGTGAACTATGCGGGCCCAGCGCTTCTTTGCAATTGCGATAAAACCCTCACAATTGCCAAGCCTGTGAACTCGCAAATGTGAAGCCTGATCTCGCAATTGCGAGATCAGAGGCCTGCAACAAATACCAGATGCACAACAGATCTTTCTAAGTTCAAACTAACTCTGTGGCCTATCCAAAACTCACCCCAGCCCTCGAGGCTCCAAACCAAACATGCACACAAGTCTAAAAACATCATACAGACTTGCTCATGTGATCAAATCGCCTAAATAACATCTTAACCAACGAATTTAACACCAAAACTCGTGAAATCCTTAAGAACGTTGAAATTTCTATTTTCGCAACTGGACGTCCGAATCACGCCAAATCAGTCCCGTTTCTCACCAAATTTCACAGACATGACTTAAATACTATATCAAACCTGTATCGGACTTTGGAATAAAAATACGGGCATGATACCAATGAGATCACACACTATTCCATTTCTAAAAATTCTTATATTTTCCAGCAAATAATTTTCTTTCAAAAATTTATTTCTCGTGCTAGGGACCTCGAAATTCGATTCCGGCCATATGCCCAAGTCCCATATTTTACTACGGACCTTACAAAACTGTTAAATCACGGGTCCGGATCCGTTTACCAAAAATGTTGACCGAAGTCAACTTTAATCAATTTTAAAGGCAAGATTCAATATTTTTCTTAAATTTTACATAAAGGTTTTTTGGAAACGCACCTGAACTACGCACACAAATCGAGAAGAAAGAAAATAAGGTTTTCACGGTCTTAAAACCCTAATTCAGATTCTAAAACAAAAGATTATCCCCTTTGGGTCGTCATATTTTCCACCTCTAAAATAATTGTTCGTCCTCGAACGAATATAGAAAAGTACATGAGTCGGTGAAAAGATGGGGATATCGGCTTCCCATATCGGACTTGGTCTCCCAGGTAGCTGTCTCAACAGGCTGACCTCTCCACTGCACACGAACCGAAGGGTAACTCTTCGGCTCCTCCTCATCGGTCAAATCCTTGTCCAAGTGAACAGTGCTAAAGTCTAACACGTGAGATGGATCACCGTGATACTTCCGAAGCATGGACACATGAAACACTTGATGCACTACTGATAAATCTGGTGGTAACGAAAGCTCGTAAGCGACCTCACCCACTCTCCGAAGGATCTCAAAAGGCCCAATGAACATAGGGCTTAACTTGCCCTTCTTCCCAAATCTCATCACGCCCTTCATGGGCGACACCCGAAGCAACACTCGCTCTCCGACCATGAATGCCACATCACGAACCTTACAACCGACATAACTTTTTTTCCTAGACTGAGCTGTACAAAGCCTATCCCGAATGATCTTAACCTTATCCAAAGCATCCTATACCAAATCCATACCCAATAATCGAGCCTCTCCTAGCTCAAACCATCCAACTAGCGATCGATACCACTTACCATATAATGCTTCATAGAGAGCCATCTAGATGCTCGATTGATAACTGTTATTGTAGGAAAACTCCCGCTAATGGCAGGAACTAATCCCAAGAACCTCCAAAGTCAATAACATAGGCGCGGAGCATATCCTCCATGATCTGAATAGTGCGCTCGGACTGTCTATCCGTCTGAGGATGAAACGTTGTGCTCAACTCGACCCACGTACCCAACTCACGATGAACTGCCCTCCAAAAATGCGAGGTAAACTGCGTACCTCAATCAGAAGTGATAGACACGGGCACACCGTGGAGACGAACGATCTCACAGATATATATCTATGCCAATCAATCTAAAGAATAGAAAACTGCCATAGGAATGAAATGCGCTGACTTGGTCAGCCTATCCACAATAACCCATACTGCATCGAACTTCCTCTGAGTCCGTGGGAGTCCAACAACGAAATCCATAGTTATGTGCTCCTACTTCCACTCAGGAATCTCAATCTGCTGAAGCAAACCACCAGGTCTCTGATGGTCATACTTTACCTGTTGACAATTCAAACACCAAGCTACATATGCAACAATATCCTCTTCATCCTGCTCCACCAATAATGCTGCCGCAAGTCCTGATACATTTTAGCGGCTCCCGGATGAATAGAGTACCGAGAACTATGGGCCTCCTCCAGAATCAACGCACGAAGCCCATCCACACTGGGCACACAAACACGACCCTACATCCTCAAAACTCCATCATCTCCAACTATAACCTTCTTGGCATCTTCGTGCCACACTGTGTCCCTAAGGACAAGCAAATGAGGGTTATCATACTGCCGATCTCTGATACGCTCAAATATTGAAGACCGAGCGATTGTACAAGCCAGAACACGACTGGGCTCAGACACATCTAACCTCACGAATTGGTTGGCCAAAGCCTGAATATCTAATGCAAGCGGTCTTTCACTGACTGGAATATACACAAGACTGCCCATACTAGCTGACTCCCTACTCAAAACATCAGCCACCACACTAGCCTTCCTGGGATGATACAAGGTGGTGATATAATAGTCTTTCAATAGCTCCAACCACGTTCTCTGCCTCAAATTTAGCTCCTTCTACTTGAACAAATACTGCAAACTCTTATGATCCATGAACACCTTGCACGACACGCCATATAGATAATGCCTCCAAATCTTCAGCGCGTGAACAATGACTACTAGCTCCAAATCATGAACTGAATAATTCTTCTCATAAATCTTCAACTTTCGCGAAGCATAGGCAATAACCTTGCTATTCTGCATCAATACCGCACCAAGTCCAATACGAGATGCGTCACAATACACTGTATATGGCCCAGAACCTGTGGGCAACACCAACACTGTCGCCGTAGTCAAAGCTATCATGAGCTTCTGAAAGCTCGCCTTACACTCGTCCAACCACCTGAACTGGAAACCTTTTTGGGTCAACCTGGTCATCGGGGCTGCTATCGATGTAAACCCCTCCACAAACCGATAGTAATAACCCGCCAAACCAAAGAAACTCCAGATCTCTGTAGCTGATGTGTGTATAGGCTAGTCCTTGATAAGGGTGGGCATTCGGTACTTCAGTTCGGTATTTAATAACTACGGTTCGGTACTTCGGTATTCGATATATCAATTGAGCGTACCAAATACCGTACCAAAGTAGTTTGGTACGGTTCGGTATTTTCTATTTGGTTCGGTACGGTTTCGTTACAGTTTCCGTATCATACCAAAGTATTTCAAATCTCCCAACAATCAAGATTATGCCTAACTTGAAACGTCTCTCCTTGAGCCAAATCTTACTTCGATCAAGCTGTTCAAGCTTCTAAAATGTAGTAACAACACCGTGTTGGGAGATGATGCTATAATTCCCACAATAACACCGAACAACCCAAGTGCACTACCAAAAATCTCGATTACAAGGATCTTAACAAAAAGTGTGGAGTTCTGTGCATCGGATAAGGCACAACTGCTTCCAATTATTCCTACACACAACCTTTATAAAAGAAATAAAAGGAATAACAATAATTAAAGGGCAGAAAAGCATTTCTTTAAATTCGACACTACGAAGTAGAATTCCATGAATGAGAAGACGATTATTTCATACTCACCCACAGACAAGATTGGTAAAGCCCACAATGATCCCAGAGGCAAAAATTTCATAGCCAGCACAGTGTTGTTACAACATTATAAAAGCTTGAACAAACTTGATACCACATTACCAAACACATAAAATAATAAACTATAGCAGATCAAGTTGGTATTTAATGGAGAAGAACAGCTTAATTGAAAATATTCAAGATGTGTGGTCCATTAAAGAGAAAGACAGTGGGTGTCGTACAATCGGCAGTGGGTCTCTGTCGCACAATCGGCGGTCGAAGCTCGAATTCGAACTCACAGGTCACAGTGGGTCAACGGCTTTTGAGAATTGAGAGAAAGGTGAGAAATTGAACATTCCTATCCAGCCATAGATATGCTAATTCCTAATTTTCTATCCTTAGTTTAAGTGGGGTTGGACTTGGTCCTAAAGGTAACAAGTTAGATTTGGGCTCAGCACTCAATAGTATCATCTTTGTGTTGGGCTACCTAGGACTATTTGAAAATTGGGATAAACTATTAAGATATTTTGATATTTTGGTATACCGAATTATCGAAACCTCAATATCGAGGACCGTACCGAAATACTGAATAACTGAAATATTCATACCGAACTAGTATCGAAATACCGAATTAACCGAAACTGAAATACCGAATTAATTTGGTCCGGTTCGGAATTCGGTTTTTCGAATTTTATGCCCACCCCTAGTCCTTGACTGCCTCAATCTTCTTAGAATCCACCTGAATACCCTCAGCTGATACAACATGACCCAAGAATGCAACTGAACTCAACCAAAATTCACACTTCGAAAACTTAGCATATAACTGGGTGTCTCTCAATGTCTGGAGAATGACTCGAAGATGTTGCTCATGCTCCTCTCAGCTGCAGGAGTAGATCAAGATATCATCAATGAAAACAATCACAAAGTAATATCACTAGAAACTTATAATGCACGTACCGAGTGCGAAAAGCTATCTTAGGGACATCGAATGCCCTAGTCCTTAACTGATGGTAGCGAGATCTTAAGTCAATCTTCGAAAATACTTTGGCACCCTGAAGCTGATCAAATAAATCATCAATACGCGATAATGGATACTTGTTCTTGATGGTGACTTTGTTCAACTGCCAATAATCTATGCACATCCTCAGTGATCCATCCCTCTTCTTAACAAACAATACTGACACACCCCAAGGCGAGACACTGGGCCTAATGAAGCCCTTATCAAGCAAATCTTGCAATTGCTCCTTCAATTCTTTCAACTCTGGCGGGCCATACGGTATGGTATAATAAAAATAGGCTGAGTGTCGAAGCCAAATCAATGCAAAAGTCAATGTCCTTGTCGAGTGGCATCCTCGATAGGTCTACAGGAAATACCTCTAGAAACTCGCGAACAACTGGTACGAAATCCATGGAAGGAACCTCTGCACTGGAATCACGAACATAAGCCAAATAATCCAAACACCCTTTCTCGACCATATGTAGAGCCTTCATATAAGAAATGACCCTACTGGTAAAATGACCAGGAGTCCCTCTCCACTCCAATCGAGGCAACCCCGACAAGGCTAAGGTCATAATTTTGGCGTGTCAGTCCAATATGGCATGATAAGGTGACAACCAACCATCCCCAAAATGATATCAAAATCGACCATATCAAGAAGTAGAAGATCTATACGAGTCTCAAGACCTCCAATAATAACCACACACGAGTGATAGACACGATCTACATTAATAGAATCACCCACCGGTGTGGACACATATACATGAGCACTCAAAGAATCACGAGGCACAACCAAATACATAGCAAAAAAAGATGACACATAGGAATATGTAGACCCTGGATCAAATAGAACTGAAGCATATCTATTGCATACTAAAACCGTACCTATGATAACGGCATCAGATGCCTCAGCCTCAGGCCTGGCTAGGAAAGCATAACATCGGGGTTGGGACCCTCCACTCGGAACTACATCTCTAGGACAGCCTCTCCTGGCTAGCCTCCACCTCTAGCTACCTGACCTCCACCTCTAGCTGCCTGACCCCTACCTCTAGCTGGTTGAGCGGGCGGTGGGACACTCGGTGCCAAAACTATGGCACGAGAATCGGATGCTGAGAGCTGCTTGATGCTCGGAGGCAAAATCTAGCAATGTCCCTCAGATCACCACATGTATAATAAGATCTCGGCTGTTGAGATTGCTTACCCTGAAACTGACCCTGACGGCTTGAGTAACCACCATGAAAACTCTAGAGCAGAGGTGCACTGATAGGAGCTGGTGGTGCACTGTAGGGTAGCTGATCATAGTATTGCATATGAGGGCCAGGAACACCTGGAGCACCATGAGAAGACTGAAGTGCTGAATAAAATTGCCTGGGAGAATGGCCCATGCCGAAAGAATCCCTGCCTCCAGATGAAGCACCACTGAACCTACCAGAATGACGAGGCCTATTGTCTGACCCCTATCCACTCCCCTGAGCTAATACTGCCTCAACTTACCTGGCCACATTGGCCGCATCATGGAAATAAATCTCGCTCCCTGTCTCCTTAGCCATTTGCAATCTGATAGGATAAGCGAGTCCCTCAATGAACCTCCTCGCCATCTCTCTTTCTCTCTCGGTGGGGAGTATATGAAGAGCATGATGGGCCAAATTAATAAATCTGGTCTTGTACTGATTTACTGTCATGGAACCATGCTGAAGATGCTCGAACCATCTATAATAGTCCTCTCTCTAAGTGATAGGAGGAAACTTCTCCAGAAATAGCTGAGAGAACTGATCCCAAGTCAAATCCAGTGACCCAGCTCGTCTAGCCAAAACAAAAATCCCTCCACCATTTCTTGGCGGAACCTGACAGACGAAAAATAGCAAAGTCGACCCATTGGTCTCCACTACCCCCATGTTCAACAACACCTCGTGAGAACTGTCCAGGTAGTCCTAGAGATCCTCTGAAGATGTACCTCCATAAGTAGCAGTAAAGAACTTGGTAAAACTGTCCAATCTCCTCATGGCCTCCGAAGACATAGCTGATCCATTGCCGGTCTGTGTTGCAACACCCGGCGGAACTACCCTAACTGGATGAGCTACTCCCACTGGCTGGGCAGCCGAAGTATGAAACTGGAGAGCCATCAGCTCCGGAGTGCGAGTAGCGGGAGTCTGTGCTCCTCCCCCAGCCTGAGAGGCAGCTGGTGCTACAGGAAGTATGCTTGCCTGAGTGACACTCTCTATAAGGCCCACTAGACGGACCAGAGCATCCTGGAGTATCTAGTTGAGTACCCAATAGTCTGAAAAGAAATTTTCAGATGTTGCTGAGAAATATCCTATCTTTGTCAGTGATTATGGACTCGGGTAGGCCATGTAGAGTGTGAATCTTCTTAAAGACTTTGTTAGCAACAATAAGGACTGTATAGGGATATGCCAGTGCCATGAAATGAGCAAATTTGGATCTTCTGTCGACAACTACCAAGATAACTTCCTTACCCATAGACTTGGGTAATCCTTCAATGAAGTCCATGCTTATATGTCTCCAAGATTGATAGGGTATAGAGAGTGGTTGAAGGAGGCCTCGATAAGGAACAGTCTAATCTTTATTCCTTTGACGAATATCACAAGCAGCTACATGTTGAATAACCATCTGTTTCATAAGAGGCCAATAGAACACTTGAGATAATCTTTTGAAGGTTCCCAGCTGGCCAGAGTGCCCACCTAAGGGTGAATCATGGAAGGTAGTTAATAATTGCCGTCTGAGATCACCAGAAGCTCCAACATATAATTTTCCTTTTCTTCTGAGGATGCCAACTAAGCAATGATATAGGTGAGGTCCAACAGGAGCTATCGAAAGCTCAGCAATGAGTTCATCTACTTGGGAATCGCCTTTATAGCTATTGCTGGAGTCTAACATCCATCATGGAAATGTAGTGATAATGGCCTATAGAGTAGTTATTGGATGGCTAGCACCTACTTCTTCGATTGCCTCATACTTTTGGGATAATGCATTTGAAACTCAATTCTCTACTCCCTTCTTGTACTGGACTTCATAGTTTAGTTCAAGTAACTTCATCAAGCCTTTTTGTTTAATTGTCGTGGTAACCTTCTGTTCCAACAAGTACTTGAGGTTGTGGTGATCTCCTCACTATAAAATTCCTAAACTGTGGATAGTGTCTCCATTTGTCAATGTCACTGAGTAATGCCATGTATTCATTTTCATTGATTAATCTACCTCTGTGCCTTGGAGCCAACACCTTGCTTGAATAGATTATAGGTCTACCGTTCTGCATCAATACAACCCCTATTCCTAAGTGACTTGCATCTATCTCTACAATAAATTCCTGACTATAATCAGGTAAAGAAAGTATAGGTGTATTAGTCATATCCGCTTTTAAGGTCTCAAATGATGTCTCAGCTTCTTTAGTCCATTTGAATGCATCCTTCCTGAGCAATTCAGTCAAGGGCCTACAAATGATGCCATAGTTCTGGACATATTTTCTATAATATCCTATAAGCCCAAGGAAACCTCTCAGAGCTCTTACACTAGATGGTTTAGGCCACTCTATAATTGCCTAAATCTTCTCTGGATCAGTAGACACTCATGCAGCAGTTATCATATGGCCAAGATATTCTACCATTGGTTGTCCAAAAGAACACTTAGACTTTTTGGCAAACAATGAGTGGTCCTTCAATATCTCAAAAACTATAACCAAGTGACTCAGAGCTCTTACACTAGATGGTTTAGGCCACTCTATAATTGCCTGAATCTTCTCTGGATCAGTAGACACTCATGCAACAGTTATCACATGGCCAAGATATTCTACCATTGGTTGTCCAAAAGAACACTTAGACTTTTTGGCAAACAATGAGTGGTCCTTCAATATCTCAAAAACTATAACCAAGTGACTGAGATGTTCATTTAGTGACTTGCTATAGACCAGCATGTCATCAAAGAAAACCAAAATAAACTTCCTTAGATGGGCTTGAAATACCTAGTTCATCAAAGCTTGAAATGTAGCAAGTGCATTGGTGAGACGAAAAGGCATCACTCTGAATAATGGCCTTGGTGGATCCTGAATGTTGTCTTGTGCACATCAGCTGGTCTCATTCTAACATGGTGATACCTGGCTCTTAGATCAGTTTTTAAAAATATCACTGACAATTGTAGCTCATCCAACAAATCATCTACTATAGGAATTGGATATTTATCTTTAATTGTAATCTCGTTCAAGCCCCTATAGCCTACATAGAATCTCCATGTTCCATCCTTCTTCTTTACTAAAAATGCTCGAGAAGAAAAAGGAGATTGACTAGGTTGTATAATCCTATGGCTCATCATATCTTTAACTTGCTTCTCTAGCTCTTCTTTCTCTAAGAAGTTGTATCCATATGGACTTAAAATTACTGGTGACGCCCCACTGTTCAAAGGAATAGTATAGTCGAATTGTCTAGTGGGGGTAGTGTTGTAGGCTCCGCAAACACTTCTTTATATTTGGCCAGCAACAATTGAATAGCAGAATCTATCACTTCTTGCTCCTGATTCTTTTCCACTTTGAGTAGAAACAAATGTGCCATCATCACCTATCCTTTCCTTAATATTTTTCCCATGGTGCTGCCACTTATCATACTAAGTTTTTCCCTTTCAGGAATGACCCGTAAGACCACTCTATTGCCCTTCTTCCCAATGGTAACAATTTCCTTCTCATGGTCAAATGTAGTGGGGTTAAACTTCTTCATCAAGTCATTGCCCAACACTATATCACACTCTCCTAACTTGATGATCCTCAAGTCCTTCTTGAAAGTTTTACTAGTCATTTTCCAAGTGAACTCAGGACAAGTAAAATTACAGTACATATAATTGCCATCCGCAACAGTCACTCTAATTGGAGTAGAGTACACTGGATAATATCCAGTTTCTTTCATTGTCTGCTCATCTATGAAACTATGGGTGACTCTAGCACACTCAAGTTTCTATTTTTGATAATTCCACTTACTAATATAGTATTTACTCCAACAGTATTACCAGACAAATGTACTCAAACAAATGGCTTCTTATAACTCAGCCTCAATATCACCTTTAATAACAATCTCATGCTCAGATGCTAACTCTGAGGACACTTGTTCACTTTCACCCACTATGCACTAGAGTTGCTTGGTTTTGCATTGATGCCCAGGGCCATATATTTCACCACATTTGAAGCATAAGTGATTATTCTTCCTATATTCATACACCTTAGGACTGATTCTGAAGGTAGTTGGCTTGAAACTGGTCGCTGCTGCATTTCTAGTTACTCTTGAACTGCCAGAAATTGCACAGCTCTTGTACAACTGCTTTTACTTTTTCTGGGCTGCCTCAATAGCCTTCTCTTGAATCCTCGCTTGTTGAATCGCAAAGCTAAGAGTTCTTGGCTTAAACAGTTTAATAGAGAATCTGATTTCCTCCTTGAGAGCACTAATAAAACTCAATATGAAGTGGTCTTCATTTAGACCAGGATCTTTGATTATCATTTGAGCTTTCAAATCTTCGAACCTACTCAAAAACTCATCCACACTTCCCAATTGTGAGAGCTTGTTAAACTCCTCCACTACATCATCCATCGCTACATCCCCAAATATATTGCATATTTCAAGTTTAAATTCAGCCCAAGTAAGTACTCCTCAACTCAATATTAAGGAGTTATATCAAATCTCAGCATCACCATTCAACTAAAGTGCAGCTCCTTCCACCTTGTGATTATCACGTACTCTATACAAATTAAAAACCTTTTACATTTTCTAATTCATACCTTTGGATCCTGACCTTCGAAACCGGAAAGTTTTCATTTAGGAGCATGAACATTAGCTCTCTGTGGTCAGATTTGTCTCGCTTCTAGTATGGCTAAGATCCCATCACCTCGATCTACTTCCTGTCCTCGATCAGGCCTTTTCTCAATGTTATCCAGTCGTTCAAGTATCAATTCCAGTGTCCCTTGAATACTTAATTAAGTTTCACCCAGAGCTTGTTGTCCACTGGTTAACCCATCCAATACTTCATCGTGCTTAGCTCTCCTGTCATCCATAAGTTTCAATCTAGTACCCTCTGCCATTTCTCAATACTATGGCCGCAGAATCGCGGCTCTGATACCAATTGTCAAGTTCTGGTTATCGAATTAAGAATTTTGATTAACTACATGAAGAACAATTATTTTGGGACAATTTTCTGTTTATATAAATGGAATAATTGCAACTGAATTACAAACTAATTCTATTAATAAAGGAAATAGAAACTAGTAACTCTCCATGGGAATGGATACCAGCAGAAAAAAGAGGTTTGGATCAGAATTTAGAAAAAGAAGAGAAGAGAACGGAACACGAGGTTCAGATGAATCGAGAAGAAAGAAAGGGAATTTACCCGAATTCTGTTATGCCCCCCTCTCTCTTAGCTGGCTTATATCGTCAATTGAATTGATCTGGACCGTTGCTGCTCATTAAACTACTTCTAATCTGTGCCCTTCATTTGGGTATTTGTAATTCTGGTATAACTAATTCTCTTATATACACAATTGAGCTTGAAGGGTCATGACATCACTTTGTTGCAAGATTATTATGCCACCTATATAAATTACCAGAAAAGCATTGCCATAATCTGTTGGTAGAAAATATTACACTTGTCCCTCGTTAGATGTGTAAGTATTTCAAAAAGGTTTATCATATTGGAAATTTTACATGCTATAGCTAAATAATGCACCCTATTTATTATAAACCAAAATACTTTAAAAATATTATTATTTATAGGCACTTCTTATTTTTTCTAGCAAAGTACAAATATATACAACTGATCTCTCAACTTTTTCCTTAACCCTCTCCATACTCTCCCTCAACTCGCTTATGTTTCTCTATCTCTTTTCCCTAAACCTCTCCTTATTCGGTAGAGTTAGCATCTGCTTCTCTTTCTCTTCCTCGCTAAAAGAGCAAAATACTTTCTTTCTACTTGTATTTTTCCCTTTTATTATACAATATTATTGTTTATTCTTTTAGGTGATTATCGCAAGGACGCCGTCCAGATCCGGCGCTAGATTGTCAGATCCAGATCTCCAGACCGACAACGTTAGATCCAGTTGATCTAGGCGGTGGATCGCGGCTTCGTGATATCAGATCTGGCTGTGGGTGGTGATAGGTATGGTTCAACGGTTATGATTTGTGGAGACAATGGAGAGTGGTGATGTATGGAGACGACAGAGGGTGGTGATTTGCTTGGCCAGAAGATGCCATCTCCGGTGAACTTTCTTTTCTTCTTTGTTATTGAGTCACATACAAAAATACAAATATATTGTATTCTGTACAATACACTCAAATTTGAGTGTATTTTATATTTTTCATTGCAAATAAAGTTTATTTTTTTTTTGTATTTTTGCATGTATTATGTATTTCGAAAATTATTTTTTGTGGAAGATCCCTGTATTTTTCGAATTTTTGTTGTTGAATACGATCGAATTGAGTACAGTGCAAAAGCAACTATAACTGAATACAGTGTATTGAATACAATCGAATATCACTTTTTTGTGATTTTTTATTGTTTGAATACAATCGAATTGAATATAATGTAAAATAGTTAAGAATGAATATAGCCGAACTTAATATAGTGTATACAAGTGAATTGAATAGAGCAATATACTCCCTATTTCTTTATTTTTTATTGTTTGAATACAAATGAATTCAATACGGTGAAATTAAATACAATGTAAAATATATAAGAAAGAATACATCCGAATTGACTATAGTGTATAAAACCAAATTGAATATAATGATATACATCACATGGAAAGTAACTAGTAGCTACAAAATGTAATTAGCTAAATTATAGCTACGCCCAGCAATAAGCCTCCAAACAATAGTCATTTCTGAAAATTACCCTATAATATTCTGGGCCCTTTCGCACATAGACGAAATTTTATTTTGAATTAGATGCTCATATTCTTTCATATGATATTAGAACCAAACTTTAGTCAGCCCATTTGTGCAACCAATGTATCTCTTCATAATATATCTCTCAATTCAGACTAACGAGTTGCTCTAGGCTTATTTTTCTCTCTCACTTTTTAGTCCAGTGAGTCATCAACATTGCCTCAGGTTCACTCATTAGTTTGTTGAGCCTAATCTTTTTCACGATATTCAAGAAGGTCAAGAAAAAATCAAATCCACGTGTAACGCCTATAATCAAAGTAACATGTGAGAGTATGTTAGAGAATAATGATATATGTTTTCTTCATTATAATGTCCAGTAATACTCCATAAATAGCCTTAAGGTTGTGGTTAGATACCCAGATTTTCACATCTGTATCGTCCAACAGGATATATAGTTATGATTACCCGATATGTCATTTTGCATACTAGCCCTTATTTCAGTATTCTGAGACCTCTATTAGCTTCATTTAATATTTTTTGATTTGCGTGCGTGGTCCTTATTTTTTTAAAGAAAGTTTTAATGTAAAAATTTGAAGAAAATGTGATTTTTGGCTTTAAAAATAAATTGAGTTGACTACGGTCAATATTTTGGATAAACGACCATGGATCAGTATTTTGACAATTCCGGTATGTTTATATTGTGACTATGGATTTGGGCATATGCCCGAAATTAAATTCGAAAGTTCCTAGATTGATTTGACTTGTTTTGCCGAAAGTTAGCAATTTGAATGTTTGGAAATTTCTTAGGTTTTGACAATATGTTCACTTTGTGGTTACCGGGTTCAGATTTTAGTTTTGGGACTTGGAATAAGTCTGTTTTGCTATTTGAATCTTGTCTGCAAAATTTGGTGCAATTCTGATTTGGTTTGATAGAATCGAACGCTTGGTTGTGTTTCTATCTACTCTTGAGTTTCCTTTCGAATTTCACGTGTTTTGATGTCCAATTCATGGTTGAGGATATTAATTTGGTATTTTAAACATGCGAGCGAATTCGTATATTATTACACTTGTGTGCATGTTTGATTTGGAGTCCTAAGAGCTCGGGTGAGTTTCAGATAGGCTTCTGACCATTTTTGGACTTAGGAACTGTTGGTTTTTTTTGCTTCTGGTCTCTTGTGCTTCACGATCGTGAAGGGAAAACTTGGGCTAGGGTCTGGTTACTCTTCGCGAACGTGAGAATTAGATCACGAACGTGAAGTGGTTGGAAGGCTTACCCTCCGCGAATGCAATTTACCCCTCGCGAACGCGATGCGTTGGGAGATCTGGGGGAAGACATGCGGTCTTTCTTCGCGAATTGTGACCAATGGTTCGCGAACACAGAGGCTCTGCTAGAGGATGCCTTTGCGAGCGCGATGCTTTGAAGAGATCTGGGGGAAGACAGGTGGTCCTTCTTGGCAAACACGACTAACGGGTCACGAACACGGAGGCTTGGCTAGGAGATACCTTTCGCAAACGCGAGAGGGGCTTCGTGAATGCGATGGCCAATTGGCCACAAGTCTTTGCAGATGCGTCAGATGTTTCGCGAATGCGAAGAACACATGACACCCAGCTATTTAAAAGCAGAAAGTCGAGATTCTTTTGCTCGACTCGCTTTTTGAAAGATAGAGCTCGACCTAGAGAGGATTATGAATAGATTTCCATTCCGAATTCATTGGTAAGTGATTTTTAATTAGTTTTGATGTATGTCCATAATCATCCATTGATTTTAACCTTTAATCTATGAATTTTACGGTAGAAATTAGGGATTTTGCAAAATTGAGATTTAGACCTCAATTGAGGTCGGATTTAGAAACAAATCATATACTGGGATCGGAGGTGAATGGATAATCAGATTTAGGTTCGAATCTCGGGTTTTAACCAAGCGGGCTCGGAGGTTGACTATTGTTGACTTTTTTTAATTTCATTAAAGCTCGAATCTTTTTCACTTGTGGGTAGTTTCTGAAGCTTATTTTGAATTCTTTGAACTTTATTTGGCTAGATTTGATTTGTTTGGAGGATAATTCTATAGGAAAAGTAGTGGTTGAGCATTGATTGGGTCGCGAAAGAGGTAATTGTTGTGGTTAACCTTGACTTGAGGGAATTAGGAGTTGATTGGTTTATTTGCTACTTGATTTATGTGTGGGGATGACATATATGCAAGGTGACAAGTGTATATGCATAGTCATAGGTTAAGCATGCAAGATGAGATATTTATTATTATTTTCGATTATTTCATGCCTTTATTTAATCCATGTTATTCATTGTTAAATGCTTTAATTGTTAATTGCATTTACATGTTACACTCATGCCTTTATCCATTACATGCCTTAATTGCTAATTATTTTTATATATTCGTATCTTTATTTATTAACTGTCACTACTTGCTATTTGACCTTGTGTTCAGATAACAACTTTTATCTGCTTTGTGATTTTATTTGTGTAGTTCATTTATTATACTATATTTGGATTACGCCATAGTTGATTATAGATGTTCATTTATATTATTATTGTGTGAGATCTGGTTGCACGCCGCAACATATATTGGTATTGCTGTTTGGGATAGGGTTGCGCGTCGCAAATGTATTTGTATATTTATATTGTGGATCGGATTGCGCGTCGCAACGGAGAGGACCTTATTTATTTATATATTTGTGGATTGGGTTGTGCGCCGCAACAGAGAAGACATATTTAACTATTTTTAAGCTGTTATTTTTTGTATCCGGGTTGTATTGAGAAAATTGAGCTTTGATGTTATTTTGGGGCCCTCTATAATGTAATTTTTGTTCCAGTTTTCATGTTATATTTGTTTTCTCTATTTTTTTGTTATTTCATTATATTTGTTCAGGTTTTTAGTGAGTGTCTTGTTATAGCCTCGTCATTATTTCGTCGAGGTTAGACTCAGCACTTCCAAAGTACATGGGGTCGGTTGTACTCATGCTAACTTCTGCTTCTTGTGCAGATTCTGTTATTGGTCCCAACAGTAGTTAGATGAGGCTTGCTCGGATTAGCTAATCATGGAGACTTGAGGTATAGCTGCACGACGTCCGCAACCCTGAAGTCTCCTTCCTTATCTAGTTTTGCTGTTTATTTTCATTTCAAACTATTGTACTTTCATTCAGACTTTGGTTGTAGCACTGTTAGAATGCTTATGTACTTGTGACACTAGATTTCGGGGTTTGATTAGTCAATGTTTGGACTTATTATATTTGTTTTTTAATAAAATAAACTCTAACTCTACAGTTTTATTTCTTATTAAATTGCATTTAAAATGATTAATTGTGTACTTGTGATGACCTAAAAGGTAATCACTTATTTTACAAGTCGATTCTGTGTTCTAAGGCCTTAAAAACCTCTTTTTTGTCTCACTTCGATTTGCTTGCGCAGTTCGGGCGTGTATCCGGAAACCCATTATGTAAAAATCTATGAAAAATGATAAATGCTGCTTTTAAAATGACTTAAGTTGACGGATCTATGAGGATGTGTATAGATTACCGGCAATTGAAAAAGGTTACAATCAAGAATAAATATCCATTGCCGAGGATTGATGATTTGTTTGATCAGCTTCAGGGTGCCAAGGTATTTTTGATGATTGACTTGAGATCTAGCTACCATCAGTTGAGGATTAGGGCATTCGATGTCCCTAAGATAGCTTTCCGCACTCGGTACGGGCATTATGAGTTCTTGGTGATGTCCTTTGGGTTGACAAATACCCCAACAACTTTTATGGATTTGATGAACCGAGTGTTCAAGCCTTACTTGAATTCGTTCGTGGTAGTCTTCATTGATGATATTTTGATCTATTCCCACAGCCGGGAGGAGCATGAACAACATCAGAGAGTTGTTCTTCAGGCTTTGAGAGATAGTCAGTTGTATTCTAAGTTTTCGAAGTGTGAGTTCTGGTTGAGTTCAGTTGAATTCTTGGGTCATGTTGTATTAGCATAGGGTATTCAAGTAGATCCGAAGAAAATAGAGGCAGTCAAGAACTAGCCTAGACTCGATCAGCTATAGAGATTCGGAGTTTCTTGGGTTTGGCAGGCTATTACCGTTGGTTTATGGAGGGGTTTTCATCTATTGCTGCCCCGATGACAAGGTTGACCCAGAAGGGTGCCCAGTTCAGATGGTCGGACGAGTACGAGGCGAGCTTTCAGAAGCTCAAGACAGCTTTGACTACGGTGCCAGTATTGGTTTTGCCCACAGGTTCAGGGCCATATACAGTTTATTGTGATGTATCTCGTATTGGACTTGGTGCAGCGTTGATTCAGGATGGCAAGGTCAATGCTTATGCTTCGCATCAGTTGAAGATTCATGAGAAGAGCTATCCGGTTCATGATTTGGAGTTAGCAGCCATTGTTCACGCGTTGAATATTTGGAGGCATTATCTGTATGGCGTGGCATGCGAGGTGTTCACGGATCACAAGAGTCTTCAGTATTTGTTCAAGCAGAATGAGCTAAATTTAAGGCAGAGAAGGTGGTTGGAGCTATTGAAAGTCTATGATATCACCGTTTTATATCTTCCGAGAAAGGCTAATATAGTGGCCGATGCTTTGAGTACGAAGTTAGACAGTATGGGCAGTCTTGCATATATCTCGGTCGGTGAGAGACCACTTGCTTTGGATGTTCAGGATTTGGCCAATCAGTTCGTGAGGTTGGATGTTTCTGAGCCCAGTAGTGTGTTAGCTTGCACAGTCGCTCGTTATTCTTTATTGTAGCGTATCCAAGATCGGCAGTATGATGATCCTCATTTATGTGTTCTTAGGGACATGGGGTAACACGGTGGTGCCAAGCAGGTTACACTAGGAGATGATGGAGTTTTGAGGCTGCAGGGTCGAGTTTGTGTGCCTAATGTGGATGGACTCCGAGAGTTGATTTTAGAGGAGGCCCATAGTTCCCGATACTCTATTCATCCGGCCGCCGCTAAGATGTATCAGTATTTGCGGCAGCATTATTGGTGGAGGAGGATGAAGAAGGATATTGTTGCATCTCTGGCTTGGTGTTTGAATTGTCAGTAGGTAAAGTACGAGCATCAGAGACCTGGTGGTTTGTTTTAGAGGATTGAACTTCCCGAGTGGAAGTGGGAGCATATCACTATGGACTTTGTTGGACTCCCACGGACTCAGAGGAAATTCAATGCAGTATGGGTTATTGTCGATAGGTGATAAGTTAGGATATTAACATGTTTTATGCCCCTATTTGCCTATGCTTTGATCATATATTATTACAAAATAGTCCTAAAAGGCTCACAAGTTGTGCTTGATCGCAGGTTTGATCGACAAAGTGAAGAAATGTGAAAGATCAGTTCAAAAAGAAGTGAAACCTGCTCAAGTATCAAAGACCAAGAAATTTAAGAAAAGAAGGCCTAGTGCGGACTTCGCAAAGTGGAATGTGGCCGCACTAGGTGGTTCAGATAGTTGGTGAATAAGGCTATAAGAAGTGTGGCCGCGGTACACATCTCGCGGTACGCGATGAAGGCTCCGCGGCCGCACTACTCTTTTTTTGCGGTCCGAAGTCATGAGGTTCAGAGAGATGATGTTTGCAAAGCCAGTGCCATGCGGTCCGCGAACCGCGCCAGCTCCCTCCGCGGCCGCGGTCCGTTCTACGCGGTCCACGGAGTCCAAGTTCAGAGAAGCAGAAGTGAGCCCAGTGCGGCCGTGGTCCATTTAATACGGCCCGCACTGACCCCGTAGGGGTATTTTTGTCCAGTTTTTCCAGCCTAGTATAAATAGAACATTTTACCATTTTTTAGGTTATCAGATACATCAGTGGAGAGCTGCGCTAGTGAGAACGTATTTTGTACCCATTTTTGGCACTTTTGCTTTACATTTACGATAGATTCTTGTAATTTAATTTTAGCAATTAATTAATATGCTTAGTTCTTCATCTATTTCTTCAATTTCTTTATCTAGCATGAGTAGCTAAACCCATTAGCTAGGGTTGTGGCTCAACCCTAGTGTGGGTAATTGGTGGGTGTTGCCATCTAGTGTTAGATTGACTATGGGTGTTTGCTATTTGGGTTGATTTTATGTTTTAATCTATAATTTGTTGTTGCAAACACTGATTCAAGCTTTGTGGGTTTAACTCTTCTTGAGAAAGAGAGCATATGACCCCAAAAATTTACCCAACAATGAATTGAGATGGACTCATGAGAAATAATAGTCCCAATTAACGGGTTAAACCTCGAGAGAATAATTACCCTATTTGAACCCTAGTTGCTTGGTCTAATTTGCCTACCTATTTGGTCTCGAGAGAGTCAATTGATAAAAATCACTCTCTCTACCGAGAGGTGTGAGAGTGGGTAAAATTGTGTAATGGTTGTAGCATAAGGCCCAATTATGTCAATCGAACCTTAGTAATATCTACCCGTCAATTAGCCACCTAGGTAGTGTCACGACCCTAGTGCTCGTCTTCCCATTAGATACAACTTAGCAATATTCTCGTAGCATAATTTAGTGTTAATTAATAGTTTTACAAAAATAGTTATAATTTGAAAACCCAAAAATGTTTGAAGTGACATTAGGAGTACAAACACATCTCTAGGATAGAAAGTCAATCCAACTCCTCTACTAGCTCCCTGAGGAATTCGATCCCGACACTCATATCGGGTAAACGCTATTGCGACCCGCTCTACCTACCTTAGTGTAGCGTCGAGTTGGCCATGATCACTTTTTGGCGCCGTTGCCGGGGAGCTTACGGTGTTGACTATCTGTTTATTTAGTTTTGTCTTTTGCTTCTTTTTCCTTCTTGTTTACTAATTTTGTTTGTGTCGATCAATTTAGTACAAATGTCTCTTAATGCAAATGACCCTCTCAACAACGTGATAGCGGGGGAGGAGGTAGAGGATCTAGAACAAGATGAGGTCTTACCTCAAGTTCCACGGAGAGGCCGAAATGCCAATGTAAATGCAAATGAGAACAACAATATTCCAGACCCTCCTCTGGCACCGCCGAGAGTGGCCCCCAGAGTTTTACCAAATCAAGGGTATGCCAGTGCTATTGTTCCTCCCCGAATCCGGGCGGGGAACTTTCAAATCACAAATGTTATGTTGACCTTGCTCGAGCAAAGAGGGTATTTCACGGGTGCCTCTGATCAAAGTGCCTACAAGAACTTGAAGGGGTTCGTGGATACATGCTGGGGTAGTAAGCAGAAAACGTGTCCGAGGATGTATTGAGATTGAGGCTTTTCCCGTTCTCTCTTCGGGGTAAAGCATTGGATTGGTTAGAAAGGCCCCCCAATCATTCTATTACAACATGGGATGAATTGGCGGACAAATTTATTGCCATGTTCTTTTCTCTAAGTCATATGGTGGCTCTTCGGGATGAAATTCTAGCCTTCAAGCAAGAGCCAACAGAACCTTTGCACGAGATATGGGAAAGATAGAGAACAATGGTGAAAGAGTGCCCTAATAACGACATGACCGAGGCTATGATTCAACAAACCTTTTATTGGGTCATCAACACCACGAATCAATGCATTGTGAACCAATTGGCCGGAGAGAACTTTATGAAACTTTCTTACCAAGAGGCATGTGATGTACTTAATGAAATGGCCGACACCTCTTCGGCATGGCAAAGCCGAGAAAATGTGCCCCAAAGTGACCCTATGGTCATCCATTTGCACAAGAAATTTCACGATCATGGCCAAGCTATTGCCGATCTTACAACAACTATGAATCAATTGGCAAAGGCGCAATTGCAACAAGTCCAAAGCCCGCGCCAAGTCAATGCAATGGAAGGTGTTTCTATGTTGAAAAGGAGGCAAAGAGGGCAACGTCCTTAAGGTAATTATGAACAATATGACAACAACAATGATGGTGGTGGTTATTCAAATGAGTGCTATGATGACCAAAGCGAAGAGGTCCAATATGTCAATAACTACCAAGGGAATATAGGCAACTCTTCAAATCAACAATGGCGTCCTCAAGGAAATTGGGGCAATCAACAACAAGGCGGAGGTAATTGGAATAACAACAATCAACAATGTGGTGGCAATTGGAATAATAACAACCAAAACAACAATTGGGGTAATCAAAGCAACCAAGGGAATTGGAATGGTAATAACATTAATTGGGGCAACAACAACAATCAAGGAGAGTGGAACAATAGCGGGAACCAAGGTAATCGGGGGCAAGGCTCTCAAAGGCCCCCATGTACCAACAACCGAACAATCCACCCCCTTTCCTTCTCAAGGTCCGAGTTCTTCCGGGAGTGATATGGGGAGAATTGAAAGCATGTTCGAGCAAATAATGAAAAAGAACCAAGATTTCGATGCCCAATTAGCTTCTCATAATACATCTATCCGGAACTTAGAGGTGCAATTAGGACAAATCTCTCAAACGTTGAATACTCGTTCCAAGGGCGCGCTACCAAGTGATACGGTAGTGAATCGAAGGGTAGGAATAATAATCATGTGATGGCGTTTACAACAAGATGTGGGAGAGGCGGTGATGTGAATGCCTCAAAGCAAAGCAAGTTATGGATGAAGATGTTGAGTTGCAGGATAATGATGTACCTTTGATTGTTGATGATATGGTTAATCAAAATGTGAACAATGTTGTGCGGATTGATATTGATGATGAAGCCGAGGTAGAGACTCAAGATGCCGTGAACCCGTCTAGGGAACACGTGATTGACATGCCCGTGCCAGTTGTACCAAAGGCCAAGGCACCGTTGCCTAGGCCGCCACCGCCTTATCCTTAACGGTTAGCAAAGCAAAAGAGTGACAATCAATTCAAAAAGTTCATTGACATGATGAAGAGCCTCACAATCAATGTGGCTTTGGTGGAGGCACTTGAGCAAATCCAGGGTACGCTAAGTTCATGAAAGATTTGGTAACAAAGAAGAGGTCGATGAAGTGTGAACCAATTAAAATGACTCATCAAGTGAGTGCCATAGTGCATTCAATGACACCCAAGCTTGAGGACCCCAGAGCTTTTACTATCCCTTGTACTATCGGAAGTGCGGATTTTGCCAAGGCCCTTTGTGACTTGGGGTCTAGCATACATTTGATGTCGTAATCGGTCTTCAAGACTTTGAGAATTGGACAACCTCGACCCACTTCAATGAGACTTCAAATGGCGGATCGATTGATGAAGCGACCTTTGGGCATAATCGATGATGTACTTGTCCGGGTGGATAAGTTTATACTGCCGGCCGACTTTGTCATATTGGACTGTGAGGTGGACTTTGAAGTGCAAATTATTCTTGGTAGGCCTTTCCTAGCTACGAGGAAGGCATGTGTTGATGTTGAAGCGGGTGAGTTGACTTTCCGAGTGGGGGATGAGAATGTGGTATTCCATGTTTGCAAATCACTGAGACAACCTAATAGCATGGAGGTGTGTTCATTTGTAGACATTGTCACAGCTGTGATAGTGGATGACACAAGTTCCATGATCCATGTTGAAGATCCCCTTGAGGTCGTGCTTCTTAATATGGATGTCAATGATGATGCTAGTAGAGTGGGGTGCGTGAATGCATTGCATGGTATAGGTTCATATTCATATGAGCCTATGAGGCTATCTTTGGATCTTGAAAACCGCAAAACTCCACCAACAAAGCCATCGATTGAGGAGCCACCGATGTTGGAGTTGAAGCCACTTCTCCACAGCTCAGGTATGAATTCTTGGGTTCAAATTCTACTTTACCTATTATTCTTTGTTCTTGACTTACTAACATGCATGTTGAGGCCACCTTGGCGGTTCTTTAAAAGCGGAAAAGGGAAATCAGATGGACTCTAGCTGATATTCGGGGAATAAGCCCCGCATTTTGCATGCACAAAATCATCTTGGAGGAGGATGCAAAGCCTTTCTTGGAGCATCAAAGAAGACTAAATTAGGCGATGCAAGAGGTGGTGAAGAAAGAGGTTATCAAGTGGTTAGATGCTGGGGTGGTTTATCCTATTTCTGACAGTTCGTGAACTTCTCCGGTGCAATGTGTGCCGAAAAAGGGTGGTATGACAGTGGTGACCAATGACAACAATGAGCTCATTCCCACTAGAATGGTCACCGGGTGGAGAGTTTGTATGGACTACCGAAAGCTGAACAAGGTGACTAGAAAAGATCATTTCCCATTGCCATTCCTTGACCAAATGCTTGATTGTCTTGCCGGCCGGGCTTTTTATTATTTTATGGATGGTTACTCGGGGTACAATCAAATTCTAATTACCCCGGAGGACCAAGAGAAGACCACCTTTACATGTCCTTATGGAACATTCGCTTTCTCTAGAATGCCATTTGGATTGTGTAATGCTCCGGCGACCTTCCAACATTGCATGATGGCTATTTTCACCGACATGGTGGAGGATATCTTGGAGGTATTCATGGATGATTTCAGCGTGGTTGGGGATTCTTTTGAGGAGTTCTTGGTAAACTTGGATAGACTGTTGGCCTGATGTGAAGACACCAACCTTGTTCTCAATTGGAAAAAATGCCATTTTATGGTAGAAGAAGGTATAGTGTTGGGTCACAAAATCTCGAAGCGAGGAATTGAAGTTGATAAGGCCAAGATTGAGGTTATTTCGAGGCTCCCTACCCCTACTTCTATCAAAGGGGTGAGCAGTTTCCTTGGGCACGCAGGTTTCTACCGGAGGTTCATAAAAGATTTTTCTAAAGTGGTACATCCGTTGTGCAAGTTGCTAGAGAAAGATGCAAAGTTCTTGTTCGATGAGAGTTGTATGCACGCATTCGAGCTTCTTAAGCTCAAGTTGACTTCTACTCCCATCATTACCGCACCAAATTGGAGCTTGCCTTTTGAGCTCATGTGCGATGCTAGTAACGTTGCGGTTGGGGCTGTTTTGGGCCAAAGAATCAACAAGATGTTTCATCCAGTGTACTACGCAAGCAAGACCATGAATGAGGCTCAAAGACACTATACAATCACCGAGAAAGAATTGTTGGCTATTGTGTTTGCTATGGAAAAGTTTCGACCTTACCTTATGGGGGCCAAAGTTATAGTGCACACCGATCACGCCGCTCTTAGGTATTTGATGACCAAGAAAGACTCCAAGGCGAGATTGATGAGATGGGTGTTACTTCTTTAAGAGTTTGATCTAGAAATTGTTGACCGGAAGGGTAGTGAGAATCTAGTGGCGGACCACTTGTCCTGTTTGGAGGAGGAGGGAAGGCCTTGTGACGGCCTTGAGATCAATGATTCATTTCCCGACAAACAACTCCTTGCGGTGTCAATGAAGGATATGCCATGGTTTGCCGATGTTACTAATTACCTTGTGACCGGAATAATCCCGTGTGAGCTCTCTTCTAACCAAAGGAAGAAGCTCAAGCAGGATAGTTTGGATTTCTATTGGGATGACCCATACTTGTTCAAGATTTGCACGGATGGTGTGATTCGACGATGTGTCCCGGAGGAGGAACAATTGGGTATTTTGGAGGCTTTCCATTCCTCTCCCTATGGTGGCCATCATGGCGGGGCGAAAACGGCTTCTAAAGTGCTTAGTTGCGGATTTTACTGGCCTTCCTTGTTTAAAGATGCAGACGATTTGGTGAAGAGATGTGATGAGTGCCAAAGAGTCGGCGGATTTTCTAAAAGGGATGAGATGCCCCTCAATACAATTCTCGAAGTGGATATTTTTGATGTTTGTGGCATCGATTTCATGGGTCCTTTTATGAACTCTTGTGGGAACACTTACATTCTCGTGGCGGTGGATTATGTTTCAAAATGGGTTGAAGCCGTGTCTTTGCCCAACAATGAAGCCCAGAGTGATGTGGCATTTTTGTAAAAGAGTATCTTTACAAGGTTTGGCACTCCTCGTGCTATCATTAGTGATGGGGGGCCCACTTTTGCAACAAGGCTTTCGACACATTGCTTTCTAAGTACGGTGTCAATCATAAGGTTTCGACCCCCTATTATCCTCAAGCTAGTGGCCAAGTGGAAGTCTCCAACAGAGAAATTAAGAGTATCTTTTGTAAAACTGTCAATGCTAATAGGACCGATTGGTCGAAAAAGTTAGATGATGCTCTTTGGGCTTATCGGACGGCCTATAAAACTCCGATTGGTATGTCACCGTACCGGTTAGTGTTTGGGAAAGCTTGTCATCTTCCGGTGGAATTAGAGCACAAGGCCATATGGGCTTTGAGGAAGTTGAACTTAGAATGGGATGTTGCGGCAAATCTACAGGTTGAATAACTTAATGAGCTTGATGAGTTTGGATTCTATGCCTACTCCAGCTCGTGCTTGTACAAGGACAAAATGAAGTACCTCCACGAAAAATATGCTCGGGGGAAGGAGTTCAAGGTTGGAGATATGGTTCTCTTGTTCAATTTCCGGTTACGTCTGTTTCCGGGTAAGCTCAAGTCAAAGTGGATTGGGTCGTTTGATATTGTGTTCATGACCCCATTTGGTTCTCTTGATCTAAGGAACAAGAATGGTGAAGTATTCAAAGTCAATGGACATCGGGTCAAGCATTATCTTGGGAAATTTGATGATAGCCACGTGGTGGCACTTCTCCATCTAAAGTGATGTGCTGGTAACATGCGTTATGCCGCAACGTTAAATCAGGCGCTGTTTGGGAGGCAACCATTTTTTTTCCTTTTTGTTGTTTTCTATGTTTTCTTGGTAGTGTAGGTTTGATTTTTGAGCTAACTGATTGTGAGATTTTGTAGGGATTGAGTTGATGCAGTGCAAAATAGTTTGAAAAAAGAGTTGAACAGTCTCTGAAGATTGCCAGTGCGACCGTGGTTGCTTTTGTGCGGTCTGCACTGGTGATGGTCAAAAGTGATCATCTCTGAAGTTTGCCACCGTGGCCACATTCCATTTAGTGCAGTCCGCGGTGGACCTCCGTGGCCGCGGTCTGTTTTGTGCGGACCGCGGAGGTTGCCTACTCAAGCTTCATTTTGAACAAACCCAGTGCGGTCCACGGTCGGTTTTGTGCGGCCGCACTGGTAGGTAAGGCTGGGTCACACTATTTTCTATAAATAGAACTCATGGGTCACTATTTACCTTTTTCGAACTTTTTACACTCAGAGAAATAAAAGTACTGTTCATAACCTCTCTTTACCGTAATTCTTGCTTAAAATTGACTAATTACATTTCATTTTCTCATCTGGTAATGTTTCACTCAGTCCTTGTACATTTACTTGATTAATTTTGTTTTATTTTATTATCATTAGCTCATAACTTCTTTTTCTTCTCGTTAGTTTCTTCTTCTTCTTTATTTAGTTGTTAGCTTAGGGTAGTTTTAAATGCTAGATTTGTGTGATAAATATGCATAATGTTTGGGCAAGTGAGTAGGGACAAAGTAGGTGAACAAATTTGAACATTTGTTCAAAAAAATGAAACCCTAACTTAGTGCCTGTGCAAATTACTCTCCGCGGCCCGCGGTCGCCTTTGTGCAGTCCGCGGTGTCCTGACGCGGTCCGCATTACCATTTTGCATGGACCACGATGCCCAAGTGACTGAAATTGAACCTATGCCTAGTGCGGCTGCATTGCATTTTATACGGTCCGCGCTGGCCCACCGCGGTTAGATTCAGAGAGGTAGTGTTACAGACCTCTCCTTATTGCAGACCGCGGTTGCTTTAATGCTATCCGCGGTACCCCCAATGCGGCCGCAGTACTTTTTATGCGGACCGCGGTGGGGAGATTCAGAGAGATGTTTTCCAGGGCCTTGTCCCAATGCGGACCGCGATCGCCTTTGCGCGGTCCGTGGTGCCCCTAGTGCGGCCGCACTCCTGTTTGTGCGGGCCGCGGTGTTCTGTTCCATACTGTTTCTGCAACCTGTAATCTGCTGTCTGCAATTCATTTTCAACCCTTGTTTCACTACCTGTGCTGATACTAACCTTGTTAGATGTGTATGCTTGCAGATAATGGTCAAACAACGAGGTGAAGGTGACAAACAACCCGGCGAGGTAGTTCCTCCCGGAGGGGGAAGCAAAGGATGGTAAAACTCACTCCCCATGCTAGAAAAAACATAAAAGAAATGAGCAAAGCAATCAAAGTGTCTGATAGAGCCATTGACAACTCGGGGAGTGAGTATGAGCCCTCCCGGGAGATCTCGTCAGATTCAGTCCCTCTTTACATCCCGTATCCGGAGAACGCCATACATAGAGACACTCCTCCATCTTCCCCCGATGCTCGAGATTCAATCAACATTTCTTCTGGGTCATTTGAGGGCTCATCGACAGGTAGTGGGGATGAATACTCTACCTCTCCCACAGCGTCCCTATCAAGAGAGGGTGTTAGGGGTAATGAGGGACATAAGAAGTTACCTGGGGGTGGTGTGCCTCAGGTTGGGGGTGTTGACCGGACTAGGAATCCCATTATGTGGGAAGATAGATTCATCAGCCAGGTGGCGTTCTACAAATTTAGGGAATGGTGACCGACACAAAAATTGATTCTTGAGAGGAGTTTCATTGACAGAGACCTCCTACCCCTACACCCCAATGTACAGAGACAGTTTCAGGCTCGGGTGGGTTGGGAGTTCTTTAAAGATAATTGTGTGAAGGCGAATGAGCATATGGTCAAGGAGTTCTATAGCAATGTGGCCCACATCTTGAAGGGCACTAAGGTGACCAAAGTGAGAAACAAAAATGTGGTATTTACCGGGAAGGAACTAAATGAATACCTGGGGTTCAATGATGAAGAAGAGTCCCTTTATAATGAAAAGTTGGCAATGGGCAAGGAGGTTCATCCGTGGTTAGCTTCATACCTGGAAATCCCGGGTACGGTTCCAGAGTGGTTGCAAGTAGGGGCCAAAATACTTCGGAGAACTTTCAACTTTGAGGCTAGCGGGTGGTCAACTTTTGTGTGCAGTCGGCTCGACCCTACTACCCATGATCAGACTATTCCACTTGCCCGGACTGTTCTTGTTGCTTCTATTATGGTAGGATATCAACGTGGGCAATGTGATGTCCCGCGTCATTTTTGTAGTGGGGGTTGAGCATGACCGAAACTACCCTTTTCCCAGCACCCTCACTAGGTATTTCCGGGACCTAGAGGTGGAGAAGAGACCTTGACGTAAAGGTCAAACCTGTGGCTCCGTTTTCATGGTACAGTTTGAATGGGTCAGACAACCCCAAGGACAATAATTACAAGCCGCCTGTTTTTGCCCCAACCGGCCAGTCTGAAGAGCCGGTTGCGCTAGAGCCCTCCACTGAGCCTACTTCCACAGTTGCTGACATGCCTCCCGGACCTTCCACTTCTGCTGGTCCCTTGACTTCAGCTGGCCCGGGGATTCCATCTTCCCGGGCCCATCCTATCACCGCCCACTAGTTGAGCCAGACACTTCATAGCTTGAACAACTAGATGGCGACTGCTTCATCCAAGTTGTCCACCTTGACGTCTATCATTGTGGCTCAGTCGGCACCACAACCAGTGCAAGTGCCCCAGTCTATCGAGTATTCACTTAAGGAGATTCTTCCCAACCAGTAAAAGATCCTCGATTCTCAGGCTGCCTTGGCTAAGGTAGTGGATTCACATGGCAAGGCCCTAAAGGAGCTTGCTAGGGAGCACAAGAAGCTGCGCAAAACACGGGCTTCCAAGTAGTCTGTGAAGGCATTGAGGGAGGATGTTGACAAACTGAAGGCAGACCAACTGCCTTTAGACTTGCTATTTGAGGATCCAGCCCCAACAGCAGCATCAGTAGCAGAGCCACAGTAGGAGCAGACACAGAGGCTTCCAAAGAAGAAGAGGAAACTCCCTAGTGCAGATGAGGCGATCATCCAGTTGGCGAACCCACCAGAGGTTTCCCCCAGTCAGCGACAGGATGTTCCAGATATTCAGCCCATACAGGTCCAGGCCCCAGTCCCAGCAGCTGAGCAGCAGGAGACCGGGAACCAGTCTGAGGTTCCCGTACATAATGAGGACTAGGGGACCACTCATGTTCCCATGCAGACAAACGAGGCCTAGGGAGCTCCTATATCCTTTCCTTTTAATTTCTTGATGCTTATTTGTTTAGTTGGAATTTGGGACAATGCCAACTTTTATTTATGGGGTTGCACCCTACTTTTTATCCGGATGATTGTATATATTAGTTGACTTAGTTTATGTTTCTGTTGATTTTTTTATTTGGTCTGTATTAACTTTACATTTAGTTACTTTTATCGCACTTTTTATCTTCTCTTTGGTCTGTATATAAAGTTACATTTTTGTATATATATTCATCCTCCGTTGTATATTCTAATCCCCTGTTGTAAATATTCATACTATTTTCTATTTTCGTACAAATGTTTCGTTCTTAGCTTGCAGCCTTTTTGTTTTGGTTTTGGCGCTTTCAATAAACACTTGGTTTTCTTAATGCCACGGTTCTTTCCAAGGGTGGAGTATTGTGCGAACCAGGTGGCTCTTCCCGATGATGGATGGCGTGACAACCTTCTTAAGGGTTTGAGTCCGTTTTTGATTTTTCTCTTGTTTTTAGTAGTTTATAATTATGGGTACCTCAAGCAAAGCCTCACTTGGGCCTAACACATTTGCCTTTAATCCCATGGTCAAAGACAAGGGGTTGTGTTTAGGATGGTGAAAGTAGTGACCTTGAGACTCTTGTTTTGACCAAACAAACATCATGTGGTCTTTCGGGACTATTGTGTACTCAACGTGTCTAGGTTGTTGTGGGCCCCCGACTCTATGTATTTAGCAATCCTTGAGTGTGTGTGGTGAGAAATTGAATTGTGAGTCCAAGTCGCGAGCCAATGGTCTAGAACTTGCCCTGAATGTTTGTTGAGGCGAAATTGTGAGTGAAATTCAATTTGAGAAGTGATTATAGGCTCTTCTTGATCCAAACAATAGTCGAACAATTCCATAGCCTACCAATGATATAATCCTTAGCTAACCCTTTTGTGCCTTAACCCTTTTTCTTTCAAGAACCAATGCTACAAGCCTATACACTTTCTAAATTATACCAATGAATCATACCCTCTCTTGGCACCCAAATCGTCCCTTAAGTAATGGCAAAAGTCTAATTTTGGGGGGGGGGAGAGACAAGAAAGGAAACAAAGTAGTAAAAGGAACAAAAGCAAAAGGAAAGGAAGGCGATGAAAAAGAAAGAAAAGAAAAAGACAAAAAGAAAGCCTAATGTGCAAAGAATAAAACGGGATTCAAGAAAAACAAAAGTGAAAAAGGTGTGGAAAAAAGTAGAAAAAGGAGAAATGCTTTGAATTGCATAAGAAAGAGTGACAATGTTTCTCTCTAACTCCTTGAAAAGAAGTGAAATACTCAAAGAGTCAAAGAGAATTGTGCCAGAATGAATCAAAAGAAGTGCTTAAGGGAAGATGGAAACAACTTTTCTTACCATGAACCAAAAGCCTTCACATTGACTCCACAAAAGCCCTATATGATCTTGAGTTGGATGACACTCGCATTAGTGGATACTTACATGAGGGTCAAGCATATGGTACTTAGAGCCGGACTTGTGACCTTTCATTAAGAGAGAGACGAGTGACTTCCCATTAACCTTGGTTTGCGTGCTTATACTCTAAAAGGTGAGTTTTGCTTAGGGAGAGTTGAGGATGTGTGAGTTTGGAGTCCACAGCGACCAAAGTAATTGAGAGAGTTCTTTGATGTAATAAGTCAATTCTTGATGCTCTTGTGTCACACTTGATCCATAGTTTTTCAAAGTTTAAATTTTGTTAATGATCCATTCCTATTGAGGGAAATTGTTAGTCCCAATTGATGCTTGTTGAGGTTACTTTAGGACAACTGGAATTACTTGGATTCTTCTTTAAGGGGTGGGTCTTATTTTATTTGCTTGGGACAAACAAATGTTTAAGTTTGGGGGAGTTGATAAGTTAGGATTTTAACATGTTTTATGCCCCTACTTGCCTATGCTTTGATCATATATTACTACAAAATAGTCCTAAAAAGCTCACAAGTTGTGCTTGATTGCAGGTTTGATCGACAAAGTGACGAATGTTAAAGATCGGTTCAAAAAGGAGTGAAACCTGCTCAAGTATCAAAGACCAAGAAATTTAAGAAAAGAAGGCCTAGTGCGGACCGTGCAAAGTGGAATGCGTCCGCACTAGGTGGTTCAGAGAGTTGGTTAATAAGGCTAGAAGAAGCGCGGCCGCGGTTCATATCTCGCGGTCCGCGGTGAAGGCTCCGCGACCGCACTACTCTTTTGTGCGGTCTGCGGTCATGAGGTTCAGAGAGATGAAGTTTGCAAAGCCAGTGCCATGTGGTCCGCGGTCATGGTTGCGCAGACGGCACCAGCTCACTCCGCTGTCTGTTTTACGCGGTCCGCGGAGTCCAAGTTCAGAGAAGCAAAAGTGAGCCTAGTGCGGCCGCTGTCCATTTAATGTGGCCCGCACTGACCTCCCAGGGGTATTTTTATCCAGTTTTTCCAGCCTAGTATAAATAGAATATTTTACCATTTTTTAGGTTATCAGATACATCAGTGGAGAGTTGCGCTTGTGAGAACGTATTTTGTAGCCATTTTTAGAACTTTTGCTTTACATTTACGATAGATTCTTGTAATTTAATTTTAGAAATTAATTAATATGCTTAGTTCTTCATCTATTTCTTCAATTTCTTTATCTAGCATGAGTAGCTAAACCCATTAGCTAGGGTTGTGTCTCAACCCTAGTGTGGGTAATTGATGGGTGTTGCCATCTAGAGTTAGATTGACTATGGGTGTTTGCTATTTGGGTTGATTTTATGTTTTAAACTAGAATTGGTAGTTGCAAACACTGATTCAAGCTTTGTGGGTTTAACTCTTCTTGAGAAAGAGAGCCTATGACCCTAAAAATTGACCCAACAAGGAATTGGGATGGACTCATGAGAAATGATAGTCCCAATTAACGGGTTAAACCTCGAGAGAGTAATTACCCTACTTGAACCCTAGTTGCTTGGTGTAATTTGCCTACCATTTGGTCTCGAGAGAGTCAATTGGGCAAAATTACTCTCTCTACCGAGAGGTGTGAGAGTGGGTAAAATTATGCAACGGTTGTAGCATAAGCCCCAATTATGTCAATCAAACCTTAGTAACATCTACCCGTCAATTAGCCACCTAGGTAGTGTCACGACCCTAGTGCCTGTCTTCCCATTAGATACAACTTAGCAATATTCTCGTAGCATAATTTAGTGTTAATCAATAGTTTTACAAAAATAGTTATAATTTGAAAACCCAAAAATGTTTGAAGTGACATTAGGAGTACAAACACATCTCTAGGATAGACAGACAATCCAACTCCACTACTAGCTCCCTGAGAAATTCGATCCCAACCCTCATACCAGGTAAAAGCTATTGTGACCCGCTCTACCTACCTTAGTGCAGCGTCGAGTTGGCCGTGATCATGTTATGCCCCGCAATATTACGTCTTGCGGTATTATATTACGACAGTGTTGTACCCGACAGTATTACATTACGGTGATGTTGCGCTTTGCAGTAATATGTTATGATAGTGTTGCACCTGCAGTATTTTACGTTGAGTTTGTCGTAAGGTAATTGACATCAATCCAATGAAAAGATTATTTGGGGATTATAAGGATTTTGCAATTTCACAAGTGATTAGTAAATTCATGAAAGTGAAAAGGGGAGCAAGTCTAAGAAAACGAATTTTGTCAAAGTTTGGCACTTTGGGATAAAATACGGCTTGAGCTAAAATACCCGGTATTTATGGACTAGTGCCATGCAAGATACTACATGGCCATGATAGTAAGGTGTACAAGGTATGTTAAAAGTGAGTAATATTTTAAGTAAGTGGGAATAATTTTTAATTTTACGGGTAATTAATTAATTATCGGGTAATAGGACATTACCCAATTAACTAATAAGTGGATAATTTTTGGATAAGACTTATAAAATGTTAACGTGGCAGCCAACTAAGTTAATATAATGACACATATAATAGGTGGCACAATATAGGAGTACAAGAAAAAGACTCATATACACGTTAGCTTAGCACTATTGCTTGGGTTATTGCAATTTGCATTTGAGGCTACTTGTTATTGGACTTATTCTTACTCATCTCATCTATGACATAGTTCATATGATGTTTGCTAGTAGTTTCTCTTAGAAAACAAGTTCATTTGACAGTATCATACACCTTATTTTTGGTAGCCATTTCGGTTAGACAAGAGTGGATGCCAAGTGATTTCTTGTAGGAAGAAAGGAGAGGGAATATAAATTCTATTTGGTAGATTGGAAGAGAATTGCATTTCTGTCGATAAAAGGAAGTACGTGACAACATTTCCTAAGAATATCATTCGAAATTTTTCCTAATCCAGGTATGTTAAGGCTATCCCTTCTTTCTTTTGGCATGATCCATATGATACGAACGAAACGTGTAAATGCACAAATTCCATGAATGACTATATTCATAAAAGTATTAGAGATTTCTATGTTCTTGAATTTTCATGTGTCATAATATTTTATCATCTGTTCATGGGTCTCAGAACAAAATACGAAAGTTGAAAAGAGTTTACTTGATGATATTACTCAAAGGAAAAATGGTCTTATGAGATTCCGAAAGATTTTCTTAACGTACTTTTCATGTATTGCATTCATGTGCATTGACCCATGACCAGATGACGTTATATATGCGTATATATGTAAATATATGTATATAGGATATGGGAAAAGGTTACGGTGTTATATACGCACCACCACCTGATCAGCTGGTATATGATGATGATGTTGCCTACAGTGGCTGAAATATAATTCAAACGGCGTTATATACGCGTATATGGGTATGTATTCAAATGGAGTTATATACGCATATATGTGTATGTATCTAAACAGCGTTATATACGCGTATATATGTATGTATATATATGTATATGGGATATGGGAAAGGTTATGGCGTTATATACGCACCACCACCTGATCAGCTGGTATACGATGATGATTTTGCCCACAGTGGCCGATATGATATGATGGGATGCCCTCAGAGGCTGATAATGTTATGAAACATGTACCTATGCACGACATGACATTCATACGCATATGCATGACGCTGAAATTAATTTATGATTTACAAAGTTATTCAGACTCACAAGTTGAGTCATGTACTCCATATGTCTTCCTTGTCTCTTATGTATTTATTTATGTGCCTTACATACTTGGTACATTATTCGTACTGACGTCCCTTTTTCCTGGGGATGCTGCATTTCATGCCCGCAGGTCCCGATAGACAGGTCGAGAGCCCTCCAAGTAGGCTATCAGCTCAGCGGAAGATGTTGGTGCGCTCCATTTGCTTTGGAGTTGCTTGTTTTGTTAGTATGATTTAGACGTGTATTGTTTGGTATGGCGGGACTCTATCCTGATCTCTATGACATTTATGTACTCTTAGAGGCTTGTAGGCATATGTCGTATACATGAAAGATTGTACGGCCTTGTCGGCCTATGTTTGAGTTTATAAATGGTTATGTTGCCTACTAGGTCCGTATGTCACGTGTATATAATAATGTAATAAGAAATATACGTTATGTTGGTACTCGGTTGAGTACGGTACCGGATGCCGGTCGCTGCCCATCGGTTTGGGTTGTGACAAAAGTGATATCAGAGCAGTTCTGTCCTAGGGAGTCTGCAAGCCGTATCTAGTAGAGTCTTGTTTATGGGTGTGTAGTGCACCACACTTATAAGCAGGAGGCTACAGGGCTCTAGATCGTGTGGTAGAGCTCACTTATAAGAATTCAAGTTCCGAGCTTCTATTTTTGTTCATAATAAGACGATGCCTACGTTCAATTAGAGGAACTCGACTTCGTATCATGCTTATGATAAGTAAATATGAGGTCTTTAGCAGATCATGGGTGTACTAAAAGGTGTAAGCTTTTTGATAAGAAGACTTAAGGCAAGAAGGCCTATCCATCTTTATGGTGAAGGACAATGAGAGATTAAGAAGATAAATACAAGTTTCAACAAGAAAAAGAAGCAAAATGAAGAAGGATACGAGGCGCCCAGTTAATGAAGGTTAACAACGTTTATAATTGAGGCAGAGGAACATAAATTTTTTGAGTTATATTCAACATTAACAGAGGTATGTACAATTGGTCACACCCATTTCAGTTATGCCTTGTAGGGGCTAACAGGTATAGTTAAGAGAAGGATGAGATATCAAGATCCGTCTGGGGTTAGAGTAACCCAAATTTGTAAATGGATTGCTTTCATTTGTTGGCATTTCCGAAAGGTATTACAAATGTTCCAATAGATCTTCATGTGAGACACCCAGATGGTGCACCCTAGAATATTATGATTAGATATGAATACTAGCAATCAGAAGATAGGGACTGAAAGCCTGGATAGGATAAATATTACCTTAAGTGTGGCTCTCATCCCTAGTAGAGCGAGGATGTTGAGCAACCCAAAGAGCCATTGGATGTAGCAAAGGGAAATCTAAAAGCGAAAGAATGTCGTATTGAAGTTTTCACAAAAAAAGGGATATGTAGAAATATTAGCAGAGTAATGAGAAAAGAGATAAGAAAATATTATGAATAAGGTGTGATACATGGATGAAAATGGTAGAGTGTTACAGAACCAATAGTCAAATGAGGGAAGAGACGAAAGGTGATGGACCTTAAGACAACAAAAGAGTATAGGCCATAAGGTTATATCCTCATTTCGAGTATTAAGTTCGTGAATCCAACACGACTACCAGAGGGGAGAGTTAATCCCCAGAGTAACATAGATCAGTATGGGCTGATAAACAAGATAAACTAAATATGAATTAGGGACTGAATGATTGGAAAGTACTCGACATCATGGGAATTTCAGATTTTGTCCCGTTAATAATAGAATGGACGACAAAAGAAGATTCATGAGAAATTCAGAGAATGGTCATCCAGGGAGACGCTTCCCTAAAGCAAGCAATATGAGCAAAGTTAAGCTTAAAAGACTGTATGTGCCAGTTAAACTAAGTGCCACCCTCGCGAGTAAGGGAATATTTCATCTTTGGTACAAAAGGATTGCCGCAAGGCGAGTAAGGATCATTGGTGTTGTGAAACAACGCCAAAGATGAAGAGGTAAAACATCTATAGGTAAATCCTCGTGGTTTCAACTCTTAGTACACCTTAAAGGGGGAAATATGAAGTGATGTGGTATTAAGTCAGAATTAAGTGGTTCTAGTGACTATGGCATGGTAAAGAAAGAATGCGATACATGAAAGAGGAATGAGATGACACTTATCAAAATCTTATAGATACGCTACGATTTAAGAATATTGTGCAAGCACGACGCCAAGGAGAGGAAGTAAAGGTTCCTGCCTGAACTGTTATTAATAAATAAGGAGCCAGTGCGAGACGTAAGTTAAGACAAAGGAAATAACCCAAGAAAGATTATGAGGAATATTGATATGAGAATGGGCCAATGAGTAGTTACTAATTGGTTAGGAAGATCCCAGTTATGGCTGAACATGAGGTTACAAATGAGTCATCAGATCATGTAAGATAAACATAGTAGAACCCAACATGGAGAATTCAGCCTCGAAGAATATTATTATAATACTTGAGATATATTTAAACAAGAGTCGAGGTAGTTAAAGGTATTGTATGAGTGTTACGGGGATAAAAGAAAGTTCCACTAGGAAGGCAGTCAAAATATCAGTTCAGAAGCAACCATACAAGCACAAGGGCATGAAAGTAAGAAACTACGAATGATTATAGGCAAGTAAGGACATCAAAAAGGTCTATAATAAGCTCACAACTTTACGAGAGTCAAGGGTTCTCCCTAAGTACTACAACGAAAGACTAGCTAAGGAGATAATAAAGAAGGCTTTAACCTAAGCACAATGACCTAAAGAAGAAATGGTCGTGTAACAACAACCTCGCAACAATATTGTAAGCATTCCAAAGGAAAGTGGAACCTACCTTGGCTAATGAACGGGAAGAAAAATTAAAAGTAATATTCGAAGGTCATATGAGTTCCACGAAAACTCTAGCATGTGCGGGAACTAAGATAAGCTAAGTATAGATGCAACAAAGGGGTAGAAAGACCAGGAAAAGTAATTGCACACGTTTAAAGAAAGTTGAGATGAAACGAAAGGAATTATTCAATCAATGATCCAGAGTTAGTACGTGATGGATACACTCAAGATTTTGGAGCACTATCCAGGCAGCATATTTGTCTATAATCATACAGCCATAGAAGACTCCAGTATAAGTTAAAAGAAATAATTGAGCCTAGGGCATAGATAAATGATTGAATTGTTAGAAGATTGTATCATGGATATTCCATAACACCCATGAAAGGCTGAGGTAATAACTAATACCATGAGCTACATATCGGAAGATAGCTTAAGCCTACGTAAAGGCTGATAAGAAGGAATCTGATTATTAGACCTAGAAAAATTATAGAAGTTGTGCTGGAGAACATGACAGAATCACTCTTAATATTATATGTTCAAGAGAAATAACACAACAACCATAATCTATAATGACTCTACAAGGAAGCCAGTTAGAAGAAGTACCAGCCTCATAAGAAGTCAGTACGAAGCTCCCACCGGACTGTGTATGTACCAGAGGTGCAAGTATTATAATAGAGCTTCAAGTTATGGGCGTGAATTACACTTAGGTGGAAGGGAGGTTATGAAGGAGATAAAAGATATCAGTAAGTAAGGTAAAAGTGAACAACATACGAGATACTCAAATGCAGAAAGTTGTGAAAAGTCCATACTTCGGATAGAAGGTTATAAGCACGAGGATTCAATATCCAGGAATGATAGTGACATCGTTAGTGGCATATCTTCCAGCCTGTGGTTTCTACGTATCTAGAGGTTAGTTAAAGAGTATAGAAGAGTTAGAGGCGATGTTATGTATCGCTTAACATTCCAGAATAACATAAGGAATTCTAGGGTGCAAGCAAGTTGACGGAAAGTTGTGAGTATTATAAATGGATATTTATAGGTCGCAAGCTAAAGTATGGTAGAGCAACAAAGTTTTAAGAAAACATGAGTAAGAATGAGGAAATGCGAGTGAGAAGGTGATGAGAATGGATAAGTCCTCGGGATTAAGCCCATGAAAACAAAAAGAGCTAATGATTTCTCTAAGTTATATAAAGCTCAGTATAGCATGAATGAACTCAAAGGAGTCTAAGACTAGTAGCATTTAGAAAAGATGGAACGCTACCCTGATAGTACAATGACGGTGTAATTGTGATGGATAAAGGATGACTTTTAGGCCTTCGAGTGAGTAATGATTTGAAGAGAATTTCATGGATTGTACAAGATTAAAATATCCACATAAGTGAATCACATTGGGATGCTATAAAATACGGTCATTGAAGTATAGTATCACCCCTAAGTGGATCATGAAAATCACTTCAAATATTCCTCGATGAAACGTAAGCCCTAGTGTCAAGGTATGTCGTAAGAAGTTTCAAGTTATCAGTGGTATATTGTTGATTAATATTGAGGCAAATCAACAATGGATGGACAAAAGTCACAAAGTATGAGATGAGATTAGGCCGCCTTTCTTTAGACGAACGGTAATGAAGGAGCATTGATGGACTGAGATTTATACCTAAAGGATAGGCAGCAAAAGTAACTGGGAGCTTGGTAAGCATACCTCAGTAGAGTTAGATTGAAGTAAAAATTATGCTATAGTATAACCTATGTAAATGCAGTAAAGTCATAAGAATGGATAATCATATCTATGAAATATGATATGACCATATTCGCAAGTTCTACAAAGTATCGAGCAAAGGACTTCAGTATACCTATAGAGGCCCAGAGAGGCATTCTATTAAGCCTTGTATATACAAATTAAGGCCTACAGATCGATAAAAGGTAAAAAGGAAAAAATAAAGATGAATCGCATAAGTGCACCTACAAAGCCAGGGTCATACAGGCCGCATGACAGGAGGTAACAGAAGTTGCATGATTAGGAAGATTTCGACCACAGGTCGTGATATAAGCAAAAAGACTAAAGGGGGGAATACCATAGACTTTGGATTTATTTATAGAGCAACTGCTTGAATGGCAAGTAGAGTATTAATGTATTCACAAGAGCTATAAGTTACGAAAATGATAAGAGCATCAGTCAACATTCGAGGACAAATGTTCCAAAGGGGGGAATGATGTTATGCCCCGCAATATTACATCTTGCGGTATTATATTATGATAGTGTTGTACCCGACAGTATCACATTACGGTGATGTTGCACTTTGCAGTAATAAGTTACGATAGTGTTGCACCTGTAGTATTTTACGTTGAGTTTGTCGTAAGGTAATTGACATCAGTCCAAGGAAAAGATTATTTGGGGATTATAAGGATTTTGCAATTTCACAAGTGATTAGTAAATTCATGAAAGTGAAAAAGGGAGCAAGTCTATGAAAACGAATTTTGTCAAAGTTTGGCACTTTGGGATAAAATACGGCTTGAGCTAAAATACCCGGTATTTATGGACTAGTGCCATGCAAGATACTACATGGCCATGATAGTAAGGTGTACAAGGTATGTTAAAAGTGAGTAATATTTTAAGTAAGTGAGAATAATTCTTAATTTTACGGGTAATTAATTAATTACCAGGTAATAGGACATTACCCAATTAACTAATAAGTGGATAATTTTTGGATAAGACTTATAAAATGTTAACGTGGAAGCCAACTAAGTTAATATAATGACTCATATAATAGGTGTCACAATATAGGAGTACAAGAAAAAGATATTGTCACACGTTAGCTTAGCACTATTGCTTGGGTTATTGCAATTTGCGTTTGAGGCTACTTGTTATTGGACTTATTCTTACTCATCTCATCTATAACATAGTTCATATGATGTTTGCTGGTAGTTTCTCTTAGGAAACAAGTTCATTTGACAGTATCATACACCTTATTTTTGGTAGCCATTTCGGTTAGACAAGAGTGGATGCCAAGGGATTTCTTATAGGAAGAAAGGAGAGGGAATATAAATTCTATTTGGTAGATTAGAAGAGAATTGCATTTCTATCGATAAAAGGAAGTACGTGACAACATTTCCTAAGAAATTCATGCGAAATATTTCCTAATCCAGGTATGTTAAGGCTATCCCTTCTTTCTTTTGGCATGATCCATATGATACGAACAAAACGTGCAAATGCACAAAATTCCATGAATGACTCTATTCATAGAAGTATTAGAGATATCTATGTTCTTGAATTTCCATGTGTCATAATATTTTATCATCTGTTCATGGGTCTCAGAACAAAATACGAAAGTTGAAAAGATTTTACTTGATGATATTACTCTAAGGCAAAATGGTCTTATGAGATTCCGAAAGATTTTATTAACGTACTTTTCATGTATTGCATTCATGTGCATTGACCCATGACTAGATGGCGTTATATACGCGTATATATGTAAATATATGTATATAGGATATGGGAAAAGGTTACGGTGTTATATACGCACCACCACCTGATCAGCTGGTATATGATGATGATGTTGCCCACAGTGGCTGAAATATAATTCAAACGGCGTTATATACGTGTATATGGGTATGTATTCAAATGGCGTTATATACGCATATATGTGTATGTATTCAAACGGTGTTATATACGCGTATATATGTGTGTATATATATGTATATGCGATATGGGAAAGGTTATGACGTTATATACGCACCACCACCTGATCAGCTGGTATACGATGATGATTTTGCCCATAGTGGCTGATATGATATGATGGGATGCCCTCAGAGGCTGATAATGTTATAAAACATGTACCTATACACGATATGACATTCATACACATATGCATGACGCTGAAAGTAATTTATGATTTACAAAGTTATTCAGACTCACAGGTTGAGTCATGTACTCCATATGTTTTCCATGTCTCTTATGTATTTATTTATGTGCCTTATATACTTGGTATATTATTCGTACTGACGTACCTTTTTCCTAGGTGGTTTGAGTCGGGATAGGCTCGGTTGTTGGGTACGGATCTAGTACAGGATGCTTTGGACAAGGTCAGGATCATTCAGGATAGGCTTCATACAGCTCAGTCCAGGCAAAAGAGTTATGCCGACCGTAAAGTTCGTGATGTGGCATTCATGGTCGGTGAGCGGGTGTCGCTTCGGGTGTCGCCTATGAAGGGCGTGATGAGATTTGGGAAGAGGGGCAAGCTTAACCCTAGGTTCATTGGCCTATTTGAGATTCTTGATCGAGTGGGAGAGGTTGCTTACAGACTTGTGTTGTCGCCGAGCTTATTAGCCGTGCATCCAGTGTTTCATATGTCCATGCTTCGGAAGTATCACGACGATCCGTCCCACGTGTTATATTTCAGCACTGTCCAGTTGGACAAGGACTTGTCCTATGAGGAGGTGCCGGTAGCTATTCTAGACCGGCAGGTTCGTCAGGGAGATCGAAGAGTTTCCCTTCTATTCGTGTTCAGTGGAGAGGTCAGCCTGTTGAGGCATCAACCTGGGAGTCCGAGTCCGATATGCGTAGCCGTTATCCCTATCTATTCCCTGACTCAGGTACTTCTTTCTTATGGCCGTTCGAGGACAAACAATTGTTTTTGGGTCATCACTTATTTTACAAGTTGATTCTGTGTTCTGAGGCCTTAAAAACCTATTTTTGTCTCACCTCGATTTGCGTGTGTAGTATGGGAGTGTATCCGAAAAGCCATTATGTGAAAATCTGTGAAAAATGATAAATGCTACTTTTAAAATAAACTTAAGTTGACTTCGGTAAACATTTTGGGTAAATGGACCCGGACCTATGATTTGACGGTCCTACAGGGTCCGTAGGAAAATATGGGACTTGGGTGTATACCTGAAATTAAATTCCGAGGTCCCAAGCCCGAGAAATGAGTTTTTGAAGAAAATTATTTAACAAATTTTTTTAGAGTTTTTGGAAAGTTGAATGTAATTGAAATTGATGGTATCGGGCTCGTATCTTGGTTTCGAAGCCCGGTACAAGTCTTATATGGTGTTTAGATTGAGACTGCAAAATTTGATTAGAAACGGACTTGAAATGATGTGAATTGGACCCTCGGTTGTGAAATTTGAAACTTATGCGTTCTTGAGATTTTTCTTTGATTTTGATGCTAAATTCTTTGTTAAAGATGTTAATTTGGCGATTTGACCGCACGAGTAAGTCCATATGATGTTTTTGAGTTAGTATGCATGTTTGGTTTGGAGCCCCGAGGGCTCGGGTCAATTTTGTATAGGTTTCAGGATGTTTTTTACACTTAGAAAAGTTGTAGGTTTTCAGTTTGTGGTATTCTGGAGTTTTGTTCTTCGCGTTCGCAGAAGGACTCTCGCGAACGCGAAGGGTAAGTCAGGTTGAAGGACAATTCCTTCTACGCGAACGCGAGAAACAGGATGCGAACACGAAGCCTTGGGGGTGCTACCATTCGCGAACGCGGACCTGCTATCGCGAACGAGAAGGCCTTTTGGCCGGGAAAGGGGGAAAGGGATTTTTGTTTTACGCGAACGCGGCCACTGGCCCGCAAACGCGATGGATTGAGGAGCTAAAGCTCCGCGAACGCAAGCCACTAAACGCGAAGGCAACTGGGCCTGACCCTTCGCGAACGCGAATAAGGCATGTCCAGTGAATTAAAAACAGTAGAAAATCGGGATTGAGTCCATAACTTTATATTTTCAAAACTAGAGAGCATTGAGGCGATTTTGAAAGAACAAGTTCTTCGTCAAAGCATTGGTATATGATTCTAAACCTTTTTCTTTCGATGTCCCATTGCATTTCATCAATTTTCATCCAAAAATCTAGGGTTTTTATGGTAGAAATTAGGAATTTGGGTAGAGTTAGGGCTTTTTGAATAATTGGAATATAGACCTCATTTTGGGGTTGGATTTCGAAACTAATTGCATATTTGGGCTCGTGGGTAAATGGGTGATCGTGTTTTTGTCTGAACCTCGAGTTTCGACCAAGCGGGCTCAGGGTCAATTTTTGACTTTTTGGGAAAAATGATAGAAAACCTATAATTAAGCATTGAGTATGAATTCTTTAGAATTTATTGATGTTGTTAAATTAATTTGGGCTAGATATAAGTAATTTGATGGCGAATTCTAAAGGAAAAGCGGTGTTTGAGGCTTGAGTTGGCCGTGGAAGTTTGAGGTAAGTGTTTGGTCTAACCTTAGCTTAAGGGATTAGGAGTTGTATTTTATTTGCTATGTATTAATTGTGGAGTACGACGTATAGGCATGGTGACGAGTATCTATACGTCGGTATCAAGTATGCCTGTGAGTCTCGTATTGTAATTGTTGTGACTCCGTTGTGATTTGTTCATACTTAATATGTTGATTATCATTGTTGGTTACCTTGTCGGGATGTTATTGTTATGACATTGTCTCCCTTGCCGGGATGTTATTGTTTATTATATCGTCTTCCTTGCCGAGATATTGTTGCCGTACTCATGTGCCCTTGCCGGGATTCTTTGTGATTGATGTTGATATGAAATTGGAGTGGATGGCATGCCGCCACTGTGATATTTGAAATGGGATCGGGTTGCATGCCTTCACCGAAATATATGAAATGGGATCGGGTTGCACGCCTGCAACAAAATATATGAAATGAGATCGGGTGGCACGCCGCCACAGTAATATTTGAAATGGGATCGGATTGCATGCCTGCAACAAGAAAGAGATAAAAGGGATTACTGTGTTTGTTTTCTTATTCTTGTTAGTAATTGCATTTTTGGTTTCCTTACACTCCTCTTTGGTCTTATGTTATTATCTTATACTCCGAGCAGCATGTTCTTCCCCCTCCCATCTTTACTGTGAATATCTGCTTTTATTTTCCGCTATATATAATTTAACTACACAAATTTATTTGGAAGTCTGGTCCTAGCCTCGTCACTACTTCGCCGAGGTTAGGCTAGGCACTTACCAGCACATGGGCTCGGTTGTGTTGATACTACACTCTGCACACAGTGCAGATACTGGTACCGGAGCGTTTGGACCGTAGTAAGGTTACTTCCTTCAGTCCAACAGGCGACCCGAGGTAGTCCTGCAGGCGTCCGCGGGCCTTGGCGTCTCCTTCTATCATTTCTTTTCTGTTTTTACTTATTCAGAGACAAATACGAGTATTTCTATTCAGACTTTATTTGTAGTATTCTTAGATAGTGTGTGAAATTGTGACACCAAATTCTGGATAGAGTTGTATTTAGACTTCCTCAGTTTGTATTAAGTTAAATTATCAGATTTCATCTTCCGCTTTGTTATTGATATTATTATTTCCGTTGTTTTGATATGTTGTTTTGAAATTATAAGGACTTAAAGACTTGAAAAGGGTAACTAAATCAGAATAGTTGGCTTGCCTAGTTTTCACTAGTAGGCGTCATCACGACTCTCGAGGATGTAAAATCCGGGTCGTGACAATACTAAAGTTTGGTTGCCTAGCAAATGAACATTAGGTGCCATCACAACCCTAGGTGCCATCACAACCCCCGAGGTTGGAATTTCGGATCCTGACAATAGTTAAATCTAGTGATCCAATTTTTTTATCTTCCCTCTTTGGACTTCAAGTACTACTTCTCATTATCTAAATTATTTGCTGATGCTTCCTAATCTCTAGCTAATCCCATTAATCGTTGTAGAGTCGGAGACGAAGTTATTCCTGGGAAATCTTTCCTATTCAAATTTAGATTGACCAGCAGACCCCGTCCTCCCATGTGTAATTAACTAATGGTATAATTACTAGGGTAATAATTACATAACATAGTAATTATATAGTATAGTATTTCTTTCCCATAATGTAATTATAGTATAATTTCTAAACTTACATCGGGTTTTAAAGTTGATATATGAATTTTTGATTTTTTCTATTTTAGCATCTCAATTCAATTGATTATTTATAAGTGAACACCTCTAACTTTTGACTATGCTTATGTAGCAGTAGCACTGCTGACGTGGTCAAAGTGCGTGCTAATCACGCAGAAAAAGTGCATCATTCATTGTATTTAAAAATATTGAATAAGAAAAAGGAAAAGTAAATAAAAGAAAAACAAATAAAAATTTTGGCGGATTGATCAAAGAAAAACAAATAAGAAATTATCAGATTTCATCTGAATTGATCAGATTTGATTTTCACTACTGGAAATAGTGGCTGGTCAAGGGAAGGTTTTGGCGGAGAAAGGTAAGAGAATAAAAATTATAAATTTGTTAAGTGGTTTTAAAAAGGATGGGGCCCAAATATTACAAATGTCAAACAATAAATTATCTTCATATTTGACGTGGTATTTATATCAAATAATTGAGATACACGCTCCGAGGGAGAGATTTATTATAAATATTTTTATTGAGTTGAGGTACTAAAATGGGAAAATCAAAAGCTCATATATCTGCTTTAAAATGTGGTACAAGTTTAAGTGGCTTAGAGGCCGTTACACCTATTTTAAAAGTTATGTGTTTATATCTATTATTTATTGTAATTTCTGTGAAGTTTTACACATAAATTTATATTGCACTTGAAAAAAATACTGCGTTCAGGTAAACCTGCAACCCGAAAGCTGCGTCTGCCCCTGCTTAAGAGTGAATCGTACAACTATTATGGTACATGGATCCTTAGAACTACGTACTACTCAAAATTCAGAAATCCCACATGGTGTTGGAGCCAAGGAAAAGGGGCGGAGGCACTTACTGCACAGTGATAGGAAATGATTGATATATGTAAACACAATAGCAATAAGGTTAATTGTGCATAAAATTATGAATGTGATACTCCCCCGTTACAATAAAGGCGAGGTTCATGAAATTCTTGGGACCCTTCGTCTTTTTTCAAAATATTTTTCTGACAATGCTATATCTAGACATTGTGAGTATGGATTCACTAAATGTCTTAATCAAATATTTTCTTTTAGCGTTGGTGGAATTGGGAAGAGGATTTGTTCTATATTTATCCCCAAAACCACCCACAAAATACAAAATATAGTGTATGTGGATATTCCTCAGAACACTCGAGGGTTATCCTTTTGAAATGATTTTAATTTAGCACTTTACTTTTACCTTGACAACTAGAGATAGAAACTGCCTTATCATCAAATATTTGCAGCATACAACAACAACACATCCACTATAGTTTCACAAGCAGATTTGAAAAGGATAATGTGTACGCAAACCCTATCCCTCGCTTGTTAAGATAAAGAGGCTAGTCCCTTCTAAATTATTTCAAATCTTTTTCTATTTCGAGGTAAGATTGAGTAGATTTGTTGCAAGTGGTATGATTTCATACGATATCAGTTTTGAAATCAAGTTTAAGCCTTAACTATTCTAGTGGTTTTTAATTAAAGAAAGAAAATCTTCTTGGATACATCATGAAAGTCTGTGTTAACCACCGCCCTCTTTGTTTTAATTTATGTATCTTATTTTGTCTCGGCAGTTTAATAAAGAAAGAAAGTTTTTATTTTGAAATTTATAGTGTTAAGTATGTCATAATATCTGTGTGACTAAATTTTTTTAAAGCTTGTGAGCTTAAACATATTACGATATTTGTGTGGCTAAACTTTTTATTAAGATCATACAGTAAAATGAAAAGTTCAATTTTTAATTGCTTTCAAATAAAAAAGTGTGTTATTTTTTCTAAAGCTGACTTATGAGGAAATAGTGATATATATATTGGGAGTGTAAAGCCTAGTTTAATTTTTTTCAGTCTCTCGCTTGATCCCTTTAATGACGACGCCAAAATGAAGAAAATTCTTTCAAAAGAAACGGAATAAAATTTAATTTCTTTGTACACTTGCAAGACTAATTTATCATTTGAAGACTACACTGTCGTTGGCCTCATGCTACCTCTAGCTCGCTAAAACTCTCCCAACAAGGAAAAAAAACCAACTAAACAATTAACTAAAAACCTAAGCTTCTAATTGAGTGTGTGATACATATCAATCAATATTACTCCTATTTTTCTACCTAAATTTGATTGTTAGACACCACACCTTCACGTTGGAGAGGTTCAATTCTTATAATAATTTCTTGGACTGGTACTGTTGATGAGGTATTGCTAACTATATGAGGGTTTGCAATTGACCTTGTAGTAGAAGAACTACCACCATTAACAATTTTTTGACAAGTTTCAATTAGGTAATGCCTACAAGTAGGGCAAGAAGAGTGTGAATTTAGCCATTTATCGATACATCGGACGTGGAACCCATGGTTGCACTTAGGCAAAACCCTAACTTTCTCTCCAGCAACAAAATCTGATAAGCAAATTACACACTCAGTGTCAACCCCTGGATGTTTCAGTTCGGTAGTGTAAGTTATAACTAGGAATGTCTTGAGGGCTTTTTTCTTGATTCCGGTATTAGCTAGCTTTGATGCTGAAGGATTTCTATAGTTTGAGGATGAGTTTGACGCTGATACCAAGTTGGAGCATCTTAATGCACGCTTTATGATAGAATTCAAGGCAAGTAAACAAATCAAGGCACATACAAGTACTGACAAGACCATAATAACATTTGCATCAAATGTGTTGACGTGGCTGATTTCGGCCGCCGGTGGCGGCGCCATGGTGGCCTCGGGGTGGTATTGTAGTTGGTATTAGAAGTAGTCTTCTTGACTAGTGGAAGTTCTCAGCAAATTCTTGAATGAATAGAGTGGAAGTAGTTGCCATATAGAGCTTTTGGTTGGAAGTGTGTATTTGTGTTTCTCTCTGAATTCTTTCTTTGTTTGTAGTTGTTGAATGAATTGAAATTTCCCTTGGAGGAGTTCCTTATAAAGGAGAAATTTAAAGGGTGAATAGGTGTAAAGTGTGATCAAAGGATATATTATTTTATTTTCTTTAAGGAATATTTCAAAGTTTCAATCCATATTTTTTTAATTAATGGAGTAACTATGTTTCCAAGCACTACAGCTTTTAAGAGTATGTTATAAACAAGTGGAGCCCGTATAACTTTTTAGAAGTACATCCACTCCTCTTTGGAAAAGAGACATTGTTTTGACAAGGTAACAGTGAACTTTCCATTCACAACTACAAAAATTAGTAGTATTCGTTTGATATAATTTACACCTTCGCTGTACGTATACACAACTAAATTTTAATTATAGATTATAATCATTTTAGTTAGAACTTAGAACTTCTAGATTGGTAATTGAGCTTTGGAGCTTGTCCAAAAGTGGAGGGCATAAGGAACTTCCTGGTTCTTTTTTTAAAAAAAAAAGTAATTTCGTGGCAAAATCCTTTCTTATATCATTCAAAGAGACCTTCAAGGAACATACATGTCTGGATTAAAACAATTCCGAAACATCTATTTATCTTCTATCACTATATAAGATTACAACAAGGAAGTTGCGATCCATGGTTTATATATGTACTTTATTGGGAGCTTTGCTTGCCTGCTTTTTGGTATCATTATTTATTTTTATCTAGAACAATATCATCTTTGGGATTAAGATATTACTGCAGAAAATCACATAAACACAGAGTCTACGCAATAGAATATTGATAGGAACGTACCTTCAGCCATTATTATTCAAGCATTGTAGAAAATCGCCTTAGGAAAACTTCGAAGAAAGCCTACTAGCCTACTAGCCTATGCTTATCGTAGGATGCCACACTGATAGAGTCACAAGCGTATTTATAGGTAGGCTAAGGGCTCTTAGGCAAATACTTTTGCTGTAGGAACTTTTCCATAAAATACGATTGCCTTAGGGACTCATAATTAATAGTTTCCTTCTATCAAGGAAACTTCTAGATATGCATAACCATAAGAATATTATCTAATAATGTAATTACTTGGGAGACAAGGTAATTAAATTAATTACCATAATATGTGAGCCACAAAAGTCTCATTAAAGAGACGTATGATTCTTACATTCTCCCACTTGGTTCACATATTATAATCAGGTTATCCTTTATGAGTGATAATTATAACAATATGGCCATAGACTTTATTACTCTACTAAAAGTTATGCAACAATCACTTTAATTAGAATATATCATTACATGAATCATGGCGGTCATACTCTTAAACAAATAATTCCTTCCATGTATTACAATGTACAATATGTTCTAACAAAGTGTCAACAACTTTATGAATGAACTTAATATAGTCATTCAGAGTCCAAATTTATTGATCCAATGATCACAAAATAATACATAAAAAACTAAGTGTGCACTATCATGTATATCAAAATAAACATAATATTTAGATAAACTGTTAGAGAGCAAAGCAAGACTACATTGAGCTACTAAGCCCCATATAAGTTACATGATCCTTGAAAATATTAGCCGGTAGACCTTTAGTCATAGGATCAACAATCATCAAAGTAGTTAGTACTAACATGCTCAAAATTCACATCTTGCTTCTTCACATAGTCTCTAACTATCAATTACTTTATGTCGATGTACTTGCTTCGGCTGCCACTTTTATTGTTCTTAAAGAAAAACACTGCAGCTGAATTGTCACAGAAGATTCACAATGGCCTTGAAATGGAATCGACAATCCTAAAGCCGGAAATAAAGTTCTTCAACCATAACGTCTGTGATGTAGCTTCATAGCATATTATAAATTCAGCTTCCATAGTTGATGTTGCAACAATTGTCTGCTTGATACTTCTCCAAGTCACAACATCTCTAGCAAGAAGGAAATGTATCCTGAAGTAGAATTACCATTGTCTTTGCATCCACCCAAAACAGAGTCGGAATATCCAATCACTTCCAATGAGTCAGAGTATTTGTATGTGAGCTTAAAATTGTTGGTTCCTTGAAAATATCTCAAAACCTTTTACCCGCTTTCCAATGGTCAAGACCAGGGTTACTTTGATATCTGCCAAGAATTCCTATCGCAAAAGCAATATTAGGTCTAGTATATACATGTGTATACATAAGGCTCCCAACAAGCGAAGCACAGGGAATGTCTTTCATTTTCTCCTTTTCCAATGCATTTTGTGGACATTGATTCAATAAGAATTTGTCACCTTTAATTATGGGTGCTGCTATAGGTGAACAATTCTTCATCCCAAATCTTTCCAGAATTCTTTCAATGTAGGCCCTTTGAGACAGTCCAAGTAATCTTTGGGATCTATCTCTATGAATCTCTATGCCAATGACATAAGAGGCGTCTATCCTTCATATGAAAATTCTGGATAAGAAACTGTTTAGTCTCGTGCAACAACCCCAAATCACCACTTACAAGCAAAATATCATCCACATATAGTACTAGAAAAATATATATTCTCCCACTTATCTTAAGGTATATACATTGATCAATGATGTTCTCCATAAATCCAAATCAAGAAACAACATTATGAAATTTAATATACCATTGGCGGGAAGCCTGCTTTAGCACATAAATGGATTTATTCAACTAGCAAATAAGGTGACTTTTGTTCTTATCACAAAATCCTTTAGGCTGACGCATTTATACCTCCTCTTCAAGATCTCTATTCAGGAGAGTTGTTTTCATATCCATTTGAGGCAACTCTAAATCAAAATGAGCTACTAATGCAATGATTATTCTCAATGAATCATTCTTTGATACCGGAGAGAAGGTTTCATGATAATCAATGCCTTCCATTTGAGTAAAATTCTTGGCTACAAGTCCGGCTTTATATCTTTCAATATTACCAGATGAGTCTCTTTTAGTTTTAAAGACCCATTTGGAACCTATAGTAGAGGATCTTTTTGGTAATTCGATGAGATCCTAGACTTTATATTTAACCATATATTCTAATTCTTATTTCATGGCATCATATCAAAGTGTGGAGTTTTATCCTCTCATGACTTGTGAAAACGAGTATGGATCATTTTTTAGTTCAATATTATAATCAGACTCTTGGAGATATACAACATAGTTACAAGAAATTGCTGATTTTCAAACTCTTAAAGATTTTCTTACTCCTACCGGTTCAGACACTAGTGGGTTTAGGTAAATCGGGTTGATCTTCATGTTTCTCCTCAAGTGGTGGTGGATCTTGAACTTCTTCTTGTTCAGATAATTCATGAGAATTTTTATGAGCAACATTCAAGTTTCCAATATATAAAGGTAGCACAGGTAGTTCCCTTATTTCTTCAAATTCTACCCTTTGAGTCAAAACACTCCCTCTTTCTTTATACTCCTCAAGAAATTTAGTATTTCTAAGCTCAACAATTTTAGGAGAATGAGAAGGACAACAAAACCTAAATCCTTCAGAGTTAATTGCATAGCCTATAAAATAACCGCTTATTGTTCTTTCATCAAACTTCTTTAGTTGTGGGTTATAAACCCTCACTTCAATTGGACATTCCCAAACATGAAAATAATTTAAACTAAGTTTTCATCCTTTCCCTAACTCAAAAGGTGTCTTGGGGACAGCCTTGGGTGGAACCCAATTTAAAATATACACATCAATTTTTAAGTCTTCACTCTATAAGGTTAAAGCTAAATTTGATCTGCTAATCATACTTCTTTCCATGTCCATTAATGTCTGATTCCTTCGTTCTGCCACACCATTTTGTTGTGGTATTCCTGGCATGGTATATTGCACAATTATACCTTCACTTTCAAGGAACTCAGCAAATGGACGCTTAACGTGTCCCTTATCTGTGTACCTACCATAATATTTTCTATCCCTATCAAATCTTACAATTTTGATCCGAGCACCTATTTGTTTCTCTACTTCTGCTTTGTAAACTTTAAAAGCATCAAGTGCTTCTTATTTGTAAAACATAAAATATATATATATCTTGAATAGTCATCAATAAATGAGATAAAATATCTCTCACCATTCAAGAAAGGGGTAGAAAAAGGTCCATATATATATATATATATATATGTATGTATGATTTCAAGCAATTGAGAACTCTTTTTGGTACCTTTAGTTGTTGGTCTGCTTGCCCTTTATGCAGTCCACACAAGTACCAAAGTTAGAAAAATCAAGAGTTTTTAGAACTCCATCATTAACCAACCTTTTGACTCTATCAATAGAGATATGTCCCAATCTCTTGTGCCAAAGACTTAATGAGTTCTCATTGATAATACATCACTTAGTGCCAATTTTTTTAATCATGTAAAGTTAAAATATTGCATTCAAATGTGGGGTCTAGCTCAAGAATATATAAATTTCCACTTAAATTTACAAAAGCAATAACTTTATTGTCTTTCAAAAGTTTCACAAAAAGATAATGAAAATTCAAATCATATATAGTAATTGATAGTCTAGAAAGAGAAATTAAATTTCTAGAATATTCTGGAACATAAAAAGTATTTTCCAAATCTAAGTGAAATCATCCTTCACATGCCTATAAATCCCCACACTTTCTACACATGAACGCGTCATATTGCTAGAATAGACGTATTGTTCACTGCCTATCGGCTTCCTCTGAGTTAGAAAGCCCTACATGATATTGGCAATGTGAATTGTAGAACCAGAATCAATCTACCATGTATTATCAGAAACTTCAGTAAAATTAGATTCATAACATACAATGGTAAAATTACCTTTCTTCTCAAGTCATTTCTTGTATTTCAGGCAATCTTTCTTCCAATGTCCGTTCTTCTTACAGAAATGGCAAGCATCTTTGTCAAAGGTGCTTTTCTTCTTCTTGGAAACACTTTTGGCATTCTTTGCATTACTCTTATTATGAGTCACAAAATGAATACTCTCAGGTGTCTCGTGCTTCAACCTCTCTTCTTCTTGAACATATATAGTCAAGAGTTCATTGATTGACCTTTTATCTTTATGAGTGTTGTAAGAAATCTTAAACGGACCATATTTCGCAAGAAGAGAATAGAGAATGAAATGCACAAGAAATGGTTTAGACATATCAACCTAAATGGACTTGAGTTTAGCAGCAATGTCTCTAATCTCCATAATGTGCTCACGTACTATACGACTTCTGTCGAAAGTCATACTTGAGAGCCTTTTCAAAAGGGCTGGCATTGTCAGAGCTTACGAATTGTTCATCAATTGACTTCATATAAGCTATGACCTTATTGTTATTAGGGATAGAATCCCTAATACTTTGGCTTATGTGGGCTTTTATGAGTATTAAACTTAAGCGATTAGATTGCTCCCACTGCTCATAATTAGACTTAGCCACTGACGTACTTGATTCCGTGAGAATAGGTGGTTCTTCCACACGGAGTGCCAGGTACAGATCCGAGCATCCTAAAGTGGGAAGGACTTTCTTCTTCCATTCAGTATAATTATCACCAGAAAGCATTGGAATTCGAGCATTCTCATTAAAAATAATTGTAGGAAAAGCTGTAAAGACTGTAAAATGTCACACCTTCTTTTACCACCCGAGGGGGTATATAAGGGTGTTTTTTCAATTAAAGTGACAATATAATGAGATTATTTTATTTATTTACTTCAGAGTCTCCACTTGGAATAATTTATGGTGTCCCAAGTAACCAGTTTATTTAAATCCCAAATCGAGGAAAATCGACTTTATTTAAAAGTATGCGAAACTAGAAATTCTATGTAAGGAATTTTGTTAACCCGGAAGAAGGTGTTAGGCAGTCTCAGGTTCCGTGGTTCGAGCATTGTCACTTACCTATTAACAATTGGCCTAATTATCTGATTTATCACATGTTTTAAACCTATTGTGCATTTTTAACTTTATAACCATTTTTAATTATTTTGATCGCTTTTTAAGATTTATGGAATTATTTCTTGAACAAGTTACGATTGTCGTACACTTGCCGTTTTGGAACACACCGCGAACCACGCTACATGAAATGAACCCGCGATTTGCGATATGTTTATTTTATTATTAATATTCAAAGTTGTTATGATCGGGTCACATGAAATGCACACCCGATTTTGGAAATTATGCATCATAACTATGTCACGGGAACCGTACCCATAATCACGATGGTTTATTTAAGCGCGTCTAAATCAAGCTACGATATTTTATAACTAATTATTTCCCTATGTTGGAGATGAAACGTGAAGGTCATCATTTATTTTGTGCAAGGAATTGGAATGAATTTTTTACCAACTAAAGTTTGTGAGCCATTTACAGAATTGAAAGTCTACTTGGTATTAATTACTGCAAAGGGCGAGGAGATAGAGATAACTAAATTGTGGTTTAAAGGTTTGTTTCATGCTTCATCTGTATTTGCTTAAGGTCACACTAGGTGACATGACATTATCACGTGAATTTAATTAAAGGGCTAACATTAAGACCTCCAACAGGTCTTGTGTGACTACAGGTGGGCTTAGATTGAAGCACAATTTTGTATGGCTTAATAAGGAAAATGGGTTCGATGTCCAATGGAGTCCAAACCCTATGGGCAGGCCCACCAATATAAAGTCGTGACCTCAATTACGATATATGGCCGGACAAACAATTGCAGAGAAGTTGACTTTCAGAGCAAATTAACATTCATAATGAAATTCAAATTTAATTATATGAATAGAAAAGTTAATGATGACAAACATCAATAACAAAGGTTTGCATTTAAACTTCAAAACGAGCCAAGTTTCAAAATTTACAACTATAACTCATTTAATAACATCTCGTAATGGGTGTGCATGAAACAAACATTTTTTTATAAAAGAAACAATCATCCACATTAATATTCAAACCTAAACATAAAAGAAACATGAATTTTTCATTCAAGATTTCAATCAATTTATGAAGAAATAGTATAGATTCAAAATGTGTACCTATAATTACTTCGACAAATAAACCTTGAAACAGCCGATTGAGTGGCAGAAATAGCGCTGAAGGGGATTCAGCTGCGATTTTTGAGAGCAAACAGCAGAGACAGTAGTGCAACAACAACGCAAATCAGCGGACAACGAGCGGCAATTCCACGACTCCAAAATATCTTTCAGACACCCGAAAAAGAAAGAAATGATGCTTTAAAATCAGTTCTTCTTCACCTTTTCTTCTTCTTTCTTCTTCAAATTTGCAGAAAACATTGCTTTTGTTTTTTTTCTTTTAGCTCTTGTTTTTCGAATGCTTGCGGGAATCTGTTGGATGAGTTTTTATGTGCGTGAGGGTAGGGGTGTGTATGAGTGAGAGGGTGAAGAGAGGGTAGAGGAGTGACGTTTGTTCTCTTGGAAGAACAGGGTATGTTCTTGGTTTTTGATGGAAATGGAGAAGAAGCCTTCTCTCAGATGCGTCGTTCTGTCTAGGTTGGGAGTGAGAATGTCTTTATGTCTAGCTCTTTTTAATGTGTGTTAGGTCTAGGGATTTAAGGGAAAAAAGATGGGGAAAAGGAAGATTGGGCTAGGGTTTAAAAGTTAATTTGGGCCATTTTAGGAATTTGCCCTATTTTAAAAGAAACAAGACCAGAAATATATTCTTCCTATTTTCATTTTCTTTGTTTTTTCCTTTTTCTTTTTCTTTAAATAATAAAAATTTTGAATCTATCTATTTTTGTAAAAAATAAAATTCTTTGTCTATTTTTAACATTAAAACAACTAATTAACTTAAAACTAAGGAAAAATACTAATTTTAAAGGCCAAAATCTAAATATGTAAAAATAACTATGTTTTATAATTTTTGCTTAATAAAATAATTCCTACATGCAAATTGAACCTAAGATGTTATGAAATTAAAACTTGATAATTTTTATGATTTTAAAATATTAAAAATGCATGAAATGCAACTAAATAAAGAAAAAAAATCCTAAAAATTAATTAAAATTATTTTGGTCTATTTTTAGGAGTTATTTTCATGTAGTGCAAAAATTAGGTGCTCACAGTTGCCCCTCTTTGCTCGGAAATATGAAGAGCTTTTAGGCAAAGATAAAGTGAGCAATTACGAGTAATTTTTGCCCGTTTGAAATTCCATTTGGAAGCATTTTGAAAAAGTTTGACCGAACCTTGCTTCAGAGGTTGCCTACATATCCTTGGCTATGAAGGAATCAGATCGGTGTAGTTCTGGAAGTTTTGATAACTGGGGACTGCCGAGAAACTGTGATTTCACTGTTGTTGCTGCTTGCTGAGCTCCTTATTGTAAGCACGTGATTTTTGCTTCACGGACAATCGCTCCAAAAGAAAACCAAAAATAGTGACAAATGACTCCGCTGTACAATTTTTTGATTTTTTCGTGGTATGTGCTGTTAGTCATTTGTGGTTCGGTCCATGTTGCATTTGATCTTATCAATCAAAATAGAACTTATGTCTGTCATGGTAATCAAACCGTAATTCGGTCGTTGAAAAAAAAATCAAAAAAAAAGTATATATATGCATCGTTCGTCCTAGGTTGTGATTTAACTTACTTAAACATTTTTAATTTGGTGTAATAATTGTGTTGAAGTGTTACATTGTGTTTATTTTAATTTCATTTTTCATTATTATTTCGTTTTTGTTTTAAAATTAGGAAAAAAATAAAAGAAAAGAAGTGATGAAAATCGGTTTGGGCCCAAGAAATAAAACACAAATAGGCCCAAAAACCGGCACACAAGTCCAGTCCAAGTCCGGCCTGCCCAAACACTAATTCAAACGACGCCGTATCAGCGTCCTTATTGGAGCCGTTGATTTGATTCAAACAAACGGTCCTGATCAGGTTGATCACTTCACCTCAACGACGCCGTTTCAGGCAAATTAATCTGAACCGTCCAACCCTTTGATCCAACGGACCCAGGCCTTCCCCCTAAACCCGTCAAACTTTGACCCGATCCAGCCTTACCCGGTCTCACCCACTATCAAACCCAAAAACGACACCGTCTTCCCTAAGTGAATAGATCCTGGCCATAGATCTCGTTTGATCCAACGGCCAGGATCTAAACCCCTAGATCGTATATAAACCTTCTATCGTACCCCACGCCCCTATCTGAACCCCCCCTTCACTCATCTCCTTCACCAAGCCCTGAACCCCCGAAACCCTAGCAGCCGCCCTAGTTTCCCTTTCACCAGAACCCGGCGGCATGAACGCCGGTGACCACCTCCTGAACACCCTAGGAACACCTCACTGTCCTGAACATGGATCGGCTATCCATTTGCCTCGAATCACCTTCCTTCATCTCGAATCTTCATTTGAAGATTCGAGTCAAACTCTGACCAATACCAAACCTCACCATCTTCGCACCAGACAGTCCCCGAACCTCCCTCATGACCAAACCGTGTTTGGTTTGGTCCGAATCTAATCAGGGAAACACGAATCCCAGATCTGATTTTTTTGAACCCTAGGTTTCCTCGTGTCTGTTCCGTGCCTGTTTAAACCAAGAGATTAGGTTTAAACCTCGTGCCTGTTCCGTGCCTGTTTAAACCAAGAGATTAGGGTCTAATGGACCTTAATTGAAGTGTTTCTCCTTTGAGAAACACTTCGATTAAAGTCCGTTCAACCTTGAGAAGGGTCTGTTCGAATCCAAGCTAAGACTTTTGATTTAAGGTGAGTTTGTTCTCCTTCTCTTTTATTCAGTACGTGTGTGGTTTAAAGGTCTGTTCGTATGACCAAATGTTTTGTGTAATTTGTGTTTTTTTTGAATTTTTATCAACTGTTGATTGTCCACCTTGCCTGTACCCCTCTGTATTTGGTCAAATGTTTCCTCATTCACCGATAATGTGTGTGTATGTAAAACTGCATAATCGACTGAATTGAAATTGTTTGATTAATCAATCCCCAAGTTAACCTCTGTGTTGCCAGTGCAATTTGAACCCTTGGTGCTACACTGTTCGATTCTAATCCTTGGTTTTGATTGTATGTATTACCATTAGTATAGTCGAGTCGATATACGTCGTCAATTAGTTCAGTTTGGAATCTGATCTTTGTCATTGGTTGGCCTGCTGAGATTTTGTTGAATTCAATTAGGATTTGAGTGTGTTGCCTGAGATTTGTTCGAATTGAATCAAAAACATTTGAGGGTGTGTTATAGTTGCAGTCCAGGCAGTTTTTTTTATGGATAACATGCTCTCTTGGCTTAGACTGTGGGCAGCATATGTATGGTTAGCTTTAAGGAATTAAAATAATTGGACAGCATGTGCTGTCAGATTATATTCCTGCTGCCCATACTTTGGCTAAATAAATAAGGGATTAGGACACTTTAACAACAAAAAATAGAGAGGGGCTGTCAGGGATCTCATGGGAGTTTTTGTTATTTAAAATAACTGAGTGGAAAAACAATAGGGGGAGGAATTTTGAGCTGTCACACAGACTGTAAAGTGCTGAATTCAGGCTATAAAAGAGACAGACCTTCCATTTATAAGGGGGATTTTTTTTTTGGAGAGATTTGTGGAGCCTGTGGAAAGGATTTTCTTAAAGGCTGGACATTTTTAGTCTTCAGGAAAAAATAAGAAACAAAAAGTCTCAGAATATCGTAACCAAACACTGTCTGAAAATTACATAAGAGTTCATGTTGGTCTAGTTTTTTTTTGGCCGATTGATGTTGGTTGCCTGTTGAGCTGCTTGTGATTGTTGAATTGCTGTTGTGGTTACATTGAATACTCTGTTGTTTCTGTTGGTTCATTACTCTGTTTCTGGGATTGTTTGTTTGTGGCTCGACTGCTCGTGAGCTTCATCATTATTGGCTGGTTGTTGTTGCTATATATCTGCTGTTGCTGTGTTTGTTGCATACTACTCAGCTGATCATTCCTTTCTTCTTTTGCTTGGCTATACCAGGTACACGATTAGAACATTGTCAATGTAACTTGAAGGTTGAGCATGAATACAAAAGAGAAGATCTGAAGATTTTTTTTATAGACTGTTATATTAAACCTCATGTAATGCATGATAGTTTGCAGTGTTGTTTGGATACTGAAGATAGTTTGCATGCCTAGTAGATATCAATTGTAGGGTAATTAAACGTTAGTTTGTATATGCAGGCTAGTAGATAAAAGTATTCCCAATGCAGTAGGTTGAATCTTAGATTTGGTTTAATTGTGTGGTATATTCTGTAATGTATGCCAAGCATGAAAACTGTACATTATTAGCTAAGCTCTTTCTCTTCTGATAAATTGTCTCATATAACTGGTAAACCACACGTTAAGACAAAGAACACAAAGCTTGCAATCTCAACCTCATGAAGGTCGAGCCCAGGTCAAAACAGACCAAGCAGGCCCGCATCGAACAAACAGTGGCCCAGGTCTGGCCCATCCCGCATGAGCTGGATTTGGGCCCGTAATGTTCAATCAGCTGTCCGTGTGCGTAATGACGTTTACTTATTCTGTAAAAGCATTTTGAATCCTGCTATAAATAAGCCTATAAGCACGTAATTAACTAGGACTATTTCTGTTTTCTATTAGTAGAGACAAACGCGACAAGAAACGTAGTTGTTATAGGATATCCTTTTAAAATAAGGACGAGATGGGCCTCGACAAAAATAAAGAAAAACGCACAAATTGCGGGGCCCTCGTTAAATGTATATATTGAAGCATTCGGTCCCCAAGGTGGGTCGTTTAGCAAATCTCACGACCCTCTCGGAATAATAACGCGATAGCCTCTTTAAGCGCGTATTTAATAATTTTACCTTCTTAAATTCGGGTGCACATTTATGTGACTCAAATCCAAATCACGACGGATTCGAGATATGTTTCTAATCACGGGTACATTGATTGTGACGTGGTTCGAGATGCGTGTCCATGATGTCGCAAAATTCCTTTTAAAAATAAAAATGAGACGAGCCTCGCCAAACAAAAGGGACAAATTGCGGGGCCCTCACAAAATATATGTATCCGGGACAGGCCGTTTAGCAAATTTTATGGTCTTCCCCAAAATAACAATACGTTAGTCACTTTAGGCGCGTCTTAATAATTTATTCTCCTTAATTCGGGTGCACATTTATGTGACCCAAATCCAAATCTCAACCGAGTCGAGATATGTCAATAACCACGGGTGCATTGATGTAACGTGGTTCGAGATATATTTTCACGACGTTGCAAGTTCTATAAAATAGTAGTGAATGATAAAAGTGGTTAAAAGTTAAAATTTGCACATAAGTTCATATTTGTATAAAATCAGATAATCAAGCCGAATATAACAGTTGAGCGACCGTGCTAGAACCACGGAACTCGAGAATGCCTAACACCTTCTCCCGGGTTAACAGAATTCCTTATCCGGATTTCTGGTACGCAGACTGTAATATAGAGTCATTCTTTTCCTCGATTCGGGATTAAAATTGGTGACTTGGGACACCCTAAATCTCCCAAGTGGCGACTCTGAAATAAATAAACCAATCCTGTTTCGATTGTCCTTTAATTGGAAAAAACTCCCTTGTACCCTTGCGGGTGCGTAAAAAGGAGGTGTGACAGCTCTGGCGACTCTGCTGGGGATTTTTTGAATGAACCCAGAATCTCTAGTTCAGGGTTCAAGAATTCGAGCTTAAAATAACTGTTACAGTTGGCTTTATTTATTATCTGATTTTTACATGATATATGCTTAATGTGCTAAATGATGCTTTTACCGCTTTAATATTATCTGAATTGTGTATATAAAATTGCTGCGAAACCCTTCTTCTTTTTGAGTCTTCTAAATTTATGGTGTACACGTGCGCGTGACCCACCTTTCTGTTAAAAGTCATACCAAATAGGACGAAGTTGGGACAAGTAACTAGGCCGGGTAGACTTTCGTGCTCCCGGTACGTTGCCCCCGCTTTGGCTCAAACTGTCCGTTTGGGTAAGCCAGGTTTAGAACAATATGCCTCAGGTTTTTACCTAGAATAACTCAGCCATGTACCGGATCCCTAGTAGGAACGTCTATTTGCATCATGTACATCTGACCTTGGAGACTCAACACAGGGGTTGGGTCTGTCTAGGACAGGTGAACCCGAAATAAAAAGACCATCCTGATGCATCCTACTTGCTACCTGTGCATTCATTTGCCTCGAACATGCTTGTTGACCAGCTTAAATGAAATCATGGTGAGAACTGAGGTATAAAATGGGTTGTTTTTCTTTTTTTTTTTTAAAAAAAAAAATAGTTTCAAATCTTGAAATAAAGGTATTTAATCTTGAAAGGTATTTAATCTTGAAAATAGTTTGAAAAATTCCCAAAAATAGTTTTAAATCTTGAAAATAGTTTTAACTGAAAAAGATTTTTTTAGTGCATATTTTCAAAATGAGTCTTGACTTTATTAAATTAAATTTCAGATACAAAATGAGCACCACACAAAACCCCCATCCACGAATACAGAAGAGTTTCTATTTCAGCTTCAAATGTGGTGGTGTGAATTAGGCGCAGATGGTCAAAAATGGGTCGTCAAGCATTTGGGAAATCTCACGGATATTATGAAAGTTAAACCCCATGATGATCTGATTGCGGCATTAGTAACTTTTTGGGACCCTGTTCACAATGTCTTTCGTTTCTCTGACTTCGAGCTCACTCCTACATTAGAGGAGATAGCTGGATATGTTGGTTTTGACGGAAGTTTAAGGAATCAAAGCCTGATATTCACAAAGGCTCCCTCGGTACATCGATTCTTCGGTCTTCTGAACATCAGCAGTCAAATCAGGAAAAGCAATGTCATCAATGGATGTTGTTCTTTCAACTTTTTGTATTCAAGGTTCGGAAAGTCAGATGGGTTCGAAATTCATGAGAAAGGCCTTACTAACAAGCAAGATAAAGACGCTTGGCAGGTTCACCGTCGCTTCGCCTTCATGGTGGCTTTTCTAGGAATCATGGTCTTCCCAAACAAAGAGCGAACAATCGATATTCGCACCGCGAAAGTTGTGCAAATCCTCACCACTAAAGAAAACCACACCCTTGTCCCCATCATTCTCTCAGACATTTATCGGGCTTTGACTTTATGTAAAGCAGGAGCGAAAGTCTTCGAAGGATGCAAAATTTTGTTGCAAATGTGGGTGATGGAACATATCCAACAACAGCCCAAGATCATACAGTATGGGCCAAGAAATGATAATTGCATCGAGGGTTATGAGGAAAGAGTAAAAAATTATCAGGTTCCAGAAGGGATGGAAGCATGGGTATCTCATCTAAGGGCTTTAACGGCAAATCAAATTGAATGGACTTTGGGATGGCTCCCGATGAAGGAAGTGATACACATGTCAACCTCAAATAGTTATCTGCTACTATTGGGATTGAGAAACATCCAGCCGTATGCGCCACTGAAAGTCCTAAGACAACTAGGGAGATATCAAGTAGTTCCTGATGATGAAGATTTGAGTACACAAGAAATCGAATTACACCCAGAAGCCACTATTCCTGAGGCTCTACTTCAGCAGATGTGGAATGGATGTCGATACTTGAAAAGTGATACTCAAGTCCCAGACACTACAAAGGGTGAGATAAATCCTGGATATGCAAGGTGGTTCGAGAAACAGTCTCGCGTGGATGATGTACCAGAACCTGAGCTAAGAAGGCCAACCAAAAGACCCCATATTCAAAACTTTAATGATAAAATCCAAGAGCTGTTGATCTGGGGAGAAAAAGAAAAGGGGTACAAAGCAATTATCCATGCCCTAAAGGAAAATCTAAGGAACCTCAGTCTGGAGAAAAATTTGCAAGCACAAGAAGCTGAAGGCGAGAAGAAGAGTCTAGCCTGTGAGAATGAAAGTCTTCATGCTCGATTTCTGAGAATGAAAAAGGCTTATGAAACACCAATGAGGAATTGGAAGGATCAAAAAACCATCGCCAATCTTTTTGATAGAATGCAAGATTATGATTCCGTTCTTGCTGCAAATGAAAGGGCGTTGAGCAAACCAAAAGAAAGGATCCAACAATTAGACGAAGAAGCCAGATCTGATAAGGAACGCCAAGATAGGCAATCCGAGAAAGACAGGGCACAATTCAAGAAGGAAAATACCATTGGATACGATCAGAAGACCAACTTCGTGCACAGCTAGAAGAGGCAAGAAGGTACAACAGAGAGCATCAACAAGCGGACATTGACAGAGAAAGAGCGCAGGCAAGATTAGAGCAGGCCAGACTCCGAGCTCTATTAGAGTCAGCCCTAGATCGTGAAGACTGTATCAGAGATATAGCCACCACTCGCCAGTAACAATTGCAGAATCAAGGCCAACATCTCCAAGATTTCAGGGCACAGATCCACGACCTGGCGGTCTACACCTCTCAAAGTTATGTAAATTGCCAAGGAATGGATTATGAAAGGTTTACAGAGCATGCACCCACTTTTTCCCGTCATCTAGCGATGGAGTTGGAAAGGATGTATCGTACGCTGGGAGGTCATCCAGGTCAAGCCCCGCCTTGAGCAAATGATCTAATAATTTACAACACAAGTGGAAAGTGGGGCACGTTGTGAGATGTTAAGAATTGTATCTTTTTATTTCGATTTAAATGTGTGTATTTCAAGACATTTTCTTACAAAGTTTTCAAATGTAATGTTTGTTCATCTTTTTATAAATGAAAATGTTAGCCTCATGGCAGAACTACGCCTGGTCTGATTCGCACGGGGACATGATACGTAGGCAATCCCCATAAGATTCGACCGCTCTTAATAAAAAAAGAAAAAGAAAATATAAAAAAAGGGGACAAATGAGCAAACCGGGATGACACATGTTGTTCGAAGCAAAGCATGTAGAAACGGTTAACTGCCTAGGAGCATTGCATCCTCTATGTGTTATGATCAAATCTGTTAAACTCTAACGCTAACAAAGTTTGTTGTTGTCTGATCCAGACAAGTTAGTTGTTAAAGAACTCGGGCAACACACTCCTATCAAACCAGATCCAAAGGACCGGTAGCAACAAGCATGACTACTTCAGAGAATAGTAATGAGGAAGAAAGGCCGATGAGCCAGTTGTTAAAAGAAGCGATGGAAAAGATCGAAAGGATGGGATTAGAGATGAATGCAATGCAGCTAGCCCTAGCCAAAGCACAAAAGAGTCCTGAAACACTGGGACAAACGCCGGAATACCCTCACTCCGGCCCTTCCACAAGCCTCCCAAATCCCCGTTATCATCAAGAAAGAAGCCCTCATGATTCCCAAGCTCCACCACCCTATCAACCTCTCCCAACACCCAGTATTCCTACTTTTGTGGGACCCACATCAGCCCCTTTGCAAAGGACGACCAGTGAGCCATTGTTTCAGGCTCACGATACGCAATACTATCCCCCCGATCCTACATTCCATGCACCCGAACCACAGGCTTACAATCCACACTTGGAGGTACCGGAAGAGATTGAAAAGCCGATTAAAGCCCCTGAACAGGATGAGGTATTGAGAAAGTTTAAAAGCCTGGAGCAGTCCTTCAGGAACCTGCACGGATTGGGCAACCAAGTCAGCGTAGCTTACAAAGATCTATGCCCTTTTCCGGACGTCCAACTCCCGGCTGGTTTCAAAATGCCTAAGTTTGATTTATATGAAGGGCACGGTGATCCCATGGCACATTTACGGGGATTCTGTAGCAAAATAAGAGGGGCAGGCGGCAAGGATGAGCTGATGATAGCTTATTTCGGCCAAAGTCTGAGCGGATCGGCACTTGAATGGTATACCAGGCAGGATTCCAGTAGATGGTACACTTGGGATGATCTGGCGCAGGCTTTCGCAGGTCATTTCCAGTACAATCTCGAGATAGTCCCTGACCGTCTCACATTATTAAGAACTGGGAAGAAACCCGGGGAAAGTTTTCGCGAGTTCGGGTTCCGCTGGAGAGAACAAGCAGCTAGAGTCGATCCTCCCATGAGAGAGGGAGAGATGGTGGACTATTTCTTGCAAACATTGGATCCAACCTACTTTGGTCACTTGGTGACAACGGTTGGAAAATCCTTCAATGAGGTGGTCAAGATAGGGGTCATGATTGAAGAGGGTTTGAGGTCTGACAAAATCTTGAACTACTCGGCACTCAAGGCCACGACACAGGCTATTCAGAGCGGCACGGGAGGTGCGCTGAGAAGAAAGAAAGAAGAGGTTGCCACGATCGAGGCAGGCAGTTGGTCCAGGGCTGGCAAGCCACACTACAACCAACCCAGACCTCACAACTACCCATACAACCCACCCCAAAATTTCTATCCACCTCGAGAACCACATTGTTCCGTACACCAGGCCCAGGCATACACTTCGCCTCCGGTTCGCCCGCAATGGCGCGCGCCGGCTCCCCAGAACATATATGCACCACCGCAAAACACCTATCCTCCACCGAGGGCGTATAGAAACCCTTCAAGGGAAGGTTTTCGGGGAAATCCAAATGCTAGGAATGACAGGTTGCGGAAACAGAGAACTTTCACGGAGTTGGGAGAAACCTACACCGCTTTGTTCCACAAGCTGAGGCAATTGGGTTTGGTTAGTCCTGTCCAGACTCGAGAACCAAATCCCCCACCTCAGAATTTGGATCGATCAATAAGTTGTGAATACTGCTCAGGGATGCTCGGGCATGACACCGAGAAGTGTTGGAAGTTAAGGCATGCCATACAGGATCTTATCGACACCAATAAGATCGAGGTCCAGACACCAGAAGCTCCTAACATCAACCAAAACCCACTGCCAGCGCACCACGAAACTCACATGATTGAGTTGGTGTGTGAGGGAGGAGAATTGAGAAAACCCTCACAAACAGTGATGATGATCCAAGCCGCCCCGAAAGAAGTCTCAACCAGTGGAGGAACGAGTGTACAGTCGCAGGGAGAAGGCGTCAAGCCGGTAGTGATATTGGGAAAGAGCCCGTCCGCCATAACAAGCAAACCCGAGCCAAGCAAGTTGGTAATACCAGGGATCCCGCCCACACCGGCGGTCGTGTTGAAAGGGGTATGTAGAGAACGGGTGACCATAAAGCCTGTGGTCCAGCCGCCGATGATTGATAGCAAGGTTGTGCCTTGGAAATATGGAAAGGTGGTGGTGATGTACAAAGGAAAATAGGTGGAAGAAGTTAGTTGTGAAGCGCAAGGGCTGACTCGATCGGGTCGATGTTTCGCTCCGGCGGAACTAAGGAGAACCAACCCAGTTGCAACCAAGAAACCTGTGTCCGAAGAAGAGGCTGAGGAGTTCCTGAGGAAGATGAAAGTGCAGGACTACTCCGTGGTCGAACAACTAAGAAAAACACCGGCCCAGATCTCACTGCTATCATTATTGATCCATTCTAAGGAGCATCGGCGGGCCCTGATGAAGATATTGAACGAAGCTCATGTACCCAATGAGATTTCTGTAAACCACCTAGAAACCATTGCTAACAAGATTTTCGAGGTGAACAGGGTGACATTCTCAGATGATGATCTGCCGATGGAAGGTACGGAGCATAATAAAGCTCTATACCTAGCTGTCAAATGTGAAGACTCGGTGGTAACTCGAGTATTGGTGGATAACGGCTCAAGTGCCAATATTTGTCCACTATATACTCTGGACCAGTTAAAGATCGACCGCGGAAGAATCCGCAAGAATAGAATCTGTGTCCGAGGGTTCGACGGAAACGGAACAGCCACTGTGGGGGATGTTGTACTTGAGTTAACCATCGGGCCAGTCCTGTTTACCATGGAGTTCCAGGTGTTAGATGCCACAGTATCTTATAACCTTCTGTTGGGGCGACCGTGGATTCATGCAGCCAAAGCAGTGCCCTCCACCCTACATCAGATGGTAAAGTTCGAGTGGGAAAGACAAGAGGTCGTGCTACACGGCGAGGACCCGGCGTGCACCATGGGTGGCGCCATTGTACCTTTCATAGAGACCGCTGACGACAAAGGTCCTTGGGTCTACCAGATTTTCGATACAGGGTCGGCCAATAAAATTTCTGAAGGAGAAATCATCCCGCACCCTAGGGTAGCTGCCGCAACAGTCATGATGATCTCAGAAATGCTGGGGAATGGATTTGTGCCGGGAAAGGGCCTGGGAGTCGAGCTGCAGGGGATTGTCTAACCTGTCACCTTGCCTAAAAATCTGGAAACTTTCGAATTGGGGTTCAAACCAACCGCAGCAGATAGGAAGCAAGCGCGAAAAATGAAAAAGAGGGTTTGGTTTCTGCCTAAACCAGTGCCACGTCTCTCAAGGTCTTTTGTCAAAGCAAGTGCCAAGGGGTCACCGGTCCCAAAGATTCTGGCACCATTGATCGATATAAATGAGGACCTGAATCAGAGTTTTGAGAGGCTATTCGCGGATGTCAGTATGGTAGAAGCTGGAGAAGGTTCCAGCAGAACAGAGATACAGTTTGTGGGGCCTGAGGCCAAGACCAACAATTGGACAGTTACTCCTCTTCCTGTCCGAGGGGAGTCTTGGTAGTAGGCTTTGATTTATGTTTTGTTTGTTTTGTTTTGTTCGGATTATCCCAGGGTGTAATCCAAATTTTACTTTCGTTTTTGTAAAAGTGTGAACCCTTTTATCCCGCAAGTTTAATAAAGTTCTCTTCTTTTGCCCATTTTAATTTTGTTTTGTTTTTTTCTTTCTGAACAGTTCTCTTTTTACTGGTTCTAATGACATGGCATGCACAACGGATCTTCGACCTAGTCTAATAAATCAATCTGAATCCGACTCAATGATGCAAGAGGTCGTTTGTGACGATGAATCTGAATGTGACGAAGGTGAAGCCTTCGAAGAGATAAACCGAGAACTGTGCCAATTTGAAGAGAAACCCAAGCCTAACCTAAATGACACTGAGGCTGTGAATCTAGGAGACGCTGATAACGTCCAAGAGACCAAAATTAGCATCCACATTGAGCCGAATGTCAGGGAAGAATTGATCGAAACTCTCAGGGAATTCAAAGATGTTTTTGCATGGTCATATGATGATATGCCTGGATTGAGCACCGATTTAGTGGTTCACAAATTGCCCACTGACCCGGCATACCCTCCGGTCAAGCAAAAACTAAGGAAATTTAAAACAGAAATGAGTGTAAAGATCAAAGAAGAGGTGATTAAGCAGTTGCAGGCGAAGGTCATTCGGGTCACTCGATATCCCGAGTGGTTGGCCAATGTGGTACCAGTCCCAAAGAAGGATGGAAAAATCAGGGTGTGCGTCGACTACCGCAACCTCAACAAAGCAAGTCCCAAGGACAATTTTCCATTACCCAACATCCATATCTTGATCGATAATTGCGCTGGGCGCGAGATCGGATCCTTTGTAGATTGCTATGCGGGTTATCATCAGATCCTAATGGACGAGGAGGATGCAGAAAAGACAACATTTATTATGCCATGGGGAACTTACTGCTATCGGGTAATGCCGTTCGGATTGAAGAACGCCGGGGCAACGTACATGCGAGCAATGACTGCTGTGTTTCACGATATGATACACAAAGAAATTGAGGTGTACGTAGATGATGTGATCATAAAATCTTAGCGTCAGGAAGACCATGTAGCAGACCTAAGGAGATTTTTCCAAAGACTCCGAAGGTATGACATCAAGCTCAACCCGGCCAAATGCGCATTCGGGGTTCCATCAGGAAAGCTGCTAGGATTCATCGTCAGTCGACGGGGGATTGAGTTAGACCCATCCAAAATTGAATCCATCCGAGATTTGCCACCGCCAAGGAACAAAACAGAGGTAATGAGTTTGCTGGGTAGACTCAATTACATCAGCAGGTTCATCGCCCAACTCACAGCAACTTGTGAGCCCATATTTCGGCTGCTGAGAAAGGATGCTGCGGTAAGTTGGACGGAGGAGTGTCAAGAGGCCTTCGACCAAATCAAAGGGTATCTATCTAATCCACCCGTATTGGTCCTGCCTAAGCCTGGGAAGCCCTTAATTCTTTACCTGACGGTCCTGGAAAATTCATTTGGTTGTGTGCTGGGGCAACATGATGACACAGGAAGGAAAGAGCGGGCCATCTACTATCTTAGCAAGAAATTCATAGTACATGAGGTCAAGTACACTCAACTCGAAGAAAACATGTTGCGCCCTGACTTGGGTAGCTCAGAAGTTGAAGCACTACCTATCTTCATATACTACTTATCTCATATCCCGTTTGGACCCATTGAAGTATATCTTTCAGAAGCCTATGCCCACGGGAAGGTTGGCAAAATGGCAAGTTCTGCTCACAGAGTTTGATATCGTCTACGTGACGAGGACAGCCATGAAAGCCCAGGCGCTGGCCGACCATTTGGCAGAGAATCCCGTTGATGAAAAATACGAGTCCTTAAGAACGTATTTTCCCGACGAAGAGGTAATACATACAAATGAGTTGGAATTACCTGGGGAACCAGGTTGGAAGCTTTTCTTCGATGGAGCTGCAAACGCGAAAGGGGTTGGAATAGGAGCAGTACTCATTTCTGAAACAGGACGCCATTATCCTGTTACGGCTCAACTACGCTTCTATTGCACCAATAATATGGCCGAGTATGAAGCTTGCATTCTGGGTCTGCGCTTGGCTGCTGACATGGATGTCCAAGACGTCTTGGTCTTGGGAGACTCGGACCTCTTGGTACATCAGATTCAGGGTGAATGGGAAACGCGAGATCTAAAGCTCATACCATATCGACAATGCTTGCATGATCTGAGCAAGCGATTTCGATCGGTGAAGTTCAAACATATCCCGAGAGTTCACAATGAGGTTGCGGATGCCTTGGCCACCTTAGCATCAATGCTGCACCACCCTGACAAAATGTATGTTGATCCTCTGCACATCCAGGTCCGTGATCAGCACGCTTACTGCAACGCCATAGAAGAAGAAGCAGATGGCGAGCCCTGGTTTCATGATATCAAGGAATACCTCAGAATGGGGATATATCCAGAACATGCCTCTGGAGACCAAAAAAGAGCCCTTCGGCGTTTGTCGAATGGTTTCTTCCTCAGCGGAGGAGTATTGTACAAAAGAACCCCGGATTTGGGATTGTTGAGATGCATAGATGCCAGTCAAGCAACGACGGTTATGGCAGAGGTACATGCTGGAGTTTGTGGGCCACACATGAGCGGATATGTATTGGCAAGAAAGATCCTTCGAACAGGGTGTTATTGGCTCACCATGGAACACGACTGTATCACTTTCGTGAGGAAATGCCATCAGTGCCAGATACATGGAGATCTGATTCATTCTCCGCCAACAGAGTTACATACGATGTCAGCACCCTGGCTGTTTGTGGCATGGGGCATGGATGTCATTGGACCTATTGAGCCGGCAGCATCCAACGGTCATAGGTTCATTCTAGTGACCATTGATTACTTCACCAAGTGGGTTGAGGCTAAAACCTTAAAGTCGGTAACCAAAAAGGCAGTGGTGGATTTTGTGCACTCCCATATCATCTGCAGATATGGGATCCCAAAAGTAATCATCACGGATAACGGTGCGAATCTTAATAGCAGCCTGATGAGAGAGGTATGCCAACAATTCAAGATTACACACCGCAATTCCACCCCATATCGTCCCAAGGCGAATGGAGCGGTCGAAGCAGCCAATAAGAATATCAAGAAGATACTGCGAAAGATGGTGGAAGGATCCAGACAATGGCACGAGAGATTACCCTTTGCTTTGTTGGGTTACCGCACTACTGTCCGGACTTCCATAGGTACAACTCCTTATTTGTTGGTGTACGGAACTGAAGCCGTAATACCGGCGGAGGTCGAAATTCCATCCCTCCGGATTGTCGCTGAAGCCGAGATTGACAATGATGAATGGGTCAAAGCTCGATTGGAACAATTGAGCTTGATAGACGAGAAAAGATTGGCAGCAGTGTGCCATGTCAGCTGTACCAGAAGAGAATGGCAAGAACATACACTAAGAAGGTGCGCCCTAGGAAGTTTGAAGTAGGGCAGCAGGTATTGAAGAAGATCCTCCCACATCAGGTCGAGGCAAAAGGCAAATTCGCCCCAAATTGGCAAGGGCCTTATATCGTGACTAGAGTATTGTCCAACGGTGCTTTGTGTTTGACAGATATCGAGGGGAGATGTGTCGACATGGCTATCAATTCTGATGCAGACAAGAGATATTATGCGTAATTTCTTTAATTATGGCAATTTTGGTTCGTTTGTTTGTATTTGGTATTTATTGAATAATGAGATGACGGAGGCAATTTTTTCTTCTATCCAAACACTTTAACCCTTGTTTCCCCCTTTTGAGCCTTAAGTTATTCTTTCATACCCCTCTTTTGGAATCACTAACGGAAAAGACATGAACAGAGAAAGATGAAAAGATAATTTTTAAGGAAAAAAAAAGAGAAAAAAGGGAAAAAGAAAAAGGAAAAAAAAAGAAGAAGATAAAAACCACGAACGTTGGGAACTACGTTTGACCTGATTCCTCAAAGAGGATACGTAGGCACCTCACGGCTCGGTCATAGTGTGCATAATAGGCACAGTGTGTGTAACGCACGTAGCTCAACATAAGTATAAAAAATAAAATTCCCCAAGCAAAAAAACTGGGGCAGAGGTTATGTTTTAAGCTCCAACAAAGGTTTGATTCCAAAAGTTGTAGCAGATCACCCATCAAATTATTTTCATTTTTGATAGCCTTTCTTTAGCCCCACACACCAAAACCAACATCGACGTCCAAAAGACCTCCCGATCAATATCCAAGAGATGCCAAATCAGGCAAATAAAGCCGAGAATAATACACCGATCCCCGGCAAAGAAGAGGGTCATAAGACTGGGAATGAATTGATGGTCAAAGGAATCTCCAGAAGAGAGGGTCATATCGACAACTCTCCGATTCCTCGATGAAGAAATAAAATGAGAGAGTCTTATCGGTGAAAACCTTCACAGGCACCGGAAGGCGACGTAAGATGAGAGATATAAAATGAGAGAGTCTTATTGGTGAAAACCTTCACAGGCACCATAAGGCGCCAGGAGTTGAGAGAAAAGAGAGAGTCTCATTAGTGAAAACCCCTCGAAGGGCACTATGAGGCGACAAGACAGATCAACAAAAAGCGACCACATCGCAACGAAATGGACACTCATTTATCATCCCCAGCAAGTCAGACCATCGGGCAAATCGATTGATACAACTAGACTGGGTCGGGAATCTATGGTGCACGTCATGATCACGGGGACCAGTCATGTCCTCCAGATAAGTTCTTCTGAATTTCTTCTCCCACCAAATATCGGTTCAGAAAGATTTTCTCCTTTTTCTATCTTTTATTTCTCTGTCTTGAAAAGGATTTGTCAAAGCTTACTACCAGAGACCGAAGGGGGATTAATCCAATGCAGGATAGCCCCAACAATACTAAAGGCTGGCCCCAGGCAATGCAATGTTGCGCCCTGCGGTTTTGGAGGAAGTAAACTCCTAAAGGGAGTAGTTTCGGGAGTAAAAGCAGACTCCCACAGCATGTACTGTAAAGAGAAAGCAGAAAAGGGGATAAATTGAAAACTAATCTCCAGCAGGCCGGAAACCCCCAGCAAGCAATTTCGTCCACCAACCAACTATGGGGGCATAGAGCAAGAAAAGGGGAAGAGAGGAAAAATCATCCGCCGGAAAGGCACCTCCTCCCACCACGATTAAAACTAACTAAATCCTTTTGTCTGCTGCAGGAAAACAAAGGATTGATAATGGCAGCAAGACGCAACGCCAGGGAAATCACCAAAAACCGGGGCAGAAAATTTTCTGCCGATTGTCAAAAATTTTCTCGGAAGAACGGGGAAACAATTTCAATACATTTAAGTTCTAGGTCGCCCACCAGTAAAATGCGGGAATACATTTGAGTTCTAGGTCGCCCACCAGTAAAATGCGGGAATACTTTTAAGTTCTAGGTCGCCCACCAGTAAAATGCGGGAATACATTTAAGTTCTAGGTCGCCCACCAGTAAAATGCGGGAATACTTTTGAGTTCTAGGTCGCCCACCAGTAAAATGCGGGAATACATTTAAGTTCTAGGTCGCCCACCAGTAAAATGCGGGAATACATTTAAGTTCTAGGTCGCCCACCAGTAAAATGCGGGAATACTTTTAAGTTCTAGGTCGCCCACCAGTAAAATGCGGGAATACTTTTAAGTTCTAGGTCGCCCACCAGTAAAATGCGGGAATACTTTTAAGTTCTAGGTCGCCCACCAGTAAAATGCGGGAATACTTTTAAGTTCTAGGTCGCCCACCAGTAAAATGCGGGAATACATTTAAGTTCTAGGTCGCCCACCAGTAAAATGCGGGAATACTTTTAAGTTCTAGGTCGCCCACCAGTAAAATGCGGGAATACTTTTAAGTTCTAGGTCGCCCACCAGTAAAATGCGGGAATACATTTAAGTTCTAGGTCGCCCACCAGTAAAATGCGGGAATACTTTTAAGTTCTAGGTCGCCCACCAGTAAAATGCGGGAATACTTTTAAGTTCTAGGTCGCCCACCAGTAAAATGCGGGAATACATTTAAGTTCTAGGTCGCCCACCAGTAAAATGCGGGAATACTTTTAAGTTCTAGGTCGCCCACCAGTAAAATGCGGGAATACATTTAAGTTCTAGGTCGCCCACCAGTAAAATGCGGGAATACTTTTAAGTTCTAGGTCGCCCACCAGTAAAATGCGGGAATACTTTTAAGTTCTAGGTCGCCCACCAGTAAAATGCGGGAATACTTTTAAGTTCTAGGTCGCCCACCAGTAAAATGCGGGAATACTTTTAAGTTCTAGGTCGCCCACCAGTAAAATGCGGGAATACATTTAAGTTCTAGGTCGCCCACCAGTAAAATGCGGGAATACATTTAAGTTCTAGGTCGCCCACCAGTAAAATGCAGGAATACTTTTAAGTTCTAGGTCGCCCACCAGTAAAATGCTGGAATACATTTGAGTTCTAGGTCGCCCACCAGTAAAATGCGGGAATACATTTAAGTTCTAGGTCGCCCACCAGTATAATGCGGGAATACTTTTAAGTTCTAGGTCGCCCACCAGTAAAATGCGGGAATACTTTTAAGTTCTAGGTCGCCCACCAGTAAAATGCGGGAATACTTTTAAGTTCTAGGTCGCCCACCAGTAAAATGCGGGAATACTTTTCAGCTCTAGATTTTGGAATCAGTAACCCCACCTGAAGGCGGAAGGTTACAACAGAGATCCCCAAGCAGGAAACAATAAAATCCCCAGCACCAAGAAGTAGAAGGCTGCAAAGGCAAGCACGCGATTCAAAAGGAAGAAGGAACGCGTCTCAAAAGAAGCAGTTTGGGAACGTTATAGCATGCCCAACATAACAATTTTGATGAGGAAAGCCATACCACTGAAGAAACCATTGAAAGGCTTAAAGAAGAGGGTCATGTTCCCAGCAGATCAAGCAAAGTGATGAAAACTGGCATTCAGAAAAGGCGAAGAACCAGTATCATCCCCCAAGTTCACAAAATAATGGCATCGGAGGAAAGCGTTAGCCGACAAGAAAGCAAGGCAACAAGAACAAGTGGAAGATAGATGAGATCTCATGATCCATACTCTAGCTTAGCTTCTTGTTTTTCCTTTCAGAAAAATGTAACAAAGAGATCGGTGAGCGGTAGCATCCTACAGCAGCATGCAACAGCGCACAACAGCAGCTAACACTACGGTCACGCGGTAGTCCCAGCTACCAAAATTTCCCGAACTACATTGACCTGATTCCTGTTCAGCCCAGGATATGTAGGAAACCTCTGAAGCAAAGGTTCGGTTAAATCTTTTTCAAAAAATGATTCACACGGAGTACTCGGACGAGCAAAAATCGCCCGCTTTATCTTTGCGCGAAAACCCTTCGTGTCTTCGGGCAAAGAGGGGCAGCTGTAAGCACGTGATTTTTGCTTCACGGACAATCGCTCCAAAAGAAAACCAAAAATAGTGACAAATGACCCCGCTGTACAATTTTTCGATTTTTTCGTGGCATGTGCTGTTAGTCATTTGTGGTTCGGTCCATGTTGCATTTGATCTTATCAATCAAAATAGAACTTATGTCTGTCATGGTAATCAAACCGTAATTCGGTCGTTGAAAAAAAAATTCAAAAAAAAAAGTATATATATGCATCGTTCGTTCTAGGTTGTGATGTAACTTACTTAAACATTTTTAATTTTGTGCGATAATTGTGTTGAAGTGTTACATTGTGTTTATTTTAATTTCATTTTTCATTTTTATTTCGTTTTTGTTTTAAAATTAGGAAAAAAACAAAAGAAAAGAAGTGATGAAAATCGGTTTGGGCCCAAGAAATAAAACACAAATAGGCCCAAAAACCGGCACACAAGTCCAGTCCAAGTCTGGCCTGCCCAAACACTAATTCAAACGACGTTATATCAGCGTCCTTATTGGAGCCGTTGATTTGATTCAAACAAACAGTCCTGATCAGGTTGATCACTTCACCTCAACGACGCCGTTTCAGGCAAATTAATCTGAACCGTCCAACCCTTTGATCCAACGGACCCAGGCCTTCCCCCTAAACCCGTCAAACTTTGACCCGATCCAGCCTTACCCGGTCTCACCCACTATCAAACCTAAAAACGACACCGTCTTCCCTAAGTGAATAGATCCTGGCCATAGATCTCGTTTGATCCAACGGCCAGGATCTAAACCCCTAGATCGTATATAAACCTTCTATCGTACCCCACGCCCCCTATCCGAACCCCCCCTTCACTCATCTCCTTCACCAAGCCCTGAACCCCCAAAACCCTAGCAGCCGCCCTAGTTTCCCTTTCACCAGAACCCAGCGGCATGAACGCCGGTGACCACCTCCTGAACACCCTAGGACCACCTCACTGTCCTGAACATGGATCGGCTATCCATTTGCCTCGAATCACCTTCCTTTATCTCGAATCTTCATTTGAAGATTCTAGTCGAACTCTGACCAATACCAAACCTCACCATCTTCGCACCAGACAGTCCCCGAACCTCCCTCATGACCAAACCATGTTTGGTTTGGTCCGAATCTAATCAGGGAAACACGAATCCCAGATCTGATTTTTTTGAACCCTAGATTTTTTTGTTCTCCTTCTCTTTTATTCAGTACGTGTGTGGTTTAAAGGTCTGTTCGTATGACCAAATGTTTTGTGTAATTTGTGTTTTTTTTTGAATTTTTATCAACTGTTTATTGTCCACCTTGCCTGTACCCCTCTGTATTTGGTCAAATGTTTCCTCATTCACCGATAATGTGTGTGTATGTAAAACTGCATATTCGACTGAATTGAAATTGTTTGATTAATCAATTCCCAAGTTAACTTCTGTGTTGCCAGTGCAATTTGAACCCTTGGTGCGACAATGTTCAATTCTAATCCTTGGTTTTGATTGTATGTATTACCATTAGTATAGTCGAGTCGATATACGTCGTCAATTAGTTCAGTTTGGAATCTGATCTTTGTCATTGGTTGGCCTGCTGAGATTTTGTTGAATTCAATTAGGAACTGAGTGTGTTGCCTGAGATTTGTTCGAATTGAATCAAAAACATTTGAGGGTGTGTTATAGTTGCAGTCCAGGCAGTTTTTTTTATGGATAACATGCTCTCTTGTCTTAGACTGTGGGCAGCATATGTATGGTTAGCTTTAAGGAATTAAAATAATTGGACAGCATGTGCTGTCAGATTATATTCCTGCTGCCCATACTTTGGCTAAATAAATAAGGGATTAGGACACTTTAACAACAAAAAATAGAGAGGGGCTGTCAGGGATCTCATGAGAGTTTTTGTTATTTAAAATAACTGAGTGGAAAAACAATAGGGGGAGGAATTTTGAGATGTCACACAGACTGTAAAGTGCTGAATTCAGGCTATAAAAGAGACAGACCTTCCATTTAGAAGGGGGATTTTTTTTTTTGGAGAGATTTTTGGAGCCTGTGGAAAGGATTTTCTTAAAGGCTGGACATTTTTAGTTTTCAGGAAAAAACAAGAAACAAAAAGTCTCAGAATATCGTAACCAAACACTGTCAGAAAATTACATAAGAGTTCATGTTGGTCTAGCTTTTTTTTGGCCGATTGATGTTGGTTGCCTGTTGAGCTGCTTGTGATTGTTGAATTGCTGGTGTGGTTACATTGAATACTCTGTTGTTTCTGTTGGTTCATTACTCTGTTTCTGGGATTGTTTGTTTGTGGCTCGACTGCTCGTGAGCTTCATCATTGTTGGCTGGTTGTTGTTGCTGTGTATCTGCTGTTGCTGTGTTTGTTGCATACTACTCAGCTGATCATTCCTTTCTTCTTTTGCTTGGCTATACCAGGTACACGATTAGAACATTGTCAATGTAACTTGAAGGTTGAGCATGAATACAAAAGAGAAGATCTGAAGATTTTTTTTATAGACTGTTATGTTAAACCTCATGTAATGCATGATAGTTTGCAGTGTTGTTTGGATACTGAAGATAGTTTGCATGCCTAGTAGATATCAATTGTAGGGTAATTAAACGTTAGTTTGTATATGCAGGCTGGTAGATAAAAGTATTCCCAATGCAGTAGGTTGAATCTTAGATTTGGTTTAATTGTGTGGTATATTCTGTAATGTATGCCAAGCATGAAAACTGTACATTATTAGCTGAGCTCTTTCTCTTCTGATAAATTGTCTCATATAACTGGTAAACCACACGTTAAGACAAAGAACACAAAGCTTGCAATCTCAACCTCATGAAGGTCGAGCCCAGGTCAAAACAGACCAAGCAGGCCCGCATCGAACAAACAGTGGCCCAGGTCTGGCCCATCCCGCATGAGCTGGATTTGGGCCCGTAATGTTCAATCAGTTGTCCGTGTGCGTAATCACGTTTACTTATTCTGTAAAAGCATTTTGAATCCTGCTATAAATAAGCCTATAAGCATGTAATTAACTAGGACTATTTCTGTTTTCTATTAGTAGAGACAAACGCGACAAGAAACGTAGTTGTTATAGGATATCCTTTTAAAATAAGGACGAGATGGGCCTCGACAAAAATAAAGAAAAATGCACAAATTGCGGGGCCCTCGTTAAATATATATATTGAAGCATTCGGTCCCCAAGGTGGGTCGTTTAGCAAATCTCATGACCCTCCCGGAATAATAACGCGATAGCCTCTTTAAGCGCGTATTTAATAATTTTACCTTCTTAAATTCGGGTGCACATTTATGTGACTCAAATCCAAATCTCGACAGATTCGAGATGTGTTTCTAATCACGGGTACATTGATTATGACGTGGTTCGAGATGTGTGTCCATGATGTCGCAAAATTCCTTTTAAAAATAAAAATGAGACGAGCCTCGCCAAACAAAAGGGACAAATTGTGGGGCCCTCACAAAATATATGTATCCGGGACAGGCCGTTTAGCAAATTTTTGCGGTCTTCCCCAAAATAACAATACATTAGTCACTTTAGGCGCGTTTTAATAATTTATTCTCCTTAATTCGGGTGCACATTTATGTGACCCAAATCCAAATCTCAACCTAGTCGAGATATGTCAATAACCACGGGTGCATTGATGTAACGTGGTTCGAGATATATTTTTACGACGTTGCAAGTTCTATAAAATAGCAGTGAATGATAAAAGCGGTTAAAAGTTAAAATTTGCACATAAGTTCATATTTGTATAAAATCAGATAATCAAGCCGAATATAACAGTTGAGCGACCGTGCTAGAACCACGGAACTCGGGAATGCCTAACACCTTCTCCCGGGTTAACAGAATTCCTTATCCGGATTTCTGGTATGCAGACTGTAATATGGAGTCATTCTTTTCCTCGATTCGGGATTAAAATTGGTGACTTGGGACACCCTAAATCTCCCAAGTGGCGACTCTGAAATAAATAAACCAATCCTGTTTCGATTGTCCTTTAATTGGAAAAAACTCCCTTGTACCCTTGCGGGTGCGTAAAAAGGAGGTGTGACACTTATTATACCAAAATGAAAGATGAAAAGCTAAACTAGCTAAGCCTATCAACTACGAGCTACAAGGTTCATATCTATAAACCTTCTAAAACTTGATCTTGAGTATTGGCTGGTTCTTCCTACAGACTCTGATCTGAATCTTGATGCTCCTTAGCTGCAACCGCTGGTTTATTTTTCTTCAGCTTTTCGGATCATGGCGGGACATGCAAGCTTGTGACTTCAATTATATCTTGAGCAGTCTGCATCTTTTCTCCGTTTCTACACTTAGAGTTCAACTTCTTTTCTTGTTTTTCTTTTCTTTATTTGAATCGAGACTTCTTTTTTTGGTCGCCTCAAAACTTATGCATCAAGGTAAAAACCTGCTCAGGCACCAAAACAAACAAACGAATGAAATTCTCTGCCCCAATTTTCACTAGGAAAATTTCGTGAGTTATTGTAACAAAAATCTAAACTACTTCTTTATTGAAAGCAATAAAATCGGGATTGTGTATCCCTGAGAGAAAAGAGATTAGGGTGTGGAGCCCTATATCTAAAATAAAATCAAATGGGGATCGAAGGTCCTAAGTTAAAAAGTTTACCAGGTTATGCCGGCATCAACTAAGGAATGAGACCTTGTGCCAGAAAAGATTACCAGGTTATGCTGGCAAAGCTAGGTAGTGGGACCCTATGTTGAAAAAGATTACCAGGTTATGCTAGCATCAGCTAGGGAATGGGACCCTATTTTGGAAAAAATTACCAGGTTATGCTGGAAAAATCATCGGGTTATGCCGGAAAAGTCCTCGGGTTATGCCGAAAAGTCATCGGGTTATGCCGGAAAGGTCCTCGGGTTATGCCACGGAAGTCATCCGGTTATGCCGGAAAGATCCTCGGGTTATGCCAAGGAAGTCATCGGGTTAAGTCTTGAGGGTCATCATACTGACGCTCCCTGATACGATCAAATAAGGAAGACCGAGAAACCACGCAAGCTAGAACCCGACTAGGCTCCGAAAGATCCAATCTCATAAACTGGCTGGTTAAGGCCTCAACATCCATCGCCATAGGTCTCTTCGATGTTGGTAAATAAGTCAAACTCCCGAAACTCTCTGCCCGGCGACTCAAGTCATCGACCACCACATTGGCCTTGCCCGGGTGATACAAAATAGTGATATCATAGTCCTTCAACAACTCTAACCACCTCTTCTGGTGCAAGTTTAGATCCTTTTGCTTGAATAGGTGTTGCAAGCTCCGATGATTGGTATAAATCTCACAAGGAACTCCGTACAAATAATGACGCCAGATCTTCAGGGCGTGAACAATGACAGCTAACTCAAGGTCGTGGACCGGATAATTCTTCTCGTGAATCTTCAACTGTCTGGACGCGTAGGCAATTACCCTACTGTCCTACATCAAAACCGCTCCAAGGCCAATCCTTGAGGCATCACAATAGAGAGTGTAAGACCCCAAACTTGTAGGCAGTATCAAAATTGGGGTTATAGTCAAAGTTGTCTTGAGCTTCTGAAAGCTCACCTCACACTCTTCCGTCCACTGGAACGGAGCACCCTTCTGGGTCAATCTGGTCATAGGGGCTGCAATCAATGAAAATTCCTCCACAAAACGACAGTAATAACCCGCCAAGCCAAGAAAACTACATATCTCTGTAGCTAAGGATGGTCTGGGCCAACTCTGCACTGCCTCTATTTTCTTCGAATCCACCTGAATAGCCTCACTCGACAGCACGTGGCCTAAGAATGCCATGGACTCCAACCAAAACTCACATTTCGAGAACTTAGCATATAACTTCTTTTCTCTCAAGGTCTGAAGCACTGTCCTCAGGTGCTGCTCATGATCTTCCCAACTCCGAGAATACACCAGAATATCATCAATAAAGACAATGACGAACGAGTTAAGATACGGTCAGAACATACTGTGCATCAAATGTGATAACAACTAGGTCGGGAATCCAAATTAGAGTAAGAGTTTTAGAAGTAAATGCGGAAGCAATAACAACAAGGAATTAAACAACTAGAATTAAAGAGATGAAAATAAAGGATATGGGAAGAATTCAAGGAAAGAATTCCAAGAACTTCCAAGAACGTAAGTTCTATAGCCTTGACAAGATCAAAGTAACAACGTCTTGATTTATGGAACAAAACAAACGCCTTTACTTAAAAAGCAAATCAAAACAATAGATTCGGATCTTGACCACTTTACGAGTAACTTGAGACAACAATTAATAACTAGTATTAATCGCCTTCTAAGAATACCACAAAGGAATCAAAGATATCATAAAAGAGAAGTAATCTTACTACCTTGAACTAAGAACTAGTAAAGGTTGAAAGATAAATCTCAAAGCACAAGTAACAAAGGTTCAAAAGAACTCTCAAAGTATGATATACTTAATCAATAAATGTTGTGTCTTATGAATGAGAAGAACTCCTTATTTATAGGAGTTAAAAGCACTTAAAATAATGTAGGGGGTTGCTAAAAAGTCATCTAAATTAGGTAGGGGCTGCTAGGGGTCACAATAGCCATCAAACTTAGGTAGGTGGCTCCTAAGGGGTAACAAAAGCCATCAAAATTAAGTGGGGGGCGGCCAAATCCTTTTGGGGCAGATTTGGGCCTTAAAACTATTAGTTTGGGCCATTGGTTTGGACTCCAATTGGGCTCCTTTTGAAACACCCCCTTTTGGACCTCTTTTAAGGTCATTTTGAGCCTTATTGGTGGACTTCAAGGGCTGATTTGGTAACCCAATCTTCCTCCTCTTGGACTTCAATTTGGACTACCAAATAATTGTAAAACTTGGACAATTCATCTCCTTTGGGCTTGAGCTCTTCCTCTACAATTAAAAGCTTCTTTATTTGCCATTGAAGTCTAGCAACCTTAGCTTGCAACTCTTTAGCTTGAGATCTTGTAAATGGCCTTGGAGCTTCCAAAACTCTATCATCTCTATCATTGTCCTTAACTATATCCTTGTTCTTGATGCTATCATTCCCCCCTTCTTGAAAAGAATTCGTCCTCGAATTCGATCCTACATCAAACAAAGATAAGTCAGCAACATTAAATGTGGCACTTACTTGGAACTCACCAGGAAGGTCCAACTTGTAAGCATTGTCTCCAATCCTTTCAAGGACTTGAAATGGGCCATCTCCTCTAGGATGCAACTTTGACTTCCTTTTGGAAGGAAATCTCTCCTTTCTAAAGTGAACCCAAACTAAATCTCCAGGTTTAAAAATAACTTGCTTTCGTCCCTTATTCTTTCTCAAGGCAGTTTGCTCATTTTTCTTCTCAATTGCAAGCCTTGTTTGTTCATGAATTTTTTTCATCATCTCAGCCTTTGTCCTACCATCAAGATTAGCAATATCATTAGTTTGTAATGGTAATAAATCAAGGGGAGTGAAGGGATTAAAACCATAAACAACCTCAAAAGGAGACATACCTGTAGAAGAATGAATTGTTCTATTGTAAGCAAATTCAATCATAGGTAAGTGATCTTCCCATGAAGTTAATTTACCTTTCAAAACAGCCCTCAACATGTTTCCTAAGGTTCTATTAACTACTTCAGTTTGTCCATCAGTTTGTGGGTGACAAGAAGTAGAAAACAACAATTTAGTACCTAACTTCCCCCAAAACACACGCCAAAAGTGGCTCAAAAACTTAGCATCCCTATCACTAACAATAGTTCTAGGTATACCATGAAATTTGACAACCTCTTTTACAAAAAGATCAGCAACATGTGAGGCATCATTAGTCTTTAAACAAGGAATAAAATGAGCCATTTTGGAGAACCTATCTACCACAACAAATATACTATCCTTACCATAATCTTGTTCTAGGCAAACCTAACACAAAATCCATGGAAATATCAATCCAAGGCGAAGTAGGAACAGGTAATGGCATGTAAAGACCATGTGGTAACACTTTAGATTTAGCTTGTTTACATTCCAAACTCTGTGCGCACATTCTTTCAACATTTTTTCTTATTCTAGGCCAAAAGAAATTTTCGGCCAGTATGTCTAGTGTCTTTGGGACTCCAAAGTGTCCCATAAGCCCTCCACAATGTGCTTCCCTTACAAATACTTCACGTAAAGAGCAATTAGGAATACACAACTTATTTTCCTTAAAGAGAAAGCCATCTTGGAGGTTAAACCTCTCAAAAGGACTCAACTTACAATCTGCAAAATTTTTGCCAAAATCAACATCATTAGCATAAAGTCCCTTGATTTGATCAAAACCCATTAATTTAGAAGTCAGGGTAGAAACTAAGACATACCTCCTTGAAAGTGCATCAGCAACAACATTTTCTTTCCCTTGTTTGTAAGAAATTACATAAGGAAACGTTTCAATGAATTCAACCCACTTAGCATGCCTTCTACTAAGCTTACCTTGACTCTTCAAGTATTTCAAGGATTCATGATCAGTTTTAATGACAAACTCTCTTGGCCACAAGTAATGTTGCCATGTGGCTAAAGCCCTTACCAAAGCATATAGCTCTTTGTCATAAGTGGAATAGTTCAATGTGGCTCCACTTAACTTTTCACTAAAGTAGGCAATAGGTTTAGAATCTTGCATCAAAACAGCACCTATTCCTTTGCCCGAAGCATCACATTCAATTTCAAAAGATTTAGAAAAATCAGGCAATTGTAACAATGGAGCAGAACATAACTTTTCTTTCAACAAGTTAAAAGCATCATCTTGTTCTTTTCCCCATTTAAAAATCTTATCCTTTTTAATAACTTCAGTTAAAGGAGAAGCAATGGTACTAAAGTCTCTCACAAACCTCCTATAAAAACTAGCAAGTCCATGAAAACTCCTAACTTCAGTTACACTCTTAGGTTTAGGCCATTCTTTTATTGCTTTGATTTTCTCTTCATCAACCTCAACTCCTTTAGAACTAACTACAAAACCCAAGAAAATCACACGATCCACATAAAAAGTACACTTTTTAAGATTAGCAAATAAAAATTGCTTTCTAAGAACTTCAAAAACTTGTTTTAGGTGTTCTACATGCTCTTCTAAAGTGTTAGAAAAGACCAAGATATCATCGAAGTACACCACAACAAATTTTCCATGAAAATCCTTAAAAACATGATTCATTAATCTCATGAAAGTACTAGGTGCATTAGTCAAGCCGAAAGGCATAACTAACCACTCATAAAGCCCATATTTGGTCTTAAAAGCAGTTTTCCATTCATCTCCAGGATTCATTCGAATCTGATGGTAACCACTTTTTAGATCAATTTTAGAAAAGATTTTGGATCCATGTAATTGATCCAACATGTCATCAAGACGAGGAATAGGGTGGCGATACTTTACCGTAATCTTGTTGATTGCTCTACAATCCACGCACATCCTCCAAGTTCCATCCTTTTTTGGTACCAATAGGACGGGAACCGAGCAAGGGCTCATGCTCTCTCTCACAAAACCTTTCTCAAGCAACTCCTCAACTTGCCTTTGAAGTTCTTTTGTCTCTTCTGGATTACTCCTATAGGCTGGCCTATTTGGGATTTGTGATCCAGGTACAAAATCAATTTGATGCTCAATGCCACGTAAAGGTGGCAATCCATTAGGAATATCTTCTGGAAAGACATCTTCAAAATCCTGCAAAAGAGAAGAAATACTACTTGGCAAAGAAGAAGTTAGCAACTCAGAATTAATCAAAGTCTCTTTGTAAGTAAGTAGTATTATGGGCAGCCCCTCTTTTCTTGCATTTAAACACTCTTTGGTTTTTATATAAAAACTCTCTTTTTTTCTTTCCTTAACCTCTTTCCTCTCACCAAGACTGTCTATTTTTTCATTCAAACCCTTTTTTATCTCTTCTCTCAAATTGCTGCCCTCTCTCTCTTTCTCTCGGCCATCTCTCTTTTTTTCTAATTCTTGGCCTTCTTTCTTTTCTTTTTCCTCAAGCTCACTTTTTATCTCTCCCCTTGGTTTTCCCATTGTTTCTCTTAATCTCTTTTGATCTTCAAACACTTGAGAAGGAGATAAAGGTGCAAGAGTAAATTTCCTGCCATTTAGTTCAAGAGAATATCTATTCTTTCTTCCATCATGAAAAACATTCCTGTCATACTGCCAAGGACGACCCAGTAAGATATGACAAGCTTGCATAGGTATTATGTCACAAAGAATATCATCCTTATATCTACCAACATTAAATGAAATCATGCACTGTTTGTTTACCTTTAGTTCACCACTATCATTTAACCATTGGAGTCTATATGGAGTAGGGTGTTTCATGCATGCAAGTCCCAATTTTTCCACAAAGTATGAACTCACCACATTAGCACAACTACCACTATCAATGATCATAGAGCAAGTTTTTCCCTTTATCCCACACCTAGTATGGAATATATTCTCCCTTTGTTCTTCACTATTGCTTGCCAAATTGATAGTCATAATCCTTCTAACTACCCCAATCATGCCCTCATTAGGTAGTTCTACATCATCTTCATCACTCACATCTCCCTCTTCTTCTCCCTCACCTTTTTCACTCTCATATCCTCCATCTTCTCTAAGAATGATGTTTCTTCTACTTGGACATTCATGCATCATATGTCCCCTTCCTTTACATTTATGACATTGAATAGAACTAGAAGGTGTAAAAGGTTTAGGGTTAAAGGTTTTACCTCCCTCTTTGTTCTCAAATTTACCTTTACCCTTGTCTTCTTGAGGTCTAGAAGAACTCTTCATCTCATGATATGGCCATGGCTTCTTGGAGATGGTGCTTGTCCGACCTTTCCACGAGCTAGTCTGCTTTCTTTTATTTTGATTTTCTATCTTTACAGACAAATCAACTAACTCATCTATTGTTACATATTGTTGTAATTCTACTACATCAGCTATTTCCTTATTTAAACCATTTAAAAACCTAGCCATTGTAGCCTCTTCTTCCTCTGTACAATTAGCTTGGATCATAGCCATATCCATAGCCTTAAAGTACTCATCCACAGACATGGACCCTTGCTTCAATGTTTGAAGACGTTGTTGTAGCTCTCTTTGAAAGTGTGATGGCACGAATCTCTTCCTCATCACCCTCTTCATCTCAGCCCAAGTAGCAACTGGTGCTTGTCCTTCTTGCAATCTGTCCCTAGCAAGCTTTTTCCACCAAATAGCAGCATAGTCAGAAAACTCAACAACAACAAGTTTAACTTTCTTACCCTCAGAGTAGTTGTGACAATCAAAGATGGCTTCAACCTTTCTCTCCCAATCAAGGTACAAGTCTGGGTCCCTTGCTCCCTTGAATGATGGCATCTTCATCTTTATACTACTTATATTATCATCTTCTACTCTACCTCTTTGTCCCCTCCTATCTCTTCCCACCCTATCAAAATCAATATCATTAAAATCATCTATAGGGTTTTCTTGATTTACAATGGGAGCATGGGGTACATTTCTCCTAGCTTGGGGTCTAACATTATTTTCCCTCCTAAGTTCAGCTATTGTATCATTTTGATCAGCAATGGTATCCCTCATCTCTTGGAGTTGCAAATTCAACCTTTCAAATTGTTGATGCATAGCTTGCAAGGTAAAATCATTTCTTGCTTTGATTTCAGCTTCTTGGAGAACCCTTCGTTCATCATCACTACCTGTACGCGACATCTTTAAAAAAAAGTGTAAACTGTATCACAAAACTTCTTTTTTTTTTCTCGGAATAACCTTTGAACAAAATACTTTGTAGATTTATAATTAAACCCAACTCGTATGAAATTCTTAGTAGTAAAATTCAGATTTTTGGGGAACTAATGAAAGAAAAACCAAATCCTAGAACTATTAGGCTCGGTTGAAACATGACGCGAACAAAAAGGAAAGGATTATATGTTTAGATTAGAAAGAGTAAGAAAATCTAGGATCCCCTCTTCTTGTTTCCTTTGTTAATTTTTGGTAACAAATTAGATACAAAAGAAATATCCCGGAGAGCACGCAATTCTATTTTTTGTTCTAAAAACTGATTTTCGTTTTTTTTAAATTTTTTTTCTTTTCTTTTCTTTGCTCTTAGTATTCAAGAAATTCCAAGACTTACCAAGAACGAAATCTTGATAAAAACCGCTCTGATACCACTTGATAACAACTAGGTCGGGAATCCAAATTAGAGTAAGAATTTGAGAAGTAAATGCGGAAGCAATAACAACAAGGAATTAAACAACTAGAATTAAAGAGATGAAAATAAAGGATATGGGAAGAATTCAAGGAAAGAATTCCAAGAACTTCCAAGAACGTAAGTTCTATAGCCTTGACAAGATCAAAGTAACAACGTCTTGATTTATGGAACAAAACAAACGCCTTTACTTAAAAAGCAAATCAAAACAATAGATTCGGATCTTGACCACTTTACGAGTAACTTGAGACAACAATTAATAACTAGTATTAATCGCCTTCTAAGAATACCACAAAGGAATCAAAGATATCATAAAAGAGAAGTAATCTTACTACCTTGAACTAAGAACTAGTAAAGGTTGAAAGATAAATCTCAAAGCACAAGTAACAAAGGTTCAAAAGAACTCTCAAAGTATGATATACTTAATCAATAAATGTTGTGTCTTATGAATGAGAAGAACTCCTTATTTATAGGAGTTAAAAGCACTTAAAATAATGTAGGGGGTTGCTAAAAAGTCATCTAAATTAGGTAGGGGGCTGCTAGGGGTCACAATAGCCATCAAACTTAGGTAGGTGGCTCCTAAGGGGTAACAAAAGCCATCAAAATTAAGTGGGGGCGGCCAAATCCTTTTGGGGCAGATTTGGGCCTTAAAACTATTAGTTTGGGCCATTGGTTTGGACTCCAATTGGGCTCCTTTTGAAACACCCCCTTTTGGACCTCTTTTAAGGTCATTTTGAGCCTTATTGGTGGACTTCAAGGGCTGATTTGGTAACCCAATCTTCCTCCTCTTGGACTTCAATTTGGACTACCAAATAATTGTAAAACTTGGACAATTCATCTCCTTTGGGCTTGAGCTCTTCCTCTACAATTAAAAGCTTCTTTATTTGCCATTGAAGTCTAGCAACCTTAGCTTGCAACTCTTTAGCTTGAGATCTTGTAAATGGCCTTGGAGCTTCCAAAACTCTATCATCTCTATCATTGTCCTTAACTATATCCTTGTTCTTGATGCTATCAAAATGCATAAAGGCTGTTGGGGCATTGGTCAGCCTAAATGACATAACAAGGAACTCGCAATGACCATACCGAGTCCTGAAAGCAGTCTTCGGGATATCTGGCTCCCGAATCTTCAACTGATGGTAACCTGAGCGCAAGTCAATCTTAGAAAACACATGTGCACCCTGAAGCTGGTCAAACAGATCATCAATACGAGGCAAGTGATACATTGGGCCTAATAAAACCCTTATCAAGCAATTCATGTAACTTATCCTTCAACTCCTTCAACTCAGGAGGAGCCATACGATATGGAGGAATAGAAATAGGCTAAGTGCCCGGCAACAGATCAATGCCAAAATCAATATCTCTATCAGGCGGCATGCCCAGAAGATCAGCTGGAAACATATCTGGAAAATCCTGTACTACTAGGACTGAATCAACTGAAGGGGTATCAACACTGACATCTCTCACCTACGCGTCACACCCCTTCTCAACCATACGTTGAGCCTTAAGGAAAGAAATAACTCTACTGGGAGTGTGATCTAAAGTATCCCTCCACTCAACACGCGATACACCTGGTTATGCATGCTAGGGAGAGAGAGGAGAGGGAGGCCAAGAGGTCTCGAGTGTCGGGCCATTATTCTAGTGCTTGTGCCCCAGCTGCAGGTCATCATGGTAGGGGTTATATAAGTCACAATGTTCATGCAGCTCTTCCACCAGCCAGTGGTATTCTAGCTCCTCCTAGGCCTCAAGAGCCTTATTATGCACCTCCAGTATCTAGCGCGCCTCCTATGCGGGGTGCTTTCAGAGGTCAGTCCAGCAGACCTGGACCGAGCCAGTCACAACTGGCACATCCTCCCAGAGCTTGTTTTGAGTGTGGTGACACAATCCATGGGGTGAGGGATTACCCTATACTTGGAAAGAGTGCGTCTTCATAGACTTCTCAGCCACAGCGTGCCCCGCAGAGTTCTCAGGCTATAGTTACAGCCCCAGTTTCTACCCCACCTACTCAGCCATCTGGAGGTGGAGGTCAGGAAGGTAGAGGTCACCCTAGAGAGGGAGGTCAGGCCCGATACTAGGCCCTTCCTGCCCGTACCGAGGTTGTTGCCTCTGATTCTGTCATCATAGGTTATTATACTGGTTTGTCAGAGATATGCATCGGTTCTATTCGATCCAGGCTCCACTTACTCTTATGTGTCTTCTTATTTTGCTCTGTATTTAGGTGTTCCTCGGGATTCTTTGAGTTCACTTGTTTATGTTTCTACTCCTGTGGGAGATTCTCTTGTTGTGGATCGCGTTTATCAGTCGTGTTTGATTGCTCTTAGTGGTTTTGAGACCAGAGCTGATTTATTATTACTCAGCATGGTAGATTTTGATATTATCTTGGGCATGGACTGGTTGTCGCTCCATTATGCTATTTTTGACTATCACGCCAAAATTGTGACACTGGCTACACCCTACGAATTCGTATTGGGTCCCAAAGTTTTTAATTGATAGCTTGATTTATCATGTGTGTCAAGGATTTCATGCAAATAATGAATAGATAAGGTGATAAGGGTTCGCCTTGCCTAATTCCTCTAGTTGGATTAAAAGGGGTGGATGATTTGCCATTTATTAAGATGGATATGGATGAGGTTGTAATGCAAGACATTATGAGGGTAATTAGTTGAGGGGGAAAATTTAGACTAATGAGAGAATATCTAATAAAAGACCATTCTAGACGGTTAAAAACTTTTTCAAAATCAATTTTTAGCATCATATGACCTGTTCTACCCTTAGCTTTGTTGAACGTATGAATGGCTTCCTGGACAATAGACTGATTGTAAATCATGTTGCAGGTATGGATTGTTAATTTTGGGGATGAGGGTGTCACGACCCAATTCCCCGAACCTAGTCGTGATGGCACCTCTCGTGAAGACAAGGCCAGCAAGACCAAAATAGACCACCTCTTTTAAACAGTTAAATACCATAAGTAGTCCTAAAACATGATATAATAACCATAATTTGCGGAATTAACGATAACAACAGTAGAAACAATCCCGACACAGCCCAAACCGGGGTGTCACAAGTCATGAGCAATGCCCCAATCCTCCTAGCAATGCTCACCACCTGCTGATAAGAGATATCCATCTCCAACACACGAGCCATGCTAGACCTGATGTAGGGAATAATCACCTCAATAAACCAGCAAACCCTCTCGCGAACAGTAGAAACCAAGGCTGGGGCATGTCTAGCCAAACTGGTGTAACGGACAGCATACTCTAAGACAGTCATAGCACCCTGGTGCAAATGCTCAAACTCTGCATGCCATGCACCCCTAAGGCTCTGAGGAACAAACTCCCTTAGGAACATATCTAAAAACCGAGTCCAAGTCAGTGAAGCTGCCTCATCCGAACTATCTAACTCATAGGTGCGCCACCACTCATAGGCAGCTCCTCGAAGCTGGAAGGCAGTGAAAGAAACCCCACTCGATCCTGATATACCCATAGTGCGGAGAATACAGTGACACTCCTCCAGAAATCCCATGGCATCATCTGAGGCTAACCCACTGAATACAGGAGGATCATACTTCTTGAACCTATCAAGCCTCCGCTGCTCATCCTCTGAAACCGCTGCCCTGTCCTCGGGCTGACCTGGGGCTACAGGCTGTGCAGGAATAATCTCTAGGGCCTGATCAACATGCACTCACTGCTCAAGAGTGCGAGCGGCGGGAGTCTATGCTCCTCCCCCGGCCTGAGATGTAGCTGCAACAAGGGGAAGTAACCCTGCCTGAGCCAAAGTGGTGTACATGCTCATGAACTGTGCCAGAGTCTCCTGAAGTGCTGAAGTAGTAGTAGCAGTAGGCGTATCAGGTGCCTAGACTCCAGTTGGAACTGTTGGTGGTACCTCGGTGGTAGCTCGCACAGGTGCTCTAGCTGCACCACATGCGCGTCCTCGGCCTCTAACGGCTGCAGTAGGGGGTGCGAGTGTCTGATCATCTCGGGTAGCGTATGTCCTCACCATCTGTGAGAGAATACAAGATAGAAGTTAAGAATTGTGATATCAAAATCTCGTACGAGACAAGGAAATAAAATGAAGTGGAATTTTCCTAACAGTTATATAATCTCTCGTAGATAAGTACAGACGTCTCTGTACCGATCAACGAGACTCTAAAAATTGGCTTGTGATTCATGACTCCTATGAACCTAGAGCTCTGATACCAACTTGTCACGACCCCGGTTTGCCCTCCGTGAACCATCATGACGGCACCTAGTCTCTACGACTAGGTAAGCCTAACAATGCGGAAAATAAACCAATTCGTGGAAGAAATAATAAAAATGAAATAGTGAAGCAAAACAGTGTTTAAAAGTGTTGTTCGGTATACTCTATATAAACTCTCGAAATCTAAATACATTTCCCAAAACCCGGAATCCCATAATCACAAACCTTTGAATGTCTACAAGAATCTAAGTCGAGAGTATCTAGCAAAGGAAAAGGAAAAATACAGAAGGGCTAATACTAAAAAGGGGGAGTAGAAAGAGACTCTTCGATTTACGGACATGGCAGATATACCCCAGAGTCTCTACAAGCGCCTCGTCTCAAGCATGATGAGTCTGAGTGGAGGTACCTGGATCTGCACATGAAAAACATGCACAAAAAGGGCATGCGTACACCACAGCGGTACTCAGTAAGTGCCAAGCCTAACCTCGGTCGGGTAGTGTCGAGGAAATTAAAGTTAGGGCCCTACTGAGATTAAATAAAATATAAGGTACGACAGTATAAGATAAAGCAGTATAGTTGAAAGATAATAATAATAATAATCAATACAGGATAATAAGGATGACAATAACTTAAACAGAAACAATCACCAGGAATACCACTATTCTCAAAGATAATGACCGGGGATCTCTCATTATCCCCAGGATCTCTTAGTACCCTCAATACATGCCATGGATCTCTTGGTATTCTCAATATAATCTAGGGATCTCTTGGTATCCCGATGATCTCGGTATCCTCAATATACATGCCAGGGATATCTCGGTATCCCACACTTCAACTCAAATCATAAATACATACTGGGGATCTCTCGGGATACCGTCTCGTAGTCCCAAAGTAACACAAACAGCAACAACACAAGGAATACTCAATCAAGCTAAATTTCGTACCAAGTAAAATAGGTAATTCTAACCTAACATGCTTCACATAATACAATTACGGCAATTTAAACAATAAAGCAATTAAGTAAATTAAGCATGCTTTTCTAAGCTAACAACAGATTTAAATTTCAAGTAGAGTAAGCAAGAAAGGGAAACACAATTAAAACTACTTAAGTGAAAACATGATTTTCAACAATTAGCACAAGTACGCACTCGTCACCTCAGGCATTTCAATTACCACAATACCAAATCCTAAGGGGAATGTCCCACACACAAGGTTAGGCAAGCCACTTATCTCGAACCGGCTCAAAAGTCAACCTGAAACCACATTCTTGCCACGGATACTCGACTCTAAGTGGCCCAAATCTATTCAATTCTATTGCATAATGCAAATAACACTTCAAGTAACTGATTCTACAAATAAATTCTAAGCTAATACGCGAAATTAGGTAAAATGACAAAATTGCCCCTCGGGCCCACATCTCAAAATCGGGTGAAATTTATATTTTCAGAAACCTCGTACTCTCACGAGTCTATACATAATAAGAACACTGAAATCGGAGTTCAATTGACCCTTCAAATACCCATGTTAAATTCTATAAATCTCAAGCCCTAATTACCCATTTCCCAAATTTTTCACCACTAATTAGGTCTTTAATCACATGTAAATAAGTTATGAAGTCAAAAATGTTACCTCCAAGTGATTCCCCTTTGGTTTTCTCAAAAATCGCCCTCAAAAGCTTCAATCCCGTTCAAAAATGGTGGAAAATGAAAAAGGGTCGTGGATGGGCTATTTAAATACTGCCCAGATATTCCTTCTTCGCCAACGCAGAAGGACCCTCGCGTTCACAAAGTAAAACTTCGCTTGGGTCCAGATTCCTTCATCACGAACGCAATGACCCGGTCACGAACGTGATACAAAACTTCCTCCTCCTACGCGAATGCGGGAACACCATCGCGAACACGTAGGTACAAAACCTCCCAGCTTTGAGAATGCGGGAGACTCTTCGCGAACGCGAAGCACAAAAACTCCCCAAGCTCCTCTTCGCAAACGTGAAGAAGGAAACCAGAACTGGGCTGCTGCAGTTTTTCTACAATTTCAACAAGTTCCATAATGCCCTGTTGAGCATACGAAATACACAGAGGCCTCCGGAACCTCAACCAAACATGCCAACCAATCCTAAAACATCATTCAAACTTGTTCCAATCTTCAGAATGCTCAAAACAACATCAAAACACCAATTTAGCATCGCATTCAATCCTAAGAACTTCAAAAACTCTCAAAATACGCTTTCGATCAATCAAACATCGTCCGAATGACATGAAATTTTGCACACACGTCACATTCAATACTACGGAGCTACTCCAACTTTCGTAATTCCATTCCGGCCCTCTGATCAAAATCTCACTATCGAACCGGAAACTTCAAAAATTTAACTTTTGGCATTTCAAGCCTAAATTAGCTACGAACCTCCAAAAACACCATCCGAACACGCTCCTAAACCTGAAATCACCCAACGGAGCTAACGAAACCATCGGAATTCCATTCCGAGGCCATCTTCATACTGTTCCGACTACGGTCAAATCTCTAAAACTTAAGCTCTCATTTAGGGACTAAGTGTCCCAAACTCTCCGAAACTCCCAATAATTCCCACTAGCAACTCACAACAGCAGAAACAAATACGAGGAAAGAAGTTAATAGGGGATCGAGACATAAATTCTTAAAACGACCGGCCAGATCGTTACAGGGATACTTTTGTTTTTGTTTTTCTTTTTATTTTGTTTTCCCTTTCTTTCTCCTCTCTCTTTTTTTCATTTCATTTTCTTTGTTTTTTTTTTGTATCTTTCTTTTTTTTCTCCTTTTTCATCATTTTTTAGCATTTTTTTTTTTCAATAACATTTTCAGATTCCAAAGAGGGTAAACAAAGAAGAGCGACCAGTTCAAATGGTTTACAAAAGGGTTAATGGTGTTTGGGTAGCGAGAATGAAAGCCTTCGTCATTCCAACCAGAGAATATTAATACTATATGGAGGATCAAAGATAGTACCTTTTGGTTGCATCTGCATTGACAATTGTTTCAAGGACATTTCTTTTGATGTTTTCCAAGTACAACACACTCTTTTGGCAGTACTCTTGTTGTAATGTATGGACCTTTCCAATCTGGAACCAATTTCCTTTAGCTGTTCCAACTCTTTGTTTTATTTTCTTAAACTTATCTTCATTGCGATCTAATTCTTGATTCATTATTTCGAGATCTGACAGTGTTTCAGGATCTGGGCATAATGTCCGCAAACATGTCATGTTATATAAATCTGCATATAACAGAACTGAAAAGAGAATAAGAAAAGTGACAAGATTAAGAAAATAGACATTCCTAGACAGTGAAATATTAATTTCATTTGATTTTTGATTTTTGATTTTTTTTTCTTTTTTTTTTGATGATTTTTTTTCAATTTTAAAAGATAGAAGGATTTACATCAGCAAGTAAGATAATAAAATAGAACATCCGTATCACACCCTGAGATAATCCAAACGCAGAAAGGATATCAAAACTAGCTACCGAGACTCAAGTCCGATGGGGAACTTTGAGGCTTGGCGACGTTTTTTTTTTTGGCTTTTCTTCTGTCTCGGCAATGTCCTTCAGTACCGAATCAAGTCCTCTATCTTCACAAATCATTCTGGCTACTGGCCCATTTGTGAGAGTAGGCAGAGGATTGTTCATCATATTAGGAGCCTCTTCGTCCCGGAGAACAATTCTTTCAGCTTCAATCAAGTCTTCAACTACCCTTTTGAGGGTCTAACAGTCCTTTGTACTGTGTCCTACTACTCCAAAGTGGTATTCACATCTAGCATCAGCTCGATGCAAGGGGGACTCGGGGTTTGGCCGGTTTGGGGCCAATGGCTGCAGCAGACCTCGCCTGACTAGCTTTTAGAATAAGCCTGAGTATGATTCACCAAAAGGGGTGAACTGATTCCTTTTGAAAGGCTCTCTTGGGCGAGGATTGTACTAGGGAACATTTGATTGGGGATTACATGAAGCTTGGTAAAGATGGACATTTTTGGGAGGTGGAGCTCGATTTTGTGTATAATGTTGTGGCCTCGTGCAAGGTTGCGCGTTCATCATCGCATACCAGCAAAACCAACCACCTGAACAGAATATAGCTAATTTGCTCACACCACAACCTTGTGAGTTTTGAGACATTTAACATATAGGAAATCGCACGTTGGGATGCAATACACCGAACAATTAAACGATTCAACCATGTGTTTGAACAATTGCATGTTTCATCCCGGCCTTAACTAGCCTTTCAGCATGTATCTCTTTTCTTCTATTTCTGCCTCTCTTTAGTCACTCTTGATTTTTTTTTTATTTCGTTTCTATCGCTCTTTTAGTTTTTGGCACTCTCTTTTATTTTCTCTTTTTTTGGTTTTTATTGTCACTCTCTTTTTTTTTCACTCTTTTATTTTTTTTCACTCTCTTTTATTTTTCTTTTTTTCACTATTTTCTTTTCTTTTCTTTTCTGTTTCACTCAATTTTTCTTTCTCTCTTTTTTTAATAGTTTATTTTTTACTCAGTTAATTTTTTGGCTATGATCGAATCCGATGAGGATGGCCTACGTATCATGATGCCACATGAATCAGATCTGGCGCAGTTTGGGACGATCGAGAATGGAGTAAACAAGCTAACTCTTTTTTTATGAAAGAAAGACTTCTAAAAATTCTTTTTCTTTTGATTTGAAATTTGGGCATTTCAAAAGTAAAAGGAAAATATTTTTGTTTGAATTTTATTTGTTTTCTCTTTTTCTAAAGAAAAAAAATATATTTTTGCATTTTGGATGTTGCCTCTTACTTTTCGATAGAGGGACTTTTAAGAAAATATTTTGGATTTCTGAGTTTTTTGTTTTTACATTTACAAATATACTTCTAAATAAAAACAAAAATATTTTGAACTTCAATTTTTAATTTTTTTTTTTTGAAAGAAAGACTTCTAAACAAGGAAAAGAATTCTTTTTTTCTTTTTGAATTTTTGGGAAAAGACTTCTTAAAAAGGTAGAAAAATATTTTTTTTTTCTGAATTTTGATTTAACTTGTGGATTTTCGAAAGAAGGACTTTTAAGAAAACATTTCGGATTTCTGAGTTTCTCTTGTTTCTTTCTTTTTTCTCTTTTTTAATTTAGGAAAGTACTTTTAAAGATTTTTAGACTTTTATTTCTCAAATTTTTATGGACATTTACAAAAGAAAGACTTTAAAGAAGAAAAGAATATTTTTGGATTTTTGTTTCTGATTTTTTTTTTTGGGAAAAATACTTCAAAATGAAGGAAACCTGTATTTTGGATTTTTTTTTATTTCATTCTTCCGTATGAAAGACTTCAGAAAGAAAGAAACTACTTTTTTTAGCTTAAAAACCCTTTGTTTTTGGATTTTCTAAGGAAAGATTTATAAAGAAGGAACTAATGGAAAATATTTTTGGATTTTTGAAAATTGGGGTCAGAACCAATGAGGTTTGCCTACGTATCTCACATCCGGTAAGAATCAGTCCCGCGTAGTTCGGTCAGTTTTGACGGAACGGAGGAAACATGACTTTTTGAAAATAGTGACTTTTTTCTGTTTTTTTTTCAAAATTTCGGCAGAGTTTCGGAAACTTTCAAATATATACCTCTCACTCTTTTTTTTATTTTTAATTTCTCCCTTTTTTTTTATCTTCTTTCCCTATTCTAGAAGTCAGTCAACATGCAAGCCGAAACAAAGAGATCCGCAAGTAGCACGTAAGATACATCACAATGGTATTTAAATTTTTGGATACACTTGTCCTAGATGGGTCCAACCCATGTGTTGAGTCCCCAAAGTCAAATGCACGTGATGCAAACTGTCACGACCCTAAAACCGATCCGGTCGTGATGGCGCCTAGTGCGAAACTAGGCCAGCCGACATATGTGTCACGAATTAACAATTAATCAATAAGAATTATTTTAAGCCTTTAATTAATCAGATATTTCATAATAAAAGTCTAAATGAAAAGTGCGAAATAAATATACAAGCCCGACATCGAGGTGTCACAAGTCACGATCATCTACTAAGGTCTGAATACAACGAAGAATCTAAAAATATACTAAATACAGTGTAAGGAAGACAAGAAGGAGAAAAGCAGTGCTGCGAACATCGGGAAGCTACCTTGCTAACTCCGATGACTCTGCCACTGAGCAATCAACACCCGCTACCGGGTTAAGAAATACCTAAATCTGCACACCAGGTGTACGGAGTAATGTGAGTACGCCAACTCAGTAAGTAATAAAAGTAAATGAAAGCTGAGCAGTAAGAAAACACGTAAGCCACGTCATAACGCTACAGCAAATGCAGTATATTTTCAAAACAATACAGAAATCATTAAATTCGTAAATCAAACTCAATTTCAGTAAAACCTTATAAAAAACTTCCAATAGTTTCAAACGAGTGATAAAACAGTGAGTAAAAATGATGGAAACATAAATAGCCTCTCGGGCAAAACATGTACCATAAACCGCTCCTCGGGCATAATATCAACAGAACCAGCCCCTCGGGGTACCTCACAATCACTCATAATCAGCCCCTCAGACATAACATGAAAATAGAAACACCCGTCGGGCAAACATGGATCAGGAGCAGCTCCTCAAGCTTCAATATGAAACAACAAAAGCCCATCGGGCTACAACATATCACTCACACTGGGTACCCGCAAATCACTGGGAGAGTACAAACTCTGGAGGGTCCCCTTACGGTCCAAACGCAATAACAAGCCATCTCGTGGCATAATCAAACATGCTCTCAGCCTCATATCAAGCCACCTCGTGGCGTAACAAATCAGGCCCTCGGCCTCATAATCATAAATCAGTACCACACTGCTGCGGCGCGCAACTCGATCCCATAATATCCTCACAACACAAGCCCTCGGCCTCACTCAGTCAGAAATCTCTCAAGCCACTCGGGCAACGGTAAAACATGATGCTCAGCCCAAAATATTATTTAAAAATATCAAAATGGACTAAATATGGCTGGGATATGAAAATATTAGAATACAACATGACTGAGTATAAATATGAAGTCAAAACAATGAGGAATCGTAGTAAAAATCCCCTAAGGGTCCAAAACAGTTGGCACGAGGCCCAAATATGGCATTCAGCCCAAAACATGATAATGCTTTCCAAAACACAATAATATCAAACAAGTTTTAATCAAATACATGACTTAACAGTCATACGGGACGGACTAAGTCACAATCCCCAATGGTGCACGACCCCACGCTCAGGACAAACATTTACAATCATTACTTAGCTCAATCCGGTCCAAACTCTAGCCCGCGATACCCTTGCCTCTCAACTCGGTCTCCAAATGCTCCAAATCTAACCAAATACAAATTTATACTATCAAAATATGCTAAGGGAACAAAGCCCACTCAAAAATAACCAATTTACATCAAAAATCCCGAAATTGGCCAAACCTGACCCTTGGGCCCATGTCTCGGATTCCGATAAAAATCACAAAACTAGAATACTTACACTCTCACGAGTTCATACATATCAAATACATCAAAACCGACCATAAATGACCCCTCAAATTCTTAGATTTAGGCCTTCCAATTTCCAAGTCCTAACTTCCAATTTGCTACTAATTTTCCCATATAATTCAAGCTTACAACCTTCAAAATCATCAGAAAACGAGTTTAGGGACCAAGGACCTTACCTCTAAGAAACATTCTTGAATTCCCCCTTCAATTAGCTCTCCAAAGCTTTCTCCCGAATGAAATATGGTGAAAACCCACTCAAAATCGCGAAGGATGAAATTTATATGTTCTGACCTAACAAAACCGCATCTGCGGTCCAATTATTGCCCCTACGGACCCGCACCTGCAGTCCTAGGTGCACATCTGTGGACTCCACTTATCCGCCCAACCACCGCACATGCGATCTTATACTCGCACATGCGCCATCGCAGGTGTGCCCAAAGTTCTGCTTCTGCGGTTTCAGCCTTTCCCTCTCTTGGAAGCATCTGCGACTTCACTTCCGCTTCTGCGGGCTCTCACCTGCGGTCCCCAAGACGCAGGTGCGATTATGACAGAAACTCAACAGCTTTGGCTCCAAATTCACAACTCCAAACTTCCCGTCAACCATCCAAAATCACCCCTAGGCCCCCGAGACCTCAACCAAAAGCACGAACAAGTCATATAATACTAAACAAACTTACACCAATCTCCAAAACACCTCAACCAACATCGAATCAACCAAATAACATCAAATTCAAGCCTAAGGTTCCAAAAATCTTCTAAATTCCGCTTTTGATCAAAAAGTCTATCAAATAACCTCTGAATGACCTGAAGTTTTGCACACACGTCACCAATAACATAACAGACATACTCCAACTTCCGAAATTCCATTCTGACCCCTACATCGAAATCTTACCTATCAACCGGAAAACGCCAAAATTTCAATTTCGCCAATTCAAGCCTAAATCTACTACGTACCTCCAAAACATATTCCGATCATGCTCCTAAGTCCCAAATCATCTAACGGAGCTAACCAAATCATAAAATTTCAAATCCAAGATCAAATACTAAAAAGTCAAAATTCGGTCAAACCTGTCAAATTTTAAGCTTCAAACTGAGAATTGTTCTTCCAAATCCATTCTGATTACCCTAAAAACCAAATCGAAGATTTACATAAGTTATAATACATCACATGGGGCTAGACATGCCCTAGAACTGAGCGAGCGAAGTACAAAATCTCAAAACGACCGGTCAGGTTGAATATACGTTCTCCCCCACTTAAGTATACGTTCATCCTCGAACGTGCCTAGAGTTGTTCCGAAAACCATCAAATCGCTGTGAAACCTTACCATGCAAATACCCGGGGGTGATCCCATGTCACCCTATCTCATATAGGTCTAATAACACAATGTAACTGGAATTTCACGATCCAACCTAGCCCATAAACCTTAGAACCACAGTTCCACTTCTGAATTCATCCACAAGATCAGAATCTCACATCTATACTTTGAATAAGCCCGAACAAGCTGTAACAAACCATACCCGCAGATTCAAATGCAGTTACCTGATATACCACATACTCCAACACTCGTAACGATAGCTTCTAATCACAGTAGTTTCCCAAAACAACCGAATACTAATAATACCTCTTATCAAATGAAGCCTCATTCCAACACTTCCGTATATTGTCAATGATAACTGAAACGCACATTAAGTCATAACCATTCCTCAAATCAACCATTCATTAAGCCACTTCTCCTTTGGCAAGGACTATAGCAAATTTCTGAGTCGAACCTCGATATTATCCTTCCAACATGCTAAAATCAAATCTGTTTGTATTCATTAAAGATCCCAACGATCTCATCTAATCCAACACAACTACTTTGGTGACATGGCACATCAATACAAACTAAAGCCACAACTCGTGCAATCCGCGCACCAATAAGCAACAATACGAACATACTCGAATCATGAAAATAACTCAAATGAAAGAGTTGTACCGCAAGCTCACCAATACCACCACATACAATGAGAACCCGTCACACATCATAGAACTAGAACACGCGAATCTATCCCACAGGATCATACCTCCACATAGCTTCGCTCCAATGCGAGACCTCATCCAAACACTGGTCCAACATGAAACACCTCAAGTCACAATGCTCAAATCGACAACCACATGCAATTAGATGTCTAGAACCAAAGCAATCATCATAACCACTGTGAAGCAATTGACATAACATTACACAAACACGAAAGGACACAACCGATACGCCATTCGCCAAGCAATACCCAATACTCCTCCCGCTCAAATTCCACTGAGAGGCCCTAATAAAGTCGCGCCACATGTGCCTATAACCAAGTAATCCCAATGCCTCGCAACACGGAAAGGTAACTCATAGATCTCCCCAGATCACTAATAAGATCAATAACAAATGAATCAACACATCCCTCAACAATACAACTCGGAGTCAACCAAGCCGACTCGATGTACAACAAACATCCATACTAGCCTACCAATGAACCCCTTATCAAGGAGTTCCTGAAGCTGCTCCTTCAATTCCCTTAACTCCGCCGATGCCATATGATACGATGCCCGACACCAATTCAATACCAAAATCAACAACTCTGTCTACCGATATGCTCGACAGCAGGAAACACATTCGAAAAAATCCCTCACCACCGAAATATAATCAACAGAAGAAGTCTCTACACTGACATCCATCACGAAGGCCAAATAAGAAAGACAACCCTTCCCAGCCATCCGTTGGGTCTTCAAAAATGAAATCACACTATTTGGAACCTAATCCGTTGAACCTCACCACTCAATCTGTGGCATCCCCGGCATAGACAACTCCTCTGCCTTAGCGCAATAGTCCAGAACAACACAATACGGAGACAATCAATCTATACCCAATATTATATCAAAATCTAACTTACCAAGCAGCAAAGGATCCACTCGGGTCTCCAAACCCTGATAGTCACTACATAGTGCCGATACATGCGACCCACAACCACAACATAACCTGTTTATGAGAACTCCCATTCTCCAACTCCATATAGCACACGAATCACCATATCCTATCCCAATTCCGCCGTCCGAATACATGCCGCACCTCTAATACCCAATCATTCCATGAGAGATACTCCAAAAATTCTTCCGTGCCACCAAGCAAACTCGAATATCATCAGTCGATCCAACAAGAGAGTGCCGCAATACTACTAAAGTATCCTCAACTCAAACACTTGCCCTTTTTCTGAAAATGCATACTCTAATCAAGCCATATCAGTCAGTGAACTTATTTATCTAGTCATCTGAAGTTGGCCATGCTACCCAAGAATAGTGACCTTCCTTTCAAAACTGAACCGTGACCTTACACATGCAAATCTCAATCCTACACAACATACCATACATACCATACAATCCTAGGATAAACATGAGAATTTCATATCCATTCCGAGCCACAAGCAACTACGTACTCAACTAGCCAAGAACTTTCCATTGATCCCATCTAGAAGAAAATCGCTATACATCACATGCTCCTCATGCTAGTAGAAAATATACATCTCTAACCGTGGTAAAAACCATCAAGAACTCTCCGAGTCCCCTTTGCACAAAACTAAACCTGTCAGGACTGAATCCTTCTAACTCAACAAGCTACGCAGGCCACTAAAACCCAAGAGCATTGCCGTGAAACACTTGTAGAAACTCATTACCTCGTAAGCACCCAAAGAACAAGTAATATCCTTAACATGTTGATCCGGCCTACTACCAAGCTATCCCATCTATCCAAGTTCCTTCTGATTTACCTTCAACTTGATACTTCTTCTTGCTATAACACCACAATTCCTCAACCCAGACTCACCACACGAGACCCAAGTATAAAACCACACCATCTAAAGCTAATAAGCCGCCGGATACTCTCTTAAATATTCCCAAAAGCACCATATTCAATATACCTACCCCGAAGAGACATCCTGCGAATCCAAAGCCATTACCTTCACCTTCCTGATACTGCTATATAGAATCCCCTAATGATATAAAAATACCACGAGTCTTGACACCCTCCAAAGCAAACCTCAATTTCTAGCCAATTATACAACTTGAAAATGTCCAATTATTACATGTAAAATATTAAACCCATTAGAACCATTCTCGAGAGTCATCCACTCTACTCAAACCGCAATTAGACCAATCAAACGGACCGAATGACATGTGCTCCATTAGCACTCCTACACCGTTGAATGTAACCTCACCTTAATAAAACCAAGCAACTTCATGCTCTATGCACCGTACATCCTCTACCAATAATAACTAAGGTCCTTCCATGATTCTCATACACCAATAAAGCATAACATAACTTTTATTGAAATTTCTTTTACTCGAGCCATCCTCGGTCTCAACCTCTGTAAGCCATAACTGTACGCCTCAAACTGGAACCAACATAGCACATAACCGTGCAATCAACTAATCTATTGGTTTCTGCGACTAACCGTTCCAGACCGCATCTGTGACTTCACTTCCGCTTCTGCGGGCTCACACCTACGGTCCCCAAGACGCAGGTGCGGTTATGACAGAAAACTCAACAGCTTTGGCTGCAAATTCACAACTCCAAACTTCCCGTCAACCATCCGAAATCACCCCGAGGCCCCAAGGACCTCAACCAAAAGCACGAACAAGTCATATACCACTAAAAAGCTTACACCAATCTCCAAAACACCTCAAACAACATCGAATCAACCAAACAACATCGGATTCAAGCCCAAGGTTCCAAAAATCTTCCGAATTCCGCTTTTGATAAAAAAGTCTATCAAACTACCTTCGAATGACCTGATATTTTGCACACACGTCACCAATGACACAACGGACCCACTGCAACTTTCGGAATTCCATTGCGACCCCTATATCAAAATCGCACCTATCAACCGGAAAACGCCAAAATTCTAATTTCGCCAATTCAAGCCTAGATCTACTCCGGACCTCCAAAACATATTATGATCATGCTCCTAAGTCCCAAATCACCTAACGGAGCTAACCAAATCATAAAATTTCAAATCCAAGATCAAATATTAAAAAGTCAAAACTCGGTCAATCCTTTCAAATTTTAAGCTTCAAACTGAGAATTGTTCTTCCAAATCCATTCTGATTACCCTGAAAACCAAATCCGATGATTTGCATAAGTCATAATATATCACACGGGGCTAGACATGCCCGAGAACTGGCGAGCAAAGTGCAAAAGCTCAAAACGACCGTTCAGGTCGTTACATAAATAAGTGTTCCTACTAGGGATCCGGCATGGGGCTATGTTATTCTAGGTTTAAAACCTGGGTGTATTGTTCTAGACCTAGCTTAGGCGAGCGGACAACTCGAGTCGAGGGGGGCAACATACCGGTAACCAAAATGCCATCCAGCTTTGTAACTGATCCGAACCTCGTTCCTAAATTGGGATATGACACTAACAGAAAAGAAGTCATGCCAGCATGCACTTCCCAGAAGATTAGAAGAGAAGAGTTTCACAACAGTTTATGTATAGTTCAAATAATATCAAATCAGTAAAAAGCGGCATTAGCACATTAGGTCCAAGCATGTAATAAAAATCAGATAATAAATAAAAGCCAAATATAACAATTATTCTAAGCTCGAATTCTTGAACCCTGAACTAGAGATTTTGGGTTCGATCCCCAACAGAGTCGCCAGAGCTGTCACACCTCCTTTTTACCACCCGAGGGGATATATAAGGGAGTTTTTCCAATTAAAGTGACATTATTCGAAATGGGATTATTTTATTTATTTTTTTCAGAGTCGCCACTTGGAATAATTTATGGTGTCCCAAGTCACCGGTTTATTTTAAATCCCAAATCGAGGAAAATCGATTTTATTTAAAAGTTTGTGATACCATAAATTCTATGTAAGGAATTTTGTTAACCCGAGAGAAGGTGTTAGGCATTCCCGGCTTCCGTGGTTCGGGCATGGTTGTTTAACTGTTAATAATTGGCCTAATTATCTGATTTATTACATGTTTTAAACATATTGTGTATTTTTAACTTTATAACCGCTTTTAATTATTTTAACGGCTTTTTATGATTTTTGGAACACACCGTGAACCACGCTACATGAAATGCACCCTCGATTTGCGACATATTTTTTTTTATTATATTCAAAGTTGTTATGATCGGGTCACATGAAATGCACACGGGAATTTAGGAATTAGGCATCATAATTATGTCACGGGAACCGTACCCATAATCATGATGGTTTATTTAAATGCGTCTAAAGCAAGCTACGATATTTTATAACTAATTATTTCCCAAAGTTGGAGATGAAACGTGAAGGTCATTAGTTATGGATTTATTTTGTGCAAGGAATTGGAATGAATTTTTTACCAACTAAAGTTTGTGAGCCATTTGCAGAATTGAAAGTCTACTTGGTATTAATTACTGCAAAGGACGAGGAGATAGAGATAACTAATTTGTGGTTTAAAGGTTTGTTTCATGCTTCATCTGTATTTGCTTAAGGTCACACTAGATGATATGACGTTATCACATGCATTTAATTAAAGGGCTCACATGAAGACCTCCTATAGGTCTTGTGTGACTACAAGTGGGCTTAGATTGAAGCCCAATTTCGTATGGCTTAATAAGAAAAATGGATTCATGTCCAATGGACTCCAAACTCTATGGGTAGGCCCACCAACATAAGGTCGTGACCTCAATTACGATATGTGGTCGGGCTAACAATTGCAGAGAAGTCAACTTTCAGAGCAAATTAACATTCATAACTAAATTCAGATTTAATTATATGAACAGAAAAGTTAATGACGACAAACATCAATAACAAAGGTTTGCATTTAAACTTCAAAATGAGCCAAGTTTCAGAATTTACAACTATAACTCCTTTAAAGACATCTCGTAATGGGATAGCATGAAACAAACATTTTTTTATAAAAAGAAACAATCATCCACATTAATATTCAGACCTAAACATAAAAGAAACAAGAATATTTCATTCAGGATTTCAACCAATTTATGAAGAAATAGTATAGATTCAAAACATGTACTTATAATTACTTCGACAAATAAACCTTGAAACAGCCGATAGAGCGGCGGAAATAGCGCTGAAGGGAATTCAGCTGCGATTTTTGCGAGCAAATAGCAGAGACAACAGTGCAACAACAACGCAAATCAGCGGATAACGAGCGGCATTTCCATGGCTCCAAAACAACTTTTAGACACCCAAAAAAGAAAGAAATGATGCTTTAAAATCAGTTCTTCTTCACCTTTTCTTCTTCTTTCTTCTTCGAATTTGCAGAAAACTTTGCTTTTGTTTTTTTTCTTTTAGCTCTTGTTTTTTGAATGCTTGTGGGAATCTGTTCGAAGAGTTTTTGTGTGCGTGAGGGTAGTGGTGTGTATGAGTGAGAGGGTGAAGAGAGGGTAGAGGAGTGGCGTTTGTTCTCTTGGAAGAGCAGGGTTTGTTCTTAGTTTTTGATGGAAATGGGGAAGAAGCCTTCTCTCAAATGCGTCGTTCTGTCTAGGTTGGGAGCGAGAATGTCCTTATATCTAGCTCTTTTTAATGTGTGTTAGGTCTAGAAATATATTCTTCCTATTTTTATTTTCTTTATTTTCTTATATTTATTTTTTTTAATTAATAAAAATCCAAAATCAATCTATTTTTGTAGAAATTAAAATTCTTTATCTATTTCTAACATTAAAACAACTAATTAACTTAAAACTAAGAAAAAATGCTAATTTTTGCCACGACCACAAATACCAGTTGTGATGGCGCCTATCACATTACTAGGCAAGCCAAGCCAACCATTTAATCACAATCTTTTTCCTTTTAATAAAGTCATTTTCTAACACGGGTTTAAATACCAAATTTTCATAATAAGCGTTTAAAACATCAAAATATATGCGGAAGTCAAATAAACATGAAACTAAACAGCCCCAAGTATCTGGTGTCACGAGTCTAGAGCCTCTAATACATAACTGACTATCTAAAACATCATAAGTCTAGAAAAATGCAGAAAAGAACTAGATAGGAGGGAGAAATCAGGGCTACGGACGCCATGCAGCTACCTTGCAATCTCCGAACTCTGGATCAGCTGAGGACCCTCACCCTGCCGCTCGGGCACCTGGTTCTACACATAAGGTGCAGGGAGTAACGTAAGTACGCCAACATAGTAAGTAACTAGAGTAAATAAGGTCTGAAAGCAGTGACAAGCAGTTAAAAATAATATAAATGAGTGGACAACAGAATAACAGATCAGATTCCACAGTTTAAAACCAGTTTCATCGTAAAATCATCAATTTCAGTTTAAACACTTGAAATCATATACTTAGCAATTTTTCCAACATATGCTTAATTTAAAAGAAGAGTGAAATCAGTGAAAAATATCATAACTGGGCCCCTCGGGCAAGGTATCACTCAGAATATGGCCTCTCGGGCAGCCTCTCAGTCACCCATGACTCAACTGTCGTCACTCAGTACTCACTCTCAGCACTCAGGCTCATTAGTATATCATAATCATAATAATCATAGTAACCGATGCGGTGTGCAGCCCGATCTGTAATTTATAGTCGACTACGTTCACTGGGGGTGTATAGACTCCAGAGGGGCTTTTACAGCCCAAGCGTCATATCGCTGCGGCGCGCAGCCCGATCCAATATATATATCGCTGTGGCGTGCAGCCCGATCCCATAAGTATCGCTACGGCGTGCAACCCGATCCATAACTCACACATATATAATTATTCTCACCATTAGGTTCTCAACCTCTCTCAGTCATTAACTGAGCCTCTCGGGCACAACAATAGAAATTAGGGAACTCGGTCCAAAGAGTCCTCACATTTAGAAGTGGAGTGATAAAACCAGTTTTAAATATTTAAACAGGTAAAAATGTGACTGGGGATATGCTTTCAACAAGTAAAGTGAGGAAAACAGTTAAAATACCCCTAAGGGCCTCAACAGGTCGACACAAGGCCCCAAACATGGCATACAACCCATAATACAATATAAATAACTAAAGTACGGAATAATATAAGATTCCAATCAAATACGCGGCTAAATAGTCGCTACGAGATGGACCAAGTGACAATCCCTACTAGTGCACGCCCATACGTTCTTCACCTAGTATGTGCGGCACCGCATTTATCAAAACAAGTCAAATACCGGGGTTTTGTACCCTCAGTTCCAGATTTACAATGGTTATTTACCTCAAACCGGTGAAAATACTACTCCGCGATGCCTTTGCCCCTCGAATAGGCCTCCACTCGCGTTGAATCTATCCAAAATCAGAATCATGACGTCAAAATATGCTAAGGGAACGAAACCCAAGCGAAAATAATCAAATACTACCAAAAATCCCGAAAAATTGGCCAAATTCGACCCCCGGGATCACGTCTCAAAACTTGATAAAAATTATATCAACAGAATTCTTATCTTCCCACGAGTCCATACATACCAAGAACAATGAAATCGGAGTCCAAATGACCCCTCAAATTCTCATTTAAAGTCTCTTAATCTCAAGCCCTAATTTCTTCAATTTTAGGCCTTGATTCCATGATCTATTAGGTAGATTTCACATTAGAATTGAGTTTTAGGACTAAGAATCTTACCTCCAAGTGATTACCCTTAATCCCTCTTCAATCCCCTTCAAATAGCTCCAAAAACGACCAACAATGGAAGAAATAAACTCCACATTCGCGGACAAGACGACCTTTTAAACCTTCTGCCCAGGCTTGAAATCCTTCTTCGCGAACGCGGTCAAAGCCTCGCGTTCGCGAAGCACAAATTAACGTTGACCAATTCTCATCTTTCATGATCGCGACCTACCCATCACGAACGCGATGCTTTGCTCATACCAACCTTCGCGATCACATTCCGCCTCTCGCGAACGCGATGAATAAAATCCACAGAAGCTCAGCTGCCCTTTTTGCTCTATGCGAACACGACACCTCCCCCGCGAATGCGATGTACAAACCCTTAGAACTTTGCGAATGCGTAGCCTTCCTTGCGAATGCGAAGGCTTAAATTCCACCTTTTTCAACTGACTCTTCGCAGACACGGGGGTCCACTCGCGAATGCAAAGAGTAAAATACCTGCAACAGCTGAAACCAAAATCTGCAATTTTCTTCAACTTAAAATGATCCATTCAACCCTCAGAAAGTCATCCGAGGCCCCCGGAGCCTCAACCAAAGGCACCAACATATCCCAAAACCTTATTCAAACGTGTACCAATCTTCAAAACACCTCAAACAATTTCAAATCAACCTAAACACATCAGATTCAAGCCTAAGTTTCCAAAAATCTTCCGAATTCCTCTTTTGATCAAAAACCCACTCAAACCATGTCCGAATGACCTAAAATTTTGCACACACATCCCAAATGACACAACGGAACTAGTGGAACTCTCGAAATCCCATTTAGACCCATATATCAAAACCTCACCTACCAACCGAAAATCGCCGAAAATCCAATTTCGCCAATTCAAGCCTAAATCTACTCCGGGGCTCCAAAACCCATTCTGATCATGCTCCTAAGTCCCAAATCACCTCTCGAAGTTAACCGAACCATCGGAACTCACATTCAAACCCTATAACACATAGGTCAACATCCGGTTGACTTTTCCAACCGAGCGTTCCTCAAAAGAGACTAAATGTCTCAAACCTTACTAAATCCTTTCTGAACCCTAACCAATCAATCCGATCACATATAGAACCATTATACAAAGCAATAAGAAGCAAAAATGGGGGAAATAGAGCGGTAACTCATAAGACGACTGGCCAGGTCGTCACATCCTCCCCAACTTAAACAAACGTTCGTCTTCGAACAAGTCAAGAAACATACATGAAGCCTCAAACAGTTGAGGATATCTGCTCTGCATCTCCCACTCAGTCTCCCAGGTAGCCTCCTCCATGGGCCGACCTCTCCACTGCACCTTCACTGAAGCTATATCCTTTGACGTCAACTTTCGAACTGAATGACCCAAAATAGCTACTAGCTCTACATCATAAGTCAAATCATCATCCAACTGAACCGTGCTGAAATCCAGAACATGAGACGGATCCCCAATATACTTCCGGAGCATAGAAACATGAAATACCGGATGCACACTCGACAAGCTGGGTGACAAAGCAAGCTCACAAGCCACCTCCCCAATCTTCTGAAGCACCTCAAAAGGCCCAATGAACTGGGGACTCAATTTACCTTTCTTCCGAAATCTCATAACACCCTTCATGGGTGAAACCTTCAACAGAACCTTCTCGCCAACCATGTAGGACACATCCCGAACCTTCTGATCAGTATAACTCTTCTGTCTGGATTGCGCTGTACGAAGCCTCTCCTGAATCACCTTCACCTTTTCTAAAGCATCCTGCACTAGGTCTGTCCCCAATAGCCTAGCCTCACCGGGCTCGAACCAACCAACTGGAGATCTACACCACTTCCCATACAAAGCCTCATACGGAGCCATCTGAATACTCGACTGGTAGATGTTGTTATAAGCAAACTCTACAAGCAGTAGAAACTGATCCCATGACCCTCCAAAATCAATGACACATGCACATAACATGTCCTCCAATATCTGAATAGTGCGCTCGGACAGCCCGTCCATCTGAGGGTGAAAAGTTGTGCTCAACTCAACCTGAGTACCCAACTCTCGCTGCACAGACCTCCAAAACTGCAAAGTAAACTGACCCCTATCTGAGATGATGGAAACCGAGACACCATGCAAACGAACAATCTCCCGGATATAGATCTCTGCCAACCACTCTGAAAAATAGGTAGTACACACAGGAATGAAGTGCGCGGACTTGGTCAGCCGATCCACAATCACCCAAATAGCATCAAACTTTCTCAAAGTCTGTGGAAGTCCAACAACAAAGTCCATAGTGATCCTCTCCCACTTTCACTCGGGAATATCCATCTGCTGAAGAAAGCCACCCGGTCTCTGATGCTCATATTTCACCTGCTGACAATTGAGACACCGAGCTACAAATCCCACAATGTCTTTCTTCATCCTTCTCTACCAATAATGTTGCCTCAAATCCTGATACATCTTTGCGGCACCCGAATGAATGGAATACCGCGAGCTGCGGGCCTCCTCTAGAATAAACTCCCGAAGCCCATCTATATTGGGCAAACAAATTTGGCTCTGCATCCTCAACACCCCATCATCACCAATAGTCACATCTCTGGCATCATCATGTTGAACTCTATCCTTAAGGAAAAGCAAATGAGGATCATCATACTGGCACTCTCTAATGCGATCATATAAGGAAGACCGAGAAACCACGCAAGCCAATAATTGACTGGGCTCCGAAACATCTAACCTCACGAACCAATTGGCCAAGGCCTGAACATAAACTGCAAGAGGTCTCTCCCCAATTGGAATATATTCCAAACTCCCCATGCTCACCGCCTTTCGGCTCAAAGCATCGGCCACCACATTGGCCTTCCCCAGATGGTACAATATAGTGACATCATAATCCTTAAGCAACTCTAACCACCTCCGCTGCCTCAAATTGAGATCCTTCTGTTTGAACAAGAGGTAGAGGCTATGATGATCAGTAAACACCTTACAAGACATACCATACAAGTAATGCCCCAAATCTTCAACGTGTGAACTATGGCAGCCAACTCCAATTCATGAACGGGGTAGTTCTTCTCATGGGGCTTCAACTGACGAGAAGCATAAACAATGACTCTACCCTCCAGCATCAAAACACAACCAATACCAACTCTCGAAGCATCACAATACATGGTATATGAACCTGAAGCCGATGGAAAAACTAACACTAGAGCTGTGGTCAAAGCTATTTTGAGCTTTTAAAAGCTCTCCTCACACTCGTCTGACCATACAAATGAAGCACCCTTCTGAGTTAACTTGGTAAAGGGCGATGCGATAGATGAGAATCCCTGAAAAAACCGGCGATAATAGCCTACCAAACCAAGAAAGTTGCAAATCTCTATGGCTGAGGACGGTCTAGGCCAACTCTGAACTGCCTCTATCTTCTTCGGATCAACCTGAATACCCTCGCTGGACACCACGTGCCCAAGAAAGCCATTGAACTGAGCCAAAACTCACACTTGGAGAATTTTTCATAGAGCTTCTCCTCCCTCAATCTCTGCAACACAACTCTCTGCGTGCTCCTCTTGAATACGCAAATACACCAGAATATCATCAATGATGACTATGATAAATGAATCGAGATAAGGCTGGAACACGCTGTTCATCAAATGCATGAACGTTGTTGGGGCATTGGTCAGCCCAAAAGATATCACCAAGAACTCATAATGACCATATCGGGTCCTAAAAGCTGTCTTAAGAATATCTGAGTCCCTGATCTTCAACTGGTGATAACCTGAACGGAGATCAATATTGGAGAACAGTATCTCTCCCTGAAGTTGGTCAAACAAATCATCAATGCGAGGCAAAGGATACTTGTTCTTAATTGTTACCTTGTTCAATTACCTATAATCGATACACATCCTCATAGTGCCATCCTTCTTCTTCACAAATAGGACCGGCGCAACCCAAGATGACATACTAGGCCGAATGAAGCCCTTGTCAAGGAGTTCCTGAAGCTGATCATTTAACTATTTCAACTCCGCTGGTGCCACACTATACGGCGACATGCCGGATAGGTCTGCAGTAAACACATCGGGGAAATCCCTTACAATTGGGACAGAACCAATACTGGGAGTCTCAGCTCTGACATCCCTCGCAAAGGCTAGAAACGAAAGACATCCCTTCCCAACCATACGTTGGGCCTTCAAGAATGAGATCACTTTACTGGGAAAATAATCAGTCAAATCTCGCCACTCAATCCGTGGCACACCCGATATAACCAATGTGTCTGTCTTGGCATGACAGTCTAGAATAGCATGACACAGAGATAACCAGTCCATACCCAAAATGATATCGAAATTTACCATTCACAATAATAAAATATCCACTCAGGTCTCCAAATCCCCAATAGTCACCACACACGATCGGTACACACGGTCTACAATAACATTATCGCCCACTGGAGTAGATACATGAACAGGTGAAACAAGAGACTTACGGGGCCATATCCAGATAACATGCAAAGTATGATGACACATAAGAAAAGGTGGAACCGAGATCAAATAATACAGAGGCATCTCTGTGGTAGACTGAAAAAATACCTAAAATCATGGCATCTGAAGCGGCAACATCTGGTCTACCAGGTAGGGAATAGAAACGAGCCTGACCACCACCTTATCGACCTCTCCCTCTAGGGCGACCCCTAGTTGACTGACCTCTACCCCTCGTTGGGTGGGTGGGTGGTGAAGTAACTGGAGTAAAAGTCGAGGGTTGACCCCTCTGCTGAGACTGACCATCATGAAGATGAGGACACTACCTCCTCATATGGCCAAACTCTCAACACTCATAACAACTCCTCGGTGTTGGAGATGGGGACTGAAGGGAACCCCTAGCACCGAAATGACCAGTGGAAGGACCTGCCATGGAAGAACCGCACTAATGGAGCACAAGATGAACTTTGGGCTGGAAGGGCACTGATTGATGAGTGGTCCTGATGAGAACTGTAAGAACCATGACCCGATGATGCCCCACGATAACCTGGGTGAGCTGAATGAGACTGTCTGAATGGGAGGCCTCTGCCCTGCTGGAACTGATCTCTCAAAAGAGCATCACTAAAGCTACCAGATCCTTGAGGCCTCCTGGCCTCTCTCTCCTCTCGCTCCTGGAGGCGAACCGACTCAATCTCACGGGAGATGTCAACAACCTCCTTGAAAGTAGCACCTGTCACCCTCTCCCTAGTCATGAGAATCCGAAGTTGATATGTGAGGCCATCAACAGACCTCCTAATCCTCTCTCGATCTGTGGGAACCAACCAGACCGTATGACGAGCTAACTGAAAGAACCACATCTCATACTGCATCACAGTCATCTCTCCCTCACACAACTGCTCAAACTGACTGCGCAGCTCCTCTCGGTGATACTGTGGCACATACTTCTCCAGAAAGAGAATAGAGAACTACTACCAAGTAAGAGCGCTTCACCGACAGGCCTAGGCCTCTCATACGCCTCCCACCAAGTGAAGGCAGCCCCAAAAAACTGAAAGGTAATAAATGCTACACCACTGGTCTCTAGAATCCCCGCTGTACAAAACATCCTTTGGCACTTATCCAAGAAACCCTGGGCATCCTCGCCCTCTGCACCGCTTAAGGTCAGAGGATAGAGTCTACCAAACTTCTCTAGTCGATGCTGCTCGTCGTTCGGCATAACTGGTACCACATACTCCTAAGCTGGTGCAACCAGCTGGGCTGAAGGTGCCCCCGGTGTCTGAAGTCCTTGTACAACCTGCTCAGGTGTGCGAGCAACGGGAGTTTGGGTGCCTCCCCCAGCCTGAGAAGTAGTTGCGGCCGTAGTAACTGAGATAGCCTGAGCCAAACCAGTACACATTGATAAGATCTGAGCTAAAGCCTCCTGAAGGCCTGGAATTACAATAGGCACATGTCGCGCCCCCTTTTTCCTTCACAGAATCGGGTTTATGACATTTTGGTTGGGACAACTCTTTCCTTTTGGGAAAGAGGGTTTGCATTTTTGAAGATTCGTCACCTAACAATTTAAGGTACGTTAGGGCATGTATAAGGTTCATTTATAACTACGTTTGGTAACCAGAGACAGGGTAAGGGCTTGAAATTATCCTAGGGGGAAGGTGTTAGGCACCTCTCAGGATCCACTAGTGTGGTTCCCGACCAAACAATTTTTGTGAATTTGTATAAGTAGAAAATAAACAAGTATGGCTCAAATAGTAGGATATTTAAGTTTAAGTTCACAGACGTTTGAAAAGCAGTTAATGCAAAGAAAGATTTTGAAAAGAATTACAATCTAAGCATATTTGAGAATGTAAAAGGGGGTGTCCTAGGTTTGTTTGTAATATTGATCACATCAATGCAAAACCCGGTATGACACTCCTCAAAGAGGGGCTACACGTGGTATTAGCGCATCGGTCATCACATCCATATCTACCCTTCCCGCCCCGTGAAGGTAATTAAAGTGAGGGTTGGTCTCGACCCCTATTGCATATTGTTACCCATCCCTTCCTATCAGTCCCAGAGGAATTTAGGACTTCTATCCTATAAGAAAGGGGGTTCTAGGCAAACTCTCAAGTTTAAAGGCAAAATACTAAGGCGACATATAATAAACAAGTAGGACTTCAATTAAGGGGAGCATGAAAAACAAACGATAGGCTCAAATATACCTTCACACATAGTACACATAAACAGCATGACTAATACACAATTAAGGTCTAAATTCAGATCCTAAGCACGGTATCTAAGTGATAACCCAAGATTTGCATAAGCGTAAGATAATATACAGCAGTTACCAGAATTGTTAAAAAATAGTTTGGCAGTTATTTTACCTAAGCATGCTATTCTAGGTATTGCAAAAACATGCAAGGATTGTGACCAGTTTCACTTAAACAAGAAAATCAGACATGAGACTGTTTTATGTCCTTTTTCATGCATCAGTAGTTTAACTAGGCTTGACTGAGCGAGTGTGAACAAGATCCTAGAACATGGTATCTAACGTGCACATATGAAAAGTGCAGAATGATTGCAGAATTCCTAGAGCATGGTTTCTAAATGCCCAAAGAGTTACAAAATGATTTCAAGGTGTGCAGGAGCAACAATTTCATGTTAATACAGAATTTCTAAGTAGTAAAGTGATGTCAAATGAGATGCAGAAACAGTAAACCTAAGAACACGGTATCTAATGCATGACATGCTTTGAATATGTTGGTCCTACACATAGATTCTAACGCACATATAGGAAATGTAAACCTAAGACATGGTTTCTACCCATTGATGTTGATAGCTTGTATAACTACCCTCCCCTTTTCACTAGCCAGCCCCAATACTTGTTTACAACAGATTATTACAGACCAATACTGAAATAAATTACATAAGAAAAATAAAGTTACACTATAGAGAGCCTGAAAACAGGCCCAGATTTACATCACCTGATTAGGACTTCCTCTCTAAGTTATATAATAAATCTAACTCCAACACCTCAAATGCCAAGATTGTTTCATAGCCTTTCTCATATTCGGGTGTGTCAGAGTTTTCTAAGGACCTCAAGGGATCCCGGGTAGTGCTCACACCTAGATTTCATAGCCAAGATAGAGTGAGTGCAGTGTGGAAAGGCCAGCTTTATGTGTCCAAGTTCAGAGGGAGCTCAAGGGTCCCAAGGCAAGGCTCACACAAAAGGGGTAGAACTTATTACAAGGAGTAAAGTGAAAAACACATGCTTGAAAGGAGTTTGAGTAAGAAAACAGTTTTGAAAAAAGGTAAGTAAGAAACAGTTTTGAAAAGAGAGACTTAATGACAAAGTTAACCAATGAGAAACAATTTGAAGAAGTATGCATACCAATCTCAGAACAAAGTCACTATCACACCAAGGACCAGGAATAGTCCAGTAAACACAAGTAAGGGAATGGGATTGGAGGGATAAATAGAGGGCATGTGAGGGCAAACATGTAGCAGGCAGGAACATATACAAGCACACAATCAGAAACTCCTATAGGTTTAGAGGATCAGGGGGGATAGTAGGGTATTGGGTTAGATTAACATATCAACATCAAACAACTAAGATAATGCTCAAACCAATCATGGGGATTCACATAAGAAACATGTACTAAGTATACGGAGACATGCTGGTCATTGACAAGTAAGGGACAATTAACAGTAATAGAAACATGTTGGTTTGAGGACTAAAATCTGAATTAGAACATAACAGTGAAGTGAAGAAAGCAAAACACAAAGCAGGAATAAGAAAGGTATAGTAATTAGCCTTGGCTCACAGCCGGCTAGCTTAGAATAGTAGCAGGTAGTACAGAAGAGAGAATAGAGAGTTTTAGTTGTGTGAGAGAGAGTAGAACAGATTTCTTTCATCTGTTAAGACTGTAGAAGAGAGTCATTTATATAGTAGTTTGAAAACTGGTTAAAATAAGGCAAGAATCAATTCTTCAGTAATTATAGAACTCAGTATAAAAAGTTTGTTCGAATCTCCCTTTAATTAAGGGAGTCAGTGTAAATGGTAAAGAGCAGGTGACAAGTAAGGAAAGAAATTATACACGGCTGGAGTAATCAAATAAGGAAAGATTTCAAAATAGTACCAGTATAGAACAGGTAATTAAGGCTAGGTTCAAAAAGTTTTCAAACTAAGGAAACAATCAGTAAGAATTAAGTAGCAGTGCAGACAAGGCAAGGGAAAATTAATTAAGACAAGCAACTAATCAGATTAAGTGGAAATGAAGGAGTCGGGGGGGCGGGGTCCAAAGGAAAATGTTCAAATCACACCAAGTAATAAGGAATTCAGAATCAATCAATGAGAAGTCATGGAAAAGAGTCAGCATGTTTAACATATAAATAGAGTAAGACATGGGTAGTCAAGAATTGGTACACAACTCTAGCAAAACACGAAGATCAAACGATACTAAATCAGTGAGAAAGATGCAAGTCTTGATGCGAACAGTCAGGATGAACACAAACATATAGAATTGGTGTAAGTCTAGGCTGAGAAACTCAGTAGAAGCATATCAAGGCAAGGCGGTCACAAGAAATCACAAGAACTCAAAAGAAACATGAGAATCAGCAAGTCATGCTAATACACAGAAACCAAACGAAGAACCCTAAAAATGAGGGTTTTTGATATAGGCTAGTTAGGGTCAAGGAAGAACTCAACAAAATCAGTCAAAACATATAGAGACAGGGGATTAAGCACTTAAAACCAGAAAGTGTTTCGAAGAAAAGGATTTTCAGAGTTTAGGAAGATGACAAGCCACTCGAAAATCAGGAGATTTTCCATAAAAACAAGTAAAAATAAGTTCGATCCTTCTCAGATCTGTATAGATCTAAGAAGTTTAAGAGACAAAATTAGGGTTTTCAACAGAATAATAGAGGATAAACATAAACAAACGTTTTAAACATAGAGACTCACAGATCAATACAAAAATCAGAAGAAAGAAGCGTTTTTGAAAAGGTATTTAAGAACCCTAGTTCGAAGATGAAGAGTTACTTTAGAAAAATCGGAAAAACCTTTGAGGAAAACAACAAAAGCTCATAATATATACAGATCTAAAAGAAATTGGAAAATCTTAAGAGTTATGGTTTTAGAGAACCCAGAGAAGATGAGAAAACCTTAAAGTGTTACCGGTTTTAGCCGGAAAAGCCATAGATCTTACTCGAACAGCCTAAGGTGGTCGAAAAATGGCATGAAGGACCCCGGGTAGGAGTTGAACCGCTCCAGATTCATATGAGGACCTTAGGGTAGTGTCAAACTGGCGTGGGTTTAAGCAAAGGCTAGGAGATGATGAGATGACATGGTTTCCGACGAGGGAGGTTGCCGGAAAAGGTGGACAGGGTCCATCGGATAGGGGGGAGAGGAGAAAGATCTAGAGAGAACCGAAGATAAAGAGAGGTAGATAGAGAGACCGGTTGAGAGAGAATAAGAGAGGGGGAATGAGAGATGGGGGTAGTCATTAGGGTTTAATATGGTATGGGGAGATCTGGACTGTTGATTAGATTTGATCAACGGTCTAGATTGGACCAGGGATTGGGTCGGGTATGATTTGGGTTTGGTTATGGTGGGTTATTTAATTGGGTTGGGATCTGATTCAATTAGGCTAGAATTGAAAATGGAATTGGCTATTTGTTAAATACCCAAATAAAATTAGATAAATAGTTAATAAAAATAGTTAATAATTGGATAAAATGAAATTAAAGCTAAATAGGTGAAATTAAGGTAATTAACTAATATTTAAAGTATAAAATGACCGGTTATCGAATTAAAATAGCATAAACTGTACAATTAAGCTATAATTGTAAAATTGTTGTAATTATAGCCAAACAATGCCAAATTGGCTAATTTGTGAAATAATTAAATTCTAATAGGATTAAAAATGATATATTGAGCTAAGAAATATATTGAAATTACTTGTAATGTAATTTATGAATAATTATTTGATATAAAGTACTGAATAAATTAGAAAATAAATTGATAATAATATGAAAAATTATGGAAAAATACCAACTATTATAAAAGGTGATTTTGAAGGTATATATGAAAATTTAAAAATACTTTGATGAAAAATTGGGTATCAACAGTACTGCCGATGCCTGAACTGGTGCTGCTGTGGCGTCCACAACTAGGACCTGATCCTGAACTGGGGCAGCTAGTGGATCTACAAGTGTTGCCCTAGCTGCCCTGCCCCTACCAAGGCCTCGACCGCGTCGTCGACCTCTGGTGGCCCCAGCTAGTGGTACTGGCAATCGTCCATCCTGCCCGGTAGCACGTGTCCCCACCATCTATGAGAGAATGGAATAATAGAAGTTTAGTATACGGATCAACAGATTCGCACGACAAGAATTTCAAGAATATGAAGTTTTTCCTAAAGATTCTGCAGCCTCTCGAGGATAAATACAGACGTCTCTGTACCAATCCGCGAGACTCTACTAAATCGGCTCATGACTCGCGAGACCTATGTAACCTAGGCTCTCATACCAACTTGTCACGACCCCAAATACCAGTCGTGATGGCGCCTATCACATTGCAATCTCCAGCAAACTCTGGATCAGCTGAGGACCCTCACCCTGCCGCTCGGGCACCTGGTTCTGCACACAAAGTGTAGGGAGTAACGTGAGTACGCCAACTCGATAAGTAACTAGAGTAAATAAGGTCTAAAAGCAGTGACGAGCAATTAAAAATCATACAAATGAGTAGACAGCAGAATAACAGATCAAATTCCACAGTTTAAAACCAGTTTTGTCATAAAATCATCAATTTCAGTTTAAACACTTGAAATCATATACTTAGCAATTTTTCCAGCAGAGTATTAATTTAAAAGAAGAGTGAAATCAGTGAAAAGGTATTTCCAACCAATTATCGAATTAAAATAGCATAAAGTGTACAATTAGGCTATAATTGCTAAATTATTGTAATTATAGCCAAACAATGGCAAATTGGCTAATTTGTGAAATAATTAAATCCTAATAGGATTAAAAATGATATATTGAGCTAAGAAATACTTTGAAATTACTTGTAATGTAATTTATGAATAATTATTTGATATAAAATACTGAATAAATTAGAAAATAAATTGATAATAATATGAAAAATTATGGAAAAATACCAATTATTATAAAAAGTGATTTTGAAGGTCTATATGCACATTTAAAAATACTTTGAGGAAAAATAAGGTATCAATAGCTGCCCCTCTTTACCCGGGAAGGATGAAAGAGTTGTCGGGTAAAGATATGATGGCTAATTTTGACCGAACGAAATGGTTTGAAGAGGTTTGGCCGCACCCTGGCTTCTGAGCTACCTACATATCCCTGGTTTCATAGAAATTAGGCCGTATGTAGTTTCAAATTCATCGGCGGAGTATACCGATGAAGCTATTTCAAGAACGGACGCAACATCTAGGGCTGGGTAAGTGAACGGTTTAGAGGAATGGTTAGGTTTGATATGACTTAAGGGAGCTGGAGAGGGATCATTCCTGCCGGGATAGTCGTTTCTCTCCGTTTTACCTGTAAATATAAGCATTGCAAGCGTATACTGTGCATAAACTTAAACATGATGCAAATTCCCGTCGGACCATGAATGTTGTCTTTGGACGGTTAGAAATGACGTCCTCAGACCATGATGTCCTAGGCCATGGGTTGTTTGATGCAGGATTCGCAGGCCATGAAATGATGTTCTCGGGCTATTAGGATGGTGCCTCCGAACCATGACGCCTTTGAATAATGATACGCAAAGGATTGAAAGAGATCCTCAGGCCATGACATGGTGTTCTTAGGCTATGAAGATGGTGCCTCCGAATGATGACGCCATTGGATGAGTTAGCGATATTTCAGCTTATGAAAGATGTAGCAGTATGATGCGGACAAGACAGAGCTCAGTCTTTCCGTAAAAGAAGCGAGATAAATAGTGCTTGGGATAGCGCTTAGTTTCGAATTGGAGGCAGAGCTTAGCCTCGAAAGGCAGAATGGTAGCCTTATGCAATGCAGATGCAGGTGGAGGTAGAGTTTAACCTCGGAAGGAAGAATAGTAGCCTTATGCAGATTGAAAGGCAGAATAGTAGCCTTATCAATGTAGATGCAGATGGAGACAACGTTTAGTCTCGAAAGGCAGAATGGTAGCCTTATACAGATTGGAAGGCAGAATAGTAGCCTTATGCAATGCAGATGCAGATGGAGATAGCGTTTAGTCTCGGAAGGCAGAATGATAGCCTTGTGCAGATTGGAAGGCAGAATAGTAGCCTTATGCAATGCAGATGCAGGTGGAGGTAGAGCTTAACCTTGAAAGTAGAATGGTAGCCTTATGCAGATCGGAAGGCAGAATAGTAGCCTTATCAATGTAGATGCAGATGGAGACAGCGTTTAGTCTCGGAAGGCAGAATGGTAGCCTTATGCAGATTGGAAGGCAGAATAGTAGCCTTATGCAATGCAGATGCAAATGGAGACAACGTTTAGTCTCGGAAGGCAGAATGGTAGCCTTATGCAGGAAATAAGATAACAAATAACAGTAGAGTTTTCTTAACTGATGGCAGATCGCGGCGTTGTGATTACTGGGAGCATTGTGACATACGGAACATCACTGGTATGTACTGATAGCAAATGTTGGTAAGTGCAACGGTTCTGAGAATCTTATTTTGAACAATGTTTATCCTGTGGGCGTACAATATGTCTAATGATTTCACAATCCTAGTGCCTGCATCCAAAGAAAAATCGTTAGTTTTGTAAGGGGGGAGGTTAGTTCGTATCCCCGCTGGATTTTTCTTGACTCATTCGGCTTTGATCTGGTGATACCGTCTATATTATTGGGGTAGCGTTGCTAAACAAAGCAGTTTCAACAATAAACATGCATAATTTTGTAAAAGTGTGACATAAATATATAATTAAAAATACCTTTTAGATGAACCGGAAATTGTGATGTAACTTGGGACATTGCAACCTCTCCCGCTACGGAATTTTGAGAATTCTCCTCAAAATTCTACCCCAGTTTGTTGGGTTGATGTTTCTGACTGCTGCTCATGCGGCGATTGGCTGAAATTACTTCGGAATTATGGGGGTCCTCCTAAATATTCTACCCCAGTTTCCAATTGTGGGGGGGGGGATGAAATTTTATTGAATTTGTGACCGAACCCATAAGACTGCCTACGTATCTCCTCTTAAACGGGAATTAGGTCAGGCGTAGTTCAATTTACATTATATAAGGAAAGCATAAAGATTACACATAGTAACGCTTGACTGCATCTGAATTGATCGACTTTGGCCAGACTTCTCCGTCCATTTCTGCAAGTATGAGGGCTACTTTTGTCAAAACCCGATGAACCATGTCTGGACCCTGCCAATTAGGAGAGAACTTCCCTTTGGCTTCATCTTGATGCGGAAAAATTTTCTTTAACACCAGCTGCCGCGGTGTGAACTATCTTGGCTTGACTCTTTTGTTAAAGGCTCTAGATATTCTGTTCTGATAGAGTTGACCATGGTAGACTACATTCATTCTCTTTCCGTTTATAAGGGCTAGTTGCTCAAAACGACTTTTTACCACTTTACGTCATCGAGATCAGCTTCTTATATGATCCTTAGGGAAGGAATTTCTACCTCAGTGGGAATGACAGCCTCTGTACCGTAAACCAACATATAGGGGTTGCCCCGACTGATGTGCAGACTGTGGTACGATACCCCAGAAGATCAAATGATAACTTCTCGTGCCACTGTCTATGATTCTTTATCATTTTCCTTAATATCTTCTTGATATTCTTATTGGCGGCTTCTGCAGCTCTATTCTTCTGAGGCCTGTAGGTTGTGGAATTCTTGTGTTTGATCTTGATAGTCTCACACATAGCTTTCATCAAGTCGTTGTTGATGTTAGAGCCATTATCAGTAATGATTAACTCTGGAATTCCGAATCGACAAACAATGCGGTCGCAGACAAAATTTGCCACGACTTTCTTAGTCACTGCTTTGTAAGATGCTGCTTCAACCTATTTGGTGAAATAGTCGATGGCTACTAGGATAAACCTGTGTCCGTTGGAAGCAGCAGGCTCGATTGGTCCAATAACGTCCATTCCTAAGGCAGCGAACGGCCATGGTGAGCTTGTTATGTTAAGCTCGCTTGAAGGTACCTTTATCATGTCTGCATGTATCTGACAGTGGCGGCATTTCCGGACATACTGGATGTAGTCCGTTTCCATAGTCATCCAAAAATAACCAGCCTAGAGTATCTTCTTTGCTAAGACAAAACCGTTCATATGTGGACCACAGGTCCCAGCATGAATTTCCTCTAGTAGCCTGGATGCTTCCTTTGCGTTGACACATCTTAATAATCCTAAATCGGGAGTCCTCCTATACAGGATTCCTCCGCTATGAAAGAAGTTATTGGACAATCTCTGAAGGGTGCATTTCTGAGTAGGATTCGCAAGCTCCGGGTACTCTCATTTTGCCAAATATTCCTTGATATCATGAAACCAAGGCTTTCCGTCTGCTTCCTCTTCAACATGGGCACAGTAAGTTGGCTGATTATGGATTTTCACCGGAATAGGATCAATGAAATTCTTGTCGGGATGTTATATCATAGATGATAGGGTAGCCAATGCATCGGCGAACTCATTCTGGATTCTGGGAACATGCTAGAATTCCGTCTTCGTGAACCTCTTTCTCAATTCCTGTACATGATGCAGATATGGGAGTATCTTGGAGTTCTCGGTCATCTATTCTCATTGTACCTGATGTATAAGCAAGTCTGAATCTCCAATCACTAGCAGTTCTTGAACGTTTATGTCAATGGCCATTATGAGTCCTAAGATGCAGGCTTCATACTCGGCCATATTGTTGGTGTAGGGGAACCTGAGTTTGGTAGACACCTGATAATGCTGACCGGTTTCTGATATTAGGACTGCTCCTATGCCAACTCCTTTGAAGTTTGCTGCTCCATCGAAGAACATTCTCGAACCGTCATAGGATTCCGCAATGTCTTCTCCTATGAATGATACCTCTTCATCAGGAAAATACATTTTCAGGGTTTCGTATCCTCCATCCATGGGGTTTTTAGCAAGGTGGTCTACCAGTGCTTATCCCTTGACCACTTTATGAGCTACGTAAACAATGTCGAACTCACTCAATAGGATTTTCCACTTGGCTAGCTTGCTGATGGGCATGGGCTTCTAAAAGATGTACTTCAAAGGATCCATCCATGATATGAGATATGTAGTATAGGCACAGAAGTAATGTCTCGGCTTCTGATATACCCAAGTCAAAGCACAATAGGTGCGTTCTAATAGACAATATTGGGCCTCATACGGGGTGAACTTCTTACTGAGATAATAAATGGCTTGTTCCTTCCTCCTTGTTTCATCGTGCTACCCCAGAACGCAGCTAAAAGCTCAATCTATCACTACAAGGTAGAGTAATAAGGGTCTACCTAGCTCGAGCGGGACTAAGACTGGTGGTGTTGACAAGTACTTCTTGATTTTGTCGAAGGCCTTTTGGCATTCATTGGTCCATTTGGTGGAAGAGTCCCTTTTCAACATCTTAAAATTGGCTCACAGATAACTGTAGGATGTGCTATGAATCGGCTGATGTAGTTAAGCCTTCCCAAGAAACTCATCACATCCTTCTTGTTTTTTGATGGTGGTAGCTCTTGAATGGCTTTGACTTTCGATGGATCCAGTTCTATTCCTCGGCGGCTCACAATAAACCCAAGCAATTTCCCAGCAAGAACCCCAAATGCGCACTTTTCAGGGTTTAGTTTCAGGTTGTATCTTTGCAGTCTATTGAAGAACTTCCTCTGATCTTCTATGTGGTCAATGGCTTTCTTGGATTTGATAATAACATCATCCACATATACATCTATCTCCTTCTGTATCATTTCATTGAAGATGGTAGTCATGGCCTTCATGTAGGTGGCCTCTACATTCTTCAGGCCGAATGGCATCATCTTGTTATATTACACTCCCCACGGTGTAATGAAAGCTGTTTTCTCAGCATCTTCCTCATCCATCCAGATCTGATGATAACCAGCGAAGCAATCTACGAATGACTGTAGTTCATGCTTGGCACAATTGTCAATTAGGATGTGTATATTTGGCAAAGGGAAGTCATCTTTCGGACTGGCCCGGTTGAGATCCCCGGTAGTCGACATAGACTCTGACCTTCCCATCTTTCTTTGGAACTAGCACAATGTGGCTAACCATGTCGGGTATTCTACTACCCTAAGAACCTTAGCGTTGATCTACTTGGTAACTTCTTCCTTGATTTCCAAACTCATATCTGGCTTGAACTTTCTGAGCTTTTGCTTTACTGGTGGACACATTGGATCGGTTGGCAGTTTGTGAGTCACAATAGACGTACTCAGACCATTCATATCATCATACGACCACGCGAATATGTCCTTATACTCCTTCAGAAATTCTGTGTATTCTTTATTCTCTGATGGCGATAGGTGAATGCTAATTCGCATTTCCTTGACGTTTTTTGCCTCTTCCAAGTTGACAATTTCGGTCTCTTCCAGGTTAGACTTAGGTCTATTCTCAAAGTTCTCAACTTCTTTGACAATCTCATCAGGTATGTCATCTTCCTCTAAATCTATGTCCGTTTGTTGCATTGTCTCATTGCATGCCATAGTCATTGGTTCATCAAGGAAAGTAATAGTAATGTTGTATTGGTAAAGCAAAGAGAGAAAATGATAGAAATAAATATTAATTCATAAAAAAAATCAAAAATGCTTTTGATAAATTGAATAACTGTTTTGAACTTTGAAGATCTTACTGCGGGAATTGAAAAATGCGAAAAGAAAATCATTTAGTAAATAAAACAGTGAATAATGCTTGTTTTAACCTTGCTACCCCGAGGCTCGTCGGGCTTTGGTTGTCCTGATGGTCCAATTCTTGAGATGTGCCCCTCTGCTCATAGCCTGTATGGAAGGGCCTTCCTCCCCTTCCTCCTCGAGAATAACGCAACAATACATATCACTTTCCTCTAGAAACAAATTCTTCACTGTTGCAAGTGTTTCTTCTTCATCTGACCCATAAATAATTCCGGCATATTGGAAGTTCTGCTCCAGATGTGGTGTTGGCTGCTCTAGTAGCTAGTAATGACCGCGCCATGGTGGCGACCAGTTATTGAATTCTTCCCCAGGTATATTCATATCCCAAACCGAAGGTAGTGCCATGTTTCTTGAGTTTTATGAGTTTAGAGATTCCTTGGAGGTTCTTGCCTAGCCCTTTGTCGGGTTTGTACCCACTCTAACTCAGTATAATCTCGATTTTGCTATCCCACCATTTTTCTTTGTCGATAGCATTGACCCGCTCAATGTGGTGGTAAGTTTCTCCTCCCAGCTTCCTTCTTCCATCGATCGCCGGAATGGTCTGGCGACTGTATATAGGGTTGCTACCGTCGCCATGAATGATCACTTCCTGGTGATTCCATTCAAACTTTACTGTCTGATACAGCGTTGATGCTATGGCCCCAGTAGCATGAATCCATGGCCATCCCAGCAACAAGTTTTAAGACGCTGGTACATCTATCACCTGGAAATCGACCTCGAACCAGGTTGGTCCCATCTGCGGGCATAGATTAATCTCACCAATGGTTGACCTCTGAGAACCAACGAAGGCTTTCACATTGATTGCTCCATCCTTTATCTCATGCAGCCCTTTTCCCAACTTCTTGAGTGTTACCAGCGGACAAATGTTAAGACTGGAACCTCTATCGATCAGGATTCTGGTGATGAAATAATCTTCGCATTGCACGGTGATGTGCAGTGCTTTGTTGTGCCCCAACCCTTCAGGTGGCAGCTTGTCCTTATAAAAGGTGATCTTATGGCTTTCCAGCACTTGTCTTTCCATATTATCCACCTCCCCGCTAGTAATGTTACTTGGTACGTACGCTTCATTTAGCACCTTTAACAGAGCATTCTTGTATGTCTCAGAATTTTGCAGCAAAGAGAGAATGGATATTTGTGATGGCGTCTTGTTTAACTGGTCGATGACTGAATATTCCTTGGCCTGTTTTTTCCTCCAAATGTCATCCGGACCTGTCTCAATGAGGGGCGGCCGATTAGATGCATGCTTTCTTGATTCAATCAGATGTTTAGGGGTATAGACTATACGAGTTCTTGCCATACCCTGTCGACAATTTCTTCAATCCTGACCTTGCCCTTCCTTCTCGCCTCGGCTGTATAGTCCTAGGGTACAACATTTGTATAGAATGGTGGCATGGTAGACATCGCTATTAGGACCGGCGCGACTATCCTTACTTTGAATGGAACATGTGCCTTGGGTGGCAAGACTACAACCTCAAATGGTGCGGGTGCATTTGCCGGAGACACGAATTCAACCTCAATTGGTACCGATGTCTTTGCAGGTGGCGCTGCTTCAAACTCAAGAGGTATAGACATATTCACCTCAGCATCCTTAGACGGTTGGGTCAGGATTATGATTGTATTGAGAGTAATTGTCAGTTTCTTTGGGTCATCACCTTTTATAATCAACCTGATTGATCCCTCGAGATCCTAGTCATCTTCTATTTCAATCATGTAGATACCTCCACCTTTATGGTCTGGTAGAGGGTTGTTGCGGACGTTTGGAGCGGGTTCCATTGTGACAATGATCTTGTTATCAATCAAAGACTATATCTTATCTTTCAAGGAGCGGCATTCATCGATGGTGTGCCCTTTCATGTCGGAGTGGTATGCACATAATTTGTTTGGGTTAACCCACTGAGAAGGATTCTCAGGGGTTGCAGCAGGGATGGGGGTGACATAACGTGCAGCTTTGAGCCTCTCATATAGCTGGTTGATGGGTTTAGCGATGGTTGTATATTGTTTTGGAGGTCTGCGATCAAAATTAGGTTGGGGTTTAGGGAAATTTTGGCGTGCAGGGGGTGATTGATAGTGGGACGGTTGAGCATTATAAGTTTGGTAGACATGAGCGGGTTGGGAGTATCTGGGTGAAGTAGGTTGATATGTAGGAGGTGGAGATGACTGATAAGTTGGTGGCAGAGCTTGGTATGAGGGTGCTTGGTAAATTGGGGTTGGCTGGTATGTGAGTGGAGGCATTGGGTAAGCTTGGTATTTGATGTGAGACTTGGTCCTTTGTGTAACCACCACGGCCCCTACGTCCCTATTCTTGGACACACCATTGGACTATAAAGCCTTATTCATGGCTTGCAAGGCTTCAAAATTTGTAACCATACCACTTTTAATACCTTTTTCAATTCTTTCACCTAATTTGATAATGTCGAAGAACTTGTGGTTCTCAATCATCATCAGCCGTTCATAGTACTGCGGGTCCTGAACCCGGACAAATAACTTGTTCATTTGCTCCTCTTCTAAGGCAGGTTTAATCTTAGCAGCTTCAGACCTCCAGCGAGTAGCATACTCGTGAAATGTCTCTGTGGGCTTCTTCTTCAAATTCTGGATAAAGAACACGTCTGGTGCGCTCTCTGTATTAAACTTGAATCTGTCCATAAATTTAAATTCCTTGCCTACCTAGCTTGACCACTTCTTGGGATCTTGGCTGATGTACCAAGATAAGGCATCTCCTTTCAAACTCCTCATGAACAGCTTCATGCGGATCCTTTCATCATTCTCTACTCCAACCAGCTTGTCGCAATATGTCCTCAGATGGACCCTTGGATCACCCGTACCATCAAACATTTCGAACATAGGAGGTTTGTACCCCTCAGGCAGTTTGACATTAGGCTATATGCAAAGGTCTTCAAAGTTCAGCCCCTCGATTCCTTTGCTTCCCTCAACGCCCTGAACCCGGTTAGTCAGTTTTTTAAGTTCCTTGGCCAAGTTCCTGATAAGCAAATCCTTTTCATCAAACTCAGGTGTGCATGAGATAGGTTGGGTGGAGTGTAGCATGGTCTCCACGTAGATAAGATTGTTATGGTGGCCTGGTGTACGGGTGTGGAAATGGTTGTTTGTGGAGTTCTGAAGTTCTGGGGTGAGTAGTGGAGTGTTGTTTGGGGTATGGCAGGTGTTGCATTGGTTCTTTGGTGGAGCAGCATGATGATGATGTGCAGGATGATTATGCTGTTTTGGGATATTTTGAGGAGGTATAGGGTTTTGAGTGTTGGGGAAGTTGATATCTAGGGAGTTGAGGGAAAATGAATGATTTGGCAGATTCTGAACCTGATCGAGCTCTTCCTAGAATTTCAACAGTTTCTGTTCAAGTTGTGACACATTCTCGTTAGGAACCCAAATACCCTGGCCATCAGTGGCCTCTACTCGTTCAGTTGTGTTCTCCTTCCTGATATTGTTTAAATCTTCCATTTTATACTTGCCTTTGTTCATGCCTTTAGAGGGACTAAGACGAGAAGTGGGTGGAGGGCCCCCTGGATCTTGTAAAATAAGATGATGATGCTAGAGTGTACAAACTAACCTTTGGGGAAGGGAGTAATAAAAACAAAAATAAAACAAAAGGTAATCAAGTCAGTGAGGATTATAAAAAGTATTGCAATACTTAAACACATAGTGCGGGAATGTAAAGCATGTCCTAATTTGGGAACCTCTTTGTGCCCGAGGTAGGCCTAGCGACAAATAGACTTGGAGAACTTTTAATGCTAAATGCTTCATTTTATTGATAAAGATAGGCGAATCCCAAAATGACACTAAATAAGCAAGACATAAAAGTCACTAATGGCCATTGGCCTTATTACATTCATAAAGCAAAAAAGTAAATTCCTATCTATTTGGTCTCAGAAGGACGTTTCTCAGGTTGAATGTTCTCGTTGATCAAATCCTCTAATTCGCGTAGGTTCACCAGTAAAAATGCCTTTGCCAAATGTTCTCCTTCATTTTCCTCAACGTTCTGGCAATTGGTGACTTTCTTCCTCACCTTTCCTTCCAATTCCAATAGGATGTATTCCAGATATTCCGGCTTTTCGCTGGATTTGGCGGCCCTCTCTTTCCATTCATTGATTTGGTCATTTGACGGAGATTTCTCCACCAGACTAGCAAGAGTGAGGGTGTGCTAACCATACCCAAGCTGGGGACCTCGTTCTTCATTTTCTACAAAACAAAAGGGTTAAGACCATACCCCCACTGGACTCGACTATTTAACATCAACAATAGCATGAAGCATTTAGTTCTCCAAATAAATGCACAATACGTGATGATGTCTATTTGGGTTTAGGGAAACCAAGTGGACTTTTGGACAAGGTTATCTTAAAGGATCATTACGTGAACAACATAACTGACCCGGCTAGGTTTTGACCATGATGCATGCGTAATTTAAACAGAGTAAGGTTTCTATAGAGTTTTAGATTGGTACCCTTGAGCGGACAACTCAAGGGGGAAGGCACAAAACCGTCGACTGCACCATTGATTGACTAGTTTTATCGCAAATAAGTCTATCCGAATTTAGGGGTAATGATATAGGAAGGGCACAACCACTCATCAAGCGTTGCTATAGTATTTGTTTGGCATGAGTGGAGTATGATGTTGAGCATGATTATGCAATAATTAAAAGCATGTTGACATGAATTTGCACGTTAAGAAAGTGGTAAATACAGCAGTTTTATAATTTAAAGCAGCAGTAAAGGAAGGAAATAAGAAAGATATGTCCGTTTTGCTTTTGAAGAATAAATTAAACTCTTAAAGAATTTAAACAAATAATTGCACATAGGGAGGGTACAAATTCACAAAAAGGGTATGAAATGGTAAAAGCCTAAATATCTCCAGCATAATCGCCATGTTGTCACGCCCCCTTTTTCCTTCGCAAAATCGGGTTTATGACATTTTGGTTGGGACAACTCTTTCCTTTTCGGAAAGGGGGTTTGCATTTTTGAAGAGTCGCCACCTAACGATTTAAGGTGCGTTAGGGCACCTATAGGGTTCATTTATAACTATGTTTAGTAACCAGAGATAGGGTAAGAGCTTGAAATTATCCTAAGGGGAAGGTGTTAGGCACCCTTCAGGATCCACTAGTATGGTTCCTAGCCAAACGATTTTTGTGAATTTGTACAAGTAGCAAATAAACACGTATGGCTCAAATAGTAGGGGATTTAAGTTTAAGTACACAGATGTTTGGAAAGCAGTTAATGAAAAGCATGATTTTGAAAAGAGTTACAATCTAAGTATATTCGGGAATGTAAAAAGGGGTGTCCTAGGTTTGTTTGTAATATGGATCACATCAATGAAATACTCGGTATGACACTCCTCAAAGAGGGGCTACACATGGTATTAGCACACCGGTCATCACATCCATATCTACCCTTCCCGCCCCGTGAAGGTAATTAAAGCGAGGGTTGGTCTCGACCCCTATTGCATGTTATTACCCGTCCCTTCCTATCAGTCCCGGAGGAATTTAGGACTCTTATCCTATAAGAAGGGGGTTCTAGGCAGACCCTTAAGTTTAAAGGCAAAATACTAAGGCGACATATGATAAACAAGTAGGACTTCAATTTAGGGGAGCATGGAAAACAAACGAAAGGCTCAGATATACCTCCATACATAGCACACATAAACAACATGACTCATACACAATTAAGGTCTAAATTCAGATCCTAAGCAAGGTATCTAAGTGATAATAGTAGAGTCAGATTTATTATATGACTCAGAGAAGAAGTCCTAATCAAGCTTGCCTACTAATTTTAACATGTTGACAGTACAACATTAATCACAAAGACGGTTCTGGTTTTTATTTTAAAGTTGATTACCTAAGACTTGACTAAGCGTAAGATAATATGCAACAGTTACCAGAATTGTTAAAAAATAGTTTGGCAAATATTTTACCTAAGCATGCTATTCTAAGTGTTGCAAAAATATGCAGGGATTGTGACTAGTTTCACTTAAATAAGATAATCAGACACGAGACTGTTTTATGTCCTTTTTCATGCATCAGTAGTTTAACTAGGTGTGACTAAGCGAGTGTGAACAAGATCCTAAAACATGGTATCTAACGTGCACATATGAAAAGTGCAGAATGATTGCAGAATTCCTAAAGTATGGTTTCTAAATGCCTAAAGAGTTACAACATGATTTCAAGGTGTGCAGGAGCAGCAATTTCATGTTAATGCAGAATTTCCAAGTAGTAAAGTGATGTCAAATGAGATGTTGAAATAGTAAACCTAAGAACATGGTATCTAATGCATGACATGCTTTGAATATGTTGGTCCTACACATGGATTCTAATGCACATATAGGAAATGTAAACCTAAGACATGGTTTCTACCCATTGATGTTGGTAGCATGTATAACTACCCTCCCTTTTTCACTAGCCAGCCCCAATACTTGTTTACAACAGATTTTTACAGACCAATACTGAAATGAGTTACATAAGAAAAATAAAGTTACACTATAGAGAGCCTGAAAACAGGCCCAGATTTCCAACACCTGATTAGGACTTCCTCTCTGAGTTATATAATAAATCTAACTCCAACATCTCAAATGCCAAGATTGTTTCATAGCCTTTCTCATATCCGGGTGTGTCAGAGTTCCCTAAGGACCTCAAGGGATCCTGGGTAGTGTTCACACCCAGATTTCATAGCCAAGACAGAGTGAGTGCAGCATAGAAAGGCCAGTTTTTGTGTGTCCAAGTTTAGAGGGAGCTCAAGGGTCCCAACGCAAGGCTCACACAAAAGGGGAAGAAATTATTACTAGGAGTAGAGTGAAAGTACAGGACACATGTTTGAATGGAGTTTGAGTAAGAAAATAGTTTTAAAAAAGGGTAAGTAAGAAACAGTATTGAAAAGAGAGACTTGAGAAAGTAAACTGATGAAAAATAATTTGAAGGAGTATGCATATCAATCTTCGAACAAAGTCAGCATCACACCAAGGACCAGGAATAGTCCAGCAAACACAAGCAATGGAATAGGATTGGAGGGACAAATAGGGAGCATGTGAGGGAAAACATGTAGCAGGCAGGAACATATACAAGCACACAATCAGAAACTCCTACAGGTTTAGAGGATCAGGGGGATAGTAGGGTATTGGGTTAGATTAACATATCAACATCAAACAACTGAGATCATGCTCAAACCAATCATAGGGATTCACATAAGAGACATGTACTAAGTATACGGAGACATGATGGTCATTGACAAGTAAGGCACAACTTGATATGTAGAGGGAATTTAGGATCCTAATCACATGTTTGAATAGCACAATAGTAAATAAAAACATATAAGAAACACAAGGACTTGTAACAGTAATAGAAACATGTTGGTTCGAGGACTGATATCTGAATTAGAACATACCAGTGAAGTGAAGAAAGCAAAACACAAAGCAGGAATAAGAAAGGTACAGTAGTTAGCCTTGGCTCGCAGCCGGCTAGCTTAGAATAGTAGCAAATAGTACAGAAGAGAGAATAGAGAGTTTTAGTTGTGTGAGAGAGAGTAGAACAGATTTTTTTCGTTTGTTAAGACTGTAGAAGAGAGTCATTTATATAGTAGTTTGAAAACTGGTTAAAATAAGGCAAGAATCAATTTTTCAATAATTATAGAACTCAGTATAAAAAGTTTGTTCGAATCTCCCTTTAATTAAGGGAGTCAGTGTAAATGGTAAAGAGCAGGTGACAAGTAAGGAAAGAAATCATACACGGCTGGAGTAATCAAATAAGGAAAGATTTCAAAATAGTACCAGTATAGAACAAGTAATTAAGGCTAGGTTCAGAAAGTTTTCAAACTAAGGAAACAATCAGTAAGAATTAAGTAGCAATACAGACAAGGCAAGGAAAAATTAATTAAGGAAAGCAACTAATCAGATTAAGTGGAAAGGTAGGAGTCGGGGGGTCCAAAGGAAAATGTTCAAATCACACCAAGTAATAAGGAATTCAGAATCAATCAAAGAGAAAGTCGTGGAAAAGAGTCAGCATGCTTAACATATAAATAGAGTAAGACATGGGTAGTCAAAAATTGGCACAGACATGGGTAGTCAAAAATTGGCACACAACTCTAGCAAAACATGAAGATCAAACGATACTGAATCAGTGAGAAAGATGCAAGTCTTGATGCGAACAGTCAAGATGAACACAAACACATAGAATTGGTGTAAGTCTAGGCTGAGAAACTCAGTAGAAGCATATCAAGGCAAGGCAGTCACAACAAATCACAAAAACTCAAAAGAAACATGAGAATCAGTAAGTCATGCTAATACACATAAACCAAACGAAGAACCCTAAAAATTAGGGTTTTTGATATAGGCTAGTTAGGGTCAAGGAAGAACTCAACAAAATCAGTCAAAACACATAGACACAGGGGATTAAGAACTTAAAACTAGAAAGTGTTTCGAAGAAAAGGATTTTCAGAAACCCTAGTTTAGGAAGATGACAAGCCACTCGAAAATCAGGAGATTTTTCATAAAAACAAGTAAAGATAAGTTCGATCCTTCTCAAATTTGTATAGATCTAAGAAGTTTAAGAGATGAAATTAGGGGTTTCAACAAAATAACTCGAATAGAGGAGAAAGCTTAAACAAACGTTTTAAACATAGAGACTCGCAGATCAATACAAATACCAGAAGAAAGAAGCATTTTTTAAAAGGTGTTTAAGAACCCTAGTTCGAAGATAAAGAGTTACTTTAGAAAAATCAGAAAAACCTTTGAGGAAAACAACAAAAGCGCATAGTATATACAGATCTAAAAGAAATTGGAAAATCTTAAGAGTTAGGGTTTCAGAGAACCCAGAGAAGATGAGAAAACCTTAAAGTGTTACCGGTTTAGCCGGAAAAGTCATAGATATTACTCGAACAGCCTAAGGTGGCCGAAAAATGGAATGAAGGACCATGGGTAGGAGTTTAACCACTCCAGGTTCATAGGAGGACCTTAGGGTAGTGTCAAACCGGTGTGGGGTTAAGCAGAGGCCAGGAGATGATGAGAGGCCATGGTTTCCGGCGAGGGAGGTGGCCGGAAAAGGTGGACAGGGTCCATCAGAGAGAAGGGAGAGGAGAAAGTTCTAGAGATAACCAGAGATAGAGAGAGGGAGATAGAGAGACCGGTTGAGAGAGAATGAGAGGGGGGAAATGAGAGGTGGGGGGTAGTCATTAGGGTTTAATATGGTATGGGGAGATCTGGACCGTTGAATAGATTTGATCAACGTTCCAGATTGGACTAGGGATTGGGTCGGGTGTGGTTTGGGTTTGGGCTTGGGTCTGGTGGGTTATTTAATTGGGTTGGGATCTAATTCAATTAGGCTAGAATTGAAAATGGAATTGGCTATTTGTAAAATACCCAATTAAAATTAGATAAATAGTTAATAAAAATAGTTAATAATTGGATAAAATGAAATTAAAGCTAAATACGTGAAATTAAGATAATTAACTAATATTTAAAGTATAAAATAACTGATTATCGAATTAAAATAGCATAAAGTGTACAATTAAGCTATAATTGTAAAATTGTTGTAATTATAGCCAAACAATGCTAAATTGGCTAATTTGTGAAATTAAATCCTAATAGGATTAAAAATGATATATTGAGCTAAGAAATACTTTGAAATTACTTATAATGTAATTTATGAATAATTATTGGATATAAAGTACTGAATAAATTAGAAAATAAATTGATAATAATATGAAAAATTATGGAAAATACCAATTATTATAAAAGGTGATATTGAAGGTATATATGCAAATTTAAAAATAGTTTGAGGAAAAATTGGGTATCAACAGCACAGCCGGTGCTTGAGCTGGTGCTGCTGTGGCGTCCACAACTGGGACCTGATCCTGAACTGGGGCAGCTGGTGGATCTGCAAGTGCTGCCCTAGCTGCCCTACCCCTACCACGGAATCGACTGCGTCGTCGGCCTTAGGTGGCCCCAGCTAGTGGTACTGGCGGTCATCCATCCTGCCTGGTAGCACGTGTCCTCACCATCTATGAGAGAATGGAATAACAGAAGTTTAGTATTCGGATCAACAGATTCGCACGACAAGAATTTCAAGAATATGAAGTTTTTCCTAAAGATTCAGTAGCCTCTCGAGGATAAATACAGACGTCTCCATACCGATCCGCGAGACTCTACTAAATCGGCTCATGACTCGCGAGACCTATGTAACCTAGGCTCTCATACCAACTTGTCACGACCCCAAATACCAGTCGTGATGGCGCCTATCACATTACTAGGCAACCCAACCCAACCATTTAATCACAATCCTTTTCCTTTTAATAAAGCCATTTTCTAACACGGGTTTAAATACCAAATTTTCATAATAAGCATTTAAAACAACAAAATATATGCGGAAGCCAAATAAACATGAAACTACACAGCCCAAGTATCTGGTGTCACGAGTCTAGAGCCTCTAATACATAGCTGACTGTCTAAAACATCATAAGTCTAGAAAAATACGGAAAAGAACAAGATAAGAGGGAGAAATCCGAGATGCGGACGCCATGCAGCTACCTTGCAACCTCCAGCAAACTCTAGATTAGCTGAGGACCCTCACCCTGCCGCTCGGGCACCTAGTTCTGCACACAAGGTGTAGGGAGTAACGTGAGTACGCCAACTCAGTAAGTAACTAGAGTAAATAAGGTCTGAAAGTAGTGACGAGCAGTTAAAAATCATATAAATGAGTAGACAGCAGAATAACATATCAAATTCCACAGTTTAAAACCAATTTCGTCATAAAATCATCAATTTCAGTTTAAACACTTGAAATCATATACTTAGCAATTTTTCCAACAGAGGCTTAATTTAAAAGAAGAGTGAAATTAGTGAAAAATATCATAACTGGGCCCCTCGGGCAAGGTATCACTCAGAATATGGCCTCTCGGGCAGCCTCTCAGTCACTCGCGACTCAACTCTCGTCACTCAATACTCACTCTCAGTACTCAAGCTCATTAGTATATCATAATCATAATAATCATAGTAATCGCTGGGGGTGTACAAACTCCGTAAGGGCTCCTACAGCCCAAGCATCATATCGTTGCGGCGCGCAGCCCGATCCAATATATATATATCCAATAAGTATCGTTGCAGCGTGCAGCCCGATCCATAACTCACACATATATAAATATCCTCACCATTAGGTTCTTAACCTCTCTCAGTCATTAACCTCACAGCCTCTCGGGCACAACAACAGAAATTAGGGAACTCAATCCAAACAGTCCTCACATTTAGAAGTGGAGTGATAAAACCAGTTTTAAACATTTAAACAGGTAAAACATGACTGAGGATATGCTTTCAACAAGTAAAGTGAGGAAAAACAGTAAAAATGCCCCTAAGGGCCTCAACAGGTCAGAACAAGGCCCCAAACATCGCATATAGCCCATAATACAATATAAATGACTAAAGTACGAAATAATATAAGATTCCAAATCAAATACGCGGCTTAATAGTCGCTACGGGACGAACCAAGTTACAATCCCTATCAGTGCACGCCCATACGCTCGTCACCTAGCATGTGCGTCACCGCATTTATCAAAACAAGTCGAATATCAGGCTTTTGTACCCTCAGTTCTAGATTTATAATGGTTACTTACCTCAAATCGGTGAAAATACTGCTCTGCGATGCCTTTGCCCCTCGAATTGGCCTCCACGACATCTGTATAAGGCAAATCCGGGAGCCTGATTCCCCCTGTCATAGAACCATCTCGCAGTCGTATCCCTCGAAGCTCGGAGCCGAGGTCGAGACTCATCCTCGAGGTTCGGTATATTATCGGTCCAAAGGATATCGTATTCTGACAGGTACAACAAGCTATGTGTACGCAGCAAAATTAGAAGACTTGATTTCTCGTTGTCGAGTCGTTCCGGAAGCATGCCTCGGGAGCCCGAGGATAGGAGGCCACGACCAAGTTCCTGACCTCGGGGCTTGACGAGGCCTGACTCAAAGGAAACGGGGACCAAAGCCAGGACAGAGGGGGAAGCTCCCAAGGCACACGGCCAAGTTTGATGGGGTCGGCCTATCCAGAGCTTATGTTGAGGCATCGCATCAAGCCATCCCATCTCCGTACTTTGCAATTGATCTCCACATACTTGTAACCGAGTCCCCCCTCTTATATAAAGGGGACTCACCTACCTTGTAAGGGATGGATGTTGCTCCATTTCTCCACAAGTGCAATAATCTCTCTCTCTCTCTCTCTCTCTCTCTCTCTCTCTCTCTTTTCTTTCTAACTCGTTTGTTCTCACTGGCCCGAGGCCACCTCGATATTCATCGTGTTCTTACTCGTTCTTCATCGTATGCCTTAGTATTGGCCACAAAGAGCCTTGTTTAATTATACCTTCAATTGTTATCCCATCCCCGATAGCTCGAGCTCGACCCGAACCTGGACCCCGAGGTTCCCATCGATCAGCCCTGCAACCGGGCATCAGGCCCTTCGGTTTGATTACTGCCGCGTTTTAGCTCACATTTTAATGTTAAACTTCATGTTCTTAGCATCAACTGCTCTAACAACTAGTTCGGGAATAGATCACGTATTTTTAGAATCCCATTTACAAATTTAATTGTTGTTACCATTTTCACGGTAAATAGTTTGGCGCCCACCGTAGGGCTAAAAATAATAGTGATTATTTTCTTGATAGTTTCATTGCACGAACGCACATTATCTTTCACAATCTTTCTTGTCCAAGATTTCTTTTTTCAGGATGAGGCGACTGGTTCGACTGGTGAAATGGGAAGCCGGAACCTTAAAGGCGATGGAGAAAAGGGCATGATCGACCTAGAGGCCGATGTCCACATGATTATTGGGGGAACCAACATCCCCCGAGGACCCGTGTCCAAACGAGCGAGAACAACCACTATAGAGGAGGGGTCGGCCCGAGAGCGCTTACCTAGAGAAACCCTCATATTCAGCAAGGAGGAGCTCGAAACTATGATGGAACCACACAACGACGCGCTAGTAATCCCGTTTCTCTCAAACAACACCAGAATAAAGCGCGTGCTCGTAGATCCAGGCAGCTCGGTCAACATAATCAGGTCAGAAGTTGTAGAACAGTTAGGGCTGCTCAATCAAGTTGTTCCTACCCCTCGGTTCCTCTACAATTTCAACATGATCGAGGAAGAAACGAAGGGAGAAATCATTCTCCCGATCGACACGTCTGGCACGATTCAGAACACCGAGTTTCAGGTCATCGACGGCGACATGAGATATAACGCCCTACTTGGCAGACCTTGGATACACAACATGAGGGCAGTGCCCTCAACTTTACACCAGGTGATAAGGTTTCCCACCAGGGACGGCATCGCGACCATACGTGGAGAACAGCGGGAAGCGAGGGAAATGTTCTGTCCACCATGAGAGGCCAACCCCCGCATGCCCGCCCCAGGCAAGGAGGGAAGCGTGTGGATCCTTGAAGATGGCGAGGAAGACTTCTTTGCACCCCGAACCTTCGTCGCCCCCGAAGAATCCGACGCGACCAAGTCAACATTCAAAGAGCTAGAGCAAACCATTTTGATCAAACACCTCCCGGATCGTAAGGTATACCTGGGAACGGGGCTGACCCCCGAACTCAGGGCAGAGTTTATTCAATTCCTTAGTAATAATATCGATTGTTTCGCTTGGTCCCATTTGGATATGATAGGTATTCCTCCAGAAATAACCTCCCACAAACTGAGCGTTGACCCCAAATTCAAACCCGTGAAGCAAAAAAGAAGGCTGCAGCCGAGGTAAAGCTTGCCTTCATCAAAGAGGAACTGACGAAACTCCTTAAAATCGGATCCATCAGAGAGGTAAAGTATCCCGAATGGCTAGCTAACGTAGTGGTAGTACCAAAACAAGGGGAATAAGCTAAGGATGTGCGTAGACTATAAAGACTTGAACAAAGCATGCCCAAAAGACTCTTTCCCGTTGTCTAATATTGATCGCCTGATCGATGCTACGGCCGGCCATGAGACCCTCACTTTCCTCGATGCCTACTCGGGGTACAATCAAATCCAGATGAACCCCGAGGATAGGGAAAAGACCTCATTTATCATAAAACGGTACATATTGTTATAACGTAATGCCCTTTGGGCTAAAAATGCGGGAGCAACATACCAATGGCTAGTTAACAAAATGTTCGAACACCAAGTAGGAAAATCAATGGAAGTATATATTGATGATATGCTAGTCAAATCCCTACGCGCAGAGGACCATCTGACCCATTTGTAGGAAACCTTCGACATCCTCAGAAGCTACAATATGAAGCTCAATCTTGAGAAGTGCGCCTTCGGAGTAGGTTCGGGAAAATTCCTGGGCTTCATGGTCTCAAACTGGGGGATCGAAATCAACCTCGACAAAATAAAAGACATTGAAGAGATTACAGTGGTAAACAACATAAAAGTCGTTCAACGGCTGACGGGGCAGATAGCGACCTTGGGCAGATTCATGTCGAGATCGTCAGACAAAGCCACCATTTCTTCGCTCTGCTCAAAAGAAAGAACAATTTCGAATGGACTTCAGAATGCCAACACGCCTTGGAAGAACTGAAGCGGTACCTATCTAGCCCGTCTTTGCTTCACACGCCCAAGGAGGACGAAATTCTATACCTATACATGGCCGTATCCAAGATAGCGGTAAGTGGCGTACTGGTTCGAGATGAGCAAGGTACATAATTTCCTATTTATTACGTAAGCAGGACCTTAAGGGATGCCGAAACCCGGTATCCCCATCTGAAAAAATTGGCTCTCACACTGATAAGCGCCTTGCGCAAAGTAATGCCTTACTTTCAGTGCCACCGTATTTGTGTCTTATCAACCTATCCTCTCCGGAGTATACTACATAAATCTGAGTTATCAGGTCAGTTGGCCAAGTGGTCCATCGAACTCGGAGGGTATGATATTGAGTATCAACCTCGGACGGCCATCAAGTCCCAAATCCTGGCGGATTTCGTGGCTGACTTCTCGCCGACCCTCGTACCCGAGGTAGAGAAGGAGCTTTTATTGAAATTAGGAACATCTTCGGGGGTATGGACCCTGTACACAGATGGTGCCACAAACGTAAGGGGATACGGGCTTGGTATAGTCCTTAAACCGCTAGTCGGTGGCATAATCAGGCAATCCATAAAAACTGCAAAATTTACTAACAATGAGGCTGAGTATGAGGCTATGATTGCAGGTTTAGAATTGGCCAAAAGTTTGGGAGCCGAGACTGTCGAGGCAAAATGTGACTCACTCCTCGTGGTAAGCCAAGTGAACGAAAGCTACGAAGCCCAAGAAGACAGAATGCAAAGGTATCTGGACAAAATCCAAATCGCACTGCGTCGCTTCAAAGAATCGATCTTAGTCCATGTATCTTGAGAGAAAAATTACGAAGCCGATACCCTCGCGAACCTAGGATCTTCCACTGAAGAAGAAGACTTGCTCCCCGGAACCATCGTTCAACTGTTCAAATCTGTGGTCGAGGAAGGTCACGCGAAAATTAATTTCACCAGCCTGATATGGGACTGGAGAAACAAATACGTCGTTTATCTGACGGATAGAAAACTACCTATGGATCTGAAGGAATTGTGGGCCCTACGAACCAAAACAGCCCCGTTCTCGCTCGATAAGATGGGGCTCTTTACAGGAGAACTTTTGATAGACCCTTGACGGTATGCTTGGGGCCGGGCAACACAGACTACGTACTCCAGGATATCCATGAGGGCACTTGCGGAAATCATTCCGGGGCCGACTCCTTAGTCTGAAAAGTGATCAGAGCGGGCTACTATTGGGAGAGCATGGAAAATGATGCCAGGGAATTTGTTCGAAAATGCGACAAGTGTCAGAGGTTCGCCCCCATGATCCACTAGCCAGGAGAACAACTGCACTCCGTTCTATCACCATGGTCGTTCATGAAATGGGGGATGGACATTATCAGTCCTTTGCTGATGGCGCCGGGTAAGGCCAGATTTATTTTATTCATGACTAATTATTTCTCAAAATGGGTGGAAGCGCAGGCTTTCGAAAAAATAAGAGAGAAGGAAGTCGTCAATTTTATATGGCAACACATCATACGTCGTTTCGGAATCCCGTCTGAAATAACATGTGACAACGGGAGGCAATTCATCGGGAGCAAGGTAACCCAGTTCCTTGAAGATAACAAAATCAAAAGAATCCTATCAACGCCATACCACATGTGTGCAAACGGCCAAGCCGAATCTACAAATAAAACCATCATTCAGAACTTAAAAAAGATATTGGAAAGTGCCAAAGGAAAATGGAAAAAAACGCTGCCCGAGGTGCTGTGGGCGTATCGGACAACTCCAAAATCGAGCACCGGAGAGATGCCTTTCTCTCTAGTGTATGGCACCGAGGCACTGATACCGGTGGAGGCCGGAGAACCAAGCGCCAGATTCCGACACACTAGCGAGGAGTCAAACAACGAAGCCATGTCAACGACCCTCGAGCTACTCGATGAAAGATAAGAAACCTCACTGGTTCGGCTGGCCGCCCAGAAATAGAAAATCGAAAGGTACTACAATCGAAGAACGAATCTCCGATACTTCAGAATCGGGGACTTAGTCCTAAGGAAAGTTTCCCTCAACACCAGAAACCCTAATGAGGGGAAGCTCGGCCAAAATTGGGAAGGACTATACTGTGTCCTTGGGATAGTCGGCAAAGGATCCTACAAGCTTGGTACCATAGAGGGCGAGCAGCTTCCGAGTAACTGGAATATATCTATGCTTAAGCGGTACTACTGCTAAGGTGGCCGAATGGGAAACCCCATGAATGTCTTCGAGCAAACGACGCACTCTTTTCCTTCGACTGGGTTTTTTTATCCCGAAACGGGTTTTTGCCAGCAAGGTTTTTAATGAGACGACGTCCATACGTTTCCCCAGAAGGATTCAAAGAACCTTCAGGATTTCTTTCGCAGTCGACCCCGCTCTAGGAAAAAGACAAACAGGGCTCCAATAGAGGACAACAATCAGATCAAGCTCGAGACCACATGTATTTACAACATATATTCATGCCAAGCAATAAAGAATATCTTTTCGGCATTTCGTACTTTGGAAAAAGTGATTTCAACATACTCGCGGCAAGGGCCTCTCCGTCGATTGCGTCCCGAGACACTCGGAGACTTAGCATCAGTAATTCAACACCCGCACGACCCTAGGGTCGGAACTCCAGGCTCAAGAAGCCCCTACAAGGCAATCCGAGCTCATGAGAAGCTGTCTTCAAGCTTAAACAAACTCGATGACTCGAAGACTGCCATTAATCGCCATACGCTGGAAAATCCAAAACTGTAAGACCCCTAGCGGGCAGCCTCGGCGTGACCAGATCTATTCTATATTATACAAACTGTAAGACCTCAATAGGCATGACAAATTGTAAGACCTCAACAGGCATGACAAATTGTAAGACCTCAGCAGGCATGAAAATCTCGAAGTTTAGGCTATACGTCATATTTGTAAGAATCCCTAAAGGGCATACCCTCGGTGTAGACGCCTCAACTATCTCTCAGGATCAAAGATGGCTACGACCAGAGGCACATGACTACGGTCAAAATGGCTGATACAGCCAAAATAATACGACTCGGGGACGCCTGACTATCGTTAAAATCGCAGGACACTACTCCGAATATACTTCAGAAAGAACCAGTTAAATAGGCTTCCGTCAACAGGCAAAAACGAGCTCCAACCATGTTAGCTCCAAATCGCAAGAGCGTCGATCTACTTGACCTACGAGCTATGAACCTTCCGAGGTGCTCGAAACATCGCCGATAATGACTTGAAATCGAGGTTCTCCGAAACCGACGACCGGTCAAGCAAAAATATTCCAAAAGACCTTAACGAGTGGAAAACAAAGCCTACAAAAAAGCCCACAGGCAAAAACAGCATAAGAGCCATTGTCGCCGGCTAAGCAAGCCTATGGGCCATACATTAAAAGGTCTCTACGACCAAACAATGTAAGAGCCATTATTGCTGGCTAAAAAATTGACAACTTGAGGATTAAAATGAGCTCGAATCGTAACCCAATTCAGAAACCAAATCCAAAATAGTTAACTATACAGGCCTCCGGGCAACATATTGAAAGGTCTTGATGACCAAAAAAGGTCAATTAAAGCTCGGATCTTAACGCGACTCGGAGACTGGACCCGGAATGGCTAAAATACAACGTGCCTAAAAGCACGGCATAAACGCCGCTATCACCAGCCGAGTGAGCCTCCGGTCCACCCATCTATAAGGTCACTTCGACCCGAAACATAAGAGGTGCTATCGCCGGCCTGAAATGCCTAAGGGTCAATTAAAACTCGAGTTGCAACGCGACTCGGAGACTGGACCCACAATAGCTAAAATATAATATGCTTAAGGGCACGGCATAAATGCCACTATCAGTGAGCCTCCGGGCCACCCACCTATAAGGTCACTTCGACCCGAAACACAAAAGGTCATCGCGTCCATCTATGCAGGCAGGGAAAAACTTAAGGGTCAATTAAAGCTCGAGTCGCAGCGCGACTCAGAGACTTGACCCAAAATAGCGGAAATAGCAAAATGCCCAAAGGCAAAAGCACGGGGTCCCTCACGGCGGTTCATGTTGGAGGCCGCACCAATCGGCCACGCGACGAACCCCTGAGCCAGCCCAAAAAGGCCACAGTGCTATATTACAGATTTAAGGTTTGTTGAGCCAATCATTAGTGAATTCAAAACATAAAGGGAAACAGAATCGCTGAATTATACGCATACAAATGCCAAATTAAAAGTACTTTACAAACAAACAGGGGGATCAACGGAAAAAATAGCAAATCCTAATCTATTACCAAATTAACGGCCTCAAAAGGTTGTATCCAGATGATTACATATCCCCCGATAGCCTTTTTTTGACAGCATCCCTTCTCTCTGGGGATCCACCCCCATTTTTAACCCCGCTTGAGCTACCCTCCAACATGCCCTCAATGGCCAGCACTCGGGAAGACGGCCAAGCATGAATCACGGTTCAAGGCAAATCCGAGTCAGCCCCCTCAAACGCCCTCTCAACACAGGAAGTTGCAGCAACCGCTCCTCCCCCATGCGGAGATACAAATGCCTCAACCTCAACTTTGATGCGGAGCAATGCAGCCACCAGCTCAGAATGAAGGCTCTTATACTTGCCAATATCCTCCCTTGTGCCCTGAAGCTGACGCTCAATCAAGGTAGCTCTCTCCCTGAGGTGGTCCCTTTCAGAAGACACCTCGCCCACGCACCGGCTAAGTTCGGAGATTTTAGCATCCCTAGCCCGAAGCTCCCTTTTTAGCAGGGCGTTCTCCTTCTCAAACTGCGTAGATCGAGCCATGAAGAGTTAAAAGTGACGAGATTTTACAAGGTCTCAAAAGCCAGCAAAAGCAAAGGATAGATAACCTGCTCGGTGAAAAAAGCTTTCTCATGCTCGCGGCGACTCGCCTCACCCTGACACTGGGCAAGAGCCTGGTTATAAAGCGCCTCGGCCTGAAACCAAATAAAAAGTTTTTTTAGGATAAAAGACGGAGCATCCCGAGGCAGCAAAAAAAGGCTAGATGAAATTACCTGCTCACAAAGCCTGCCCATCTCGCCAAAAATAGATGAGGCGTCGACCTCGGAACTACCCTCAAGGATGATCGCCAGCCTCCCGAGTGCATCTCCTCCCTTGGCCAGTGCTCCTGCCACGAGAAGCTCCTCACAAGACTCCTCTTGCATTCCGGAAGATGGAAGGATTCCCCTTTGGAGAATCAACAATATCCAACGGACTAACGAGGTCAATCTGGATCTCCGTCATTTGTTCATCCTGAGGCCCAGCTCGAGGTCTCTCCAAACTGCCTGTCAAGGTCATCCCAATACGGGGAGAACACCGGCCACCTGTCATTTTAAGGTCAGTGCTCGATACCCCATCCATTGCCTTGCCACCACGAATCTGCAGGAAAGGTGCATGTAATGCGCCTTAGTACCTTGTATCCATTCGTAAGGGCACCATAGGAAGCAAGATTCAGAACCGTTTCTTATCATATCTCATCGCCTTTACTCTAAGAAACGCGGAAACTATCTGTATATGGTGAATCCGGTAGCCTAATTCCCCTCATCATAGAGCCATCTCGTGGTCGTATCCCTCGAAGCTCAGAGCCGAGGTCGAGACTCATCCTCGAGGTTCGACATATATATATCGGTCTGAATGATATCATGTTCTAACAGGTACAGCAAGCTATATGTACGCTGCAAAATCAGAAGATTTGATTTCTCACTATCGAGTCATTCCGGAAGCATGTCGTAGGACCCTGAGGACGGGAGGCCACCACCGAGTTCCCGACCTCAGGGCTCGACGAGGCCCGACTTAGAGGAAACGGGGACCGAAGCCAGGACAGAGGGGGAAGCTCCCAAGGCACACGGCTAAGTCTGACGGGGCTGGCCTATCCAGAGCCTATGTTGAGGCATCACGTCAAGCCATCCCATCTCCGTACTTTGCAATTGATCTCCACACACTTGTAACCGAGTCCCCCCTCTTATATAAAGGGGACTCACCCTACCTTGTAAGGGACGGATGTTGCTCTATTTATCCACAAGTGCAATAATATCTCTCTCTCTCTTTTCTTTCTAACTCGTTTGTTCTCACTAGCTCGAGGCCACCTCGATATTCATCGCGTTCTTACTCGTTCTTCGTCGTATGCCTTAGTATTGTCCACAAAGAGACTTGTTTAATTATACCTTCAACTGTTATCCCATCCCCGATTGTCCCCAATAGCTCAAGCTCGACCCGAACCTGGACCCCGAGGTCCCCATCGATCAGCCCTGCAACCGGGCATCAGGCCCTTCGGTTTGATTACTGCCTCGTTTTAGCTCACATTTTATCGTTAAACTTCATGTTCTTAGCATCAACTGCTCTAACAACTGTCACACCTCCTTTTTCCGTCCCCGCGAGGTATGAAGGAGTTTTTTCCAATTAAAGGACAATCGAAACGGGATTTGTTTGTTTATTTCAGAGTCGCCACTTGAGAGATTTAGGGTGTCCCAAGTCACCAATTTAATCCCGAATTGAGGAAAAGAATTACTCTGTATTACAGTCTGCGAACCAGAAATCCGGATAAAAAATTCTGTTAACCCGGGAGAAGGTGTTAGGCATTCCCGAGTTCCGTGGTTCTAGCACGGTCGCTCAACTGTTATATTCGGCTTGATTATCTGATATAATGCATATTATAAACTTATGTGCAAATTTTATCCCTTAGCCGCTTTTATTATTATATTTCAAAAAGAATGTGAACATCGTTTAAAAAACATGTCTTTGGATTATGTCACATGAAATGCACCCGCAATCCGGAACACATTTTTATTCAATGTTTTGGGATTTGGATTTGGGTCGCATGAAATGCACACCCGAGTTTAAGAAGGTAAGATTATCAAAATGCACGCCTAAAGCAATTAGCGTATTATTATTTCTGGGTAAGGCCGTGGAATTTTGCTAAACGGCTCATCCCGAAGTCTAAGTAATTTTAATTAAACATTTATTGAGGGCCCCGCAATTTGTGCGTTTTATTGGGCGAGGCTCATCTCATTTATTTTAAAAGGATAATCCTAAAGTGCCTACATTTTTTCTATTAAAATTGTCTCTACAAAATGAAAGAGAAAATGTCTTAAATTATTTACATGCTTGAGTTGTTATAATTGGGTTTCGAATATGATTCATAAATTCTGAAAAATGATGCAAGCAGGGCAGTCCGTTGCCAATGCAGGCCCAAGCCCAACGTGTATGGCATAAAACTAGACCTGGGCAGTCTTATTCACATGTTACTACCTAGTTACATTATACTAGGCATGTTCTCAGTTTGTCAAATTAAAAAAAAAACTTAGCAATCTAATTTTAATCCTAAACCATTTACATGCTGAAATTAACCAATATTATTTAACTAAACAATATTCCTACAAGTTCGAAATGGCCTATTCGTTTGATTTTTTTTAGGCAATATATATAGATAGTTCATCCGTTAAGCTATCGTCAGATGTTCCACTATATATATTAAATAGCTACATGATTCTGATTTTTGTAAGCTAAATAATTTATATATACAAATAAAATTCAGAATATAATTAAAATAAATTTAGAACTTCAACTCTTCATTTTCGTATTCATGCTTCCTGTTTCAGTTTACAATAATCAGCGTGTCAGTTGTGTACCTGATATTGGAAGCAAAAGAAAAGGGAGATCAACAGAAATTCAGTAACATACAACCACAGCAACACCCAGCAACCAGCAATGAGAAACCAGTGAAGGATTTTAAAACTCAAGATAAAAATCCAGAAACACCAACAACAATCAACGGACATAAGCCAAGGGAGTCTTTTCAGATTTGAAAGACTAATTAATGTTCAACCCTTAATTTCTAAATTCATATCTCAGAATATTTGGATTGTATATCAGGTGTATATTATTCTTCTTTTGAATTTCCAGAATGCTTTTCTTTTTATTTTCTGAAGTCTTAATATTTTCGGAATTTTTTTTCTCTCTTAAAATTTTTCTGTGTTTCGTCTATGTTCTGTCTCCTCCCTTCTTCTCTCTCTTTTTCTGTATTCTCTCTCTCCTTTTTCTGTATTTTGTCCCCTCTTAAAAATCTGATCAAGTCTCTTATTTATTTCTCATCTCAAACCCTTTAATCAATTAATAAAACAACCACTTTCTCGTACCAAAACCCACTACTAGTTAAAAAATACAATTATTATTTATTTAAACAAACTTTTCTTGAGCCCCGCAATCCCACTATGACTTGTTCCCCACTTTTGATTAAACAAGTACATTATTCCCCACCATTATGTCTTGTCCCCCATGCCTACATTATTTTAATATTATTAACAAATTATTTAATTTTAATGGACAGAGCACTCAAAATAAACAATGGTTCAGAATTTTAATTCCAAAAATACCCCTTTGACCTTACTGAAATTACCAATTTACCGCTGAACGTACTGCAAATTACCAAACTACCCCCATCAGTTATAACCAATTCACCTAATCAATTCCAACCAAAATACAGCAAATACAACCAATTTCTAAACAATTTTCAACAACAAATTCAAACTAAATGATGAATAACAAAGAAACAAAAAATTATTTTGATTGAACAATATTTTTAACAACAAACAAACCTGTTTTCAGATTCAACAACAACAAACAAGTATATTCAGATTTCTAAATTCAATAATTATTTGAACTTAAAATTAAATCCAACAACATTACAACAAAGATGAATGATTCAAAAAAAAACTAAAAACCAAAACATAACTTCACATTAAATCACTGAATTAAAAATGAACTTCAAACAAAATGAACACGAATTAAATCCATATTAATCAACAAAGACAGATGATTCGAGCGATTAAACTAAATCTAACAATATTAAAATTAAACTAACAATTCCTTTTTTACAAAAATAAATAAAATTAACATGAAATAAACTGAAAAATAATTAATTAAATTTCCATTTGAATCTGAAAATTAAATCAACAAAACACATGAACAAACTAAAATATTAATACGACGATAAACATGAACAAAACAAAAATCGAACATTTACCGATTTTAGATCTAAGAATATCAAAACAAAAATACGGGCAAAATGAAACTCAAACCTACTAACCGGGTCGAAGCGATGACGAAGAAGATAGTTGTTTGGCGTCGTTTGAAGACGATGCAGTGGCAGCGATGATGAAGTGAAGCAGCAGCGCAGCATCAACAAGCTGGAGCTTGCGTCGCAGCAGTAGTACGAGCTGCCATGGACGTCGCAGCAGCAGTAGAGAAGCAGACGACGCAGCAGCAAGGGAAGCCATGGACGACGCAGCAGCAAGGTGACGATGAAGCTCCTCCATGGCTGGACGTAGCAGAAGGAGCAGAAGAAGCAGACAGGGTGGTCGATGCTCGACGAAAGCATGCTGCTCATTAATGGAGGACCACGGAGGAGGTTGGTTGCTGCTGGTTGTTTGGGATGAGGGGGTGGAGCAGCAGCAATGGCGAAGCTGGAAGGAGGGCAGTCATGGAGGTTTCATTTGAAGCTAGAGCTTGGAGGTGTTGTACGGGGTAGATGGTGAGTGGAGGAAGACGGCGAAGAAGATGGAGAGTATGGGTCGTTCATGGCTACGACGACGAGGCGGGGTTGTTGGTGGGTGGTTGTTCATGAGGAGGTGGGTGGCTGGCATACATGGAAGCTGGGTGGTTTTGAGAGAAAGAGAAGAAGAAGAAGAGGGGGGGCGGGTAGCTTTAGCATTTTTAGGGTTTTTTGTTTTGTAAAATGTAAGATAGTGGGGTGTTGGGTATTTAGGTTATGGACCGGGTCGACCCGGTTTCAAATGGACCGGGTCGACCCGGTTTCAAATGGACCGGGTCATGGGGAAGGTTGAGTATTTTTTGGGCTTGTGGCTTGAATTTGAAGAAGAGCCTCATTCCGATTTTCTTTGTATTTTTGCTCTCTTTTCTTCTTTTATTTTCCTAAAACTAAATTTTAAAAATCCTTAAATTATTATTAAGTTATAAAATCGCAAATTAACTCCCAATAACAATTAACGCACAATTAAGTAATAATTAAGCATAAAATTGTACATTTGGACATTAAATGCTAAAAATGCAAAAGATGCCTATTTTTGTAATTTTCAATTTTTTGTAAAACAAACTTAATTACTAACAATTGTAGAATTAAATCCTACATGCAAAATGTAGACGTATTTTTGTATTTTTTATTAGTTTAACAAATAAACATGCACAGACAAATACAAATAATTATCCAAAAATATCACAAAAATTCTCAAAATTGCACACCAAGGAAAATCATTTTATTTTGAATTTTTTGGGAGTAATTCCTTCAATAGGGCAAAAATCACGTGCTTACAGCTGCCCCTCTTTGCCCGAAGACACGAAAGGTTTTCGTGCAAAGATAAAGTGAGCGATTTTTGCCCATCTGAGTACTCCGTATGAAGCATTTTTTTAAAAAGATTTGACCGAACCTTTGCTTCAGAGGTTTCCTACATATCCTGGGATAAACAGGAATCAGGTCAATGTAGTTCGGAAAGTTTTGGTAGCTGGGACTACCATGGGACTGCAATGTTACTGCTGTTGTATGCTACTTTTACTTGTTTGCTGACCTCCTTATTACACCATGCTTAAAAGAAAAATCAAGAAGTTAGGCTAGACTACGGATTACAAGATCCCATCTATCTTCCATTTGTTCTTGATGCCTTGCTTTCTTGTCGGCTTGCGTCGATTCCGGTGCTTCTTTCTTCCGAGAACTGACGGGGGTGACACCGACCTTTTGCTACTATGAATACTAATTCTCACTGTCTGGTTTGGTCCGCTGGAGATATGGCTTTCTTCATTTAGGCTTTGTTATGCTGGGCATAATTCAATGTTCACAGGCCGCTTCTTTCAAGTCCCTTTTGACTCATGCGCTTGATTTTGCGCTGGGATCTCTTGTTTCAACCTTCTGCTTTCCGGTGGGTTACTGATTTCAAAATCTGCAGTATAAAACTGAGAAGTATTCCTCTCGTTATACATGTGGGCGCCTGAGTGCAAAATATGAAATGTATGCCCGCATTATACTGGTGGGCGACCGAGGACATGAAATGAAAAGACAGAAATGTATTCCCGCATTATACTGGTGGGCGCCTACGACATGAAATGAAAACAGAAATGTATTCCCTTGTTATACAGGTGGGCGCCTAAGACATGAAATGAAAAACAGAAATGTATTCCCGCATTATACTGGTGGGCGACCGAGGACATGAAATGAAAAGACAGAAATGTATTCCCGCATTATACTGGTGGGCGCCTACGACATGAAATAAAAAACTGAAAGGTATGCCCGCATTATACTGGTGGGCGACCGAGGACATGAAATGAAAAGACAGAAATGTATTCCCGCATTATACTGGTGGTCGCCTAGGACATGAAATGAAAAACTGAAAGGTATGCCCGCATTATACTGGTGGGCGACCGAGGACATGAAATGAAAATAGAAATGTATACCCGCATTATACTGGTGGGCGACCTAGAAATGAAAAACTAAAATGTATACCCGCATTATACTGGTGGGCGACCTAGTACATGAAATGAAAAACAGAAATGTATTCCCGCATTATACTGGTGGGCGCCTAGGACATGAAATGAAAAATAGAAATGTATACCCACATTATACTGGTGGGCGACCTAGAACATGAAATAAAAACAGAAATGTATACCCGCATTATACTGGTGGGCGGCCTAGAAATGAAATGAAAAACAGAAATGTATACCCGCATTATACTGGTGGGCGACCTAGGACATGAAATGAAAAACAGAAATGTATTCCCGCTTTATACTGGTGGGTGCCTAGGACATGAAATGAAAAACAGAAATGTATACCCGCATTATACTGGTGGGCGACCTAGGACAGAAATGAAAAACAGAAATGTATTCCCGCATTATACTGGTGGGCACCTAGGACATGAAATAAAAAACAGAAATGTATTCCCGCATTATACTGGTGGGCGCCTAGGACATGAAAATGAAAAATAAAAAAGTATTCCTCTCGTTATACAGGTGGGTGCCTGTCTTCAACAACTTTGAAAATAAAATGTCATTCCTTTCTTTAGGCTGGCGAGATTTCAACAACTTTTAAAAATGAAACGCCTTTTCTCTCTTCAGGCGGGCTCCTGACTTCAACAACTTTGAAAATAAAATGTCATTCCTTTCTTTAGGCTGGCGATATTTCAACAACTTTTAAAAATAAAACGCCTTTCCTTTCTTCAGGCGGGCTCCTGACCTCAACAACAACTTTGAAAAATAAAATGTCATTCCTCTCTTCAGGTGGGCTCCTGACTTCAACAACAACTTTGAAAATAAAATGCCATTACTTTCTTTAGGCTGGCGAGATTTCAACAATTTTTTTTAAAAAAATAAAACGCCTTTCCTTTCTTTAGGCGGGCTCCTGACTTCAACAATTTCTTAAATTTTAACACCTCCATTCTCCAGGCGGGCTCCTGGCTTCAACTCTAATATTTTTTAAAAATAAATCAAGCTCCTTTCGAGCTTTGGAGAAAGATTCATCGGACTAAGATTTGATATCTCAAGAGAAAATTTCATCAGACTAGGACTTTTATCCTAGGAGGAAAATGTAAAGATCAAAGGTTTGAGAAACTTACCTTTGTAATTCCTTTTTTTCTTTTCTTTTTCCCTTGCGCTGCTTTGTTCCTGCTTCAACTCTCAAGCAAAGAAAATTTTATCAGTTTTTAAAATGGTGACCGATTTGTGGCCTTGCTGGGGATGATTTTCCCCTTTAAAAGCTCGTGTTGTCTTTCCCCGAGACTGCTGGGGATAACACTACTGGGAAATTATTTACTTACCTGTTGGGGAATAATATTATTGGGGAGTCTCCTTTCTTCCCCTTTTCTCCAAAGCCACTTCCTTCAAATCTTTTCTCTCTCAACATTACTGGGGATAAAATGTTATCCGCCGGGGATAACGCTGTTGAGGATAACCTTGCTGGGAGATTTTTGATTCCTTCAAAACTAGTGCTTCACTCTTCTGAAGGCTGCTGGGAATGATACTGGCCTTTTGCTTTTTCCGAGCACAAGTTTCATCCTTTTGTTCTGTCCGCTGGGGAACAACTTCCTTTATTAAAACTTGTTATGCTGGGGGTAAAACTGGTTCAAAGACCACTTCCCTTGAGACTGGTGCTATCTTTATTCTTCCCCGAATTGGGTATCTGACTTTCAGAAAATTTTCTAAATGAAAGGAAACTTTTCTGCCCCAGTTTGATAATATCCCTTGTGGCATGCATTTCTGTCATCAATGCCATTTCCTTTACCTGTTTCAAATCAAACAAAATTTGTTAGTTTAAAACGCGGTGGTTGGTCATGATACTCCTACTGGGGATGGCTTTTCCCTTTCTCCTTCCCTGCTCTGCGTTCTAAACAACTTGTTGGGGATGATATTATTTGCTGGGGATGATCCCTTTCTGCTGGGGATATCCTTCTTCTTTTGTGGCATAACTCGGAAACTGACATTTCCCCGACCTTTTAGTCTCGCATGAATTTCCCAAATCATGCTCATTGCTCTTCTTGATTTGTCCACGGGCCTTGGCCTTGAGGTTTAATAACCTTTGATTTCGGCAAGGATATCCCTCTTGACACTCGTCAATCCTTTTGTCAATCTCCTTTTGCTGGGGATATCTTTCTTGACACTGGCCTCGCGCTTGTTCCTTACTGACTATACCACTTGGATGTACTAGTCAGATCTCATCTTGCATAATTTGGAAAGCTGATGGCATATTTTGAAGTCATTTCTCACTCGTTCTGACCAAACAGACTCTACTGGGGAATTTTCTATGAAAGGAGAAAGATAAAAAGGAACAGAATAAAAGACAAAGGAAAAAGATGACTCATTAACAAAAGAAACTATAAATAAAAACCTATCAAACGCAGATACCGACTCTAATGGTCGTGACATGCACATGTGGCCTATCCTCCGCCGTCAATCGTCTTTCCAGATCTTCACTTGGAGATTCCCCATCTGATTCTTAATCTTATTCAGCTTGTAGTGCCCAAAGGGTTTTCACTATCAAGCCTCTCTCATTTTGGTTTTTTTTTCAGCTTTCATCGTCTTATGGTGTCCGTGAAGATTTTCACCGATAAGACTCTCTCAGTTGTATCACTTTACAGCTGGGGATTTGGAGTGTTGCCGCTATGACTCTTTTTGCTGGGGATTAGAGTCCTTTCTGCTGTGGAACAGAATGTTATGTTCACCGGTAAGACTCTCATTTGTCTGACTTGGCCTCTTTTGAAGACTGATCAGAAGGTCTTTCTTTGGACCGTAGTGGGTTTTTGGATAGGCTAGAAAGAAAGGGTATTAAAGGCGCAAAAACAAATCAATTTGGGGTTCAAAATTACAACATTCGGAACCATATTTGTTTACAACAAGCGCAACCTTTGCCCCAGTTTCTTGCTTGGGGATTATTTATTTTTATTTTTTTAATTTTTATTACACCATGCACACTATGACCGAGCCGTGAGGCGCCTACGTATCCTCTTTGAGGAATCAGGTCAAACGTAGTTCCCAATTCCTCTGTTTTCTTCTGACTTTCTTTTGTTTTTTTGTTATCATTTTCGTTTCTTCTTTTTTTTCATTTTTCTTTTGTCGTTTTGTTGATTTTTTTTTTCTTTTTCTTTTCTTATCTTTTATGTTTGTGTTTCTACTCTTTGCTACTGATTCCGAAAGAGGGGTATGAAAGAAAAAAAATAAACAAGGCTCAAAAGGGGTAACGAAGGATAAAGTGTTTAGGTAGCAGAACGAAATGCCTTCGTCATTCCAATCTTCAAAACACGCCAAGCACAAACAACACCATTAAATATTCGCCACATCTTTTGATTGTGTCGGACTTGATAACCACATGCATACATTTGCCTTTTTCTTTTGTCCTTTTTAAAGCACCATTGGGCAATACTCTCACTTGATTTTATGGTTTTTCTTTATGTTTTATTTGTCCCAGTTCCACATGACTCGAGCTCCGAATAATCTCAAACCATCTTTATTCCTTTTAAATGTTCTGATCACCTCCCAATGGTTTTATGATTATCTTTTAAGATCAGGCCCAAACTGTGTGCGCATGTCATGTCACCAGAGTCGGCGCTGAACAAAAATGATAAAAGGACCAAACAAAAGATGACGGAAAATAATAAAAGACCGAATTTTGCATTAGATTACCGGTGAAATGGTTGGAATAACAAAACAAACGAAAAAAACCAGAATAAAATCCTAAAATAGCCTGGACAAAACTTAAACAAACTTCTATGACAAAAATGGAAAGATAAGAAGGTTTGACATAGGACAAAATCCGAATTACAACCTTAATAATCCGGAGAACAGAAATGACAACAAAATAAGCCACCAAAAGCTTCTCTCTTGCTAACCAAGGAACGGAGCGTCCTCCCATTTTATCAAAACTGGCATCTCAGCCACTGAGTTTCGCATCAGTATTGCCCACAGACCATTGCCAACTTCAATATAATCAACCTTAGTCAACAAGTCCCAATAGGATTCGAGTGCTTCTGTTATCAGGCCTGATCCCCGCAAAGTGTGCTTCTGGGTCTTGTATTTCCGGCTTACCACAAACCAACCACCTTAACTTTCTTTGTGATTCAAATCAAAGCAGGTTAGAGTGGACTCAGTCGGTCCTCATTATTAACAACATTTTTTCCCCTTTATTTTTCTTTCTTTTTTTTCGATTTTTTTTTTCATTTTTTTTTTTTTGTGTGTGGTCGAATCTTATGGAGATTGCCTACGTATCATGACCCCGCATGAATTAGACCTTGCGTAGTTCGGACCAAAATGAAAGGTAACAATGAAACATTTTTTTTTTGAATTATCAATTTTCATAATAAACCAAACTGGGTTTCAAAGGTTTAAAGATGACCTACAAACTCGAAAATCAAAAACCCACATATTCTAGTCAAAAGATTTACAAACGGACATTTTCTTTCCCCGTTTGACAAAGGCAACCAAACGGTTATTTTTCAAATGTGGCCCCTTCACAATTTCATATGAATTTTGAGGCCGGGAGGATTATTTTATGACACTTTACAAACTTGTCCATTTTTTTACGAAAATAACCTTTCGACAACTGAAAGATACTCTAAGGCTATTTCGACAAGAACGGTTTAAGACACTGCCGAAGCTGGCTCGACTTATTTTGACCAAAAGCCCAAACGGTATTCACCTGACCGCTGACTCTTTGTTTTTTTTTCTTTTCAAATTACAATAAAAACCTGGTGTTGCAAACACGGCCCTTCAGCGCCTCGGGGACGAAGATTTTTAAGGCTGTGTGGGTCAACTGGACCAAAAATCCTAAACATGACCCAAAAGGTGGCTGTTTATGCAAAGTCAGCCTTCCGGCGTCCCTTTCGGGAACATTCGGCTATTTTTGACAAAACAGCATCACCCGACTTATTTATGACAAAATTAAAACTTTGACATGTTTTTTTGTTTATTTATTTGTTTTTGGTTATTTTTAGCAAAATGGGAGGTTGGACCCGATGATGGTTGTCTACGTATCTCACATCCGGTTAGAATCAAACCCGCATAGTTCGAGACATCATGAATAAAGTAAATAAACTAACCTTTTTTATTATTATTTTTTTAAAACAATTAAAACGACTTTCTAAAGACATTAATAATGAAAAATATTTTTGGATTTTTTTCTTAAAAATTGGGGTCTAAAAAAAACTTTTTTAGAAAGGAAATAAAGAAAAATACTTTTGGGATTTTTATATATATATATATATTGCAACAAATAATAAAACTACGTTCAACGCAAGACTCTTTTTATTTTCATTTGTGGCATTATTATAAACAAATAAATAAATAAAAAAACCATTTTAAAAACAAGACTCTTTTTCATTTTCATTTTTCATGGCAAGACAAACTATTTTTCTTTTTCTTATTTTTTTTTTTAATTTTGAAAACAAGACAAAGTGAAGATTTTTTTTCAACAAAATGACCTATTCTTCAACCTAAAAATAAGAGATTCTTTTCTATTTTTTTTTCTTTTGCTTTTTGAGTGAAACAAACTATATATATAAAAAATATTTTTCTTTTTTTTTTCTTCATTTTTCCCAAAATTTCGGCAGAATTTCGCCAGTATTTGGGGCATTGGTTTTTTTTCTTCTAAAATAGACAATTAACTCTCTACACAGTTACTTACCCTCTTTTTCGCAATTTTCCAATATTTCCCATTTTTCGAAGCCGGTCAGCATGCAAGTCTGAAACAAGTAAATGCATAAAGCACACAGTATGCAGCAGGATGGTCTTTTCACTTCAGGTTGCTAGTCCTAGACGGACCCAACCCCTGCGTTGAGTCCCCTAAGTCAAATGCGCATGATGTAAATAAGCGTTCCTACTAGGGATCCGGCATGTGGCTTTGTTATACTAGGTTCAGAACCTGGGTGTTTGTTCTAGACCTGGCTTACCCGAGCGGACAGCTCGAGCCGAGGGGGGCAGCGTACCGGGAATACAGAAGCTTCACCGGCTTAGCAACTTGTCCGAACCTCGTTCTAAATTGGGATTTGACACTATACAGAAAAGAAGTCGTACGAAGTACACCCTTCTTCATGATTCAGAAGACTCAGAGAGGAGATGGGTTTCGGCACAGTTTATATACGGTTCACGTAATATCAAAGCAGTAAAAGGCAACCAATTAGCACATTGAGCCAAAACATGTAACAAAATCAGATAAAACCAAATATAACAATTTATATAAGCTCGAATTTCTAACCCTGAACCAGTGGTTCTGGGTCAATTCCCCAGCAGAGTCGCCAGAGCTGTCACACCTCCTTTTTCCGTCCCCGCGAGGGGTGAAGGAGTTTTTTCCAATTAAAGGACAATCGAAACGAGATTTGTTTGTTTATTTCAGAGTCGCCACTTGGGAGATTTAGGGTGTCCCAAGTCACCAATTTAATCCCGAATCGAGGAAAAGAATGACTCTGTATTACAGTCTGCGAACCAGAAATTCGGATAAGGAATTCTGTTAACCCGGGAGAAGGTGTTAGGCATTCCCGAGTTCCGTGGTTCTAGCACGGTCGCTCAACTGTTATATTCGGCTTGATTATCTGATATAATGCATATTATAAACTTATGTGCAAATTTTATCCCTTAGCCGCTTTTATTATTATATTTCAAAAAGAATGGGAACATCGTTTAAAAAACATGTCTTTGGATTACGTCACACGAAATGCACCCGCAATCCGGAACACATTTGTATTCAATGTTTTGGGATTTGGATTTGGGTCGCATGAAATGCACACCCGAGTTTAAGAAGGTAAGATTATCAAAATGCACGCCTAAAGCAATTAGCGTATTATTATTTCTGGGTAAGGCCGTGGAATTTTGCTAAACGGCTCATCCCGAAGTCTAAGTAATTTTAATTAAACATTTATTGAGGGCCCCGCAATTTGTGCGTTTTATTGGGCGAGGCTCATCTCATTTATTTTAAAAGGATAATCCTAAAGTGCCTACATTTTTTCTATTAAAATTGTCTCTACAAAATGAAAGAGAAAATGTCTTAATTTATTTACATGCTTGAGTTGTTATAATTGGGTTTCGAATATGATTCATAAATTCTGAAAAATGATGCAAGCAGGGCAGTCCGTTGCCAATGCGGGCCCAGGCCCAACGTGTATGGCATAAAACTAGACCTGGGCAGTCTTATTCACATGTTACTACCTAGTTACATTATACTAGGCATGTTCTCAGTTTGTCAAATTAAAAAAAAAAACTTAGTAATCTAATTTTAATCCTAAACCATTTACATGCTGAAATTAACCAATATTATTTAACTAAACAATATTCCTCCCATTTAACTAGACGGAGTTACTACACCATTTATTTATTTTTAGGCAATATATATATAGATAGTTCATCCGTTAAGCTATCGTCACATGTTCCACTATATATATTAAATAGCTACATGATTCTAATTTTTGTAAGCTAAATAATTTATATATACAAATAAAATTCAGAATATAATTAAAATAAATTTAGAACTTCAACTCTTCATTTTCGTATTCATGCTTCCTGTTTCAGTTTACAATAATCAGCGTGTCAGTTGTGTACCTGATATTGGAAGCAAAAGAAAAGGGAGATCAACAGAAATTCAGTAACATACAACAACAGCAACACCCAGCAACCAGCAATGAGAAACCAGTGAAGGATTTTAAAACTCAAGATAAAAATCCAGAAACACCAACAACAATCAACGGACAGAAGCCAAGGGAATCTTTTCAGATTTGAAAGACTAATTAATGTTCAACCCTTAATTTCTAAATTCGTATCTCAGAATATTTGGATTGTATATCAGGTGTATACTATTCTTCTTTTGAATTTCCAGAATGCTTTTCTTTTTATTTTCTGAAGTCTTAATATTTTCGGAATTTTTTTTCTCTCTTAAAATTTTTCTGTCTTTCTTCTGTATTCTGTCTCCTCCCTTCTTCTCTCTCTTTTTTCTGTATTCTCTCTCTCCTTTTTCTGTATTCTGTCCCCTCTTAAAAATCTGATCAAGTCTCTTATTTATTTCTCATCCCAAACCCTTTAATCAATTAATAAAACAACCACTTTCTCCTACCAAAACCCACTACTAGATAAAAAATACAATTATTATTTATTTAAACAAACTTTTCTTGAGCCCCGCAATCACACTATGTCTTGTTCCCCACTTTTGATTAAACAAGTACATTATTCTCCACCATTATGTCTTGTCCCCCATGCCTTCATTATTTTAATATTATTAACAAATTATTTAATTTTAATGGACAGAGCACTCAAAATAAATAATTGTTCAGAATTTTAATTCCAAAAATACCCCTTTGACCTTACTGAAATTACCAGTTTACCCCTGAACGTACTGCAAATTACCAAACTACCTCCATCAGCTATAACCAATTCACCTAATCAATTCCAACCAAAATACAGCAAATACAACCAATTTCTAAACAATTTTCAACAATAAATTCAAACTAAATGATGAACAACAAAGAAACAAAAAATTATTTTGATTGAACAATATCTTTAACAACAAACAAACCTACTTTCAGATTCAACAACAACAAACAAGTATATTCAGATTTCTAAATTCAATAATTATTTGAACTTAAAATTAAATCCAACAACATTACAACAAAGATGAATGATTCAAAAAAAAAAATTAAAAACCAAAATATAACTTCACATTAAATCACTAAATTAAAAACGAACTTCAAACAAAATGAACACGAATTAAATCCATATTAATCAACAAAGACGGATGATTCGAGTGATTAAACTAAATCTAACAATATTAAAATTAAACTAACAATTCCTTTTTTACAAAATTAAATAAAATTAACATGAAATAAATTGAAAAACAATTAATTAAATTTCCATTTGAATCTGAAAATTAAATCAACAAAACACATGAACAAACTAAAAAATTAATACGATGATAAACATGAACAAAACAAAAATCGAACATTTACCGATTTTAGATCTGAGAATATCAAAACAAAAATACGGGCAAAATGAAACTCAAACCTACTAACCGGCTCGAAACAACGACGAAGAAGATAGTTGTTTGGCGTCGTTTGAAGACGACGCAGTGGCAGCGACGATGAAGTGAAGCAGCAGCGCAGCATCAACAAGCTGGAGCTTGCGTCGCAGCAGCAGTACGAGCTGCCATGGACGTCGTAACAGCAGTAGAAGAAGCAGACGACGCAGCAGCAGGGGAAGCCATGGACGATGCAGCAGCAAGGTGACGATGAAGCTCGTCCATGGCTGGACGTAGAAGAAGGAGCAGAAGAAGCAGACAGGGTAGTTGATGCTCGACGAAAGCATGCTGCTCATTAATGGCGGACCACGGAGGAGGTTGGTTGCTGCTGGTTGTTTGGGACGAGGGGGTGGAGCAGCAGCAATGGTGAAGCTGGAAGGAGGGCAGTCATGGAGGTTTCATTTGAAGCTAGAGCTTGGAGGGGTTGTTCGAGGTAGATGGTGAGCGGAGGAAGACGACGAAAAAGATGGAGAGTATGGGTCGTTCATGGCTACTACTACAAGGCGGGGTTGTTGCTGGGTGGTTGTTCATGAGGAGGTGGGTGGCTGGCAGACATGGGAGCTGGGTGGTTTTGAGAGAAGAAGAAGAAGAAGAAGAAGAAGAAGAAGAAGAAGAAGAAGAAGAAGAAGAGAGGGGGGGTAGCTTTAGCATTTTTAGGGTTTTTTGTTTTGTAAAATGTAAGATAGGGGGTGTTGGGTATTTGGGTTATGGACCGGGTCGACCCGGTTTCAAATGGACCGGGTCGACCCGGTTTCAAATGGACCGGGTCATGGGGAAGGTTGAGTATTTTTTGGGCTTGTGGCTTGAATTTGAAGAAGAGCCTCATTCCGATTTTCTTTGTATTTTTGCTCTCTTTTCTTCTTTTATTTTCCTAAAACTAAATTTTAAAAATCCTTAAATTATTATTAAGTTATAAAAGCGCAAATTAACTCCCAATAACAATTAACGCACAATTAAGTAATAATTAAGCATAAAATTGTACATTTGGACATTAAATGCTAAAAATGCAAAAGATGCCTATTTTTGTAATTTTTAATTTTTTGTAAAACAAACTTAATTACTAACAATTGTAGAATTAAATCCTACATGCAAAATGTAGACGTATTTTTGTATTTTTTTATTGGTTTAACAAATAAACATGCACAGACAAATACAAATAATTATCCAAAAATATCACAAAAATTCTCAAAATTGCACACCAAGGAAAATCATTTTATTTTGAATTTTTTGAGAGTAATTCCTTCAATAGGGCAAAAATCACGTGCTTACAACAACTAGCTTGGGAATAGATCACGTATTATTAGAATCCCATAGATTAGTTGTTGTTACCATTTTCACGGTAAACAACGTCAAAATACGCTAAGGGAATGAAACCCAAGCGAAAACAATCAAATAATACCAAAAATCCCGAAATTGGCCAAACCCGACCCCCGGGCCCACGTCTCAAAACTCAATACAAATTACATCAAAGAAATCCTTATCTTTCCAAGAGTTCATACATACCAAGAACACTGAAATCGGAGTCCAAATGACCCCTCAAATTCTCATTTAAAGTCTCTTAATCTCAAGCCCTAATTTCTTCAATTTTAGGCCTTGATTCCATGATTTATTAGGTAGATTTTACATTAGAATTGAGTTTTAGGACCAAGAATCTTACCTCCAAGTGATCCCTCTTGAATCCCTCTTCAATCTCCTTCAAATAGCTCCAAAAACGACCAACAATGGAAGAAATAAACTCCAAATTCGCTGACAAGACGACCTTTTAAACCTTCTGCCCAGGCTTGAAATCCTTCTTCGCGAACGCGGTCAAAGTCTCGCATTCGCGAAGCACAAATTAACGTTAATCTATTTTCCTCTTTCGTGATCGCGACCTCCCCATCACGAACGTGGTGTTTTTCTCGGACCAACCTTCGTGATCGCGTTCCGCCTCTCGCGAATGCGATGAATAAAATCCACAGAAGCTCATCTGCCCTTTTTGCTCTATGCGAACGCGACACCTCCCCCGCAAACGCGATGCACAAACCCTTAGCCCTTCGCGAATGCGTAACCTTCCTCGCGAACGCGAAGGCTTAAATTCCACCTTCCTCAAATGACTCTTCGCGAACGCGAGGGTCCACTCGCGAATGCGAAGAGTAAAATACCTGCAACAGCTGAAACCAAAATCTGCAATTTTCTTCAACTTAAAATGATCTGTTCGACCCTCCGAAACTCACCCGAGGCCTCCAGGACCTCAATAAAATGCACCAAAATATCTCAAAACCTTATTCAAACTTGTACAAATCTTCAAAACACCTCAAACAACATCAAATCAACCTAAACACATCGGATTCAAGCCTAAGTTTCCAAAAATCTTCCGAATTCCGCTTTTGATCAAAAGCCCAACCAAACCACGTCTGAATAACCTGAAATTTGGCACACATATCCCAAATGATACAACGGAACTACTGCTACTCTCGGAATCCCATTCCGACCCCTATATCAAAATCTCACCTACCAACCGGAAATCGTCGAAAATTCAATTTCGCCAATTCAAGCCTAAATCTACTCCGGGCCTCCAAAACCGATATCGATCACGCTCCTAAGTCCCAAATCACCTCCCGAAGCTAATCGAACCATCGAAACTCACATCTAAGCTCTCTAACACATAAGTCAATATCTAGTTGACTTTTCCAACTAAACCTTCCTCAAAAGAGACTAGGTGTCTCAAACCTTACCAAATCTTTTCCGGACCCTAACCAATCAACTCAATCACATATAAAACCATTATGCAAAGCAATAAGAAGCAAAATGGGGGAAACGGAGTGGTAACTCATGAGATGACTGGCCGGGCCGTCACAATTTTAAAGGCCAAAAGCTAAATATCTAAAAATGACCATTTTTTATGATTTCTGCTTAATAAAATTAATTCCTACATGCAAATTGAACCTAAGATGGCATGAAATTAAAAAGTGATAATTTTTATGATTTTTCTATGATTTTAAAATATTAAAAATGCATGAAATGCAATTAAATAAAGAAAAACTTCTAAAACTCAATTAAAATTATTTTTGTTATTTTTAGGAGTTATTTTCATGTAGGCAAAAATTAGATGCTCACACAAAATAATGATAAGCACACTTAAACTATGAATTAAAATCCATCAAAGATGAATTACGTAAAATACCGATTCTAAGTAAATTCTAGACCCTCATTGGGCAGAGGTTGCAGCCCATGCATGGAATTTACTTTACTTTATTAGACTAGTAAACCAAAATATGCAAAAATCAATCTGTACCTGTGGGCATAAGATATTTTTCAACTTAAAGGTTTACTATCTTATTCCAATTAATCTCACCAAAATGATTATCTCCCTGTAGGACCAGATTACCATTTTAGTAAGATAACCGAACTAGATAGATGTCATTACAACTTCTAATCACTAAATTTTATATAATTAAATAACTCAATTTCTTTTATATTAAATACTCAAGATGTTGTGGCCACTCCTAAATACTTTACATAAAAGAAAACTAAAGAATGACATCTAAAATAATTAACCTTAACAATAAACTTCAGCGGAATGTTGATTATTCTCAAAATGGGTACACGGGATATAAGCAAAAGGCTATATTACCCAAAGGTTAATTCTTACAATTAAAATATTATAAGTACTTAAAACAACAGTAATACTATAAAACAAGTTTCTGTTTAAAACATTTAACTATCCCCTTTCTTATAACTTAACGACAGAGGCCAAACAAATTTGGTAAAAAGAAATATGAACAGGGAAACCTTAGAATATTAAGTTCATAATCATCGGTTTCCGTAAATAACATATATAAAACGCTATAATTGTCGTGACGCAAATTTCCCACCGTCGAAATCGTGATGGCGCCTAACATTGAACCCGCTAGGCAAGCCAACGTTTTTGATTGTTTTATCTTTTTACTTTATCTTTTAACAATTTACAAGTTAACATAAGAACAACAGCGGAAGAACGGAACTTAACAATTTAATTTAATACAAATACGAATCCATAATAAAACTCCACCCAGAACAGGTGTCACAATTTCACGGACTGTCTAAGAATACTACAAATAGTGGTCTGAACAAGGAAAAATACACATCTGTCTCAAAAATAGATAAAAAGAGAATGGAAATATGATAGAAGGGGACGACAAGGCTTGCAGACGCCTACATGACTACCTCGGGTCTCTACTGGACTAAAGGCAGCAACCTCAAACTACGGTCCATAGGGTCCAGTACCGGTATCTGCACAAAAGAGTGCAAAGTATAGTATCAGTACAACCGACCCCATGTACTGGTATGTGTCGAGCCTAACTTCGGTGAAGTAGTGACGAGGCTAGGGCGCGACAACCATATAAATCTGTGCAGTTAAATCATATACGAGAAACAATAATAACAAGAATTTAGCAGAATAAGACTGGAAAATGGGGAACATGCTGAGGGGGATATCAAGTTATGACAATAATAAAGTAAAGCGACAAAGTAAATATCAAACTTGGAGCAACGGAAATGATAACACAGTAACAAGTGCACAACATCACCCTTCGTGCTTTTACTCTCATCCTCACCATAGAAATCAACAGAAACGGCACGGCATCAACCTTCGTGTTTTTACTCTCTCATAATCATGGCACGGCTTCACCCTTCGTGCTCTTACTCTCAATAATATGGCACGACATCACCATTCGTGCATTAACACTCACTCACAATATCATGCACGGCATCACCCTTCATGCTTTATACTCTTCCTCACCTAAACATGTGAAATAATAACATCCCGATAAGGGAATCAATAATAGAAATAATATCGTCCCAGCAAGGGAGTTAACAATAGAAATAATATCATCCCGGCAAGGGAATCAGCTATAACCAATCTAGTTTCAACAGTTACTTTAAAAAATAAACCTTAACTTGAGCAAATACTCGACAATGATCAATTACCAAGAATTTATCGTAGGTTTGGTTCCACAATGCTAATCATCAATTTAAGCATGAACAAAACATAATAAAATCGCAACAATCTTAGTAAAAGACCCACGGGCATGCTTGACACCAACATATAGATACTCGTCACCTCACCTATACGTCGTACTCGACACTAACACATAGAAAATAAGACACAAGACATATTTACTCAAGCTAAAGTTAGACCAAACACTTACCTCGGATTCCACGGCCAAACTCAAGCCTCAAATACCGTTTTCCCTTTTGATTCCACTTCTAATTCAATTGTATCTAACCAATATTAACTTATTAACATTAGTCGAAGCTCAAGAAACCAATTCAAAATGAAAAATTACAGATTTTCCAACATTCTTCTAAAAAGGTCAAAACCCGACCCAGGGCTTGCTTGGTCAGCACCGAGGTTCGAACCAAAACCTGTTACCCATTCACCCACAAGCCCAAATATGCAATTAGTTTCGGAATCTGTCCCCAAATCGAGGTCTAAATCCCCAAATTTGTAAAATCCCCAATTCTCCTAAAATTCCTAATTTCTACCCTTAAAGAACAAAATTTAGGCCAAGATATCTAATGGGTGTTGATGGAAAATGAAAGAAATGAGTTTAAGAATACATACCTATGATTTGATGTTGAAATTTCTCTTCAAAAATCACCCAAGGTCGGATTCTAGGGAAGGAAATATGAAATTTTGAAGAAATCCCGATCTAGGTTCTGTTTTTAATTCGTTGGGCAGACCTTCTTCACGTTCACGATGCTTGTGGCCAAAAGGGCCTACACGTTCGCGATGAGCTTCTCATGTTTGCGATGGTCTGTCCCCCCTGACCATCGTGTTCGCGGGCCTGGGACCGCGTTCGCGAAGAATAACTCCAAGACTCCCCCAGTCACCTCCATTACACTACGCGTTCGTGTATGGCTAGTTGCGTTTGCGAAGAGCAATCCCCCCAATGATCTGCGCTCGCGACCAAGGCCTCGCATTCGCATAGAAGAAACCCCTCCCCAGCCCATCTTGTACAACTCACGCAAACGCGAAGAACAAAATCTCAGAATACCAGAAGCAGCAAAATAACAGAAGTTCTTAAGTCCAAAACATCCTGAAACCTATCTGAAACTTACCCGAGCCCTTGAGGCTCCAAACCAAACATGCACACAAGTCTAAAAACATCATACAGACTTACTCGTGCAATCAAATTACCAAAATAACACCTAGAACTACAAGTTTAGCATCAAAATCAAGGAAAAATCTCAAGAACTCTTTAAGTCTCCATTTTCACAACCGAGGGTCCGGATCATGTCATATGAATTTCGTTTCTTACCAAATTTTACAGCACAACTTAAATACCATATTAAATCTGTACCGGGCTCCGGAACCAAAATACGGGCCTGATACCATCAAATTCAAACATCGTTAAATTTCCAAAAACTCTTATATTTTCAGTTAAACAATTTTCTTCAAAAATTCATTTCTCGGGCTAGGGACCTCGAAATTTAATTCCAGGCATACGCCCAAGTGCCTTATTTTTCTACGGATCCTCCAGAACCGTCAAATCACGGGTCCGGGTCTGCTTACCCAAAATATTGACCGAAGTCAACTTAAATTTAATTTTAAAGGCAAAATTAGCATTTTTCTCAAATTTTAACATAAAGGCTTTCCGGATATATGCCCGTACTATGCACGCAAATCGAAGTGAGATAAAAAAAGATTTTTAAGGCCTCGAAACACATATTTGACTTTTAAAACAAGAGATGACCCTTTTGGGTCATCACATTCTCCACCTCTGAAACAACCGCCCGTCCTCGAACGGACATAGAAAGGTACCTGAGTCGGTAAAAAGATGGGGATTGCGGCTCTGCATATCGGACTCGGACTCCTAGGTAGTTGCCTCGACAAGCTGACCTCTCCAGTGAACACAAATTGAAGGATAAATCTTCGATCTCAATTGATGAACCTGTCGGTCTAGAATAGCTACCGGCTCTTCATCATAGGTCAAGTCCTTGCCCAACTGGACAGTGCTGAAGTCTAACACGTGGGATGGATTGCCGTGATACTACCGAAGCATGGACACATGAAACACTAGATGCATAGCTGATGAACTTGGCGGCAATGGAAGTGTGTAAGCCACCTCTCTCAGTCTATCAAGGATCTGAAAAGGACCGATGAACCTAGGGCTTAGCTTGCCCTTCTTCCCGAATCTCATCACGCCCTTCATGGGCGACACCCGAAGCAACACTCACTCCCCGACCATGAATTCCACATCACAAACCTTGCGGTCGGCATAACTCTTCTGCCTGGAATGAGTTGTACGAAGTCTATCCTGAATAATCTTAACCTTATCCAAGGAATCCTGTACTAAGTCTGTACCCAACAACAGAGCCTCTCCCGGCTCAAACCATCCAACTGGCGACCGACGCCGCCTACTATATAATGCCTCATAGGGAGCCATCTGGATGCTCAACTGGTAATTGTTATTGTAGGAAAACTCTACTAATGACAAGAACTGATCCCAAGAACCTCCAAAGTCAATAACACATGCTCAAAGCATATCCTCCAAAATCTGAATAGTACGCTCGGACTATCCGTCCATCTGAGGATAAAAAGTTGTGCTCAACTCGATCTGCGTACCCAACTAATGTTGAACTGCCGTCCAGAAATATTAGGTAAACTGCGTATCGTGGTCAGAAATAATAGACACGAGCACACCATGAAGACGAACAATCTCCCGGATATAGATCTCAGCCAACCGCTCCGAGGAATAGGAAACTGCTACATGAATGAAATGTGCTGACTTGGTCAGCCTATCCACAATTACCCATACTGTATCGAACTTCCTCTGAGTCTGTGGGAGCCCAACAACGAAATCCGTAGTGATACGCTCCCACTTCCACTCAGGAATCTCAATCTTTTGAAGCAAACCACTAGGTCTCTAATGCTCATACTTTACCTGCTGACAATTCAAACACCGAGCTACATATGCCACAATATCCTTCTTCATTCTCCTCCACCAATAATGCTGCCGCAAGTCCTGATACATCTTAGCGGAGCCCGGCTGAATAGAGTATCGATAACTATGGGCCTCTTCTAGAATCAACTCACGAAGTCTATCAACTTTAGGCACACAAATACGATCCTGCATCCTCAAAACTCCATCATCTCCCACTGTAACCTGCTTGGCACCTCTGTGCCGCACCGTGTCCCTAAGGACAAGCAAATGAGGATCATCATACTGCCGATATCTAATACGCTCAAATAATGAAGAACGAGCGACTGTGCAAGCTAGCACACAGCTGGGTTCAGAAACATCCAACCTCACGAACTGATTGGCTAAAGCCTGAATATCCAAAGCAAGCGGTCTCTCACCGATTGGAATATACGCAAGGCTACCCATACTAGCTGACTTCGTACTGAAAGCATCGGCCACTATATTGGCCTGACCCAGATGATACAAGATAGTGATATCATAGTCTTTCAATAGCTCCAACCATCTCCTATTCCTCAAATTTAGCTCCTTCTGCTTGAACAATTATTGCAAACTATTGTGATCTGTGAACACCTCATATGACACGTCATATAAATAATACCTCCAAATCTTCAGCACGTGAACAGTGGCTGCTAGCTCCAAATCATGAACTGGATAATTCTTCTCGAGGATCTTCAACTATCGTGAAGCATAAGCAATAACCTTGCCATTCTGCATCAACACCGCACCAAGTCCAACATGAGATGCATCACAATATACTGTATATGGCCCTAGACCTGTAGGCAATACCAACATCGGCATCGTAGTCAAAGCTATCTTGAGCTTATAAAAGCTCACCTCACACTCGTCCGACCACTTGAACTGGGCACCCTTCTGGGTCAACATGGTCATAGGGGCTGCAATAGATGAAAACCCTGACGGTAATAACTCGCCAAACCCAAGAAACTCTGGATCTCTGTAGCTGATATGGGTCTAGGCCGGTCCTTGACTGCCACAATCTTCTTAGGATCCACCTGAATACCCTCTGCTGATACAATGTGACCCAAGAATGCAACTGAACTCAACCAAAACTCACATTTAGAAAACTTTACGTACAACTAACTATCTCTTAGAGTCTGAAGAATGACTCAAAGATGTTGCTCGTGCTAATCCCGGCTACGGGAATAGATCAGAATATCATCAATGAAGATAATAACGAAAGAATCCAAATAAGGCTTGAAAACTCGATTCATCAAATCCATGAACGTTGATGGGGTATTTGTCAACCTGAATGACATCACTAAGAACTCATAATGCCCGTACCGAGTGTGAAAAGCTGTCTTAGAGATATTGGATGCTCTAATCCTCAACTGATGGTAGCCAGATCTCAAATAAATCTTCAAAAACACTTTGGCACCCTGAAACTGATCAAATAAATCATCAATCCTCGGCAATGGATACTTGTTATTGATGGTGACTTTGTTCATCTGTTGATAATCTATACACATCCTCATCGATCCATCCTTCTTCTTAACAAACAACATCGGCGCACCCCAGGGCGAGACACTAGGCCTAATGAAGCCTTTATCCAGCAAATCCTACAAGTGCTCCTTTAATTCTTTCAACTCTGGCGGGGCCATACGATATGGAGAAATAGAAATGGGCTAAGTGCCCGGAGCCAAATCAATGCAAAAGTCAATATCCCTATCGGGTGGCATCCCCGGCAGGTCTGCAGGAAACACCTCTGGAAACTCCCGAACAACTGGCACAGAATCCATAGAAGGAACCTCCGCATTAGAATCACGAACATAAGCCAAATAGGCCAAACATCCCTTATCAACCATACGCCGAGCCTTCAAATATGAAATAACCTTGCTGGTAGAATGACCAACAGTCCCTCTCCACTCTAAATGAGGCAACCCCATCAATGCTAAGATCACGGTCTTAGCAAGACAGTTCAATATAGCATGATAAGGGAATAACTAATCCATCCCCAAAATGACATCGAAATCCACCATATCGAGAAGTAAGAGATCTACGCTAGTCTCAAGATCCCCAATAACAACCACACATGAACGATAGACACGATTTACCACAATAGAATTACCCACCGGTGTAGACACATATATATGAGCACTCATAGAATCACGGGGCACAACCAAATAAGGGGCAAAATAAGATGACACATAAGAATATGTGGACCCTGGATCAAATATAACTGAAGTATCTCTACTCCAAACTGAAACCGTACTTGTGATAACTACATCAGAGGCCTCAGCCTCAGGTCTGGTTGGTATAGCATAACAACGAGGCTGGGCCCCACCACTCTGAACTACATCCCGAGGATGGCCTCCTGCTAGCTGGCCTCCACCTCTAGCTGCCTGACCTCCACCTCTAACGGCCTGGCCTCCACCTCTAACGGCCTGACCTCTACCTTTAACACCTCGACCCCTACCTCTAGCTGGCTGAGCGGGTGGTGGAACACCTAGTGTCGAAACCATGGCACAAGAACCCTAATGCTGAGAACTACTTGATGCTCGAGGGCAAAATCTATCAATGTGCATCGGATCACCACATGTATAACAAGACTTCGGCTGTTGAGACTGATGACCATGAAACTAACCCTAACGGCTTGAATAACCACCATGGTAACTCTGGAGCGGAGGTGCACTGATAGGACCTGGTGGTGCACTGTAGGGCAGCTAATCAAAATACTGCATATAAGAACCACGACCACCTGGAGCACCGTGAGAAGCCTAAAGTGTTGAATGAAACAGCCTTGGAGGATGGCCCCTACTAAAAGAATCCATGCCTCCAGATGAGGCACCACTGAACCTGCTAGAATGACGGAGCCTCTTGTCAGACCCCTGACCACTCCCCTGTAATAGAACCATCTCAACTCGCCTTGCCACATTGGCTATATCCTGGAAAGAAATCTCACTCCATGTCTCCGTATCCATCTGCAATCTGATAGGCTGAGCTAGTCCCTCAATAAACCTCCTTACCCTTTTTCTCTCTCGGTGGGAAGTATAATAAGATCATGACGGGCCAAGGCAATGAATCTAGTCTCGTACTGAGTGACGGTCATAGAACTCTGCTGAAGACACTCAAACTGCCTCTAATAGTCCTCCCTCTGAGTGATAGGAAGAAACATCTCTAGAAATAACTAAGAGAACTAGTCCCAAGTCAAAGCAGGTGACCCAGCTGGTCTAGCCAAACAATAATCCCTCCAGCAAGTCTTGGCGGAACCTGACAAACGAAAAGCGGCAAAGTTCGCCTTATTGGTCTCCACTATTCCCATGTTCCATAGAACCTCATGACAGCTGTCCAAATAGTCTTGGGGATCCTCTGAAGATGTACTACCACAGGTAGTAGTGAAAAGCTTGGTGAACCTATCCAACCTCCACAAAGCATCAGCAGACATAGTTGCTCCATCATCGGTCTGAGCTACCACACTCGGCTCAACTACTCCAACTGGCTGAGCTGTTGGAGTTTGAAATTGAGGAACCATCTACTCCGGAGTGTGAGTAGCAGAAGTCTGTGCTCCTCCCCCAGCCTGAGAGATGGCTGGTGCTACAGGAAGTAAGCCTGTCTGGGTGACGCTCTCCATAAGTCCCACTAGACGGACTAGAGCATCCTGGAGTACCAGGGTAGCGATGAACCCCTTTGGAACCTGAGCTGGCCATGCTGGAACGGTCTGGGCTGGAGCCTCATCATCAAACTCTACCTAAGGCTCTATCGTTGGTGCTGCTGCTTTGGACTGAGCCCTGCCCCTGCCTCGGCCTCTAGCACGGCCTCGGCCTCGTCCTCTACCCCTTGTAGGAGCTACCGCTAGGGGATCGGGCTGCTGATTAGCGGATGAAGAAGCACGTGCTCTCTCCATATGTGAAAGAACAGAGTAGAAGTTCAATTAGCATTGAGAAATCAAATCGCTCGACAGAGAAGAATAGATGTGAAGTCATTCCTAAACTCTGTAGCCTCTAGGGGATAAGCATAAGCGTCTCTGTACCGATCCCTCATACTCTACTAAGTTTGTTCATGAATTTTGAGACCTAAGCAACCTAGAGCTTTAATACCAACTTGTCACGACCCGAATTTCCAACCGTTAGGACCGTGATGGCGCCTAACATTGAACTCGCTAGGCAAGCCAATGTTTTTTATTCTTTTACCTTTTTACTTTATCTTTTAACAATTTACAAGTTAACATAAGAACAACAACAGAATAAAATGCGGAAGAACGGAATTAAACAATTTAACTTAATACAAATACGAATTCATAATAAAACTCCACCCAGAACTAGTGTCACAATCTCACGAATTGTCAAAGAATACAACAAATAGTGGTCTAAATAAGGAAAAATACATATATGTCTTAGAAATAGATGAAAACAGAATGGAAATATGATAGAAGGGGACACCAAGGCCTGCGGATGCCTGCAGGACTACCTCAGCTCTCTACTAGACTAAAGGCAGCAACTTAGAACTACAGTCCATAAGGTTCAGTACCGGGATCTGCACAAAAGAGTACAGAGTGTAGTATCAGTACAACCGACCACATATACTGGTAAATGTCGAGCATAACCTTAGCGAAGTAGTGACTAGTCTAGGGCGTGACAACCTTATAAAATTGTGTAGTTAAATCATATACGAGAAACAATAATAACAAGAATTTAGCAGAATAAGATGGGAAAAGGGCGAACATGCTGAGGGGGATATCAGGTTATGACAATAATAAAGTAAAGCGACAAAGTAAATATCAAACTTGGAGCAACGGAAATGATAACACAGTAACAAGTGCACGGCATCACCCTTCGTGCTTTTACTCTCATCCTCACCATAGAAATCAACAGAAACGGCACGGCATCACCCTTCGTGCTTTTACTCTTTCATAATCATGGCACGACATCACCCTTCGTGCTTTTACTCTCAATAATATGACACGGCATCACCTTTCGTGCATTAACACTCACAATATCGGCACAGCATCACCCTTCGTGCATTAACACTCACTCACAATATCATGCAAGGCATCACCCTTCGTGATTTACACTCTTCCTCACCCAAACATGTGAAATATTAACATCCCGGCAAGGGAATCAATAATAGAAACAATATGTCCCGGCAAGGGAGTTAACAATAGAACATCCCGGCAAGGGAATCAGCTATAACCAATCTAGTTTCAACAGTTACTTCACAAAATAAACCTCAACTTGAGCCAATACTAGACAATGATCAATTACCAAGAATTTATCGTAAGTCTGGTTCCACAGTGCTAATCATCAATTTAAGCATGAACAAAACATAATAAAATCGCAACAATCTTAGTATAAGACCTACGGGCATGCTTGACACCAATGTATAGATACTCGTCACCTCACCTATACGTCGTACTCGACACTAACACATAGCAAATAAGACACAACACCTATTCTCTCAAGCTAAGGTTAGACCAAACATTTACCTCGGATTCCACGGCCAAAATCAAGCCTCAAATACCGCTTTCCCTTTTGATTTTGATTCCACTTCCAATTCACTTGTATCTAGCCAATATTAACTTATTAACATTAATTGAAGCTCAAGAAACCAATTCAAATGAAAAATTACAGATTTTCCAATATTCTTCCAAAAATGTCAAAACCCGACCTCGGACCCGCTTGGTCAAAACTCCAGGTTCAGACCAAAACTCGTTCACCCATTCTCCCACGAGCCCAAATATGCAATTAGTTTTGGACCGACCCCAAATTTCTAAAATCCCCAATTCTTCTAAAATCCCTAATTTCTACCATTAAAGAACAATATTTAGGCCTAGAAATCTAATGAGTGTTGATAAAAAAATAAAAGAAATGAGTTTAAGAACACATACCTATGAATTGGTGTTGAAATTTCTCTTCAAAAATCGCCAAGGTCGGATTCTAGGGGAGGATATATGAAATTTTGAAGAAATCCCGACCTTGGTTTTGTTTTTAATTCGCTGGGCAGAACTTCTTCGCATTTGCGAAGGGTCTGTCGCGTTCGCGATGCTTGTGGCTAGAAAGGCCTAAGCGTTCGTGATAAGATTCTCGCGTTCGCGATGGTCTATCCCCCCTGACCATCGTGTTTGCGGGCCTGGGACCGCGTTCGCGAAGAATAACTCCAGGACTCCTCCAGCCACCACCATTACACTACGCGTTCGCGTGTGGCTAGTCGCGTTGGGGAAGAGCAATCCCCCAGTGCTCCGCTTTCGCAACCAAGGCCTCGCGTTCGCGTAGAAGAAAACCCTTCCCAACCCAGCTTGTACTTCACATTCGCGTGAGCTGCATCGCGAACGCGAAGTACAAACTCTCATAATACAAGAAGCAGCAAAACAGCAGAAGTACTTAAGTCCAAAATATCTTGAAACCTATCCGAAACTCACCCGAGCCCTCGGGGATCCAAACCAAACATGCACACTAGTCTAAAAATATCATATGGACTTACTCGTGCGATCAAGTCACCAAAATAACACCTAGACTATAAGTTTAGTATCAAAATCAAGGAAAAATCTCAAGAACTCTTTAAGTTTCCATTTTCACAACCGAGGTTCCGGATCACGTCATATGACTTCCGCTTCTTACCAAATTTTACAGGCACAACTTAAATATAATATTAAACCTGTACTGAGCTCCGGAACCAAAATACGGGTCTGATACCATCAAATTCAAACATCGTTAAATTTTCAAAAACTCGTATATTTTCAGTTAAATAATTTTTTTCAAAAACTCATTTCTCAGGCTAGGGACCTCGGAATTCAATTCTTGGCATACGCCCAAGTCCCATATTTTTCTACGGATACTCCGGGACCGTCAAATAACGGGTCCGGATCAGTTTACCTAAAATATTAACCGAAATCAACTTAAATTTAATTTTAAAGGCAAAATTATTATTTTTTTCAAATTTTCACATAAAGGCTTTCCGGATATATGCCTGGACTGTGCACGCAAATCGAAATAAGGCAGAAAGAGGTTTTTAAGGCTTTGAAATACATATTTGACTTTTAAAATAAGAGATGGCCCTTTTGGGTCATCACAATAACCTATGCAAACAGTTTGTAATCTACTCACCGTTAGTGCAAACAAAATAAGATAACCAAGATAACCAACTTAATTTATGCACCCTTAAATACAAACAATACTTAAGATTCCAAAGAAAAATAATCGTGGCTACACGATACTTGGTTAAAGAAGAAACGTTGTTCGGTATATAGTACCAACATCTTTTCACAATTAGTATTCATAAACACAGTCCAAGAGAAAATTACCATTCGATAATAAACATGACCTTGATCCAAACGAAGAGATATAAGGCAGCATCACTTAAAACACAGTAGCTACTACCTTATGTGATCACGTGAGTTCAACAGCCTATTTCTGTTCATATTACTTTAATTTGCATAAGGTTCTTCTATTAAGTAGTTAACAACAATATTCTCGGAACAAAAAAACAAAAGATTAATCTGCCAACAAGAGTTCGGTTCCATGTGACGAATTAGTTGTTACAGAAACGTGACAAAATTGGATGGTGAATTAAATTATTAATCATTATCAATGAAACTAGATACTGAACAACACAGCTAAAGACAGGCTCTGATACCACGATGTAGAAAATCACATAAACACAGAGTCTACGCAGCAGAATATTAATAGGAACGTACCTTCAGCCATTGTTATTCAAGCATTGTAGAAAATCGCCTTAGGAAAGTTTTGGCGGAAAACTTAGGAGCATTCTAGCCTGTACCTATCTAGGATGCTGGACTGAAGGAGTCACAAGCGTATTTATAGGTAGGCTAGGGACTCTTAACCAAATACTTTTGCCGTAAGGACTTTTCTATAAAATACGGTTGCCTTAGGAACTCATAATTAATAGTTTCCTTCCATCAAGGAAACCTCTAGATATGTATAACCATAAGAATATTACCTAATAAGGTAATTACCTGGGAAACAAGGTAATTAAATTAATTATCATAATATGTGGGCCACAAAAGTCTCATTAAAGAGACGTATGATTCTTACAATTGCATGTAGCAGTTAATCGATATTGACTATATCTGAATTGTAAAAATTCTATATGACAATTCCTACATCATTAAATTATTCATCCCATAACAGTCGGAGCATTATTATTTACTACATAATAATTCTTACATTATTGTTTACCTAAAACGATTCTTATGTTATGACTTTTGCATGATTACACGGTGAATCAAACAAGGAACATAAACTGTTTTCTCTCTTTTTTCTTTCTTTTATGTCAAAAGCAATATACTTATTTTTCTCTTTTTTCTCTCTTTTTTCTTTCATTTATGTCAAAAGCGATATACTTATTTGATATTAGAAGACAGTGACTAAAACCAATTTTAATGAAATCCTCGCCCGCGTCAACTGCTGTCTTTGTAAAAAAAATTAGTGGGGAATGAGTCGCTAACTCAGTGAGTAATAATGCTTAACCACAACCGTTTTTATTGAGGACAGGTCAGAAAACATGGTAGTATCTCAAACAGAAAATAACATAAAAATGCCCTTTCATAAACAATAAATAATTTTCAGTCTCATCATGCTTTTCTTGTAGTATAATACAATTAACAATTTAGTAATAAGCTCGGTAACCACTGTATAATATCAATATTCAAATTTGGGAGGTTTCAATGAACGGATCATGTAATCGGTATAAATGTGGACTTCTTCGCAAGAAGTCAAATATAACGGTAGTCCCTACTCGAGGGAATCGGTAACGGTATGCTAGTTCTACCTTCCCACTAGCGAGGGCTATAATTGTACTCTGTAATCGGTAAATACAAGGTGCACCAGATCTATCAAACCCGCCATTAGCAATGGGATCCTTCAAAGTCTACTTCCATTTATACTTGTCTATGTATCCTTATATACTCATAGAAAAATATTTTAAAATAATATAGGGCATTTCGGTTCTTATCAAATCATGTAATTTTCATTTAGATAACAGTAATTTCAAGTAACGGTAAAACATATATAGTGACAGCAAAAATATTTGAAAAAACGGTAATCATCTCAAACAACTATTTCCATATCATATCGAGTAAAAGACTCGTCCCACATGCAACTCAAAATAATCGGTAATATATTCATATTAAAAATAATGTGTAAGTCATGCAAGTTATGAAAACACAAATTGTGGTAAGATTACTACACAAAGTACTCGTGCAGAAATACCAAATGTTTCACCTCGAGCAATTCGTACAATTTTCTCCAATCAATCCATAATTATATGATATTGATCTCATGTTAATTTCCATGTTTAGGCTAATTCGTAGCTAATTTAAAATGCGCAACCCTCATAGTTTCATATTTGGCTCTTAATTTGCCGAATTATAATAATCCAACAAATCCTTCTTATTCTACTTGGAATATCAAGACCCATTTCAGTATTCCAACTTAATGCTATCAAAATTACATTGTAAATTTTTTTTCCAATATCACCAATATTAGTAGCAATCATATTTGATTACCAATCACTAACGAAACGGAAAGGTTTTTGAAGAAATATCCCTTCTTCTTTTTTTGGGCATAGACAGACTATATAAGTTTATAACCCGAACCTATGGTACCAATTCATGAAAATTCCATGAACTTTATTATTTCATTAATATTAATTCTTCAATTGTAACGACCCGAGTAGTTTTGAGCTTTTGCACTTGATAGTCAGTTCTCGGGCATGACTTGTCCCGTGTAATGTATTATGACTGATCTAGATCATTGGTTTTTGTTTTCAAGAAAATCGGAATGAATTTGAAAGAACAGTCTCAGATGAAAGCTTTGAATTTGAAAGGTTTGACCAAGAGTTGACTTATTTGTATATGAGCTCGGAATGACATTTTTATGATTTGGTTAGCTTCGTTGGGTGATTTATGACTTAGGAGCGTGATCGGAATTGGTTTTGGAGGTCCGGAGTAGAACTAGGCTTGAATTGGTGAAGTTGAGATTTTGGCGATTTCCGGTTGGTAGGTGAGATTTTGATCCGGGAGTTGGAATGGAATTCCGAGAGTTTCAGTAGCTTCCTTATGTCATTTGGGATGTGTGTGCAAACTTTCAGGTCATTCGGACGTGGTTTGGTTGGGTTTTTGAACGAAAATGTATTTCGGAAGTTTTCAGAAAACCTAGGCTTGAATTCGATGAGTTTCGGGTAATTTGACGTTGTTTGAGGTATTTTGATGATTGGAACAAGTTCGAATGATGCTATGGGTTATGTTGGTAGGTTTGGTTGAGGTCCCGAGGGCCTCGGGTGTGTTTCGGGAGGTTAATTGGATCAATTTCATGTTTTGAGAACTTCAGAAATTACAGGTTTCAGTTGCAGGCATGTTGGCCTTCGCGTTCACGAAGGGGATCTCGCGTTCGCGAAGGGCCGGGGTTCGTAAGCATCACATTCACGAGGGTCCATGTCACGTTCGTAAAGGTTTGTGAGAGGAATGCATCGCATTCGCGAGGGTGTATACGCGGTCGCGTAGGAGGAATTGGATCTAATGGTCAGTTAGTCATTGCGTTCGCGATAGAGCAAACGCATTCGCGAAGGATAAGGCTATGGAAGCACTGCGTTCACGACTGGCATGTCGCGTTCGCGTAGGGTAAAGTTGGTCAATGTAATTTTTGTGCTACGCGTTCGTGGGTGGTTGACCGCGTTTGCGAAGAAGGTAAGTCAGGCTTGGGCAGAATGTTTTAAGTCGTCTTGTACGCGATTTTGGGTCTATTTTCACCTATGGCTGCTCATTTTTGGAGATTTTTGAAGGAAATTAAAGAGGGATTCAAGAGGATCGACTTGAGATAAGAATCTTGGTCTTAAAACTCGATTATATTGTGAAATCTACCTAGAAATTCATGGAAAACTAAGCCTAAAATTGAAGAGCTAAGGCTTGGGATTTTGAATCTTTGATTGGGGATTTGGAGGACCATTTGGGGTCGGATTTGAGAACTTTCGATATGTATGAACTCGTGGGGTCATAAGGAATCTAATGATGTGAAAATTTCTGAGTTTCGAGAAGTGGCGCCAAGGCTTAGGTTTTGCTAATTTCAGGATTTTCGATATTTTTCGATTGTTTTCGCTTGGGCTTTGCACCCTTAGCATATTGTGATGTATTCATTCTGATTTTGGATAGATTCGACGCGCGTGGAGGCCGATTTGAGGGGAAAAGGCGTTGCAAGCTAGAGATTTAGCCGGTTCGAGGTGAGTAATGATTGTAAATGATACTCTGAGGGTTTGAAACCCCGGATTGCACGTCGTAGTGCTATATTGAGGTGAGACACGCGCTTGATGATGAGCGTGGAGTCATTTACTATTGGGCATTGTGACTTGGTCCATCCCGATTGATGATTTTACTGCGTATTTGAATGAAACTTGTTTGTATCATCATAATTTGGGCTGATTGCCAATTATTTGAACCCTCCGGGGATTTTTATCACTATTTCCTCACTACTTTGACTTATTACTTGAACTCAGTCCTATTGATATTTACTGTTTTACAAACTTAGCCATTGTTACTCATATTTGAAACTTAAATGATATTTCTAAATGATGTTTTGGGCTGAGAACTACTATTTTTTTAATGCCCGAGGGGCTTGTGATGATTTTCGGACTGAGTGAGGATGAGGGCCATATGTGAGGATATATTGAGTGATATGAGGCCGAGGGCCTAGATATTTCTAAATGATGTTTTTCCACGAGATAGCTTGATATTGCGCTTGGTCCGTAAGGGGCCCCTCCGGAGTCTGCACCCCCACAGTGAGCGCGGGTACCCATCATGATCTGAGAGTGAGCCCGAGGGGCTGATATTGTTTTAAGAGTGAGCCCGAGGGACTAATATTATTTTGAGAGTGAGCCCGAGGGGCTGGTACTGTTCTGAGAGATTGCCCGAGGGGCAAACCTTTATGTGTTCATCTTTCATATTTACTTGGCATTTTACCTATTATATTGCGGTATTTGTGCCCGAGGGGCGGATGTTCTGTGCTTATCGGCACTAACTGTTTTGCATTTATTTGTGTAACTGTTGAAAAAGTCATTTTCGATAGAGGTTTTAAACTGAGCTAAAATGTTTCTAGAGATTTCACAGCTTCATTGTTTTTCTCAAAGGTTTTACACTGCTTCTATGCAGCATGTTGGGCTGCCTTACGTGATTTCTTACTACTTAGTTGTTATTTACCTTTATTACTCACTGAGTTAGAGTACTCACATTACTCTCTGCACCTTGTGTGCGGATACAGTTATTTATACACCCGGTAGTGGTTTTTGGCTAATCGGTGGCAGAGTTATCGGAGTTTAGAAAGGTGGCTGCCAGCGTTTGCAGCACCATTTTCTCTCCCTTTTTGCTCATCAGTCCTGTTTTTTTATATTTCAGACCTTGTAGTTGTATTTATACTCTAATAGATGCTCGTGACTTGTGACACCCCGGTTAGGGCTACGTCGAGATGGTTTCTACTATTGTTATCGTTATTTCCATTAATTATGGTTGTTATATCATGTTTTAGAACTACTTACGGTATTTAACTATTTAAAAGAGGTGTTCTGTTTTGGTCTGGCTGACCTTGTCTTCACGAGAGGTGTCATCACGACCGGGTCGGGGTTAGGGTCGTGACAAGTTGGTATCAGAGCCTAGGTTACATAGGTATCACGAGTTATAAGCAGGTTTAGTAGAGTCTCGCGGATCGGTACGGAGACGTCTATATTTATCCTCGAGAGGGTGTAGAACCTTTAGGAAAACTTCACATTCTTGAATTATTATCGTGCGTCTTTGATTCAGCTTGAAAAGTAACTTTTGAAATTCCTTCCATGCGTTCGTATGCGCGCATGAGCGCTCAGTATCATATATGCATCGATAGCTTGTAATTCCCCAATCAAGTGGCAAGATACAATCTCTGTGTGTTGAGGTTGGGCTAGTCTGGAGGACTTGAGGCCAGATTTGTTTTGCCTATGGCTTGAGCACCGAGGTGCTGATTGTGTGAGCAAGTGTTTTGAACTTATATGTTCGGTATCGTCCCTATTAGTGGGAGTGATGGTTGGATAACTATGTGATGAGTATGTTAGTACTGTGAGATGTATCTATATGACTTGGAAGTCACGAGAAAGGTCTGCTTAAGGATAGAAGAACTATTAGGTGCTTGATTTTCATCTTGATTCGAGGTGTAGCCCCAAGTTATGGGCGTGTAAAGGATCTTTCAATGTTTCCCAGTTGAGAGTGAAGTAGATTTCATGTTACGGTATGAGTTTAGACTTAAGAAGACTAAGTAACTGTGTACGGTTTGTGACGGTGGAAGGTATACAGAAATGTTAATTGAAGGCAAAGCATGTGGGTTATCTCCTGCGAAGAATTCTTTTGTTGTGTGACCCTTATGTGACTGTTAGAAGATCTCATTTGCAAGTAGAATGTAAGTGTTGAAATTTGAATTTTGGGTTTCTTGAGAGAGGGGGCTTAACTGTTGCGAGAATGAGTGCGAGATTTGCCGAAGATTTAAAGTACTAGATGATCTGTGTTTTCACAAGCTTGCAAAGAATCTGAGTTTAATCTCACTATGGTATTGTGGCATCAATAGAGTATAAGTGTTATGAGTTATTAAGTGTATTTTGATCCATGGCTTCGAGCCAAATGGGGGAGTTTGCTATGAGTGGTTGATTGCACGATTAGGTGCTATGTTGGTTCCAGTTTGAGGCATGCCGGTGAATCAGTTATGGCTTGCGGAAATTGAGACCGAGGATGGCTCGAGTAAAGGAAAAACAAATTTGACAAAGGTTATATTATGCTTAATAGGGTAAGAAAACCACGGGATGTCTTAAGTTGTGGTTGGTAGAGAATGCTCGGTGCATAGAGCAGGAAGTTGCTTGGTTGTATTGGGATGAGGACTTCATTCTACGGTGTCGGAGTGCCAATGAGGCACGGGTGGTTCTTTTCGTTAGGTCAAGTAAATTGCAGTTTGAATAAGAGCGAATGACTCTCGAGAATTGTTCAAATGTGTTCAAGATTCTACAGGGAGCAATCGGATATTTTAGAGTTGTATATGTGGTTAGAAACTGTGTTTTCATTGGAAGAGGTCAAGACTTGTGGTATTTCTATATTAATTATGGGATTCTATGTATCAGTATCGGGAAAGTAACGGTAACGGATTTAGATTCGCAGGAAGTTCTGCAGAGTAAAGTATTCTGGAATGTGGTATTTTTGGGAGTATTTGAGAGAGTATTCAGTGGCTTATGGGTCTTAGGCAGTGTGGTTTTATGCTTGGGGTCTCGCGTGGTAAGCCTAGGTTGAAGAATTGTGGTGCGACAGCAAGAGGGAATATCTAGTTGAAGATGAATCAGAAGGAAATTTTGATAGATGGAGTAGCTTGATAGTAGATCGGACTGGTAGGGTAAGGATATGATTAATTCCGTATGTGTGTTCGAGGTAATGGGTTCTTGCGGGTATTTTGCAGCAATGCTCTTAAGTTTTAATGGCTTGCTTAGCTTGGTCGAGTTAGAAAGATTCAGTCCTGGCAGGTCTAATTTGTGCAAATAGGACTCAGAGAGTTCTTGATGGTTTTTACCGCGATTTGGAGATGTATATTTTCTATGGGCATGTAGAGCAGGGGATGTATAGTGATTTTTCTTCTTGATGGGACCGATGGAAAGTTCTTGACTAGTTGAGTGCGTAAATGTCTGTGGCTCGGAAGGGAGATTAAGTTCTCATGTTATCCTAAGATGGTATGGTATATGCGGTATGTTGTGCGGACCGAGATATGCGTGTGTAAGGTTACGGTTCAGTTCTGAAAGGAAGTTCATGAAACTCTTAGGCAGCGGGTAGCCTCAGATGATTAAGGAAATGGTATTGCCAATCAAAAGTGATTTGACGAGAATATATGTTTTAGGAAAGGTAATGTGATTAAGTTGATGGCACTTCGGTAGTATTGTGGCACTTTCTGGCTAGATCGGCTGCTGACATTCGAGTTTTCTTGGGGGCACAGGGGAATATTTGAATATCTCCCGTGGAGTGATTTGGTATTTGAGGTGTGGTATGTTTTTGGATGGAAAAATTGGGATCAGGTATGATGATTCGTGTGCTATATGGAGTTGGAGACTGGGAGTCCTCATGTTCAGGCTATGTTGTGGTCGTGAGTCGCGGCACGGTGTAGTGACTATCGGGGTTTGGAGACCCGAGCGGATCTTTTGTTGCTTGGTATGTTAGATTTGGAAGTGATATTGGGTTTAGACTGGTTGTCTCCGAGTTGTGTCATTCTGGACTATTGCGCTAAGGTAGCGCTGTTGACTATACCGGAAAATGCTACGGATTGAGTGGCGATGTTTGGCGGATAATGTCCCATTGGAGGAATTTTTTCATGACGAAGACCCAGCGGACGGCTGGGAAGGAATTTTTCTTTCTTATTTGGGCTCTTGTGACGAGTGTCAGTGCTGAGGCTCCTTATGTTGATTCAGTCCTGGTGGTGAGGGACTTTTCGGATATGTTTCTTGTGGTCGTGCATGGCGCCGGGAAAGGTTGTTGATTTCGGTATTGATTTGGTGTCGGGCACCGTATCATATAGCTTCGGCAGGAGTTATATTAGTAGAAGGAACAGCTTCAGGATTCCCTTGATAAAGAGTTCATTGGTGGGCCAATGTAGATTTGTGTTCTAACTTGAGTTAGTTTGGTTCGCTCCGAGTTGTAATGTTGAGGGATGTGTTGATTTGATTGTTATTAAGCTTATTAGTAATCTGGGGAGATCTATGAGCTACCTTTCTGTATTGTGAGGTGTTATGATTTGTTGATTACAGACATATATGGTGCAGTTCTATTGAAGTTTCATAGTGGAAGTCAAGCGGGAAGAGTGATTGGGTGTTGCTCGGTTAATGGCATATCGGTTATGTCCTTTCGGGTTTGTGTGGTGTATGTTATTTGCTTCGCCATGGGTATGATGATTGGTTTTGGTTCTAGACATCAATTGCGTGTGGTCGTCAATTTCGAGAAGAGTGACTTAAGGTGTTCCATGGAGACCATTGTTTGGATAGGGCCGCGCATTGTAGCGAAGTTATGTGGAGGTATGACCTTGCAGGTTAGATTCATGTGTCCTGTTTCTATGATGTAAGATGGGTTCTCAGCCTTGTGTTGTGGTGGTGCTGGTGAGCTTGCGGTATAGCTCTTTCATTTGAGTCATTTTCATGATTTGAGTACGTTCAGATTGTTGCTTATTGGTGCGCGTATTGCGCAAATTGGGGCCTTAGTATGTACTAAGGTGTCATGTCACCTGAGTAGTTGTGTTGGATTAGATGAGATCGTTGGGATCTTTAATGAATATAAACGGATTCGATTTCATCATTTCGGGAGGATAAATATCGAGGTTCGACTCAGAAATTTGCTATGGTCCTTGCCAAATGAGAAGTGGACTTATGAATGGTTGATATGAGAAATGGTTATGGTTTATTGCATGTTTCAATTATCATTGGCAGTATATGGAAGTGTTGGAATGAGACTTTAGTTGATAAGAGGTTTTCTATCGGTATTCGGTTGTTATGTGCAGCTGCTGTGATTAGAAGTTATCGCTGCAAGTGTTTGAATTATGTGGTATATCAAGTGATTGCACCTGAGATAGCAGATATGGGTTATTACAGCTGGTTCGAGTCTATTCAGAGTATGGGTGTGAGGTTTTGATCGTATTTGATTTCAGAAGTGGAAATGTGGTTCTATGGCTTAGGGGCCAGACTAGATTGTGTAATTTCAGTTGCAATGTGTTATCGGACCTATATGAGATAGGGTGACGTGGGATCACCCCGGGTATATGCATGGTAAAGTTATTCAGTTATTGGTTGGCTTCTAGAATAACTCTAGGTACGTTCGAGGATGAACGTGTGTTTAAGTGTGGGAGGATGTAACGACCCGACCGGTCATTTTGAGCTTTTGCACTTGATCTCCAGTTCTCGGGCATGGCTTGCCCCGTGTAATGTATTATAACTGATGTAGATCGTTGGTTTTGGTTTTCAGGAAAATCGGAATGAATTTGAAAGAACAGTCTCAGATGAAAGCTTTGAATTTGAAAGGTTTGACCAAGAGTTGACTTATTTGTATATGAGCTCGAAATGGAATTTTTATGATTTGGTTAGCTTCGATGGGTGATTTATGACTTAGGAGCGTGATCGGAATTGGTTTTGGAGGTCCGGAGTAGAACTAGGCTTGAATTGGCGAAGTTGAGAATTTGGCGATTTCCGGTTGGTAGGTGAGATTTTGATCCGGGAGTTGGAATGGAATTCTGAGAGTTGCAGTAGCTTCGTTATGTCATTTGGGATGTGTGTGCAAAATTTCAGGTCATTCGGACGTGGTTTGGTTGGGTTTTTGATCGAAAACGTATTTCGGAAGTTTTTAGAAAACTTAGACTTGAATTCGATGAGTTTCGGGTAATTTGATGTTGTTTGAGGTGTTTTGATTATTGAAACAAGTTCGAATGATGTTATGGGTTATGTTGGTATGTTTGGTTGAGGTCCCGAGGGCCTCAGGTGTGTTTCGGGAGGTTAAACGGATCAATTTCATGTTTTGAGAACTTCAAAAATTGCAGGTTTCAGTTGCAGGCATGTTGGCTTTTGCGTTCGCGAAGGGCCGGGGTTCGTAAGCATCGCATTTGTGAGGGTCCATTCCGCGTTCGTGAAAGTTTGTAAGAGGACTGCATCGCATTCGCAAGGTGTATACGCGGTCCCGTAGGAGGAATTGGATCTGATAGTCAGTTAGTCATCGCATTCGCGATAGAGCAAACGCGTTCGCGAAGGTCAAGGCTATGGAAGCACTGCGTTAGCGACTGGCATGTCGCGTTCGCGTAGGATAAAGTTGGTCAAAGCAATTTTTATGTTATGCATTCGCGAGTGGTTGATCGCGTTCGCGAAGAAGGTAAGTCAGGCTTGGGCAAAATGTTTTAAGTCGTCTTGTCCGCGATTTTGGGTCTATTTTCACCCATAGCTGCTCGTTTTTTGGAGATTTTTGAAGGAAATTAAAGAGGGATTCAAGAGGAATCGACTTGAGGTAAGAATCTTGGTCTTAAAACTCGATTATATTGTGAAATCCACCTAGAAATTCATGGAAAACTAAGCCTAAAATTGAAGAGCTAGGGCTTGGGATTTTGAATCTATGATTAGGGATTTGGAGGACCATTTGGGGTCGGATTTGAGAAATTTCGATATGTATGAACTCGTGGGATGATAAGGAATCTAATGATATGAAAATTTCTGAGTTTTGAGAAGTGGGCCCGGGGTTCGGGTTTTGCTAATTTCGGGATTTTCGATATTTTTCGATTGTTTTCGCTTGGGCTTTGCTCCCTTAGCATATTGTGATGTATTTGTTCTGATTTTGGATAGATTCGACGCGTGCGGAGGCCGATTTGAGGGGCAAAGGCGTCGCGAGCTAGAGATTTAGCCGGTTCGAGGTGAGTAATGATTGTAAATGATACTCTGAGGGTTTGAAACCCCGGATTGCACATCGTAGTGCTATATTGAGGTGAGACACGCGCTTGATAATGAGCGTGGAGTCGTTTACTATTGGGGATTGTGACTTGGTCCATCCCGATTGATGATTTTACTGCGTATTTGACTGAAACTTGTTTGTTATCATCATGATTTGGGTTGATTGCCATATTTGGGCTTCGTGCCAATTATTTGAACCCTCCGAGGATTTTTATCACTATTTCCTCACTATTTTGATTTATTACTTGAACTCTGTCCTGTTGATATTTACAGTTTTACAAACTCAACCAATGTTACTCATATTTGAAACTTAAATTATATTTCTAAATGATGTTTTGGGCTGAGAACTACTGTTTTACTAATGCCCGAGGGGCTTGTGATGATTTTCGGACTGAGTGAGGCCGAGGGCTATTTGTGAGGATATATTGAGTGATATGAGGCCGAGACCTAGATTTGATGCCACGAGAAGGCTTGATCTGCACCCCTATAGTGAGCGCGGGTACCCATCATGATCTGAGAGTGAGCCCGAGGGGCTGATATTGTTCTGAGAGTGAGCCCGAGGGGCTGATATTATTTTGAGAGTGAGCCCGAGGGGCTGGTATTGTTCTGATAGATTGCCCGAGGGGCAAACCTTTATGTGTTCATCTTTCATATTTACTTGGCATTTTACTTGTTATACTGTGGTATTTGTGCCCGAGGGGCGGATGTTCTGTGCTTATCGGCACTAATTGTTTTGCATTTATTTGCGTAACTGTTGAAAAAGTCATTTTCGAAAGAGGTTTTAAACTGAGCTAAGATGTTTCTAAAGATTTCACACCTTCATTGTTTTTCTCAAATGTTTTACACTGTTTCTATACAGCATGTTGGGTTGCCTTACATGACTTCTTACAACTCAGTTGTTATTTACCTTTATTAATCACTGAGTTGGAGTACTCACTTTACTCCCTGCACCCTGTGTGCATATGTAGGTATTTATACACCTGGTAGTAGGTTTTGGCTAATCGGTGGCAGACTTATCGGAGTTTAGCAAGGTAGCTGCCAGCGTTCGCAGCACCGTTTTCTCTCCTTTTTTGCTCATCAGTCCTGTTTTGTATAGTTCAAACCTTGTAGTTGTATTTATACTCTAATAGATGCTCGTGACTTGTGACACCCTGGTTAGGGCTGTGTCGGGATGGTTTCTACTTTTGCTATCATTTTTTCTGCAAATTATGGTTGTTATATCATGTTTTAGAACTATTTACGGTATTTAACTGTTTAAAAGAGGTGTTCTGTTTTGGTCTGGCTGGTCTTGTCTTCACGAGAGCCGCCATCACGATCGGGTTCGGGGTTAGGGTCGTGACATCAATTCTTAACCCAACTTTATAGCCATGGAATTTATGAATCAAATCTATAAATTAAGTTCAAAAATTTACCTTCTTCTTCTCTGTTTAGTTAGTTTCTCTTCGTTGAATTATCCTGGTGCTCTTCAATGGAAGAAAAGTACAAATCTCATGTTTTCTTTTGTTCTCAAAAGTGGTTGCCAAGCTTTTCACCAGATTTTTCCTTAACTTATTATTGCCCGTGAGTTTTCCCTGTGTTAGAATCCTTCTACTACCCAAAGCCCTCTTTTTCTTTTCTTTTCTTTTGTGTTTGTTGTGAGTCCTTCCCCTTCCCTAAATCCCTTTCTTTGCTTTTACCTTTTTGCCAGATTGAAATCTGATGGGCTACATCCCTTTTCTTTTGAAATTTTTACACCCTATAGAAAACCTTAGTACCATATTTATTTTAAATAAATACCATTTTAAAATATTACATCCTATAGATACCTTTTATACTTTATAGCCAAATATCTAATTATAGTTACATCCTACATTTAAGGCACCATATATGCTAAATAATATTTTTCTCTCTCCTTTTTAGTCTTTTCTCTCACATAATCACAGTAAAATTGACTAACCATGTTCTCTCTCTTTTTGCATACACTTTACTCTTTCTCCCTCAACCCACGATTCATACCTCTCATCTCACCCCAAATTCTCTAGTTCTCCTCCATTATCACTCCATTACAATCACCTAGGGTAAGTTTAATTCGTTGATTTTGATAGACGAAGAGCAATTGTTTCAACTGTAGCGGCTCGATTCTGCTTGGCAGTGGTCGTTGAAGTAGGGTTCACAGCTTTTGCGTAATTCATGGCTTCGTTTGTGAGATTTGAGGGCTGGGGATTGTTTGTAGTTGTTGTAGGAGGTTGGGCAGATGTGTTAAGGGGCTGACCAGCCAGAATTAATGGCTGGTCGCCGGCCTGCGAAGCCATCAGGCTGTTTCTCTCTCTAGATCGCCCAAATTGCCTATTTGTATTCAGTTGTATTCGAATGTATCTTTTAGCTGTATTCACATGTATTCAGTAGCATTAATTTATATATTTTAGATGTATTAAAAAGTTATGTGTATTCTCTTGTATTCAGTTTTAATCAGTTGTATTTAACTATTTTATTCAGCAGAAGTTAGTTGTATTTTGTTGCATTCAAGAGTTTTATTCAGCTGTATTCAGTTGTATTTTGTTGTATTCAAGTGTTTTATTCAGATGAATTAAGTTGTATTTTGTTGTATTCAACTGTATACAGTTCTACTCAACTGTATTATTCATATGTATTTCTCTTTATTCAGCTATAATCTTTATTATGTATCTTTCAAATACAGATTAATGAGGGATCGTTTTAGTTCATTGAGTTAAATTAGGAGAATATCATGTGATTTGATTTCCTTAGTTCGTGGAGTTAAATTAGGAGAATATCATGTGATTTGATTTCCTTAATTCGTGGAGTTAAATTAGGAGAATATCATGTGATTTGATTTCCCTCCGTTTTTAACTAGTTTAACCTTCTGTATTTAACGTTAATGTCGCTTGAATACAGCTAAATACATGTCAAACTTAGCTGGAATTCCAGTTTTTACGCCTATTTTTTTGGTTGTATTAATGAATACAACAGCTTAAATACATAAAATACATTGTATAAAAACATAAAAGGTATCTATAACACGTAATATAGCAAAGGGTATCTATAAATGGCTAATTAGACTTAAAAGATGGTGCTTTATGAAAAATTCCTTTTTCTTTTTCTTTTTTTGTATATTCTTTTCTTTTTTTGTTAAATGACTCATATGTCCTTGTTTGAAATTTATGCGCTATTACAAACGCGTCAATCAATAAAAGTAGTGATTGACCTTAAAATAATAAGAACATTTATCTAAATGATGAAAATAAATATTATTACATTGATGCAGCAGCTAAATTTAATATCTTTTGAAAATGCTGATGAATTTAGTTAAATTAGGTGTATAGTAATAATGGCATATTATTAATAGATAACTTTCAGCTTTATTATATATGAAGAAATTGTTTCTATCTTTCCAAGAGAACAAAAATTAAAACTATATCTTTAATTTGTCAAAATTTAAAAATAAATATGTAAACCTATTCGATATATTCCAACAACGAAAATGTTATATTAATTGTTGAATCCCAAATCTATTCTATTTTTTTTCTTTTTTTCCAACGATAATATTGTTACATTAATTGTCGAATTTGATTCTTATTCGTTTTTTTATTCACGGGAATATTACATTACTACTGAAACCTAAACTTAAAGTGAAATTTTGGAGTTCAAAGTGGTCGAAAGTTTCAGCTAAAGTATTTATGAATAATTAATTTGTTAAAATGTAATAACAAACAAAAAAAACTTCTAAATCTAAAGGAAGTTCAAAGTGCTCGAAAGCTTCCTAACGTGATTTGCTATGTTACTACTTTCCATTTATATATTTGGTATATTACATACTTCTAGTAAGGAAAAATATATTAATTTAAATTTTAGTTAATTTCAAAGTCCCAATACTAAAAAATAATGAAATGACTATTGTGTTCAGTGTGAAATCTATTTATTTTAAAGGATAAAAAAAACGAACGTCATTTCGCTAAATTTCTTTCTAGAATGAAATAGAATCTTTCTTTTTCATTGTATAAGGTTAAAAATTGTAGGAAACTCAATGTGACAAATAGCTAGTAGACGTCAAAAATCCTAAATATTAGTTCATCTAAAATATTAAATTGTTAGTTTATTTTATAATTTATATAGTGATTATTATTACTATTTTATATTGAACACGTTTGAAGCTTTTGGTTAAGTAGTCTTCGAAGTTTATGTGCCTTTAGTCCTTTATTTAGCACCGTATACAAAAAATTTCCTTTTTGCAATTCAAACTTTAAGCTATAATAATTAGGTAACGTAACTTAGAATTATAGTAGTAGCTATGTTTCATCGTCAAATAAGAAAATACTTTGTGTAAGGTAAAATTTTAATTTGTTTTAAAGTTTTAAATATTAGAAAAAAGCGACTATTCCTAAATAGTAGGAAATTGATAAGGAAATTATTAATAAACAAAATTTTAGTTGACTAAAAATCCTAAATATTAGCAAAATAATTAAATGACTATTCCTAAATAATAGAGAATTAATTAAATGATTATTCCTAAATATTAGAGGATATAATCAAATGATTATTTTATCTAGTGTGAACTCTATTTTAAAAGGTTAAAAAAGACGAACAACATTTCGCTAAAGGTCTTCGTGTTTTTAATATAGTGTATAGATAGATAGATAGATAGATAGATATATAGATGGATAGACAGACAGACATAGATATAGATTATCTGAGTTTTCATATCAATTCTAGATCCCTAGTACATGACCAAATCTTCAGTTAGGCACTTAAGTTCCACAGTTTATTAAATAGTTCAAGTTGTTCGTGATTTTACCTGATTATGAGATCAATCCCATTTAGGATCAAAAAATTATTTGTTAGTTAACTTATGTCCACAGATCTATGGACGTCCAACGCATTACGAAGTATTAGGATTACTTGTCAAATCAAATAAAATCAAATGGAAAATAGTTCCTGTTTGCATGGTAGTAAAAACTTGAAACCATATCTTCCCTTTCAATATTTGTTACTACCTTTTTAGCTTTTCCACTAGCTCTTGTTGCAAGTGATCCTGTAGATTCCGTGCACTAAACCATATCTTCGCTTAAGCTTTTCAGTATTTAACTATTCCCCATTTGGTTGGAATTTTGGAGAGATTACTCTCCTGTTGGATTAAATGTTTTCTTCTTTATCCTTTGATTTTGATTGATACCTTTCAGGCCTTTCATTAATATGATCTTTAGCCGTAAAGTAACAATTTAAAGGACTAATCAATTTGCTTGTATACTATCATGAGCTTTGGTTTTGTTGCAGACAGACAGATCGAGAAAAATATGGCGTTCAACATCAATATAAGCTGATTGTAATTATTAATTAATGAGAAAAGTAACGACAACATGTTATAGAAAACTTGAAACAACAATATAAATTATAATTTCCTTTAAACCTATTGTATCTTTTTTATTTCTCCTAGTGTACTACTTGTCAAATTTTGTAAGTAATCATATAGATTCCTAGTACAACAAAATCTTAGTGTTTAGCTGTGTTTAACCAAAAATCTGAGTCTTTGGTCAAAGCTAAAAAGAAATTCGGGTTACTGATAATCAGGAGACAAAAATAAAATACTTTTGAGAACGATGGTAAAAAAGCAAATAGATGTGTATTTCAATAAATTCTCAATAGTATTCCCTGTCCTTACAAATGATGATACTTCTTCCTTTTATAGATAATTCTAGGTAAAGGAATGAAGTCTCAGCTTTAATGATATAATCATGAGTAATAAATGATATTAAATAAGTCGTTATACAATCATTCCTATTAAATACCAATTTCGTAACGTATCAAGTATTTAATAATGAATTTGGACTCCTTTCTGTCACCAGATCTTTGCTTTCAATGCCTTCTATCTGTTGGCTGTAAATAATTTAAATTGGTACGAGACTCGTATCTATACGTCGTCTCGTGCCTATTTAAATTCTTCTTCCCGTGGCTGTTTCCATCTGTGCCTCTTAGTCAATTGTTGTGCTTTGACCATTTAACTAATCCACGTGTCATGCCACATCATCTTTTAATATAAACTCAGTTTTTTTCCAATACAGATAGTCCCCCCACTTTCCATTTTTTTATCAATTAAATAATTGGGAAGTGGATCTTCATGTAAAAGGAATTTTTGCCACAATTAATGCTCATGACAGTACTAACGTCTCAGCAGTCTTTTCCATTTAATGTTCTGCCCATGTGTCATTTTCTAATTGATTCCGCTATTCATACCCTTTTTCGAGACTTCTTCATTCTCACTATTTACGAAGTGATAGCTGCCTTTATTATAGGCTTTTCATCATTACACTTAAAAAGTTGACGGTTCCCATTTTACACATAACTTTGTCTTCCTTTTGTCTTCTTCACAAATCTTCAGCACATACTTCCTTCTTAACAATGTCTTCTTCAAACCCTAACCGTAAAAAAGTTCCAATTCTAGATCAATTCCCCAACGCCCCTGTTAGACACAGAAGAGGCGGAGGAGGTAGGCTTCGAACAGGGTTAGAATCTACGCGAGGCGGCTCCTCTGGTTCTTCTTCAAGGAGTTCTATCCCAAAAGCCCCTTCTTCTAAAAGTAGGGAAATTCTTGATCCTTCTCAAGAACCCTCAGTTGATGATATAGTTCCCGGTGATTTGTCTTTTGAAAGTAACAAAACGTCTCTTCAAAAACAAATTAAAAATTTAGAAAGAGCCGATACTTACCCAACAATAGTAACCGAGCTTACAATCCCCACCATAAGAAGAGATTGTAACTGGAAGGATAGTCTCCGAATGTCAATTCCTTCCCCAAATCAAAGAATTTCCTCTTTTAGAAGTGGGTATTCTTCTGTTTACACTTACCCCTTCACTTTAGGTTTTAATCCTCCGATTGACCCAGTTATTCTCGATTTTTGTCGTTTCTTTACAATTTGTTTGGCCCAAATCGGTCCATTGGTGTGGAGAACAGTGGCTTGTTTGAGATATTTATCCTCCAAGGCCAATGTCAATTTCACCTTTTCTCACCTCATTCATCTATACCATCCTAACTTAATACGCCATGGGGTTTTTACCTTAACTGCAAGGAGCAAAAAAGTTTTGGTAAATCCTGAGGATGACAAAGATCGTGGATGGTATATCCGTTACGTTGCTGTCCGTACAGTGGACTTGATTGGCGAAACAAATATTCCCTTCCCTGAGAAGTGGAATTTTGAACGTAGGTTTCCTTTTATTTACCGTACCTACTTTTGAGAATTTCAAAAGAAAGTTGTTTTTAACCTCGTCCCTTCTTGGTTTTTTGTAGCAACCATGGGAGATGTGGAACCAATTCCCAACTTTCGTGGTTGGGCAAACTCACTTTTGAAGATTGCTTCTAGGGAGCAGAGAACTTGGAAATCAATTTCTTCCTTACATGGCTGGAGAGTCAAAACACATGGTATCCCCCCCCCCCTTTATATGAAATTTTCTTTTTTTTACATGTTAAGCACTTTTTCCTCAACTTTAATCATGTATATCCATCCTTTAATCAGGATTTGGCATTAGAGGAATGACGGCTGAAGTAGCTATGGCCATTTGCATGTTTGCGAATGCTGCTCTTGATTTGGATAAGGCTCGAGCCTTGCTGCCTAAAAGGAAAGCTACAAAGGAAAGTTCTGAAGAAGAAGAGGAGGGTACCTCCCTAATTACCAGGCCAAGGGTCAGGAGACGAATAATCATTGATGATGAAATTGAAAACACTCCTGCTCGTACCTCCGCCACCGAGCCTGTTTTGATTCAATCTGATAAGGACGCCGAACCAAGAGATAATAATGAGTCAATTCAGCATCTTTTTGACAGTGGTTTCGGGAGTGGCGAGCTCGGCCCTGTTTTTGATGAAGCTCCTCTTTCCTCATTTGTTCCTATTTCCTCCATTCCTCTGCCAGCCGTAAGTATTTCTTTACCAGTTTTGACGACTTCCGTTCTTTTTCCAGTTTCTACCGCTCCTATATCCGTTCCCTTGGTTGTTTCTACCGCACCTACTTCCGCTCCTATGTTGGTTTCTACATCTTCTCCTTCCATTCATTCCACTGCTCCTCTTCCCTCTGTTCATCATACAGAGACAGGTTCTAGCAGTGGAAGTATGACTATGAGAAGTGTTACTTTGGAGGTTCCTGCCAATCATAGCCTCTTGAGGAAGACCGGCAGAGCCGATGTTTGGCTCGAACCTCTAATTGGAGATATCGAGAAGAAGAAGATGGAGAGCCATAGCTGCTTAACTCTGATGAATGACGTAGTTCATTCTACTTTGAAGGTATTTTTACCAACAAGTTTTTTTTTTAATTATCTTCAATCTCTCATTTCCATGACTTACCTCTGTAGGCTAACCTTATTGGCACGGAATTAATGGGAAGAATTTCCCTACTGGAAAGAAAAGCTCGTGAGTCTGAAAAGACTGTCCACGAGGCCGAGGAAATAGCTAGGGGAGCCCAGCTTGAAGCAACCAATTGGAAGGAGCAGTTCGAGAATGCTCAAGGGACCATAGAGGAGTTGCAAGAAGATAAAAATCTCCTGGAGCAGCAAAACCGTGGTTTAACTTCTGAACTGGCAACTGTCAAAGCCTCTTCAAGCCAATTGAAAAGAGACAAAGAGCTTTTGGAATGCTCTTTGTCAGAACAATTATCCAGGGCTAGTGAAGAAGTTAGAGAGCTGAAGGCACTTTTGGCTAGGAAGGAAGAATATGCAGGAGAGTTAGTGCAAAGCTTGACTCAAGCTCAGGCTGACTTACAGACTTCTTCTGACGAGATTCATGCCTTGAAGAGTTCTCATGCTTCTCTTGAAGCTTCCCTTGATTCCCATTTAGCTGAATATCAAATCTTAAAAAACGATCTTGCTATGTGGGAAAAGGAATATGGACTTCTAGAGGAAAATTTTAACATAGAAGTGAGTTGGGCTTTCCTGAAATCTCGTCGTGATGCTTTGACGGAAGCTGCTCAAGAAGGTTTTGACTTGCAGTCTGAACTGGCCAAAGTCATAGATACCATCGAGAAAAGCCAACAGTCTGCTGATACTCCTTCTCCTGCACTTGAAGTTCCTGGAACAGAAGAACTTTTAAATGAAGAAGTGAATACTGCAGCAATTGGGATTACAATTCCTGCTTCAGCTGAAAATGTTGCAATTCCAGCTTCAGAGGGTGAAACTTCTATGACCCAGTCTGTGGAAGTTGAAGCTTCCGTGACTCTTGTTTCCCTCATTGATCCTAACATTTCAAGCTCTGCTGAAATCGTTCCTGTTGCTGCTTCTTCAGAAGTTGCCACCGTGCCTGTGGCTGAAAGTGAAATAAATATTGCAACTTCTGATGTGCTAACCCCTTCAATTGGATGATGGTTTTATCCCTTAGTTTTTAAGGGATTTTTTGGTGAAAGTCCCCAGTTATCATAATGGGGCACTTGTATAAACTTTTATTGACTAAGTTTCTACTTAGTCTTTTTAATTATATTAAGAAGTTTTGTTAGTACTTCAATGTGTTCTATTCTTGCCTTTTCCTTACTTATTTAGGACTTATAGAATAGTTTAGCATTTTTATCCTTTGAAAATGCTTTATGATTCTTCTCATGACTTATTAACATGAGGCTTATAAAAGAGGGCCCTTTTATTTTATCGACACTTAATGAAGAAGACGTCTCAACTTCATAATGGTGTTATAATACGATGAAAGTAATAGGAAAACACACGTTTTATATGAAACAACTTTGGCAAGTTTTTATTCATAAACTTTTAACAAGTGTTTGACTGTTACATGTATTACAATACATCTACAACTTTCTCGTAACTGTTTTTCTTGTAACAGATTTGTAAATAACATAAAATAAACAAGGTTTTTCTTCATAACCTGTTTCAGTACATAGTCATGACCCTATCTTTACATGTTAAGAAGGGTTTGAGAGGTGACTTTGTTTATGAGTTTGAGAGATGACTCTGTTGTTCTCATGAATGCTGAAGACTTCGTAACTTTTTCTCAACACTTGCTTCTTTGTGGCCGATTTTTGTTCGATACTCGTATCTGTTTCTCTACACATATCTGTGTATAATATGTAGTCCCCCAAGTGTTTGAGCGGTGAAGTATGAAGCCTCGAGCACTTGTTTATTTCTTTTACTTTGGCCCTTTTCCTGAAACAGAAAGATATACGGGACTCGACGGTGCGATTATAGATGAAGACTGCCTAACTCGTGTGTATTTCCATCAGATTAATTGTAACCCTGGGCTAGGAATTTAAGAATACTCCATTTTGCCTTGCAGGTTGTGACTCATCATTTGGCACGAGTTAGGATATTTTGCCTAGCATCTAAAATCGTTAGTAAAATATTAATAAACCAAGAGAGAAATTTTAACATGATGATACCTGACCGTAGGTACTTTCTTAAAAGTAATATCTTTTTAAGTGGACAGCATTCCAATGTGAGGGTAAAACTTTACCATCCATTGTTTCCAACTGGTATGCTCCTTTTCCCGCAATGCCACGGACTTTGTATGGTCCTTCCCATGTTGGACTTAGCTTTCCTGAGTTAGCAGCTTTTGCAGATTGGAACACCTTTTTAAGCACGAAGTCCCCAATTTTGAAAAATCTGAGGCGTGCTTTCCTATTGTAATATCGTTCTATTACTTGCTTTTGTGCTGCCATCCTTATCAAAGCAGCTTCTCTTCTTCCTTCAAGTAAATCTAGGCTAACCCGCATCTCTTCATTATTAGATTCCTCCGTTGCCTGATCGTATCGTGTGCTTGGCTCACCTATTTCAACTGGAATTAAGGCTTCCGTACCATAAACCATCGAAAATGGTGTTTCTCCAGTGCCTGTTTTGGTCGTTGTACGATAAGCCCATAGTACTCCAGGTAACACCTCAGGCCAATTACCTTTTGAATCTTGTAACCTCTTTTTCAAGTTATTGATAATAACTTTGTTAGTTGATTCTGCTTGTCCATTCCCCACTGGATGATATGGCGTAGACGTTATTCTTTTGATCTGCCAACTTCGAAGAAATTCTGTAACTTGTGCTCCAATGAATTGTGGTCCATTGTCACACACGATCTCCTTTGGTACTCCAAAGCGGCATATTATATTTCGCCATATGAAGTCTTTAACTTCTTTTTCTCGTACCTGTTTAAATGCCCCTGCTTCTACCCATTTAGTGAAATAATCTGTAAGTACAAGTAGAAATTTTACCTGACCTTTTGCTTGTGGAAGTGGACCTACGATATCCATTCCCCATTTCATAAAGGGCCAAGGGGCTAAAACAGGATGTAGTAACTCAGCTGGTCTGTGCATATTATTGTCGTACCTTTGACATTTATCACATTTGGACACGAAACTGGTTGCCTCTTCTTCCATCTTAGGCCAATAATATCCTGTGTGAATTAACGTTCTTACCAGTGACCGTCCTCCTGCGTGATTCCCACAATGTCCTTCATGTACTTCTCTTATGACATATCCGGTTTGAGAGGGACCGAGACACCTTGCTAGTGGTCTGCCGAATATCTTTCGATAAAGATTACCTTGATATAAACAATATCGTGCAGCTTTTTTGCGAAGCGCGTAAGCCTTTCCTTTGTCATTAGGCACGGTTCCGTGCTGTAAAAAGGCAACAATTTCATTTCTCCAATCCCATGTTAGATGATTAAAATTTACCTCGTTTTTATCAGGTTCAAGAACGGAATGAAATAGATGTATGACTGAAGCATCTGTATTGTTTGCCACGTCTGCTGCGGATGCAAGGTTTGCTAAAGCATCTGCCTCTACATTCTCATCTCTTGGGATCTGCACTACTTTCCAAGTTTGGAATTGCTTTATTAACTCCCGTACCTTTGCGAGGTATTCTTGCATTCGTGACTCTCTGGCTGTATAAGTCCCCAGCATCTGATTAACCACGAGTTGAGAATCACTCTTGATTATAATCTGTGTTATGCCGAGTTCTCGTGCCAATTCTAAACCTGCAATTACAGCCTCATACTCTGCTTCATTGTTAGTTATAGAATGACATTTTATAGCCTGTCTAATGGTCTCACCCGCAGGTGGTACGAGGACTATTCCTAAGCCTGCCCCTTTTACATTAGATGAACCGTCAGTGTATAAAACCCAAGTCCCCGGGTTCGCACCATTAAAAACTAATAATTCTTTTTCTGCTTCTAAATGCATCCCCTGGTTAAAATCAGCCACGAAATCAGCTAGTACTTGAGACTTTATAGCGGTCCTGGGTTGATAAATAACTTCATACTCACTTAGTTCTATAGCCCATTTTGCTAATCTTCCTGAAAGTTCGTGTTTATGCAAAATATTTCGAAGTGGAAAAGCAGTAACTACTACAATGGGATGACATTGAAAATAAGGTCTTAACTTTCTAGATGCCATGATCAAAGCTAATGCTAATTTTTCTAGCTGTGGGTATCGTGTCTCAGCTTCCAATAAGGACTTACTTACATAATAAATAGGAGATTGTTTACCTTGGTCCTCGCGGACTAAAACAGCACTTACTGCGACTTCAGATACGGCCAGATAAATGAGAAGTTTTTCCCCCACCTTCGGTTTTGCCAACAACGGTGGTTTTGACAAATAAGCTTTCAAATTTCTAAGGGCTTGTTGACAATCTTCATTCCATTCAAAATGATCTTGCTTTTTAAGTGCAGAGAAAAACTTAAAACACCTTTCCGAGGATTTGGAAATAAATCTCCCCAAAGCTGCAATTCTTCCCGTTAATCTTTGTACTTCCTTTTTATTAGTAAGTATATCCGGGATTTCTTCTATTGCTTTGATCTGAGAAGGATTCACTTCAATACCACGATTAGAAACAAGAAAACCCAAAAACTTACCTGATGCAACACCAAATGCACATTTTTCTGGGTTGAGTTTCATATTAAATTTTCGCAAAATTTCAAAAGTAACAGATAGATGAGAAATATGGTCGTGAGATTGCTGGGTTTTGACGAGCATATCGTCTATATATACCTCCATTGTTTTCCCTAAATGTTCTTGGAACATTTTGGTGACCAACCTTTGATAGGTTGCCCCAGCATTTTTGAGGCCAAAGGGCATTACTTTATAACAGTAAGTCCCCCTGTCTGTGATGAAAGAAGTTTTTTCTTCATCACCAGGATCCATTTTAATTTGATTATATCCTGAGTATGCATCTAAAAAACTTAAAAGTTCATGACCTGCGGTTGCATCAATTAGTTGGTCTATATGCGGTAAGGGAAAGGAATCTTTTGGACAGGCTTTATTTAAATCGGTATAATCTACACAAACACGCCACTTACCATTTTTCTTGGGTACGACTACCGTATTAGCTAACCAAGTAGGATATTTTACCTCACGGATTGATCCGATTTTTAATAATTTTTGGACTTCCTCCTGAATCACCTGGTTCTTGAAAGCACCTTGTTTCCGTTTCTTTTGCTTTATTGGTGTGAAAGAAGGGTCCTCATTGAGTTTGTGAGTCACCACATTTGGTGGAATCCCTGTCATGTCAGCGTGGGACCAAGCAAAGCAGTCTAAGTTAGCTTTTAAAAATTCGATTATCATACCTCGCATGTTCGTGCTTAAATTGGCCCCGACATAAACCTTCCGTTCAGGCCATTGATCAAATAACATCACTGCCTCAAGCTCTTCAATTGTCGTTTTGATGCTTTCATTTTCTTCAGGTTCTTGAATTGTGTCAGGTCTTGAGTCCAAATCCGTCTTTTCCTGTTCAGTTGAAGTTTGATCTTTTTTACCTTCAACTGTTTCCTGTAATTGCTACTTTTCTTTATTTTCGGCGCTCGTACTTGTTACAACGTTGACACTTTTAGCCATCTGCTGATCCCCACGAATTTGGCAAATTCCCCATGGTGATGGGAATTTAATAACCTGATGTAGAGTTGATGGGACATCGTCCATATCGTGTATCCATGGTCTCCCCATGATCATATTGTAGGCCATTTCCATATCAACTACCTGAAATTTAGTTTCCTTCACAACACCCATAGCAAAAGTTGTTAGAAATACCTCACCTTTTGTTACTACACTTGAATTGTCAAAGCCTGACAAGGTGTGCGCCTTGGGTATCATTTTGTCTTCAGCTTGCATTTCTCGTAGTACCCTTAGTAATATAATATTTACAGAACTCCCTGGATCAATCAAAACTCGTTTTACATTAGTATCATGTACAAGTAAAGATATTACCAGTGCGTTATTATGTGGAGTTGTCACTCCTTCGGTATCTGCGTCATCGAACGAAATACTTTCATTTTCAAGGACCTGCCGCACCCGTTTCCCGTGTGTAATTGTTACCTTAGAAACCTTGTTGGAGGCTGTGTAGGTTACGCCGTGAATGTCCTCTCCCCCGCTTATGACATTCACTGTCCTTTTGGGTGAAAGAGGTTGTGGTGGCTCTTGTCTGTTTTTCATATAAGCTTGTTTTTCTTTCTCACTAAATAACTCAGTGAGGTACCCTTGCTTCAATAAATGATCCACTTCACTTTGCAGGAATCTGCATTCTGAAGTTTTGTGCCCGTGATCGTTGTAAAATTCGCACCAATGATCCGGATTGCGTCTACTTGGATTTGACCGCATCTCTTTTGGCCACCGTACCTTATCTCCCATGCTTCTTAAAACAGCTACGAGCTTAGAGGTAGAGACATTAAAATTATATCCACTGAATCGTGCCTTTAAACTCCTGTCATCATCTCGTGATTCTTGTCTGTTCCGATCATTCCTGAACTTTGAAGAAGAGCCAGAATCCCGGTTCCTTGATTTTTGATCATATTGCTGGCTATCTTATTTCGACCGTGGGTCCTTTCCTGAGGGTCCCATATATGGATCGTACCTATTTTTACCTGATCTTTTTTTGGTTTCTGACCTTCGGGTACCGCCCCTTTCTTCATGATGGAGCTTAGGTACGGTATCTTCTTCGATTCGCAGCTTCGTGCTATACCTGTTGTAAACATCATTCCATGTGGTTGCAGGAAATTCTCGAAGACTTTCTTTGAGTCGTCTCGTGGCTTCAGAACTTTTGTCATTTAAATTACTTGCAAAAGCTATAGCAGCCCAATTGTCAGGCACACGAGGTAGAGTCATTCTTTCACGCTGGAATCTATCAACGAAGTTTCTAAGCAACTCTGAATCCCCTTGTTTGATTTTGAAAATATCTTCCATCCTTTTCTCAACCTTTTGTGCTCCCGAATGTGCTTTAATAAAAGAATCTGCAAGCTCAGCAAAAGAATTAATAGAATTTTCAGATAAAAGAGAATACCAGGTTAATGCACCCTTGGTGAGTGTTTCTCCAAATTTCTTGACCAATACTGATTCAATTTCTTGTTTGGTCAAGTCGTTGCCTTTTACGCCGGTTGTAAATGCAGTCACGTGGTCACGTGGGTCTGTAGTACCATCATATTTCGGGATGTCAGGCATTTTGAACTTTTTCGGAATTGGAAGGGGAGCAGCACTAGGCTTCCATGGTTGTTGTGAGTATTTGTCCATGTCTACTCCTTTTATTACAGGTGGAACTCCAGGGATTTGTTCAATACGCTCATTTTGTTCCTTAAGCTGTTTCTGCAAGGTTAGTACTAAATTTTGCAAATACGAATTATTTAAATTACCTGGTCCCCCTTCTTGTGGTTCACTGGGGGTTGCTCCGTTTCCAGAATTATCAAGACCAGAACGGGGGTTCTCCAATGTATTATTATTAGGAGTTGGTGTAGGTGGCGCAGCAGGCAATCGACTAACAAGTGCCTGAAGAGCTTTGCCGACCTGTGCATCAATTAGCTTTTGCAAAGCTTCAGTTGTAACTCCTTCAAAATGTTCAGATTGCTCTTGTTGATCAGCACGGGATTCAGTAACAGGAGTGCCTTCACGAGATTGACGTGGTGAATTTAGAGGAGAGGGAACCACGTTATCTTGATTTTGATGTATTTGATTCTCATGGTTTCCCAATGTGTTATTACTATTGTTGTCGGCGTTGTTGTTTGACATGGTGACGACAATAGATAAGATATAGCTTAAAAGGAAAGATTATCAGATTCCCGGTAACGGAACCAATTTGTTTAACCAAAAATCTGAGTCTTTGGTCAAAGCTAAAAAGAAATTCGGGTTACTGATAATCAGGAGACAAAAATAAAATACTTTTGAGAACGATGGTAAAGAAGCAAATAGATGTGTATTTCAATAAATTCTCAATAGTATTCCGGTGTCCTTACAAATGATGATACTTCTTCCTTTTATAGATAATTCTAGGTAAAGGAATGAAGCCTCAACTTTAATGATATAATCATGAGTAATAAATGATATTAAATAAGCCGTTATACAATCATTCCTATTAAATACCAATTTCGTAACGTATCAAGTATTTAATAATGAATTTGGACTCCTTTCTGTCACCAGATCTTTGCTTTCAATGCCTTCTATCTGTTGGCTGTAAATAATTTAAATTGGTACGAGACTCGTATCTATACGTCGTCTCGTGCCTATTTAAATTCTTCTTCCCGTGGCTATTTCCATCCGTGTCTCTTAGTCAATTGCTGCGCTTTGACCATTTAACTAATCCACGTGTCATGCCACATCATCTTTTAATATAAACTTAGTTTTTTTCCAATACAAGCTGGTTCCCATTTACTTCAGAGTACCTTTAATATCTAGTTTTGAGTTGATTTCTGGATTAAGATAGAATACTCGAGTGGCTAGTAATAAACAGCAACATTTGGCTTTAGAGGGATAGAGCATGAATTGATATCGGTCGATATTGAATCGTTTATGTGAAACTTTTGCTTCAACGGTTTAGTGATAAGTAAGAACAATTTACCTTCAAGACAATTACTAAGGTGGTGAATTTCACTTTTTGGGTCTGATTTTACTTTTTAGACTATTTCACAACATTATATAGCAAAGTACAGTAATAAATAACGTAGATGAGCCGTTTAACATAATTATTATAATCGTTGCATTCTTGTGTTTGGGAAGGAAAGTAGTTACTTATACTAGTCACTTTGTTGCAAGATGTATTACTTCACCTATATAAATTACTAGAAAAGCATTGCCATAACGTGTTAGTAGAAAATATTAGATTTGTCCCTCGTTGATTGTGCAAAGATTTTCAAAGGGTTTATAGTATTCTTGGCCCTTTCACACACAATCTTAATTGTGTTAATTTTGGATTAGATGCTCGTATTTTTTCACATCATATTAAAGCCAAATTAATAGTGAGCCTATTTGTACGAGCTCTTTTCACTCTCGTACCAAGAATTAAGGGTGTCAATGGTTCTGTTCGCCTGATTATTTTATAAAATTTGTATCATATTAATTTTTCGGTTATTATATTATATATAATCAAAACTAGACTTTTAGAAACCGTACCAATCATGTCGGTTTCTCTTCGATATCGGTACGGTTCGGTTAATTTTTGGTAATTTTTTAAATGTTATTTAAAAGTCACTAGTAGAAGCAGAATGCAATAACATATGTACTTTTATAGGATTTAGCAAAACTCTCTAGATATTTTTTCTATTTAAAGGATAATGAATTAAGAAAACATGAAAGATATCTAGAATATAGACCCATCAACTATTATATAGTTGTGCAAAAGAAACTAAGCAAAGAAAAAGATAATATAAATCACAGAGTGAAAAGATATTAAGCAAATTGGGACTCAAGAATAAAGTTTATAGAAGATTAAATATTTAAAATATAAATTTAAATCATACGAAAAGAAACATACTCAATATATATTGTAGTTTGCTACTCATAATCGCTAGAATATCTTGTGTCTTGCTAGTGAATATGCTGGAAGTAATTTAGTTTCAATAAAAGTAGTATAATAGGTTTGAGAATTATAATTTTGAGTTCAGTTACCTGTTGGCTTGTAACCGTTTTCATAATTTCAAGGCCCAAGGAAAAATTTAATGCTTTATTATTTTTAAACTTAATATATAAATATATTTATTCCATGTAAATTTATTCGGTTCGGTATTTTTTCGGTTTATTTTCATAAAAGAAAAAACCTACCTACCTAAATTATCGGTACCGTTATAGATTTATACAAAAACCAACGATTTTATTAAAAGAAACCTAAAAATTGATTCGGTACGATATGGTTCGGTCGGTTTTTAAATATCCATTAACACTCCTACCAAGCATATTGAGATCGAATTTCATTTTATAAGAGACAAAGTTGCTAGACGTGACTTACTAATTCAGTTTCTCTCTTCGAAAGATCAAGTAGCTGATGTACTCACAAAGCCATTGTCTACTGCCAGATTCCAATTTCTAAAGGACATACTCAGTGTGAAAGATCCACCTTTGGTTTGCCCGGGGTATTGGACATATCCTATCGCATAAAGGGTCACCAGCAGCCTCCAGCAGTTAGGACTCCTTTGTAGCAATCATATAATAGTTGGTTCCATCCAGAATACTAGTACTGTATTGTATTATAAATATTGTTGTATTATTGTATTTGGAAGTGAATGGAGAGCTCCAGTTGTTATCCCCTCTAACATCTAATCTAATAATATTCCACCATTGTACCAAACGATCCCTTAAGGTTTTGGTTTTTTTTTTTAAAGCGTCAAATAAACATGGTGCTATTTCAGCTACAGTTTGTAGTATTCCTCGTCAATTCCCCCTATTGTATGACAGTTCCAAACGTACAACAGGCTCGTGTTAAGGTTTTGGTTAGATACCCAGATTTTCAAATCTTTATGTAGAGGCGGGGCAATGATTTCAAGCTTATGGGTTCGGAATTCTAATTGTTAAAAGTTAGTAGGTTCTAAATTAATCGTTTATGCATATTCAATGGATTTTGTAAGACAAACACAAAATTCGAATCAAAATTACCGGGTTCGGCCAAACCCGGTCCCGACACTCTACCTCCACCACTGTCTGTATGTATCGTCCAACAGGTATACATAGTAAAATGTAGTAATCCAAATTTTATGTTCTTCCCTCTTTAGGCTTCAAGTATACTACTACTCATTTTCTAATTATTTTCTGACCTTCCTAATCTCTAGCTAATCCCATTAATCGCTGTAGGGTCGGACACTGTTGTTCCTGGGAAATAATTTTTCTATTCAAATTAAGATTGACCAGCAGGCCCACTTTTGTGTAAGTTGTATGACCACAATTAGACACTAAATCAAATTTGAGATCAAGATTAATAAGCTTCGTTATTCTTGTGGCTTGTAATTAAAGAAAGATAATCTTTGTGAGATACTTGATAAAATCATTTTTAAGTGCCTTTTTGGTAAACAGAAAGAATTGAAAGGAGTAGAACCGACATGGATTGTTCTCAGTCATCCATATAGAAAACTGTAGTTATTTCAGAATAGTTCATTAGTCTTTAATATATTATGCTAATCAAGATATATAGTTAATATATGCTAGAGACTTATAATATGGTAATGCTTAGTGTTTTTGTTAATACTTTTTTCCTTTTTTGTTGCTCATAAAGTACTGATAACCACATAGCTTCGACACTCTATTTATGGACCCGAGTACACTTGTAAAATATGTTTGATATTATTGGCCCAGTCACATAAAATATAAAGAAAGAAATCTGTATAGTATATTTACTCTATGCGTAGGCATCAACTAATTAACAAAATTTATTCACGTGATAATCTTCTGTTAATGGAAGTTAATGGATAATTGCAGAAAATTGTAGAATAGGATAAAAAGATTAAAAGAATGACCCACTCTTGAAAAATATAATTGGTGCTGGTGGTGTTGAAATATAACATCTCTTGCTATTGTAAAGGGGCAATTGACATGGATTACATTTCACTTTTTATCTGAAAATTCTTTTAAACATTGAACTTCAAACAAATTTGTAAATAAGAATTATGTATGTTAGTAGAACGATCGTCGGGGAAATTTCTTATTAGATCTTTTTCCTACTATGTAAATGTAGTGAAGGAGCTAATGCATTAACTATTAAGTGAACATATTTCAGAATTTGCGAGCATGTGAAATAACTAGAGCCCAAACCACCATTTCTCCCACCGGCTCTCCCCCTATTTGGTCTTCCTATAACAAATTGGTAAAATTAGCACGGGCTAGCCAGTTATCGGACTGGTCATTCAAAAATAATCAGCGTTTGCAAAGTCATTGAAAAATAACCACTATTTTTCTTCAACACGGAAAGTTCCAGCATAATATACTGGAGATCAGTGCACCTGTGCATGAACTTCCAGCATATTATGCTGGAACTCCAACATGCGGAAAGTTCCAGCATAATATACTGGAGATTGGAGCACCTGTGTATGAACGTCCAGCATATTACTGGAATTCTAGTATATGATGCTGGAGTATTTTTCGGATTTTGAACAGTGTTTTCATTCAGATTTATCTGGGGCATTTGCATCTATACCCGCTTTTTGGGTCACGTTTTAACTTGTACCCGCTTTGCAAAAAAAAATTGCAAACGTATCCACTTTTTCGCGTAACTTCAGCATACGGGCTTGAAGCAGCAAACGCAATTACGCAAACTTCAGCATTCTAGTAGACGGACCTGAAGTAGCAAAAATTGCTGAACCAAGTGTGTTGAAGTTTTTCTTTGTAATTGCTGAACTTAAGCATTCTATTACTGAAGTTTTGTTCTCTATTTGCTGAAGTTTTTATTTGTAATTACTGAACTTAAGCATTCTAGTAGCTGAGTTTTGTGATGTTGAAGTTATTTAGTTCATTTGTAAAAACTTCAGCACTAAATAAGCTGAAGTTTTTTTTATCCTGGATTCATTAGTTTTGTCTTAAAGCTTTTTTAAAAACTTCAGAAGATGCTGAAGTTATTTAGTTCATTTGTAAAAACTTCAGCACTAAATAAGCTGAATTTTTTTTATCCTAGATAAGTTTTTTCAAAAACTTCAGCAGAAGATGCTGAAGTTATTTAGTTCATTCGTAAAAACTTCAGTACTAAATAAGCTGAAGTTTTTTTTGTCTTGGATTCATTAGTTTCATAAAGTTTTTTCAAAAACTTCAGCAGAAGATGCTGAAGTTATTTAGTTCATTTGTAAAAACTTCATCACTATATAAGCTAAAGTTTTTGAAAAAGCTTATATAGTTTTTTGACCCATACAATCACTATATTGGATCTTCATTGTTTTCTTCTTTCTGAACGTTTTTATGGAGCAAATCAGTAATTACATTAGAAAAATGTGCCTTCAATGAAAATAAATCAAATAATCATAAAGTTTAAGTGATATAAAGTGAAACCATTACTTTAACCCCACAGATCAATTCATTTGATTCAAAAAAAAAATTATACATAAAAATGCAAAAAAAATAAAAAGAAATCGTGCAGCTTGTTATAAAATAAAGACTATAAAGTAAAGACAAGTAATAGAGAAACTGATATATTATTCGAATTCAAACTGATGTACATAATGAACTGAAATCTCTTCTATTTATAGAAGAAAGGAAGCTGCTCCGTAAGCTGCTACTACAAGCTGCTGTGTAAGCTGCTACTACAAGCTGCAGTGTAAGCTACTATAAGCTGTTGTGTAAGCTGCTACTACAAGCTGCTGTGTAAGCTGCTACAAGCTGCTGTGTAAGCTGCTGCTATACCAGATATGGATAATCTTCTACTGAGACCAATATTTATCCATAACGGAGTACTGAATGGATAAGCTTATTATACCCGGTATGGATAATCTTTTACCGGGGGTAATGTTTATCCATAACTGGGTACTGAAAAGATAAGCCTATTATACCCGGTATGGATAAACTTATACTGGGGGTAATGTTTATCCATAACCGGGTACCGAAGTGATAAGCTTCTTCAGGAAGCTTATTTCCAATATAGTACTAAATAGATAAACATATTTACGGTGGAGTCCCATATGGATAAGCTTCTTCAGGAAGCTTATTTACAACGGAGTACTAAATGAACATCCATAATATAATATATTTATAACACTCCCCCTTGGATGTTCATTAAAAGATCATGTGTCTCATTAAAACCTCACTAGGAAAAACCACGTGGGAAAAAAATTCTAGTGAAGGAAAAAGAGTACACATATTTAGTAATACGCATTGTTAGGTGCCTCATTAAAAACCTTATAAGGAAAACCCCATGGGAAAAAACCTTAGTAAGGGAAAAAGAGTGCATCGCGTATTTTACTCCCCCTGATGAAAACCTTGTTTCAAATATTTGAGTCTCCGCATTCCAATCTTGTATACCATCTTCTCAAAAGTTGAAGTTGGCAAAGATTTAGTGAATAAATCTGCTGGATTATCACTTGAACGGATTTGTTGCACATCAATGTCACCATTTTTCTGAAGATCGTGTGTGTAGAATAATTTTGGTGAAATGTGTTTCGTTCTATCTCCTTTTATAAATCCTCCCTTCAATTGGGCTATGCATGCAGCATTGTCTTCGTATAAAATTGTGGGTCTTTTCTCACATTCCAAACCACATTTTTCTCGAATAAAATGAATTATTGATCTCAACCATACGCATTCCCTACTTGCTTCATGAATAGCTATTATCTCAGCGTGATTTGAAGAAGTAGCAACAATAGATTGCTTTGTGGAGCGCCATGATATGATAGTACCTCCATATGTAAATACGTAGCCGGTTTGAGATCGAGCTTTATGGGGATCAGATAAATAACCTGCATCTGCATAACCAACAAGGTCTGCACTATCTTTGTTAGCATAAAACAAACCCATATCAAGAGTTCCCTTTAAATATCGCAATATATGCTTAATCCCGTTCCAATGTCTCCGTGTAGGAGAAGAACTATATCTTGCTAGTAAATTAACAGAGAATGCTATGTCAGGCCTTGTAGCATTAGCAAGATACATTAGTGCACCAATTGCACTGAGATAGGGTACTTCGGGACCAAGGAGTTCCTCGTCCTCTTCTGGAGGTCGGAACAAATCCTTATTCACTTCAAGTGATCGAACAACCATTGGTGTACTCAATGGGTGCGCTTTGTCCATGTAAAAGCGTTTTAAGACCCTTTCTGTATAGGCAGATTGATGGATAAAGATCCCGTCTGCTAAATGTTCAATTTGCAGACCAAGACAAAGTTTTGTCTTTCCAAGATCTTTCATCTCAAATTCTTTCTTAAGATATTCAATTGCCTTTTGGAGCTCTTCTGGAGTTCCAACAAGATTTATGTCATCAACATAAACAGCAAGTATAACAAATTCTGATGCCATTTTCTTTATAAAAATACATGGACAAATAACATCATTTATGTAACCTTCTTTCAGCAAATATTCACTAAGGCGATTATACCACATGCGCCCAGATTGCTTTAAACCGTACAAAGATCTTTGTAATCTGATTGAATACATTTCCTGAGATTTTGCTTCAGGCATTTTAAATCCTTCAGGAATTTTCATATAAATTTCATTATCAAGTGAACCGTACAGATAAGCTGTAACTACATCCATTAGATGTATTTCAAGCTTTTCATGTAGTGCTAAACTGATGAGATATCGAAATGTTATGGCATCCATAACAGGTGAATATGTTTCATCAAAATCGACTCCAGGTCGTTGTGAGAATCCTTGTGCAACAAGGCGAGCTTTGTATCTTTCAACTTCATTTTTATCATTCCTTTTTCGCACAAAAACCCATTTATGACCAACTGGTTTTATACCAGCAGGTGTTTGGACTACTGGTCCAAAGACCTCTCTTTTAGCAAGTGACTTCAATTCCGATTGAATTGCCTCTTGCCATTTTGGCCAATCAAATCTTTGTCGACATTCTTCGACAGATCGAGGTTCAAGATCCTCACTATCTTGCATAATATTAAGTGCAACATTATATGCAAAAATATTATCCACCACTATTTCAAATCGATTTAAATTAATCCCATCACCGTTCGAACTTATTAAAAGTTCCTCACTCACATGAGCTTCAGGTTCATTGATTTCTTCAGGAATCTCAGAACTAATCAGATTTTGGGTCTCTTCAGGGGATCCCTTCATAGTATCGTTTTGATCATTTGTCGATTTTCTTTTTCGAGGATTTCGATCCTTAGAACCCAAAGGCCTACCACGCTTCAGGCGTGCTTTAGGTTCACTAGCTCTCATGCTAGTAGATGGTCCCATTGGGACATCAATTCGGATAGGCACATTCTCTGCTGGGATATGTGACTTAGTTATCCTTTTCAAATCAGTAAATGCGTCTGGCATTTGATTTGCTATATTCTGTAAATGGATGATCTTCTGGACCTCCTGATTACATATAGGGGTACGGGGATCAAAGTGAGATAATGATGAAACTTTCCACACAATTTCTCTTTTGATTTCCTTTTTCTCTCCCCCTAATTGTGGGAAATTTGTTTCATCAAACCGACAATCTGCAAATCGAGCAGTAAATAAATCTCCTGTCAATGGTTCAAGATAGCGAATAATAGAGGGTGATTCAAACCCAACATATATTCCTATCCTTCTCTGTGGTCCCATCTTACTACGTTGTGGTGGTGCTACTGGCACATATACAGCACATCCGAAAATTCGTAGATGGGCAATATTTGGTTCATGACCAAAAACTAATTGTGACGGAGAATATTTATTATAATGTGTCGGTCTAAGACGGATAAGTGATGCTGCATGCAAGATAGCATGGCCCCAAACAGTAGTGGGCAATTTTGTTTTCATAAGTAGTGGTCTTGCTATCAATTGCAAGCGTTTAATAAATGACTCTGCAAGGCCATTTTGAGTATGAACATAAGCTACAGGATGTTCAACTTTTATCCCAACGGATAAACAATAATCATCAAAAGCTTGAGATGAGAATTCTCCAGCATTATCAAGGCGAATAGCCTTTATAGGATAATCTGGGAATTGTGCCCTTAATCGAATTATTTGGGCTAATAGCTTTGCAAACGCCAGGTTGCGAGATGATAGTAGACACACATGAGACCATCTTGAAGATGCATCTATTAGGACCATAAAATATCTAAACAACCCACTTGGTGGGTGAATAGGTCCACATATATCCCCATGTATACGCTCTAAAAAGGCAGGGGATTCAATATCAACCTTCATTGGTGATGGTCTAGTGATCATTTTTCCTTGATAACAAGCATCACAAGAAAATTCGTCATTTGTAAGAATCTTCAGGTTCTTTAATGGATGTCCACTCGAATTTTCAGTAATTCGTCTCATCATTATTGATCCGGGATGGCCCAAACGGCCATGCCAAAGCACAAAAGTATTTGAATCCGTAAACTTCTGGTTTACGATAGAGTGTGCTTCAATTGTACTAATTTTTGAATAGTATAAGCCAGAAGATAAAGTTGGTAACTTTTCTACAATGCATTTCTGGCCAGAAATATTCTTTGTAATACAAAGATATTCCCTGTTCATTTCATCTATTGTCTCTACATGATACCCATTTCGGCGGATATCTATAAAACTCAACAAGTTTCTTCGGGACTTGGAGGAGAACAATGCATTGTCTATAATAAGTTTTGTTCCCTTAGACAGAAATATTATGGCTCTTCCGGAGCCTTCAATCAAACTTATATTACCAGAAATTGTTGAAACATTTGCTTTTTCCTTATGCAAATAAGAAAAGTATTTCTGATCGTTGAATATGGCATGTGTTGTTCCACTATCAATAACACACATATCTTCATGATTTGTCTTTGATCCAAACATAATTTGAGGGTTATCCATATTCTTCAAAATAACATAAATAAAATATATTATAGTAAATATCATTATCAAAACATAACTTTTATTTATGTACAATAATTACATAACCATACTATTTATTACAAACAACACAAATTAAAATATTTACATTTCTACAGATTCACTACCGATTACATGACTTATTTCTCCTTCTGGGAGTGCAAAGTAATCAGCTACATCCAAATGCATGAAGTCTAAATTATCTTCAGAAATAAAATTTGCTTCAGCATTTTTCTCTGTCTTCTTCAGGGAGGCTTGATAAAGCTCAACCAGATGCTTTGGCGTACGACAAGTACGTGACCAGTGCCCTTTTCCTCCACATCTATAGCATGCATTTTCTGCATTTGGCGCTTGCACCGCTTCATGCTTTTGTTCCTTCCTTTTCCACTGCTGGTGGTGAGGAGGCTTCTTTGGTGCATTATTATTACCATGATTGGGGTTTCTTCCCCGACCACGGCCATGACCACGACTGGGGCCATGACCTCTTCCACGTTTAGCTTGGTGGAAGTTCGTCTCATTCACTTCAGGGAATGGACAAGAACCAATAGGTCGGCTTTCATGATTTTTCATTAATAGCCCATTATGTTGCTCTGCTATAAGAAGATGTGAGATAAGTTCAGAATACTTTTTAAATCCCATCTCTCGATATTGCTGCTGCAGGAGCATATTCGAGGCATGAAAAGTGGTGAAAGTTTTCTCCAACATATCATGATCAGTAATATTATCACCACATAATTTTAATTGGGAAATAATTCTGAACATAGCAGAATTATACTCACTGATAGATTTAAAATCTTGTAGCCTTAGATGAGTCCAATCATAACGTGCCTGTGGAAGAACGACCATCTTCAGGTGGTCATATCTATCTTTCAAATTATTCCACAGTATGACTGGATCTTTAATAGTGAGATATTCCATTTTCAGGCCCTCATCAAGGTGATGGCGTAGGAATATCATTGCTTTGGCACGGTCTTGGTTTGATGCCTGGTTTTTATCCTTGATGGTGTCTGCCAGACCCATCGCATCAAGATGAATTTCAGCATCAAGTACCCAAGACATGTAGCTTTTGCCCGATATATCCAGGGCTACAAATTCAAGTTTAGAAAGATTTGACATTATTTAGGAAAAGAAAGTTCTTACCTCAGATACTTTCAAAATATTTGCTCGAGATGGTAGAGCTTCGTGCTGATAACGTGTTATAAAATAAAGACTATAAAGTAAAGACAAGTATATAGAGAAACTGATATATTATTCGAATTCAAACTGATGTACATAATGAACTGAAATCTCTTCTATTTATAGAAGAAAGGAAGCTGCTCCGTAAGCTGCTACTACAAGCTGCTGTGTAAGCTGCTACTACAAGCTGCAGTGTAAGCTACTATAAGCTGCTGTGTAAGCTGCTACTACAAGCTGCTGTGTAAGCTGCTACAAGCTGCTGTGTAAGCTGCTGCTATACCAGATATGGATAATCTTCTACTGAGAGCAATATTTATCCATAACGGAGTACTGAATGGATAAGCTTATTATACCCGGTATGGATAATCTTTTACCGGGGGTAATGTTTATCCATAACTGGGTACTGAAAAGATAAGCCTATTATACCCGGTATGGATAAACTTATACTGGGGGTAATGTTTATCCATAACCGGGTACCGAAGTGATAAGCTTCTTCAGGAAGCTTATTTCCAATATAGTACTAAATAGATAAACATATTTACGGTGGAGTCCCATATGGATAAGCTTCTTCAGGAAGCTTATTTACAACGGAGTACTAAATGAACATCCATAATATAATATATTTATAACACAGCTTATGTTATATAATGTCCACAATTCGTTGACTTTGGATCCACCAAATCAGTTCCAATATCTGAAGCAGAATTGTCATTTTTATCTTTTCTGTCTCTAAAGGAGGAAAACATGCATAATTTAATTTATATTTTTTCGTGGCTCCAATGCAGCATTGCCACTTTGAAAGACCACGTTCGTCTGTTTATTCTTTGAGGAAACGATGAATAAAAAGAAAAACGCAAAATACCTTAACACCCCCTAAACTTGACACGAATTATTAATTATATCCTTAAACTATTTGTGGTCTTAATTATTCCCTTCAATTTGGCCTTTTGAGAGCCACTATCCCCTGGACGCTGATGTGGCAAAACGTGTGGGTGCACTTGCCTGCCACGTGAATTTTTCTGTATATGTGGCATTTTTTTAAAAATAAAATATACTTTTACCTTTTTAAGTATGTTACTTTTTTGGATAATTTTTTTCGAATATAATTTATAATTAAACTTGGATAGAACTACATTATTTAGGCTAAATATTTTTATTTGACTAAAAATAATAAAGTTTTAGTCAATCTTTTTTTGAATTTGGCCTGAAAATAAAGATTTATACAATTGAAATAAATAGTAAAGATATCTAAAAAGTTATAAAAAATACATAGTTCGGAATTAATTATTTTTGCTATAATTTTGTATATAGCTCTAAATTATGGTGCTCTAAAAATATTTTTTTTTATAGATTTTACCTGAAAAAGAAAAAAATACACAGTTAAAATAAATAGTCATTGCATCAAAAGAAGAAATAAAAAGAGTGTACAATGCAAATGATTTCTTTTTATTGCATAAAAAAAGAAATTAAAAAAATACACAATTGAAATAATTAGTCATGACTATTTATTTCAACTGTATATTTTTACTTTTTCAGGTAAATTCTACAAAAATATATATCTTTGGAGCACCATAATTTAGAGTTATATAAAAAATCATAGCAAAATAATTAATTCGAACTATATATTTTTTATAATTTTTTAGATGCCTTGACTATTTATTTCAATTGTATAAATCTTTATTTTCAGGTCAAATTCAAAAAAATATTATCTAAAACTTTATTATTTTTAGCCAAATAAAACAATTAGCCAAATAATTTAGTTCTATCCAAGTTTTATTATAAATTATATTTGAAAAATTATCCAAAAAAGTAAAATACTTAAAAAGTTAAAAATATATTTTATTTTTTAAAAAAATGCCACATATACAGAAAAATCCATGTGGCAGGCGAGTACACCCACACTCTTTGTCACATCAACGTCCAGGGGGTGATGGCTCTCAAAAGGCCAAGTTGAGGGAGGTAATTAAGACCGCGAATAGTTTAAGGCTGTAACTAATAATCCGTGTCAAGTTTAGGGGGTGTTAAGGTATTTTTCCAAAGAAAAAAGCATAGTTAAAAATCAAAGAATTAAAAATTTTTATGAATAATACAAGTGTCACATACATGGTTCATTGAACTCCTTATAAGAAATCCCACATGGTGTGGAGCCAAAGCAAAGAGACAGTGACACTTTACTGTTAAGTCATAGGAAATTATTGAACTATAATAAAATATAAGTGCAAAGGTTAGCTGTGCATTATAACTGTATGAATGTGATCCTTCCCCATTGCTAGAAAGGTATATGGGTCATGAAATAGTTGGGACAATTTATCTTCTTCTTTTTTTCAATTTATTCTCTGATAATACTGTACTTAAGCATTGTGAGAATGGATCCTAGATAAAAGAATTAATTATTTTCTTTCAATTTTGGTGGGAACCACCAATTTCAGAAATTAGCTTTTGGGTGTTCATGTCCGTTCTTGTGTTATCTTCTCCTTATATCTTTTTTTAGAATCCCTCCCTTTTTTCGGGGGGGGGGGGTGGAGGGAGGGGGAGGGGGTTGGAGGGTGGGGGAGGGGGTTGGAGGGTGGGAGGGTGGGGAAGGTCTGTTGTGCAAGTTAGGAGTGGCAATTCGGACAGTTCCGATTACAACAACAACAACAATTCAGTATAATTCTACAAATGGTGTCTTGGGAATTCCGACAATTCAGATTGGATATGAAAATTTCGGTTTGAATTTTGGTTTTCAAATTGAAGAAATGACAATCCAAATCCAATCTAAATAATCTCGGATTGGATCAGATTTTTTAAGTTCGGTTCTCGGTTTTGAGCCTATAAGTTAAGCTTTTTCTTCTTCATATAAAAATAAGCATTTAAATAAAGTATTCGTGTTAAATTTGCCTAAAAAATTTCTTATTCTAACTGCAATCATCCAAATGAAGTATTCAAATAATAAAATTATTGTGAAAAAAATATAACAAAGATTTTATTAAGGTCGATAAGAATTAGCAATAGCAAAACTATATCCAAATAGAAAGTACTCCGACAGTATCTAAGTAATTAGTATTGAATGTATGACATATGGATAATGGACTAATGTCTAAATCCAAAAAATTCGAAATGTAATCCATAATTTGAAAATCCAAACTAAAAATTCGAAAAGTATTTTGATATGGATTTCAGGTTTGCCCAAACTATGCCCAGCCCTAGTACTAGTTCATAGATAGGTAAAATGACCTAAATTACTCAATACTCTCGAGATTGACTATATGTAAAAACTCCTTTGACATTGGTTAGTTCGTGAACTATTTAAAACCAAGTTTAAGTGCGTTAATCGAGCAATCAAATCTTTCGAAATGATAATTATTGAAAGGGGGCATTTGAGATGAATTGATCGAAGAGGTAGAATGTAGACGAAGAGAGAGAAGAAAGAGAGAATTCTATGTTATGATATTCAGAAAAAAATAGAAGCATCACTATGCACGTGTATATCTATTCTTATTTGTATTACTTACTCACTTAATACAATTAATTAACTTAACTACTCAACTAACCATAAATCTAAAACTAACTATCTCTAAACTAACATGTACAACTCCAACAGCCTATGTACAAGTATTGCCACTATTGCTCTTTTCAACACTCCACCTCAAGTTGGTTGATGAAAAAATGTTGACATCCCCAACTTGCAAACCATCTCACTATGTAGCTGTTTTCCAAGTGTTTTGCTTAGTATATCTGCAATTTGATCCTTACTGGGAACATAAGCTATTTTAATCATGTCCTGTTATAGCTTCTCTCGGATAAAGTGACAATCAATCTCTATGTGCTTTGTGCGCTCGTGATACATTGGATTTGAAGCAGTCTGTATGGCTGCTTTGTTGTCACAATGCAACTCCATAGGTAAATCAGCTTGCATTCCTAATTCCTCCAGCAGCCCATGTATCCAAGTTAACTCAGTCACTGTATTGGTCATGCTTTTGTACTCAGCCTCTGCTGAGCTTCTTGAAACTGTGCTTTGTTTCTTGAATTTCCAAGAGATCATGGAGTCTCTAAGTTTTATGCAAAAGCTTATAACAGACTTCCTAGTCACTGAGCAGGATGCCCAGTCTGCATCACAGAATATAGTTATCTTCCTACTATTTGCTACTCATCAACAAACCTTGTCCTGGACAATTCTTGATATATCTCACTTCCCTCAATGCTACATCATAGTGGGACTGTTTTGATGTATTTATAAACTGACTGAGAACTTGGACTGCATATGAAATGTCTAGCCTTGTGATTACCAAATATAAGAGTCTCCCAATAAGTCTCAGATACACTCTGATGTCTTCAAGTTCTGTATCATGTCCTTGCATACCAAAAAGCTTGTCATATTCCACACTAGTAAGTTTCATGTTCTGATCCAAAGAGGAAATGCTTGGTTTAGCTCCTCCTAGGCCACATTCTGACATAAGCTCTAAAGGCATACTTCCTTTGGTTCATAAGGATTCCCCTGTGTGATCTTGCAAACTCAATACTAAGGAAAAACTTTAGCTCTCTCAAATCTTTCATCTTGAAATTGTGATTCAATATATCTTTGGCTTCTTGAATTAAAAACTTATCATTTCCTGTGATCAAAAGATCATCAACATAAACCAATATAATCACTATGGCACTCCTAGTTCTCTTAGTGAACAATGAATGATCCAATTTGTATTTTGGTTGAAACCAGACTCTGTGAGAGCTTAGGTGAGCTCTAAATTCTATTGTCTGCTAGCCTGCTTTTAGCCATGGAGGGATTTGAGTAGTCTACACACACTAGTCTTCCCCTGACTACCAAACCCTTGATGCAATGACATATAAACTTCTTCTGAAAGATCACCCTGTAGGAAAGCGTTGTACACATCCATCTGAAGCAAATGCCAACTATACTAAGCAGCTAGAGCAACAACACTCCTGACTATGACCATCTTCACCACAGGTGAGAAGGTCTCATGGTAATCCAAACTCTCTTGTTGAGTGAACCATTGGCAACTAATCATGTTTTGTATCTTTCCACAGTCCCATCAACCTTGTACTTCACCTTATAAACCCATTTGCAGCCAATTGGAGTCTTGCTTGTAGGTAAACCAACTCCCGGGTATTATTGTTAGTGGGGGCATAAACCTCAAGTTCCATAGCTTGTACCCAGTTGTTGTCTTTAACAGCTTGTTCAAAAGTTGTAGGTTCAACAATGGAAGAATAAGAAGTTGGACATGCTTGATAAAAAGGTGGTAAATAAGAGTAATTAAGGGAGGAAAAAGTGGGGTAAGGAGTGAAAGTAGGCTTGACTTGATGCACATAATCAGTTAGCCACAAGGGGGGATTAGATGTCCTGGCGAACTTCCTCAGAGTGACATATATGAGTGGGTTGTTGCTCGATGGGAGAAGGTGGTGATGGAGTAAGGTTAGATTGCATAACAAGAGATGGAGGTGGTTGTGGACTAGAGGGTTCTAGTTGTGCAATGAAGGGTTGTGGAGTTAGAACAGAAGTTGGAGGTAAACCGGATGGTACATCATCCCTGGTAGGAAATGTATCATCATAAGAAGGAATAGAAGCTGGACTAGAAAAGGTAAGAGTTGAGTTAGGGAAATATGACTGTAGAAATGTGGGCTTGGGATGTCTAAAAAGAAATATGGTTTCTCTATAAGAGACATCTCTACTGACAAAAAAAGTTCCTGATGAAATGTTGTGTAGTTTATACCCTTTTTGAGTCTCTGAGTAACCCATGAAGATTGCAAGAATGGCTTTAGAAGAGAACTTGTCTGTGAAGCATAGTATGGTTGCATAACACAAACAACCAAACACCTTAAGGTGGGTAAGTAAAGGTGGTTGACCATAAAATACCTCATAGGGAGATTTCCCTGAAAGAACCAAAGAAGGTAATATATTAATGATGAAGGCATGGGCTATGAGCTTCCCAGAATTTCAAAAAGGCATGGGCTTGAAACCTAAGGGCTCTAGCCATTTCAAGCAGATGCCTATACTTTCGTTCAACCACTCCATTTTGTTGTGGAGTATGCACACAAAAACTTTGATGGATAATTTCAAGAGAAGTGAAAAGAGTTGCACATTGAGCATTAAAAAATTCAAGAACATGATCAGACCTAATGATTTTGATAGAAGCAGAAAATTTATTCTTAACAAGTGCAATAAAAGACTTGATTAACAAGAAAACATCACTTTTCATTCTCATCAAGTAGATCTAAGTCATCCTAGAATAATCGTCTATAATGGTAAGAAAGTATCTACATCCATTGTAAGTACATTATCTATATGGACCCCACACATCCATATGTACAAGTTCAAAAGGGGATTACAGTTTTATTATGACTAGTAGGAAATAGGAGCTTATCTGCCTTGCTAAAGGACAGATAGTGCAAGATAACTGCTCTTTATTCAACTCATGGTGCTTTAGAAAGTGAATTTTTTGTAAGAATTCTACTAGAGCATGGCCAAGTCTTTGGTGTCATATAGAGCAGTGATCTGAATGCTTTGATGGAGAGCAAGCAAAGGCTGGAACTGAAACAGGAGAAGTAGCAGGACAGGAATTTGTAGTAGGTATTGTTGTATTGAATGATATGGATAATGATTGTTCAGGTGCTTTGACATGTGATGGCTTCTTGGCAGGTTGAAGCATGTAGAGGCCATCCTTCTCCTTACCAATCCCCTTCACCTTGCTAGTGCAAAGGCCCTAAAAAATGCAAAACTCAGAGAAAAATAATGCACAACATCTCAGCTCTTTGGTACGTTTGGATACTCATAACAGGTTGTATTTGAAATTTGGAACATAAAGCACATTACACAATCAAGATCATCAGAAAGAGTTAGTGACTCTGTATGTGTTACAGATGTAATATTTCCATTTGGTAGATGAACTTTACTAGTATTGGGAAACACAAGAGCAGATTGAGTTAAAAGGTCCAGGCTAGAAACCATATGGTTTGAGCCCCGAGTGTCAATTATCCAGGAATTAGGTTCAGAATCTACAGAAAACAAGTGTCAAGGAATTCCTTTATACCTGCCATGTTAACCTTGGGTTCTGCAACTGCTGGTTCATGGTTGATCAACTTCAAAAGCTGATTATATTGCTCTGGGGTGAACATTGGCATGTTGCTAATCCCTGATGATTCACTTGCTTTTGGTTCTTCAACATGACTAACATTGTTAGCTGAATGTCCTCTGTTATCTCCTGAACTTTGTGGTCTATCATAGGTTCTCCTTTTGTTGAATTTATTGATTGGATGGATATCCCACCAACTTGTAGTAGTTTTCTCTCCTGTGTCCTTTCATATTACAGTAATCACAGTATTATCCATTGTTTCTTTTGAACCTGTTGTTTTGTGTGGCAGCTAGAGCTGTAGGATCATTCAAGTTTATCTGTTGTAGTGTTGGTGTAAGTTGTGATATCATGTTAGGCTGAATCCTTTAGCTTTCATCCTGCATTATCATATTGTCGGCTTGATTGAGGGTTGGTACAAGAACTGTTAGCAACACTTGACTCCTAGCTTGGGCATATATTTCGTTTAATCCCATCAGGAACTGTACAAGTCTCTGTTATTCCATATGTTCTGCATACTCTTTGTGCTTTGCACAGTCACATGGCAAAGGTACCATGGGCCAATATTCATCCCAAACACTCTTTAATTTGGAGTAATACTCCAATACTGATGATGTGCCATGACTTATGGTGCAAATTTCACGGAGCAATTGATAGATTCTAGTCAAGTTCTTCTTATCAAATCGTTCCTTAAGGTCCATCCAAACACTGGTAGCATTAGTTGAATACATCATTCTATTTGCTAACTCTTTTGATACAGAATTAGTGATCCATGACAGAACGAAAGCATTATACCGTTCACATTCATGTTCTAAGTTGCCTTTATAATGTTCTTTACAACATGTTCCATCTATGAACCCTAATTTGTTCTTCGCCAATAACGCAACCTTCATAGAATTTCTCCATGCTGTATAGTTCTTAGTTCCTGTTAATTCACTACATCATTATGCATCTATAGCTACGAATTCTCAGTTACAAATATGAAAGTTGTGGCTAATACCTAACAATAGCCACAAAAATTAAAATTTTATAGCTATTTACAGTTTCGGGAAAATATATTTGCAACAAAACTAAATTGGCAAAGCTAATTCTTTATTTTTGCTATAATTACTAATTACCGTGGCAATAATGATCTGAATAGCTACAACAAAACTTTGTAGCTAATAGTATATTTTTTACCACGCATTTGAAGTTATTATAGCAATAGCAATCTTATAGCCACAAAGAATTACTTGAAAATAAAATGTTATAGCTAAATAGATCTTTTTGTTTCAAGCTATAAAAATCCATGGCAATAAGTGGCTTAATAGCTACAACTTATTCATACAATTCAATGTTGTAGCTAATAGAAAGTTTTTGCCACGTGTTTGAAGATATTGGAGCAATACTAACTTTTTAGCCGCAAAAATTACTTGAAATAAAATATTATAAGTAAATGAATATTTTTGCTTTAATTATAAAAAAAATTATTGTAATAGCTGGCTCAAAACTACAAATTTATTTTCAAAATAATATTCAAAGCTAAATATAAGCTCTCATCATGCATTTGAAGTTATTGTAGTAATATTTAGCCATAATAAATAATTTAAAACAAATATTCAATCAAAAAGAAATTGTTTTATTCAAGTTATAAAAAATCGTGACAATAATTAGATTAATAGTTACAAGTATTTATTATGACAACTTGATATAGCCACAAATTGAGGGACAATAAATTTACCTAGCTAAGTTATAACTTTTCTCATGCACATGAAATTACCATATCAATAGTATTATTTTGAACCACAATAAATTAGTCATAACAAAAACTCATAGTTAAATAAACATTTTTTCTTTGATTAAAAAAGATTATTACAAGAGTTTGCCCAAAAAAAGATAAATTTTATGAAAAATGAATTTTAAATATAAAAGTTAGATTACACCTAAAATATTTTTAAAAAATCGTCACTATATATAAGTTAAGTAAAATAACTCTCAAATAACAAAGATTAAGGTACAAAGAATAATATTCAGTAATAGATCATTCGCATAGTAACTTATGGCCTCAAAACTTATCAATTGCCTTCTTGAGTTTATCAAGCTCATACTTTATATATTTTGTTGTTCTTTTTTATTATTAACTATATAATTGTATATGTAAATTTTAAATTTTTATTGCCGTACAGGCATTAATGTGTGTTTGATCCTTTATTATTTTTAAATAAGCTTTTAGAATAACTTTGTATGTCTAAGCACTTCTTAAAAAAATAAGTACTCATATAATGAAGACTTTGATAGTTTGAAGAGATATTTATATATGTCCGGTCCTTAATTATTTAAAATAAATATTTGGAGTAATTTTGTATACTTTCACTCATTTTTTATATAATTACTTGTATATTAGGAGCTTTGTGGTAATTTTGGTGCATTTAATTTCGACAAATGACCAAAGGTCCCAAATACATATAAGAACATACTAACACTAAAAAACAGAAAAAGAAATCCTAATTTTAGTGACAGATAAAATTCTGTAACCGCAGAATAATGATAGACAAAGGATCACTAAAATAAAAACAAAAAATATTAAATATATTATGAAATTTTGATAAAAATATAATCGGTCGCTACTTTCCACGCTGACATTTAACCAAAATCTCTTTGCTAGCAATATAGAAACTAATCATATTAGTTTTTTAAAAAATAAGTTTTTCTAGTTATGTAATTTAAGAAAATAATTCTAATATCTAGTTACTCTAAGAATTAAGAATTTAATATAGTTGATATTAAAGTCCAAAACAAAAATATTTATATTATAAGTGTTATTAAATAAGTATTACCTATAACTATAAGTTCCAATTATAATAAAGTAACAATTTAATTATGTCTAATTAATGTGTAAATAATTAATTATATATAATTTAAATAACTATAAACTCATTGTATAACTAATTATATATATATTGGTTTGGGCCTTTATTAAATAACTTATTACCATCTTTTTGGTTATGTCAAAGTAATTATCACATTGCGTTCAACGAGATTAGTAAATCACGAGGTATTTTATTGAATTTTTTTTTATCTAATATATAAACAACTATGATCTTGTATCTAATTATAATGGTTACCAATTATATTGTAATGACCTAAAAGGTCATCACTTGTTTAAAAATAAAATTTTACGTTTTGCGGCCTTAAAATCCTCTTTTAGCATCACCTCGATTTGCGTGCGCAGTCCGGGCGCGTTGCCGGAAAGCCTAAATATGAAAATATGTGAAAAATAATAAAATTTTGACTATAAAATGAATTAATTTGACTTCGGTCAATATTTTGGGTAAACGGACCCGGATCCGTGAATGAACGGTTCCGGAGGGTACGTAGGAAAATATAGGACTTGGGCGTATGCCTGGAATCAAATTCCGATGTCTCAAGCCCGGGAATTGAATTTTTGGAGAAAATTATTTTCTGAAATTGTTTAAATGATTTGGAAATGAATTTTGATTAGAACGTGTTGATATCGGGCCCACATTTTGGTTCCGGCGCCCGGTACAAGTCTTATATATGATTTAAGATAATTCTGTGAAGTTTGGTAAGAAACGGAATTTGTTTGACGTGATTCGGACCTTAAATGCAAATTTGATGTTTAAAGGAGTTTTGAGAAATTTCATTGATCTTGAGGTCTAATTCGATGTTCATGATGTTATTTTGGTGATTTGAGTATATGAATAAGTCCGTAGGATGTTTTTGAGGTTGTGTGTATATTTGGTTTGGAGCCCCGAGGGCTCGGGTGAGTTTTGGATAGATCACGGGGTGGATTTTTAGACTTAGAAAGTTGCAGAAATATTGTTGGTATGATCAGGCCTGCAGGCTTCGCATTTGCGAACCATGGCTCGCAAATGCGAAGGCTGGATCGCAAATGCGAAACTAGCCCAGGCCTGTCTTGCTCGCAAATGCGAGGCTTTGATCGCAAATGCGATTAGTCCTGTTTCAGCCTTGAGTCGCAAATGCGACTCCCCTCTCGCAATTTTCAACTCGCAAATGCAAAAGTCCAGCTTCCTTGAAGGGTTCGTATTTCGCATTTCCCAACTTAGCAGAGGTCGGGGTTCGCAATTGTGAACCCCTGTTCGCATTTCCCATACCTGCGACCTGCAACTTTATACTTAGACGATTTTAAACTCATTTTTCACATCATTTCAAACAAACTCCTTTGGGCGATTTTCCAAGAACAACTCTTCTTCCAAATTGTAAGTTAATTTTAACTCATTTCCTTCAATCATTAACATCTTTTAACATGATTTCAACCCAAAATCAATGATTTTCATGGAGGAAATAGGGTGTTTTGGGTAGAACCTAGGTTTTTCAAAAATTGGGGATTTGGACCTCGATTTAAGGTCTGAATTCAAAACAAATTATATATTTGGGTTCGTGGGGGAATGGGTAATCGGATTTTGGTTCGAACCTCGGGTTTTGACCATGTGGGCCCGTGGACGATTTTTTACTTTTTGGGCAAAACTTTGGAAAACTTTTTTTTATGCATTCAAATTGATTCATTTGGCATTTATTGATGTAATTAAGTAACTTGTGACTAGATACAAGTGAATTGGTGGTGGAATCAAGGGGTAAATCTATAATTGAATCGTGAATTGTGTTCACGGCATCGAGGTAAGTGTTTGGTCTAACCTTAGCTTGAGGGATTAGGAGTTGAGTCCTATTTGCTATGTGGTAATTGTTGAGTACGACGTATAGTCATGGTGACGTGTATCTATACGTTAGTGTCTAGCATGCCCGTGAGTCTTTATATTGTGATTATAATGACTTCATTGTATCTTTCATGCCTTAGTGGCAGTTTCTAATTGTTGAATAACGTTTGTGGAAGAATTTGTGACCTATGAACATTGAGGAGCATTGGCTCAAGTTGTATAACGAATTGCGAAAGTATAAGTGATAATTGAACCTCTAGAGCGTTGGCTCGAGTTGTGAAGTGAATTGTGAAGTAAAAGTGAGAAAGAGAAGACATCATTATGTTGTCACCCTTGCCGGGCTATTGTTGATTTATTTGTTATCTCCCTTGCCAGGATGTTGATGTTATTGATGTTGTTCCCTTGCCGGGATTTTTATTGCAAATTTCATTTATTCCTTTGCCCTATTATTTGTGATTGTTATTTGGGTGAGGAAGAGAGTTAAAGCACAAAGGGTACCATTCCGTGCCTATTATATTGATTTCATGGTGAGGAAAAAGTGTAAAGCACGAAGGGTGATGTTGTGTCGTACGATGTACCATTCCGTGCCTATTGTATTGATTCTATGGTGAGGACGAGAGTAAAAGTACGAAGGGTGATGCCGTGCACTTGTCCTTGATTTTCCCTAATTCTTGCTGATAATTGAGTTATGTTGTCCTTTACGTTTATTTACTGATTTTCTGTTGTTACTTGATTTTATTTCGAGGTTATTTATTCCCTAACCCTATTTGCCTTGTGATTGTTGTTTGGGTGAGGAAGAGCGTAAAGCACGAAGGGTGATGCCGTGTATTATTTTGGTGAGAGAGTGTTAAAACACGAAGGGTGATACCATGTATTGTTTTGGTGAGAGAGAGTAAAAGCACGAAGGGTGATGTCGTGCACTTGTCTTTGATTTCCTAATTTTTATTGATAACTGTGTTACGGTTTCTCTATACTAAATTGCTGGTTTCCTGTTGATACTTGTTGTACCCCGCAACATAATTTCCCCTTCCTATTTTCAATTGAACTTTGGTGAACCTCATGCTTATTTGTTTCTCTTCTGTTACTATTCGATGTTTTCCCGCAGCATATTTTCCCCCTCCCATACTTGACTGTATATGACTGTTTCTTTTTGTACTTCTTTTTCTGTTGTATATAGTTAAATTGCATAGGTTTATTTGGTAGTCTGGTCCTAGCCTCGTTACTATTTCGCCGAGGTTAGGCTAGGCACTTACTAGCACATGGGGTCGGTTGTGCTGATACTACACCCTGCACTCTTTTGTGCAGAACCCAGTGTTGTAGACTTCGGACCACAGTGGGATTGCGGATTCTTGCTCATCAGGCGACCCGAGGTAGTCCTGCAGGCGTCCGCGGGCCTTGGCGTCTCCTTCTATCTACTATTCCTGTTTCTTTCAAGCATTTCCAGAGACAGGGTTGTATTTATTTCTTTCAGACCTTTAATTGTAGTATTTTTAGACCGTCTGTGAAACTGTGACACCAGTTCTGGGTAGTCGAGACTCAAACAATTGTATTGGATTCATGTTCATCTAGCTTATTATTTTTTTTCTTCCGCTTATGTTAAATTCCGTTATTTAAATGTTATTACTTCGCAATTGTTAATGAATATAAAATAGTAAAAAGGGTAAATTGGTCACATTATTGGCTTGCCTAGCTCACATTAGTAGGCGTCATCACGACTCCCGATGGTGGGAAATCCGGGCCGTGATAAGTTGGTATCAGAGCTCTAGGTTACATGGGTCTCATAGTTCACAGACAAGCTTAGTAGAGTCTGAGGGATCGGTACGGAGACGTCTGTATTTATCCCAGAGGCTATAGAGTTAGGAAAAACTTCACATTCATTCTTTCCCGTCGTGCGATTTTGTTCTCTCAGTGCTAAATTGAAACCCCTACATTTGTCCTTTCGCGCATGGCGAGGTCACGTACCGCTTCTTCAGCTGAATAGCAGCTCAGATCGGTGATAGGTCAGCTACGTCTTCGGAAGCTTTGTGGAGGTTGGATAGGTTTTACCAAGCTCTTCACTGCTACTTTCAGCGGTGCATTTTCTGAGGATCCTTAAGATTATCTAGACAGTTGTCATGAGGTTCTCAGGAACATGGGGATCGTGGAAACCAATAGGGTCGATTTTGCTACTTTTCGCTTGTCTGGATCCGCCAAGACCTGTTGGAGAGATTATTGATTGGCTATACCAGTTAGGTCATCAGCTTTGACTTAAGAATAGTTTACGCAGCTATTTCTGGAGAAGTTTCTCCCCATCACTTAGAGAGAGGTCTATCGGAGGCAGTTTGAGCATCTCCAGCAGGGTTCTATGACTATTACTCAGTACGAGATCAGATTCATCGACTTGGCTCGTCATGCTCTTATCATACTTCCCATTGTGAGAGAGAGTGAGGAGGTTCATTGAGGGACTCGTCCAGCCCGCTCAGTTAGCTAGAGGTGGAGGTAGAGGTATTAGAGGTGGAGGTAGAGATGCTAGAGGTGGAGGTAAAGGTATTAGAGGTGGAGGTGCAGGTATTGTTCTGGTTTGTGGTAGAGAAGCTTCGGTTTTATTTTGTGCCATATCTGCTCATGCCTAGTAATTCTTTGAGTGCCCTTGTTTATGTGTCTACACCGGTGGGTGATTCTATTGTGGTGGATCGTGTCCATTATTCATGTATAGTGGTGATTGGAGGTCTTGAGACTCGTGTAGATTTGCTTCTTCTGGACATGGTTGATTTGATGTCATATAGGGGATGGACTGGTTATCACCTTACCACGCTATCTTGGATTGTCATGCCAAGACTGTGATCTTAGCCTTACCGGGTTTACCTCATTTAAAGTGGAGAGGGACTCCTAGTCATTCTACCCGTAGTGTTATATCTTATGTGAAGGCTCGGCGTATGGTCGAGAAGGGGTGTTTGGCTTATTTGGCATATATTCGTGATTCTAGTGCTGAGGTTCCTTCTATTGATTCTGTGCCCGTTGTTTGTGAGTTTCCTGAGGTATTTCTTTCAGACCTCTCCGGGTATGCCACCCGATAGGGATATTGACTTTTGCATTGATTTGGCTCCAGGCACTCAGCCCATTTCTATCCCGCTGTATCATATGGCCCCACCTGAGTTAAAAGAGTTGAAGGAGCAGTTGCAAGACTTGCTTGAGAGGGTTTCATTAGACCCAGTGTTTTGCCTTGGGGTGCGCCGGTTTTGTTTATTAAGAAGAAGGACGGATCAATGAGAATGTGTATTGATTACCGGCATTTGAACAAGGTTACAATCAAGAATAAGTATCCATTGCCGAGGATTGATGATTTATTTGATCAGCTTCAGGGTGCCAAGGTATTTTCGAAGATTGACTTGAGATCTAGCTACCATCAGTTGAGGATTAGGGCATCTGATGTCCCTAAGACAGCTTTTCGCACTCGGTACGGGCATTATGAGTTATTGGTTATGTCATTCGGGTTGACAAATGCCCCAACAACTTTTCTGGATATGATGAACTGAGTGTTCAGGCCTTACTTGGATTCGTTCAGGATAGTCTTCATTGATGATATCTTGATTTATTCCCGCAGCCGGGAGGAGCATGAGAAGCATCTTAGAGTGGTTCTTCAAACCTTGAGGGACAGTCAGTTATATGCTACGTTCTCGAAGTATGAGTTTTGGTTGAGTTCAGTTGCATTTCTGGGTCATGTTGTATCAGTAGAGGGTATTCAGGTTGACCCGAAGAAGATTGAGGTAGTCAAGAACTGGCCTAGACCAGCATCAGCTACAGAGATTCGGAGTTTCTTGGGATTGACCGGCTACTATCATCGGTTCGTGGAGGGGTTTTCATCTATCGTAGCCCCGATGACCAGGTTGACCCAGAAGGGTGCCCAGTTCAGATGGTCGGATGAGTGTGAGGTGAGTTTTCAAAAGCTCAAGACGGCTTTGACTACGGCACCGATTTTGGCTTTGCCCACAGGTTCAGGGCCTTATATAGTCTATTGTAATGCATCTCAGTGCAGTGTTGATACAGGATGGCAAGGTCATTGCCTATGCTTCGCGACAGTTGAAGATTCATAAGAAGAACTATCTGGTTTATGATTTGGAGTTGGCAGCCATTGTTCACGCGTTGAAGATTTGGAGGCATTATCTGTATGGCATGGCATGTGAGGTGTTCATGGATCACAAGAGTCTTCAGTATTTGTTCAAGCAAAAGGAGCTGAATTTGAGGCAGAGGAGGTGGTTGGAGTTGTTGAAGGATTATGATATCACCATCTTATATCATCCGGGAAAGGCCAATGTGGTGGCCGATGCTTTGAGTAGGAAGTCAGCCAGTATGGGCAGTCTTGCTTATATTCCGGTCGGTGAGAGACCGCTTGCTTTGGGTGTTCAGACTTTGGCCAATCAGTTCATGAGGTTGGATGTTTCTGAGCCCAGCCGTGTGTTAACTTGCACAGTCGCTCATTCTTCATTATTGGAGCGTATTCGAGATCGGCAATATGATGATCTCCATTTGTGTGTCCTTAGAGACACGGTGCAGCACGGAGGTGCCAAGCAGGTTACCTTAGGTGATGATGGAGTTTTGAGATTGTAAGATCGAATTTGTGTGCCTAATGTGGATGGGCTCCGAGAGTTGATTTTAGAGGAGGCCCATAGTTCCCGTTACTCTATTCATCCGGCCGCCGCGAAGATGTATCAGGATTTGCGACAGCATTATTGGTGTGGAGAATGAAGAAGGATATCGTTGCATATGTGGCTCGGTGTTTGAATTGTCAGTAGGTTAAGTACGAGCATTAGAGGCTTGGTGGTTTATTTCAGAGGATTGAGCTTCCCCAGTGGAAGTGGGAGCGGATCACTATGGATTTCGTTGTTGGACTCCCGCAGACTCGGAGGAAGTTCGGCGCAGTATGGGTCATTGTTGATAGGCTAACCAAGTTAGCGCATTTCATTTCTGTGACAGTCTCCTATTCTTTCGAGAGGTTAGCTGAGATCTATATCTAGGAGATGGTTCGTCTTCATGGTGTGCCCAAGTTTATCATTTCGGACCGAGGTACGCAGTTTACTTCACGTTTCTGGAGAGCAGTTCAGCGAGAGTTGGGCATGCGGGTTGAGTTGAGCACAAGATTACTTCACGGTTGTGTCATTGACTTTGGAGGCTCGTGGGATCAGTTTTTGCCTTTAGCAGAGTTTGCCTACAACAATAGCTACCAGTCGAGTATCCAAATGGCTCCTTATGAGGCTTTATATGGTAGGCAGTGGCGGTCTCCGGTTGGATGGTTTGAGCCGGTAGAGGCTCAATTGTTGGGTACGGATCTGGTTCAGGAGGCCTTGGACAAGGTCAGGATTATTCAGGATAGGATTCGTACAGCTCAGTCCAGGAAAAAGTATTATGCAGACTGCAAGGTTCGTGATTTGGCATTCATGGTTGGTGAGCGAGTATTGCTTCGAGTGTTGCCTATGAAGGGCGTGATGAGATTTGGGAAGAAGGGCAAGCTTAGCCCTAGGTTCATTGACCCGTTTGAGATTCTTGATCAAGCGGAAGAGGTGGCTTATAGACTTACATTGCCGCCGAGCTTATCAGCTGTGCACCCAGTGTTTTATGTGTCCATGCTTCGAAAATATCACGGCGATCCATCTCACGTGTTAGATTTCAGCACTGTCCAGTTGGACAAAGACTTGTCTTATGAGGAGGAGTCGGTAGCTATTCTAAACCAGCAAGTTCGTCAGTTGAGATCAAAGAGTTTTCCTTCTGTTCGTGTTCAGTTGAGAGGTCAGCCTGCTGAGGCATTGACCTGGGAGTCCGAGTCCGATATACGGAGCCGTTACCCCCATCTTTTCCCCGACTCAGGTACTTCCTTCTTCTGTCCGTTCGAGGACGAACATTTGTTTTAGAGGTGGAGAAAGGGTCATCACTTGTTTAAAAATGAAATTTTACGTTTCGAGGCCTTAAAAACCTCTTTTAGCATCACCTCGATTTGTGTGTGCAGTCCGGGCGCGTAGCCAGAAAGTCTAAATGTGAAAATCTGTGAAAAATGATAAATTTTGACTATAAAATGAATTAATTTAACTTCGGTCAACGTTTTGGGTAAACGGACCCGGACTCGTGATTGAACAGCCCCGAAGGGTCCGTAGGAAAATATGGACCTTCGTAGTATGCCCGGAATCGAATTCCGAGGTCCCAAGCTTGGGAAATGAATTTTTGGAGAAAATTATTTTCTGAAATTGTTTAAAGGATTTGAAAATGAATTTTGATTAGAACATGTTGGTATCGGGCCTGTATTTTGGTTCCAGTGTTCGGTACAGGTTTTATATATGATTTAAGATAATTCTGTGAAGTTTGGTAAGAAACGAAATCCGTTTGACGTGATTCGGACCTTAAATGCAAATTTGATGTTTAAAGGAGTTTTGAGAAATTTCATTGATCTTGAGGTCTAATTCGATGTTCATGATGTTATTTTGGTAATTTGAGTACACGAATAAGTCCGTAGATGTTTTTGAGGTTGTGTGTATATTTGGTTTGGATCTCTGAGGGCTCGGGTGAGTTTTGGATAGGCCACAAGGTGGATTTTTAGACTTAGAGAGTTGCAGAAATATTGCTGGTATGATTAGGCCTGCAAGCTTCGCAAATGCGAGCTCGCAAATGCGAAGGCTGGATCTCAAATGCGAAACCATCCCAGGCCTGTCTTGCTCGCAAATGCGAGGCTTTGATCGCAAATGCAATTAGTCCTGTTTCAGCCTTGAGTCGCAAATGCGACTTCCCTCTCGCAATTTCCAACTCGCAAATGCGAGGGTCCCTTTCGCAAATGCGAAAGTCCATCTTTCCTGAAGGGTTCGCAAATGCGAACCCTGTTTCGCATTTCGCGATTTTCCAAGAACAACTCTTCTTTCAAATCGATTGTAAGTTAATTTTAACTCATTTTCTTCAATCATTAACATCTTTTAACATGATTTCAACCCAAATTCAATGCTTTCCATGGGGGAAATTGAGTGTTTTGGGTAGAACCTAGGTTTTTTTAAAAATTGGGGATTTGGACCTCGATTTGAGGTCTGATTTCAAAACAAATTATATATTTGGGTTCGTGGGGGAATGGGTAATCGGGTTTTGATTTGAACCTCGGGTTTTGACCATGTGGGCCTGGGGGCAATTTTTGACTTTTTGGGCAAAACTTTGAAAAACTCATTTTATGCATTCAAATTGATTCATTTGGCGTTTATTGATGTAATTAAGTAATTTATGACTAGATACGAGTGAATTGGTAGTGGAATCAAGGGGTAAAGCTATAATTGAATCGTGAATTGTGTTCGTAGCATCGAGGTAAGTGTTTGGTCTAACTTTAGCTTGAGGGATTAGGAGTTGTGTCCTATTTGCTATGTGGTAATTGTTGAGTACGACGTATATGCATGGTGACGAGTATTTATACGTTGGTGTCTAGCATGCATGTGAGTCTTTATATTGTGATTATCATGACTTCGTTGTATCTTTCATGCCTTAGTGGCGGTTTCTAATTGTTGTATAAAGTTTGTGGAAGGATTTGTGACCTATGAACATTGAGGAGCGTTGGCTCAAGTTGTATAATGAATTGTGAAAGTATAAGTAATAATTGAACCTCTAGAGCATTGGCTCGAGTTGTGAAGTGAATTGTGAAGTAAAAGTGAGAAAGAGAAGAGATCATTATGTTGTCACCCTTGTCGAGCTATTGTTGATTTATTTGTTATCTCCCTTGCCGGGATGTTGATGTTATTGATGTTGTTCCTTTGTCAGGATTCTTATTGCAAATTTCATTTATTCCCTTGCTCTATTGTTTGTGATTGGTATTTGGGTGAGGAAGAGAGTTAAAGCACGAAGGGTGATGCCGTGCATTGTTTTTGTGAGGAAAGAGTGTAAAGCACGAAAGATAATGTCCTGCCGCACGATGTACCATTCCGTGCCTATTATATTGATTTCATGGTGAGGAAAGAGTGTAAAGCACGAAGGGTGATGCCGTGCCGCACAATGTACTATTCTGTGCCTATTGTATTGATTCTTATGGTGAGGACGAGAGTAAAAACATGAAGGGTGATGCCGTGCGCACTTGTCCTTGATTTTCCCTGATTCTTGCTGATAATTGAGTTATATTGTCCTTTACGTTTATTTACTGTTTTCTGTTATTACTTGATTTTATTTTGAGGTTATAGATTCCCTTGCCCTATTTGCCTTGTGATTGTTGTGTGGGCGAGGAAGAGCGTAAAGCACGAAGGGTGATGCTGTGTATTGTTTTGGTGAGAGAGTGTTAAAGCATGGAGAGTGATGCCATGTATTATTTTGGTGAGAGAGAGTAAAAGCACGAAGGGTGATGTCGTGCACTTGTCTTTGATTTCCTAATTTTTATTGATAACTGTGTTACGGTTTCTCTACACTAAATTGCTGGTTTCCTGTTGATACTTGTTGTACTCCGCAGCATGAATTCCCCTTCCTATTTTCAATTGAACTGTCGTGAACCTTATAATTATTTGTTGCTCTTCTGTTACTATTCGATGTTTCCTCGCAACATGTTTTCCCCCTCCCATACTTGACTGTATATGACTGTTTCTTTCTGTACTTCTTTTTCCGCTGTATATAGTTAAATTGCACAGGTTTATTTGGTAGTCTGGTCCTAGCCTCGTCACTACTTCGCCGAGGTTAGGCTAGGAACTTACCAGCACATAGAGTCGGTTGTATTGATACTACACCTTGCTGCTCTCTTTTGTGCAGACCCCAGTATTGTAGATTTCGGACTACAGTGGGATTGTTGATTCTTGCTAATCAAACGACCCGAGGTAGTCCTGCAGGCGTCCGCAGGCCTTGGCATCTCCTTCTATCTACTATTCCTGTTTCTTTCATGCATTTCCAGAGACATGGTTGTATTTATTTCTTTCAGACCTTTAATTGTAGTATTCTTAGACCGTCTGTGAAACTGTGACACCAGTTCTGGGTAGTCGAGACTCAAACAGTTGTATTGGATTCGTGTTCAGCTAGCTTATTATTTTTTTTCTTCCGCTTATGTTAAATTCCGTTGTTTAAATGTTATTACTTCGCAATTGTTAATGAATATAAAATGGGTAAAAAGGGTAAATTGTTCACATAATTGTCTTTCCTAGCTCACATTAGTAGGCGTTATCGCGACTCCCGAAGGTGGAAAATCCGGATCGTGACATATATTCTCTTTGAATAATATAAAACTTTATTCATGAAAATATTTAATTTATTCTATTGTGTATAATGTAAATTAAATATTTATCTATATTTATAATATCTGTACATAAAAAAGTTAAACATAGGAATAAAAGATAGGGATATAAAAGAATGAGACCCCTAAAACCTAACCCCTCACCTTTGTGTTATCTCTCCGGCCGCACCACCGTCTCCCATTTCCCAACTCCTTCGCCATTACTTTACTACTATTATAGAAGTGGCTAAGAGAGGAGCTTCGAGTCGTTCAGGGTATTTTGGTAAAATCAGACGCTCAGCTGAGCTTTTAGTTAAGTCAAAATTATGCTCCCAATATGTTTAAGGGTGGTGTATGGTGCGTAGTAAAAGTTGTACTCTTTACTGAGTTAATAGAAATATCAAGATTTTCTCCGTGATATCTTTTTGTAAATCGTGTAGGGTCTTTGTCAGGGACCACGTGTACAAAAATCACACTGCTGATAGTATAACTATGTTTAAGTAAGAACTTCTTGTTACTTATATTATTATTATTATTATTATTATTATTATTATTATTATTATTATTATTATTATTATTATTATTATTATTATTATTATTATTATAATAAAAAATTGTGACACCTGGGATCCACATCACCAACTCCAAAAGCTACCCCATCATTGAATAGTGTTTGCTCCTCATTGAAATTTACTCCGGTCTACAAATCAGGAAAATGATTCACCTTTTGTATTCCTTTTGTAGTCATGATTTTTACTTGTGCATTAAAGGGGTAAGATATACTCATAAAACTGTAAAAGGAGTGAAATAATTGCAGAATTATATTCTTGTTACATAAAAAAAAATTAATACGTAATAAGTACATCTGCAAAAAAATATATTTAAATAGGTAAAACTTTACTTTTGGGTCAACATCGCTACTTAAGCTGGTTGCTTAAAGGTTGTCTTACTCATCTATAAAAAGATTTCAAAGTTAAACCTATATTTTAACTATCATTCTTAAAGTCAGTATTGCTGGTCTTGCCTATGGTTAATTTGGAAAACACATGCATGTTAATAAACTCAGAAAGTATATGAACTACAAACTTTAGATCTTCAACTTTGAAGAGCAAAGTACATTTTTGCTTTTATCTTTGTTCAAGATCCAAAATATTTAATTTAGAAAGAAGTTTTTGTACTACAAATGCTGAAACACTTTTTCCATGACTTTGCGGAGTGTTGAAAAACAGATTTCTAACGTTTTCCCACTTTCTTTCTAAGGATATTGAAAAGGTTCGTAAATTTTTTTTTTAAAAAAAGGGCCGGATAGGTTTTTAAGTGTTGATATTGAAAAAATCATGAAATTATTATTATTACCTATAATTAATTTTTGTTATATCATGTAATACACTATGTTAACTTATGAATACACAGAGATCAAATTAAAATTTAAAATAATTAAAATAACAAGCTGACATTCAGAAAGGTAATAATTAAGTTTGGTAACGAGGGAATAACTTTTGAACTTATATACAAATGCCATAAAGATATTTTTCTCAAAAAGAAACTGGAAACATAGCAAAATAGATATTATCTTGAATTTTCTAATGATCATAATCAAAATTATTAAAATTATTAATCATATCTAAATTTACAAAGTCAGAGTCAACCATCTGAAATTGGGTCCGTGCACAGCACGGGCTAACCATCACTAGTCCATCTAGAGAAGAGGTATGTTTCTATCTTTTTTAAATTTCACTTTTTGACACTAATCAATATATATATATATATATATATATATATATATATATATATATATATGTCAATATTTCTTTTGTTACTTTAGTTCTTCCTTTTTATTATTTTCAATGTGTACAACAAACTTTATTTGTCACTTATGCTAGAGCATATTTATTTTTCTTCTTAGTTAATTGAGAAAAGAAAAAATTGGAAGGAGAAATTTTTTAATCTTTATGTTCATTATCAGATTGGTATATCAGTAACAATTTATCATTTATGGTTGAAGCTTCTGAAATATGATTCAGGAAATGCCTTTAATCTTTTTTTATGAAATTAATTTTGATCCTTGTCCTAAGCAGTTTCAGGTGATTACGGATTTTTAATCGAAATTCACCTTTAATCAAGGTGGGTTCTATTGGTATTTCCTAGGCCTATATATTGTTGCCCTATTGTTGCTCAAGCTAATATATCTATGGATTCCTTTCCTATAATTCTTCCATGAAATGATACTGTAGGACTACATGATTGTTCCTTGATGAGCTAAGCCTTTGTTAAAAGGAACTTCTAGGGCAAAAGATTGAATTGTATTCTGAAGTATTAGGGTCTTTACTATCCGTTTTAAGATTATTGAGAGTTTCATTATCTCGTATAAGCATATTCAAGAGATATTAGTAAAGCTAGTACTAATTTCAAATTTTTCTAAAAAAATGATCATTCTGAACCTATTAATAAAGTATATATATGATCAATTAATTTTTGTTTTCTAGTATTAATTTAATTTATCAAAACTGATAGGCAAATTGTGGAATCTCAAGCTAAAACCGATATTGATCAGACTAAGGTGTAGTTGAAGCAATGACAGGCGGGAAAGGAGAAGATTATGCGGCTTTTGGTCTCAAGCAAAATATTGCTAGAACTATCTGATTCATAGAGAATTATGTATTGTAAATATTTTGAAATTTTGAATATACAATTACGTGTAACTTGAAACCTATTTTGGAATCTAAAAGATTTGGATTCTTAGCTTAAAAATTCCTGTGCCTAACAATGCTTATGGAAAATTCTTCAATTTGTAGCAATAAAATTATTGATGTGTAGCTAAATATATATAATTTCCACGTAACAAGAATATGGGTATATTTTTTTACTTTTTGTAGCAAATGGAAAAAAAGAAGAAGCTATAAATCTATACATTTCATTGCAAAAGAAGGGATTCACAGCTATAATTTTTTTTAACTAGTAGCTAAATACAAGTGCTATTGCCACGAGATTAAACTATAAAAATAGCCACAAAAGTTGAATTTTCGTGGCAAATAAATTAGACTTTTGCCCCAGTAGAACCTCTTGTGGCTACAATATAAAGATTGCTACATACTTTATTTGTCGTGGCAAAAGAAAAAAATTATTTGCTATAAGTATATATTCCGTGGCAAAAAAGTTTACCAATGTAGCTACAACACAAAAAAAAAAAATCGTACAATATGTATTAGTCCTTAGCCACAGATCATCTAAAGTTTGTAGCTAACTTATAGCTACGCTATTTCTTGCTACGAATGCTACGGATTTTTTTTTTTTTTGTAGCTGAAGTGTTTAGCCACAGAATTTTTCATATTTAGCTGCTATGTATTTTGTAGCTATAGATGTATAATGTTGTAGTGATTGATGTGGAATTAAAACACTACCTGGACTATCCAATGGATGCAGGTAAAGAAAGAAGATGCCTAAGATGAATATCTGTGAACTTTTCTCCATTGCTCGTCTTAGTTTCTCCAGATTGCGCATTTTCACATTCAATTTCTCGGCAATTTGACATCAAAACTCACCTCAATGTGAAGGTAGGAATGAGCGAAGGCCTCCGATTGTAGAGGTTACCGGATTTTAGGGCAAAACAACCTCTTGCACACCGATCGTAAAATTCTAGGGTTAATCTGAATCAATGCCTCAATTCTCTCAAATCTTCAATAAATAGAGTTGATTCTTCAGCAATAGTCACCAATTCAACAACAATTCAGCTCGGAAACGCCATGAATCTATGGCTTTGATACCATATTAAAAGGGAGCATTTGAGCTGAATTGATCGACGAGGAAGGATGTAGATGAAGAGAGAGAAGAAAGAAAGAATTCCCTGTTATGATATTCAGAAAAAAATAGAAGCCTCATCATACACGTATATATCTATCCTTATTTATACTACCTACTCACTTAATACAATTAATTTGCTTAACTACTCAACTAACCATACATCTAAAACTAACTAACTCTAAACTAACATGTACAACTCCAACCGCCTATGTACAAGTATTGCTACTATTGCTCTTTTCAACAATAATATTCAAAGATAAATCCAGGTTTTAATTTCTCGATTCGTGTTAATAATATATCCAAATAAAGAAATACGGAGTAACATTTTTTCTTGACAGAAATAAACCCGATAAGTCTGAAGTTGATCGTAAAGTGGGTAGACTTGCAAATTTTTTTTGCAAAACGGGTATAGATTCAATTATGACTCCAAAATCAAGTATAAATGCAAAATCCCTAAGTTTAATAAAAAACCCGAAATAAAATTTAATCATTGTATACACTTGCAAAACTAAAGAATCATTGGGAAGCTACACTTGCGTTGGCCTCA